>NW_024962265.1:8269877-8686806 GCF_019238085.1 Lagopus leucura | reverse complement strand
GCCTGTTCCAGTGCTCCGTCACCTCACTGTAAAGAAGTTCTTGCGCATGTTTGTGCGGAACTTCCTATGCTGCAGAATAGTTAGTATTTTTACTAAAATTCAAACATTCAGACACAAACAGCACATTTGTGTGTGTGTTCATGCAGAGTAAAATACCTATTCTCAGGCATGAACATTCAGAATCTCTTAAATGAAATTCTGGGTGAGAGATAGTCTCTCATATCAATTCTAACAAGACAATTAATGAACAATCCAACAGAAGTACAGTATAAGTTTATATGCATACTTTAACAAAGCATTTGCACATTCCATCTTTAAGTTGTTCGGTTAGAAGCTGTAGACTTCATTCCAAATGCTATAGATTTGATTTGTCTTGTATTCGTAAGAAACTTTCTCTGAGTTAAACTCAATTTCTGTCTGGTTTTCTGTCTGGAAATGTATGCATAGCAAATATTAAACAAAGCAGTAACAATAAGAAAAAGATAATAAACAGTCTATGACCTGAAGAGCTTGAAGTAATACAGACACTATGCTTCATTGAGAAGCTGTAAAAATACATTGTCCATCTTTTTGCTTTATCCCTACAGGAATTTTATTAGTTTTCCAGATTATGTTTTATAAACAAACCAGTGAAATTGCAGAACAAGAGCACCGTTTTATTTTTCTTGACTTTTTCCCTACAGCTTTTTGTAATACAATTTCTTTTTGGAAACTAAAGGAAAAGCCAATAAATAAAGGAAAATTAGATTCTAAGTTCTAGTTGTAGCTATTAAAAGATCAAGTTTAAATTTCTTTGTTGTAACATATTCAAGACAGTGAAGTCAATGAGATAAGACCTTCAGTCAAAAAAAAAAAAAATCTCATCAACACTGAAGAATTTGAAAGTTTGGGACACCTTTTCTAAAAACTGGCAAAATGTAAGTTAAGTTGAGCTGGGCATATCGTAAGAAACATTTCACCCGCTGGTGAAGCAGGGAAGTAACCTTTCTTCTCTTATCTCTGGTGACTAACAGAAACGTAATTATTATTAGAAGCTAACCACTGTGAGAAAACAAAGATTTTTGTGCTTAACTAATACACAGATGTACTGCCCTTTACATTCACTGCCCAAAACAAATACTTGCTATCTATATTAATCTGAAATTCCAGAGAAAGTCATCTCTGCAAGAGACAGTAACTCAAAATGTCATTTGAGCAATCTTATTAAAAAAAAAAAAAAAAAAGTTTAAAGAATTCTAAAGTGTCTGTGATTAAATTTGTTTAATATATGCTAAGCATCTCATTATCTTATGAACCTCATCTCATTTCCTCATCCCTTGGTAAATTTATTTCACTCAATTGACTATGTGGCATAAACTTAAATGCTAAAATGACTCCTAAGACTTTGCCAATGCATACAAAGGCATGAAATGAAATTGGATTTTAATTTCAGTATCAGGAGAACATCATTTTCTACAGAAAAAGTAAGCATGCTCATTCTAGCTTGGTATTCAGAATGCAACAATAACCACTTCCAAAGCATTCAGTGAACTAGAATTGATTCACTGGTTACATCACATGCCTTATGCTAGGCCCATTTCAGTCCAGTGGAGATCAACCTACTCCCCTTGAATCAGGCTGGTAAATGTTCAACAAACCAGATATTCTGGTCAGTCCCAAGGGGAAAAGCTCTTCCTCCTTTCAAACAGACCAACACTGAGGTTATTGTTAGCATAAAAATAAGGTGAAAGAAGGTTTTAAGGGTGGGGAAATTTCAGCATTTATAATCTTTGTTCCTTTTTCACATGTGGTACAAAACATTCAAGAACATTCAGTGTTTCTTATGAAACATAAAGCACTAAGAAATGACCTTCTGTAGAGGATTTAACAGCAAAACCTGAAGACTGTTTAAAGTTTAAAAGGCTGACATGAAAATTGTGTAGCAAACTAAAGGCTATTCTATTAAACTGAGTCACCATACAGTTTCAAGTCAAAATGTGACCACAATGCAAAATCTATTATGAACTCCACTATGTAGGAGTCTGTGCTCAGATTTTAGATGGAGTTAAGAGTTTATTTAGTGAATCTCATGCTCCTGAGTTAAAGGCTTGTCCTGTTTGCTGAGCTCCCTGAGAAATCCATCTGAATCCATACACAGCCAGCTTGTCTGGGGACAGGATGTCTGTGCTTTTCACATTGGAATAGGAAGGAGAATGATCAGAATGAAATCTCATAAGCAAAATTGTAGATTCAATTCAAAAAAAAAAAAAAGAAGTTAAGAATGTCCCTTCCTTGGGAGATTAATTATAGTAAATACTCTTCTCCAGATAAATACACAAAGCAAGTCCTAAAGATACCCCAAGACATTATTTACTGGACTGACTTACTGTCTCTCAGCAATTGTATTTTTGCTAGATTGATTTTCTGGATTATGCTCTTTGAAGTGTTTACAGGATCACCAATCTCACTCTCAGGCTGCTCTAATACCAGCATTGCAACATGTTCTAGTCCTATTCCTGTCTACTGATAATACAACAGTTTAAAGGTCAGCAGCACAACCTGAACAGCAGACTGGTGGGCTTAAAAGAAAGCACAGATTCAACAAACAAAGAAAAGAAAGCCCCATGTTTTACCACATGCAGGTACCTTCCTTTGTAAGCTTCCAGAAGTTCATCACTTTTATGCTGAGTTGGTAAACTTCAACTGTTTCTCTCAGTGAAAGATCAGATTTGCTCTAATTTACTATTTTCCATCAGGCCCTCACTCTACTCTGTGCGTAAACACAAGCAGAACAGGTCCCACCACTTTAAATCAAGCATTCCAAGCATAAGTTATCATGACAGCATATTTTACCCAGAAGTGTAATTACAGCATCTCAAAGATGCTAACTAAGAGGAAAAAAGCTGCATAGCTAAACGGATGTTTGTGCATCTTGCTAAAAAATTTTCCTCATGCTTGCAGAATCAAACAGGAGGGAGAGAAAGACACATCAAAGGAAAGCAGGTCATGTGCATGAAAATACAGGCACCCTCTACACCACGGGATTTTATCATGCTGCGTAGGCAGCACCCCAAGCTGAGCAAAAATCCTGCTGAAGATCACAGAAACTTTTGTCTCCAGCAAACAATGCTCTAAAATGTTCCCAGAGCTCTGCCATGAAAGGCTCCAATGGCTGGCAGGAAAGCTAACCTCATTTGTGCATGCATTAAGAAAAATAATCTAAGCTAATGCTCAAGTATGCTTGTCTCCTGTGCTGAGGTCTGCAAGAGGGTCATGAAACACCTGTCAGGACAGGATACACTGTCACTCTTACTATCTATCACTTAAACAAACCTGCTTTGCTGCCAGAGTAAACCACAGGTGTAAAACTAAAATAAAAACAGAGACAGTGACAGCCTATCAGATCATCACTGATTTACACCACTTTTCCCATGACTGGCAAGGATGGTACATACGATCTACAATTTGGAAGGATCCAAGCAAAAATCCTGGGCTAAGTTCATGTCAGAGTCACTGATCTAGATTCAAGTAAAATGTTCATTAAATACACAGAAGCACTTACTTACCTTGTACTGCTACCACAGTATCCAGCCCACCCCGAGGTCTGAGCCCTTACTCACTGATACTGTCTGGTGGGGAAGAGTTTGAAAATGTCTCTAAGGAGGGCTGACAGGCACTCCCAGATCTGCAAAAAGCAATTTCTTTCTTATCTCCTTATTCTTCATCTTGAACTGAAGGACTATGAGGACTTTATGTGAGATGAGAGAGCATGTACTTGAGATACACCACCCTGAACCCCGTAATGCTCAGGTGCATTTCAACAGAGCGCAACACTTTGGTCACAGAACCCTTCAGTGTGCTGCACTGTCAACCAAGATGACAAGTACTGAATGTACTCTAACTTTCAGCACAAACACAGCCCCACCATTTTTTTCTTCACAGTTCCTCATCTTTAATGGGACTCAAGCAGAAAACTTTTACACAATTACTGTTTCAGAAAGATTTTTTATTTACTACTAAGCTTGTGATCATACAGCGACAGTAGTAGAATAAAAGGCTGTATGTATCTCTGATAGCAGTCCTTAAAATCTGCCTGTTACTACATTTGGGAAACCTTAAGAAGGCAAGGAAGAAAATGTAGATCTATCTATGTCCTTAGAGTTTAAGAGTGTATAAACACCATATCATAAAATGCTGTAACAGGCAGCTGATAGCTCACATGAAGATGGAAGCTGCCTATTTTCCTCCCAGTTAAAGTTTGGCTGCAAGCATCAACCAACATCATACCTAACATACCAGTGTTTCAACATATAAGAAAGAAATGAGCAACGATAAAGAAAGCTTTGGATGTAAAAAGCCTTACTACAGTTTACTTAATGTTTTCTTTTTCATTAACAGGAAAAAAAAAGTCTGAAGTAGACCTAAAAAGTAACTGTCATCAATGACACCAGCACCATTCCATACTCTCTGGTTTCATTACCCCAAGTGAATGTGAGCTCATATCTCTGTTTACAGACTGGAGAGACCATTCTCATTCAATACCTCTGCTCTTCATGCTGACTCAGTCTGGGAACAATTTTGCTGCAAAACATTCAGCAGTAGTATCTTTTAAACAACAAAACAGTTCCTACATTATGAATATAGTTTTACATCTTGCCAAATACTAGGACTTTCTAGATAGCTACAATAGAAAAGCTTGTGATTAAAGTCAAATCTCTGTTATGAAAACAAAGAATCACCAGCTGACTTATAAGCAATCTTCATGCTGATATCAGAGCTTTATGAGAATTATGCCAGCAACTAGGATCAGCGAGATATTTCACCATGCTGTTTTCAGACTGCAGTAATACTGTTGTGTTACTCTAGTAGGGGTGGCTTATTTTAGGTTTTCAGTGCATTGCCTCTTACTGTGTTGTATTCATGCCCTGACATGGTCTTACACGCTGAGTGATCCTATAGGATTACACTGACATCTCGCTTGTCAAGGTGTCAGCCTGACCTGGTAAACAAGCTTAGTCATAAGTTTGTGACAACTAGAAGATGTATCTCCCTTCAGAGCTCTGCTGAAAGAGAGGCCTCTTCTGTCTTAGAAAATTTTATCTAGCCAAGGCACTTAAATTAAATTGCTCCGTAGATCGCACCATGTTAGAGATTTAGCGCTACTACACCACTGTCACAGGGAACATTTCACAGCTCCTATAAGAACCATGCTGAGCATTTTTCCATATTTTAGTGAACTATTTATTGCCCGTTTTTAAAAGTAGTTCATTTCATACTATAGATTTTGCAACAACAATAAGAGCATTCCCTTATTTTTAGCATCATTACAGACCGAAGATTTTAGCCATTCCTTCTGATGTTCATCGGCAGATCTCTCACTGTGATCTAGAAAACTTAGATTTTCCACAGAGGTATAGGAGAATAGGAAGACTGCATAATCACCCTGACCAGAAACACAAACAGAATGGTTTCACTGGCTTTCACAACACAAATCCTAGCCTACAGCATCAACTGAGGGCAGTCTATCTCACCAAAAATACAGTGACACAACACAGTGTGGAGCAACTCAAATCATGTCTCATCTACTGCTTCCATCCCTCTGGTTATCTTCAATCATGGGAAATGTTCAGAGAGCATGTCCTTGGGCAGCAGATGCTCCTGTTTCATCTAGAGCACTGGGGTGACTGAAGATTAGATGGATAACTGTTTACCTTCCAGTGGAGGAAGCATGGGTAGCCATAACCATATTTTGCATATCAAAGCAATTACAGCAGTCAGCAAAGGAATAGGAACCTGATTTCAGACTGTCTCCCAAATCCAGCAGGATGTCCCTGACACAGACATGTAAGAAGAGTAAATACTCTGATTTCTCTAGGCATTTCAAATAGCCTTTTTTAGTGATTCACTAGGATTCTCCCAGATGACTGCCCTGTCACTGTTTACCACATTACTGTGTTGTGCCCTTCACTGAATGTCATCAACAAGGAACATAGCCTTATATTCAAGATCTTGTTATAAATAAAAAAGAACACAGCAGAAAAAAAGAGAAGAATTTACTGACAGTTGAATTAGTTTTTCAGTAGTCTAATAGTCAAGTTATCTAATAATACCCAAAACTCCATTAATAATAGCTATAACAAACATTTTATTTTGCATGGTGCTCATTTTTCCAATATTCCTTTTGTTCTTAGGGTTTACAGTTACTCTCTTCCTCAAATAAGAAAAGGGGAAGCTACAATAAACTGTCAGCAACCTGAGCTCCTTGCTGGGAGCATGATGCTTACAGTGGTGAGAGTATCTTTCTTTTCTATACTGTGCTACACCTGGAGCTACATTTGTGTTTTCTTATCACATGCTGTTTTCTTCTCACCGCTTTCTTGCTGAAGTTGCATCCCAAGACACAGCTGATATTCACAAGGCAGTGCCTCTCCAGGTCTGCCATACCCTTATCATCCAGGGCTTCACAACATCAGCTCATGCACAGTGACACTACAGTCACTTGAACACCTGGGGATTGTTAAAACAAGCTGAAATCGTGCCAAGACAAACCCAGCAAGTCTTGACACCCTGCACTGTCAGGGCAGTCCAAAGTATTTGGCTTTTTACCAGTAATGGAAAAAAAAAAACATGTTTTCTGAGCTACAGTAGCAAATATTCTGACATATTCCCCTTTCCTTTCCTTCTCCCTTTTCTAATTAACCTCTGCTCCTTAAGGGTAGTCACCTTCCAATTTAGGATATAAGATCTATCTTTGCTATATGTTTCCTCTCCCTTATTATCTGTAAATCACACAAATTTGAAGAAGATGCAGGGGGCTTAGCTGGGAGGCTTTGTCTATGTCAAGGGAACAAATGATGCATTTTTGAAGAAAGGACACAATGCTCCATGAGATTTTCCTTTCTTCCTGCAACTGGGCAGATGTGGCAGAAAATATGGGCAGCTCATTTAAATTACAGCTGTACTGAAAAATTATTTTCCTCATTGCTATTGTGAGCCTGAAAAAAATATTGCTAGAGGAACCTGGTCATCTGTGTTGTGCTGGAAGTACAGCTTTTTATCTTTGTTACAATCTTCTTTAACTTAAATCTTTCAGAATCACAAAATCCCAGAATCATCAAGGCTGGAAAAGACCTCCAAGTTTTCCTTTGAATATGTATCTGAAATAGTACTGTTTTTCTTTTCTCCTGTTGCAGACGGTGATGAAAGAGTACAGAAGCAATCTCTTCTATACCATACATTTTTGTAAACGCATTCCCAGCTTTATGTCTTTATAGCGAGTAGATAAGACTTATAGCATAAAAGAGGTGATAAATGTCTCACAAAGATCTCTCGACAATGCAGTAAATACCAGGTAATGCAAATAGAATTGCTTTTGGACGCAAAATTAATTACAGAACTCTGGCACCACTATTCCTTTGTCACTCAATTCTCTTTAAGGACAGCAATTTTTTGCAACAGTTTGACATACAAAGTTCTCTGATTTTCATTTTATCCTAATTCTGTAAGCATAGGAACATATATTTCTCTGTAGATATCTGCAAATACAGCTTAGTCTAAAAAAAAACTATGCTATTAAGGGAAAAACAGTGTTTAAAGGTAACACAACTGTGTTAAAATAACAAAGGAAACATTAATAACTACATAAGGATTTTGTTCATTTTTGAAAAAAAATAACTGGAATTTATAAAGTGAGTTTGCATCAGCAGTCCTTGATATTTTACCACTACAAATTACAAAGAGCTCAGGTGAACACTGTGTTAGATATGCAGAGATAAAAGCAAGAAAAAATCAGTTCCTAGAAAAACTAAGTAGCTAGCTAGGTATTTTAACAGAATTTAATTTTTTTCTAACAGAAAATACTTCCATAGACTAAACATAAACCTCTCATTCCACTAAAGATGATAGAAAGATGTAACTGACCACACTCATATCTTACAAATATAAACTAGACTTTGATGAAATGCTAGCAAACTGCAAAGCAGCACTGAAGTATCAACAAAATCCCAGACTTCCTAAATGAGACATTTGTCAGCTGCTGCCACTTTTCTCTGCTTAATTTAGCAAGAATTGTTATTTCAGGATGTGATGATTGCTGTAAAGTGGTTTATTATTTAAATCATTGTGGTATTTGAATAAAGTACTCAAAATCTAGAGACCATATATTCACTGGATGCATACGTAGTTTTAGAAGCTGAATAATAAATAAGCAAGACACTGGCAATGACTCATGAACAGGTTGTGTTCAGCAAAGTGTTGAAGATACACCAAGTCCCAATGAACATATTGGTTCTCAAATTTCTATATCATTCCTTGCAATTTCCTGTTATAAAATCACATCATTTTTTTTTCACTTGCTGCCTATGGCTGTGGCTTCAGGCCACGAGCTGGGAAGGAATTCTGGCACCTCTCTGAAATACAACCACGGAAGCTGAAAAGTGCAGCCAACAGTTCCTGTTCTTGATGATTTAAATTTATGAAGTTAAATAGTAGGAAGGTTTACATTTATACGGACAATTATTATGCAAGGAGAATATGGGAATTACCTTTGATTTGAACGGTGAAAGATTAAACACAGAAATCTATGCTATTTCAGAATTGCAATTTATTTAATGCTTTTTCTTCTGTTGTACTATAGGGACAAATTTACATTCAACTTGACATTCCTCCAATGGCATTACAGCAGTGCAACAAGCCTCTCATCCTTTCACCCCCCAGAATGACTTCACCATTTGATCCTTATTTAAAGGATTCATCCTATACTTCAAATTGTAGCATTTTATATATATGGAATAGCTATTTATATTCCAGAACATATGTAATCAATTCCTCATGGGGACATACTGTTACAATCTCAGGCTATCTCTGACCTCAGGAACAGGAGCAACACTCCACTGCATGCTCTCAGCAGAGCTGTCACCCCACACACTGTGTACCCTTGTATGTTTGATGGTGCTCAGACTAACAAGCTCTCCAGACTGAACACTTGTCACTCTTCAGTTTTGTTTATCGGTCTCTCCTCTACACACAGGGGTTGCACAGGGCTGGATGGCCTGACACCAAGACTCTTCTCTTTTTGACTGAGCCCTGGATCTCACTCAGTCCTGGTGCTTATGGGTACCACTAAGTGGCCTCTGGAAGTAATACCCTGTGGTTGACTGAGCCAGACACTGCAACTCAGGTACTGCTTCTATATAGCAGAAATCTCTTTTCTCTCTTGCATGAGGCTGACTCTAAGGCACAGTCTACTTTTATCATGCCTAAAATTGACCCTCCCTTTAGTAAAAGCATATTCAAAAGTATATTAGTGAGGTCTTAGTAATGGCTAGGAGTATTTTGGTCTTGTTCATACTCTGAACTGTGAACTGTGAAAGTCTGAGCTGTGTAACTTGACTTATATTTTTATATGTTCATGGAACAGCTCCTTGTCCTTTTCACACTCATACTTTCATCTAGACTTTGAAGTGCATTTAACAGCGTCACAAGTGATGGGAATGTTCAAATATTCTTGGCCATTGGCTACCAGCAGAAATAAGCATGTCCCTGACTTCATATGTAGAAAAAGAAACAAGCAATATGCTGTAAATTATATTGTCACATACATGTGATGTATACATATATAATGATAACTTACTTGATATAGGTTATTTTTAATGAATCTACAGTCATCACAGAATCAAAGAATCACAGAATGGCTTCAGTTGGAAGGAACCTCAAACAGAAGCTCATTCCAACCCTCTTCTGTGGACAGAGTTGCTCACCACTACTTCAAGCTGTCCACGGTCCCATCCAAGCTGGCCGCCAGTACATCCAGGTTTGGGGCATTCACAACACCTTTGGACAATCCGTTCCAGTGTCTCACCACTCTCTGAGTAAAGAATTGCTTCCTAACTTATTACTTAAATTTCTCCACTTTTCTGAAATCTGCAGAATGGGTAACCTAATTCTTATTTTCTTTATTCTTTTAAAATGGAATTACCAAAGTAAAATATATAAATGGTGCTAATTTCAATCTGACATCACACTGCATTTAAATATAAATCAAACGTATCAAGAAGAAAATAACTCAAATTTAATAACAAAATACTGAATTCTTAACATTGCATTCATCACTGAAAGGGAAACTTTTCTTTTTGTATGCCAAAAACTCTGTTCATTTTGCCTGTGCAATGCAGTTTAAACCTCTGTTTAAACAAATCCCCCTCTCCTAGCATTGCTAAGCCAGTGCTGTCAGAGATGCCCTGAGATATCTGCATGGTGGCAGATACTATCAGTAAGCCTCCAGATCAGTCTAGAAACTAGGCAAAATGCCCACAGGCATCTCAACTAGTACTAGATGTCACTGCTCAAGCAACTGAATCAAGCCCTTAGTCAATATAGTCAATAAAATTCAGAGCCCTATCCATCTTATTAAATATAGGTGTCTTCTTGAGAAAGAGTTTGCAAGCTGAAGGCAGTACTGAGCACACAGAACTGCCCTGACTGCATAAAGCCCACGCTTTCTTGCAGACACTTCACTATACAGCTCACTCAGAGTTCTATGTCATTCTGAAAATATGTATGCATATTTATGGCAGAAGGTACCACAACCACAATAATCAACATTCTTTGATTCAAAATCAACACTGCAAACAACACTACTGTTCTTATCTACATCCAAAACAAATTAGTATTTAGTCCCAGTGACAAGGTAAAATTCTGAAAGAAATTAGGAAAATCATGATATAAAACCAAAACAGAATAAACACAATTCATAGGAAAAAGTGCAACATTATTTATTAGTGCATCCAACCAAAAAGAGCAAATTCCAAATCATAAATGAAACAAGCTTTTTCATTGCTATATACACATTCTTATTTTAAAATAAGAATTCTGAAGCTATTGTAAACGTATCTAACAGAGATCTTTCTTTAGCAAAATGGTATAGAAAAGAATATTTTTAAGGCGTAACATCTTTTTAAAATGATGAAAAGATACACTTTAATGGATTAACACTACTGACAGGAGAACAAAGCCTGAGAGGAATTAATGAAGTGAGAAATGTAGGAAGGTTAATATGCTAAGAAGTATATATTTTTAAATGGATTCTGTGGCAGCATATACTATTATAAACTATTTTAAAAGCAACTGTGGCCTTCTTCTTCTTTCATCTGTCATACAACATACTGTCAAGATTTGAAGGATAGCTGATAGCTTCAAGTGAAAAACAAATTCTAATACATCTTTATTGTATACCAACAATTGGAAAGGTTTTATTTTCACTGTGACATATAGCACAACCAAACTTTGAAACCTTAAGACTACAAACACAACAATACAAAGTGATTATTGTCTTCCTACCTGTGTCAGTGGGGTTGGAACTAGATCATCTAAAATGTCTCTTCCAATCCAAACCATTCAATGATTCTATGACTATTCTCCAGGTATCTTGACTACTCAAATAATTTCTAGTATACATTCTTCTAGAACAAATTTTAACTTGAAGATTAAGTACTTCATTGCATAGAATCACTGACTCTTAGAATTCTTACAGTTGGAAGGAACATTTAAAGGCCATCTCACTCAACTCCCCTGCAATCATCAGGGACATCACAGCTAGATCAGGTTGTCCAGGGCCTGATCCAACCTCACCTTGAAAGTCTCCAGGGACAGGGCATCAACCACATCACTGGGCAATCTGTTCCAGTGCCTTACCACCCCTGATTGTAAAAGACTTTTTCCTTATATCCAACCTAAACCTACCCTCTTTAAGCTCTTTAAGCCATTTCCCCTTGTATCACCACAGACTGTGCTACAGAGTCTGTCCCCTTCTTTCCTGTAGGTCCCCTTTAGATACTGAAAAGCCGTTTATCAGGTGACCTCTCTTCTCCAGTCTGAACAGCTCCAGCTCTATCAGCCTGTCCTCATAGGAGAGGTGTTCCATTCCTTGGACCATTTTTGTGACCCTCTTGTGGAAGTGCTTCAGCAGGTCCATGTCTCTCCTGTAATGAGGGCTCCACATCTGGACACAGTACTCCAGGTGAGGCCTCGCCTGTACAGAGTACAGAAGCAGAATTACTTCCCTCACTCTACTGGCCACACTTCTTTTGATGCAGCTCAGGGTATGGTTGGCTTTCTGAGCTGCAAGAGCACACTGCTGGTTCCCATCCACTAGTATACCCATTCCATAATTAAGAATCATCTCCCCACATAAGTACTTTACATATATTTCATTATACTGATGAGTGTACTGATAAAAGATAGATCTTTCTCTTTTTTCTACAACATGCTCGCATCTCCATAGAGTTAGGGAAAATGTGCACTGCTGAATGATGAACAAAGGAAAATGTAGCCTCAGGGTTATTATAGAAATATAATAGGAAGCATAATTTCTATTATTTTTATTAAGAAAATTTGAATAAATTAATACTTAACTGCTAGATTGTCTGGTTTGGGCCACCTATTACATCAAGTATATTCCATAACTATTTCTCTAAAGCCAAAAGAATATTGATCTCAGAAATCAAAATACTTCCTGTTAACATGTTCATCTCCTCTGAATTCCTGCCTGTGAGTAAATTAGAAAGAGGATTTAAGCAGACAAGTACAGTAGCAACCACTTGAACTGGTTCTAAGTGATAACAGCTGACACACAAATACAGGTTGTTTGAACTATTTACAGTGCAAACCAAGTCCAACATCTGAATGTTCTCTCTGTCCCACACAACAAATTTCAGAAAGTGTGTTCCTGTAATTTTGGACTTCCACTGAGAAGCCAATTTTATGTAATTTTTAAAATGAAGGATTTGTACTGAAGAAACTCTCTGAACAGATGGGGTGGATGTGGTTGACTGTTCTCTCTCCAAAAAATAAGTAAGATGTTATTTGTATTTCTAGCAACAACAACAACAAAATAAAATAAAATAAATCCAGCTATTGCCCACTTATCCATTTTTTTATGGAAAAATAAAGATCATGTTCCAAGAAATAAAGAAAATGAGAGTACGACAAGATGCATTAGAATCGTCTTCCTTTCTCTCAAAACAAAGGAGCCATGCAATGAATGATGAGTGTGTCAGTTGGCAAAGGATAAATACATTTATGATCTGGAATATGATTTAATAAGCTTTCAGAGATTGATGATAATGAGATGAAGAAACGTCACATGAAATCACTGTTATGCAGTGAGTTTAACATTTTGCTTGGACTACTATGTTTTAGAAAAGAAATGACTATTGGGAAGCAGAAATTTGTAGCTTTGAAAGAAAGCTATTGTTAGTTCTAAGGAGAATCTTTTGTAGGGCCTCTGAACAGATTTGCTATTTTGTTAAAATACCGATGAAAGAAGTTTGCAAAAAAGGAAAAAATATAAGAAAGAAAAAACAGGTGAAGACTAGGGAAGATGATGCAACAGTTACTGTAAATGTTTTCAAACAGTAATGTAAACAGTTAATAATTTAGAGTTGACACGAACAGTCAAAGTACAACTTAATTTTCCAATTGAAATTTAATAAAAATATTTAACTTACCCTTAAAATCTTCATCTTTCATTATGCCTGTAGATTTTAAAAGGTGAGGGATTTGAGCTATGCTTGGGTATTGAGTTCATATTACACAGTACATGTAGAACAGGGCCAGCCTGTGTTTCACTATACCTCAATCACTAACAGCCCTTCCTTTCTTTTTACTCTGGACCAAGATTCCCTCTCATTTCTACTGTGTGCAAACATCACCTATGCATTAACATTTAAGTTAGGTTGGAATCCCTTTCCACCTTTTCAGTAGGGTCTACACGCAAACCAGCACTGACTGAGGTGAAGACTAAGGCAACCTAAGTCCAGACTCTACACAAGAGTTACTTGCACCAGCAAGTCTCACAGCGCCCTATTAGAGTCAGTGGTAAAAACAGGTACTTTAAAAGCTAAATTTAATCTTGCCCATGTCTGATATTTACTTCAGAGTGAGATGAACCAAGTACTAGAAAGTCTTATTTCTTTTTCCCTACTGTAAAGAAATTTTCAGCAACCAGACATATATAATTCATACTACTACATCTAGTAATGAAAATCTCATTCAAGACTTTATACACCACAAATTACACAATTTTAATTAAATTATGAATATTCTTTGTTTTCCAAATAAAAAGAAAGACATCAGAAAGATTTACTATGCCTTGTGGACTGTGAAACCAACTCACCCCATATAGAATGTTATTTCTGCAATAAACTGTTACAGGGCTCCCTGCTGTGTAACATGATAAATTTCTTAAAACTTAGAAAGTCTTTTCTATTATCACAGACTGCAGGTAGTACACAGCAATAGAAGACACTATCACTACCACCAATGTAGATACTTGAGGTGCTCAGTGGATTACAGTATTGTCAAGACTCACGGATTCTCTTGTAGAAAATCCTGTTTTTTTTTTGATGCTAGGATGACAGATTAGACCATTAATTACAAGGACTGTCCTGAAAGTAATGCCTTCTACTTTAGTATGTTGGTCCACGATGTCAGAGGTGGATGTCAGTTGTTTGGCAGTATGGCTTGAACCTTCTCACCAATATTCTATTCCATTTCCTTGCTGTGCAGCAGATGGCAACAGAGGGGCAGTCTGACAAAATACTGCCTGACACGGAAGTGTGTATGAAGCAAAGGCATGTAATTGCATTCCTCCATGCAGAAAAAAGTGCACCCCTCGACATTCACTGACTCTTGCTGAACATTTACAGAGACCATACAGTAGATGTGAACACAGGGAGATGCTGGGTGGTGCATTTCAGCAGTGGTGGCCAGTGGGTCATCTCTGCTGGTGCAGATTTTATGAGTGTGAAATGCAGGCTCTTGTTCATCAGTGGTGTAAGAATTAGAGAGGAAGGAATGACGGAAGGAAAGAAGGAAGGAATACTTTTCTCCATTTTACACTTCTTAACTAATAATTTACTTCATTGTTCCTCAATATCTGGATTCTGTGTAAAGTCATCACTTATTTTCTCACATCATTTGTGATTTTACAAGCCGTCCTAACACTTCTGAAGAACTCTGCTAAGATAAAAAACCCCAATGGATTTAACCTTTTCTTACACAGAAACTTTTCTGTACATTTGATTTTCCATGTCATCCTTTACCATATCCTCTCAGGTCCTAGCCTAAACCTTCTTTGAGATTGGGAAAGCAAACCTTTTGAATTCAAGATCTGAGAATAATATAAAATTTCAGAGAGCATAATACATTTTTGGTTTATTCTTTATTCCTCTCTTAGGAATTTCAACTTTCTACTTAATCTTTTGACTGCTGAACAGAGTTTACTTTTTGAAAGAGACCTCCATGATATTTTTGCGCAATGATAATCAAATTTAAAACTTATCATTTGTGGAGGAAGAGAAATACACAGCTGCATACAAACTTGACAAGTTACTTGGCTAACTGGGGTTATTTTAGTCATGAAAACAAATTTCTTTTGCGATTTTACCTCCCATGCGCTCAGCATTCTCATATCCTTTCGCTATTTTTTTTCCTGCTTCAAAGAAAAGCATGCAGCCACATTTTGTAGCACCTGCAAACTTTAGCAACTTATTCTTCACAGTGTACACAGATCATTTTTGCACAGATACGCAGGCAAATCTTGCAGGAATCAAATCACAGCTTTTCTGAACTGTGAAAAAAAGACTATTTCAACACTTTTTTTTTTTTTCCTGACACCTAACTTCCTTCTTATTCAGCAGTAACAATAACACATTAAGTGATGTATCATGGGTCTCATTTATAGGAAAAGCTAAACCCGAATTCCATTTTTATATGGTCTGTTGTGGCATTAAATTACATGGAATTGTACATTTGGTGACTCATGCTCATAAGTAGAACACAACAGCTTTGATACATCAGTGCAAAGGGTATTTTCCCTACCTCATTTATATGCTCAGCACTAACTGTGCCAAAATGCCTGTGATATTGCTGACTTCTGCATGATAAAAAAACTAACCTGAAGCTGAAAGACATAGCATGGGAAAGTACTTCTTTCTTTAGAACTCAATTAGAACAAATATTTAAAGTGGTCATATAACCTCATGTGCTCTCCCCTCACAAATCAAGAACTAAATCCCTGAGCACTGTATCCTGTCATTTGTACCTGCTTCTCTAGAGTTGTTTAATCTTCAGTAAAATTAGTTTACAGTTAGCAAAAAGTAAATTCACATTTTGAAAGTCAGTTTCAGGAAAGTGTTTTGAAGAGTCAGATGTAATTTAGAAAAGAAGTTGTCTACACAAAGCTTGAGTACAATTCTTTTCTGCCTTTGAATCCAGAGATACAGAAGGTAGTAAATATGTTATATAAATGTATGCCCAGAAGCTGCTTTTTCTGAAGTAGCAGTCCACTTTAAAAAGAAGATTAGATCCAAACAATAGAAACACAAAATAATTTAGGCTGTAAAGGGCTTTTGAGAGACCCTAGTCCTACCCTGCTGAATGAGCAGGATCAGCTGAAGTAAATTGCCCAGGATTGCGTCCACTTTTTGAGAATCCTGAAGGACAAAGGCTTCGCAAGATCTCTGGGAAACCTATTTCAGTCTTTAACCACTCTTACAGTTTAAAAAAAAAATGAAAAGAAAAAAATATGGAATTTAGCATTTTTATTTGTGTCCATTGCCTTCCACCTCTTGAGTAGGCATTGCTCAGAAAAACCTGGATCCTTTATTTTTATACCTTTCCTCTTGGGTCTTTATACACTTTGATGAGATCCCCTCCAGCCAACTCTTCTCCAAGTTTAACTTTCCTCAGAAGGATGCTTCACACTTTAACTCTGTTAAAAGTCCTCTGTTGAAGTGTTCTCTTTTCATTCTCTGAGAAGTCATATTTTCCTGTTGCTTTCTTCTCTCTTATCTGGTTCCCCAGACATAAACATCAATTGAAATTCCCCACAGATAAGCATGCCTCTTCCTCTCCTAAATACTGTGACCACAGCACTACTCTGACTGAAAACACCAAAACATGGAGGCAGAATCTCCTTCCTCTCATCCCTGCTGAGGGTAGGAAAAAAATGGAACTGTCCACAAGAACAGAGACTGATCAGCCACCATGGCCAATCACTTGTTTTAACTAATGATATGAGCAAGGTCCCTGCTAGAGATGTTGATTTTACCTTCTTGACTTTTGTTATGAAAAATAATGGTTCTAATTTCCCAGTTGATAGCTAATATTTTCACCTGCATAAATCAAACTTCTACTCTGCATAAATAAAAAGGGAAGTTTTAATAACATGCTTTGTATGTGTCAATGGGAAAATATACTGCAAAAAAGATACTTCAAACTTTTAACATTTTATCTCCCAATGTAGTCACATCTTTCAGGAAATTTTAATGGCATGTTTGCAATGGTCTAAATACTTTTAACTCAGTCCTCTGACATGGTTCAAACTGAACAGTCAAAGGGTTTAATCAACTCTCAGGTGCTTCAGAACAGCCTTAACATGAGCCTTAACACGAGTTTAAATCTGATACCACTGATGCCCCTAAACACTAATAAAAAAGCATTACAAGAACAATAAGCATAAATGACTTGAAGGATATAAATTATTCCCCTAAGAGTAGGGATGTACCAGCAACATTAGAGATGTTTGCACTAAAAGCTGATGCTAGTCTGAAAAGTTGTTCAATGACAGAATTTGTTAATTACTCAAACAAGCAAGGACTATACTTTCAGATCACTGATTTCCAGACAAACCCCAGGAAAAGATGACTGTTGAAGGTGGATACTTCCTCCTTGGACTACTCAAGGATAAGACTATCAGAGCATGACTCTCTATTTTATATATATATATATATATATATATATATATATATATACACACATATATATATGTTGAGCATCTAATAGCAAGTTTTACGAAGTTAGATGATCGTGTTTTTGTGATCACTCTTTTTAATTCATGAGACTAATGTGAATGAATTAAATACTCCTTCATACTAAGATAAGCCAAATAAGCTGTGATGATTTTTGTCCTTGATCACATCTCAAAGAAGCATCTGTTTCCCCAAAAGAAACTAAAAGAAGCTTTGTGGCTCTTCAACTTTTAAAATGAGCAATTTAAATTTGCAATTATGATGAAAGACCACATTTCCCTTTCAATGAACAGCAGTTGACTGCTCTCCCACAACTTCAATTTAGAATCAGGCTGTGGAAGCAACTCAGTTCAAGAAAGCTCTCATATGAAGGGTCTATGTGGCCTATTGGTATGAATTCCCAGTGCTCTCAGTCACAAGGGAAGTATAAATTTTCATATTTCCTCAGGAAGACACTGAAGCAGGCTGAGGTTAGGAGAGAAGAGTGCTTTGATACAGGCTGGTAGAAGAAAAAGGCCAAGACGAGTCCTAGTGTAACTGCATAAAATGACACTGGCAGGTGGTCATACTACACCTTGTCCTCTCATCAGGCCAACACACAAAGGAATTTCATTTTCTGATCCAAGCTTCTCAAGACAAGGAAACAGGCCGTACATTTAACCCAATGCAATCTTACCGCATCTCCTTAGAACATAAGCTATTTCAATTAGTGTACTATAAACAAAGGATGAAAAGAAGCAAACACTGTAGTCGATAAGAACTTATGCAGTCATCAAGAAATCTGTAAAAAGATAATTTGCAACATCCATTTTATCAATTCTTTCAACTTCCCTTATGTATTTTGATTCTTTTTCAATCTCTTTTCCAGGCACAGTCAGCTGCAGACACAGCTTGTGTCAAGGTCATGCAGGACCAGGTTTTCCATGTACTGCCCTGAATAACTTACTCTGACTCTGAAGACACGTCAGCTCTGAGAAGAAGGCTGGCATACAAAAGCTTGAGGTGCCTTTCAGTCTAGGTGTCCCTACCTTTCACACTAGTTAAATTAATACAGCATTTTATAAGAGGTATTGTCTTAGCCTTGACTGAGAAAAAGCCATAAAAACAAGTGTTTGATCCTCCTGTCCGACAGCTACTTATTGAAGCAAGTTTATCATATAAACAAATTGTGATTATAAAGCAGTAGTTTAATTAAACTTTCAAAGAAATCATTATTCAGCTACAGCATGAGTGAACATAGAGCTTATCATCAGAGGAAAAGTGATAGCAACAGTCAAAATAAGCTATTTACTGAACTGAAGATATTAGTAAAAAATGAAGTGCTAATCACTGAAAGATTCTTTTTAAAAATGGAGTTTCATGGTGCAGACTGTGGGCTACTATCACGCAGGGACTGCATGCTAATGATGGCAGGATCTTCAGAGGAAGATACACAACAGCCTGCATGAGAAGATAAAGCTTCTTAAAGAAGACATCAGATCACACTAGGTTTCCTTGAAATTCTACTGTTGAACACCTAATTCCAGTCATTAGGTAAACAGGACCACTCTGCCAGAAGAAATAGCAAGAAAGAATAATGTATCAAAAGCCTAAAGAAATGTTGCATGATTTTACAGAATTATGCTTGCACTGCCTGTCCTATGAACATGAATTACCTTTTCTCCAGATGCTGCAGAGCCATGTCATTATTATGGCATGTCCCAGCAGGGAAATAGGTCAAACTCAAGCATGGAGCATCACTTAAGATGAATACCTGGCTTCAAGTCTGTAGATTTCTTATCTCTGGACAGCTCAGGGAATGAGACAGCACAGCTGGTGTCCATTTCTATATGTTTATATAGCTATGTCCTTTGTGGTCTACTGACTAGGGCATATCTGCTCCTACAACACAAATGGAAATTTCAATGATTTGGGCTGATGTGAAGCAATCATTAGTAAACAATTTGTAAATAGTAAAACACTGATACATTTTTAACAGGCACCTAGGAGTATTCACTGTAGGTAGGTTGCCCCAAGATCAATGACTCCTATTTATTTCCATGTAAATTACAACAAATACAAAAGCACAATAACTCTATTCAATAAAGCAAATTCTCAGCTACAGAACACTATTTTTAAACACAGTTCAACAATTAACTTTGTATTTTTATCAGTGATGAGTAAGAGCCTGCCTGCTGCTCTTAAAATAATCTGCACCAGTGGAGGTTGACCCACTGTCTCTGTCACTGCTGTTTAAAAGCACGCACTGCCTCACTGTGCTCACATCCCGTTTGGTTTCCGTAAATGCTCAGTAGGTGTCAATAAATGTCAAAGGATGCAATTTTTTCAGCACGGAGAAATTGAATTCCACGCCTTTGCTTCATACACACTTCCATGCCAGACAACATTTTGTCAGATTGCCTCTATGCTGCCATCTGTACATAGCAATAAAATGTAATGGAATGTTGTTGGAAAGGTTCAGCCTCTACTAGCCTATCAGCAACATCTGCCTCTGACATTGTGAGCTAGTATAATAAAATAGGAGGCATTACTTTCGGAGCACTCCTAGTAGAAGCAAGTGCCTCTGTCTCTACACACAAGAAAGTCATATGGTAAAGTTAAAATTTCAGCTTAACTCCTTTATGTCACAATATGAAAGTGATTTTGGGAGTCTGTCTTCCAAATGTTGGGAAGGAGGTCCTTTCCAATCTGCATCATCCTGTGATATTCTGTAGAAAGGTGAGGTATGCAACTCTCAGCACACACTGTCTGCCTTGGCAACCTGCTTGACAGCCATGTTCATCTGCAGATTGCTTTCTTCTGACACGCTAACAGCTATACTTTGAATGCATTTTGCCATGCTGTGTAAGTTCTCTTTGCTGTGAAACCCAGACTCTTTCCCTTCTAACCTTAAAAACCTTATTTTTTTTCATAGGCTCTGAAAAGAGCTACTTAATATCTTAACAATAAACTTCCCAGCAGTAATTTCCCAGATTTGCATATCAAAGAGAAAATATAAAACATACAACGAAATTGACAGAAGAGCACAATACAGTTATCCCTTGGAACACTGCTCAGGTGTAAGAAGACAACAGAGTCAGTTTCTGTGCTTCTATTGTCAAGTTAGATTTAGGCACCATGCCAACATACTTCAGAACGGACTGGTAGTCCCAGTGCAGCACACCTAGCAGCTGTTACATCTCTCTGGAGCACAGGTACAATTTATAGCAAAATCCATAATCTGTGCCAGGACTTCTGTATCAGAAGTTGTAAGGAGAGGACCAGAAGCTCAAATTAAACCCAACATTCAACTCATAACCTTCTCTTCCAAACCAAACAGAAGCCTTCTGTAGTCCCTTCCAGTATCTGAAGTGCTATATCCGCTTCTCTTTAGCCCTCCCCCACACAACACTCGTTATGTTCTTCATAACAAGGCTTCATAAAAGGCTGGATGTTGTGTTGAGGGACATGGTTTAGTGGGAGCTATTGGGAATAGGTGAACGGTTGGACTGGATGATCTTTTAGGTATTTTCCAACCTTGGTGATTCTATGATTCTATGATTCATTAGCTATCCATGGAACCAGCAACACCTCCCCAGTGCACCCATCTCATATTTGTATTCTGTAACTCATTCTATGTAGATAATCAAAGCTCTTAATTCCCTTTAATTGCTATGAATCCAATTTCTTCATGTATTCAGTTATGAATCAGAGGTACAGCTTTGTCCTAACAATAAAATTACATTCAAGTGCCTTCATTCCCTCTCTCAGAAGCACATGCATTTTGCCCTACCCTAATTTCATTTTAATCAACTTCACGTACATTGCTTTTAGAGCTTTCACAACACTGAGTAATTGTTAAGGAAAATAACTGGAGACTGCAAAGAACACAAATACAAAGCTATCTAATTATAGTATTAAATCTGACAAAATAGGATCTGTTCATTTGTGAGGTGAGCCGTACAGATTTCCTCTGCAAGCTCCCACAGTGCTACTCATATACAACTGCACAGTAAGTGGGTAGAAACAATGAAGATAATCTCTTGATAAGTCCCTGAAGCTGAGCCAGTACCAGGTATTCACTATTTGGAAGAAAGCAGACAGCTGGTTTGCACCTTTGAGAGAGAAATGAGAAGGCATCACCAGCAGAGGAGGTATAGCCTGACACAGCCAATGTAATGTACGACTAGAAGGAGCTCATTTAGTATGTCCATTAATTCAGAAACACTAAGGACAGACATAACTTGAAAATGTGTTTCTGAAATAAATGGGTTCCCAGCTCTAGATTTCCTCTATTCAATGTTTGCTGTCATTCACAGGAGAGTTTTGTTGTTGTTGTTGTTTCTTTGTTGGTTTGGGGGAAATGTTTTTGTTAATTTATTTCTCAGTGTGGCATTTTTTGTTTGTTTTGCTTTTTCAGAGAGCTCTCCTTGCTCCGTTGCTTGACATATTTCACTATATGTAAGGAACATCCACTTTTCACCTACAGCAGGGCTCCAGGGCTTTGCAGTTCAAACAATCTGTCACAGGTTATTGTATCAGAGCCATGAGATGCTTGGCAAGCAAATAAAGGTCATACATCACCATGATACATTTGTAAGAAACATTCCGGAAGCATAATCATTGTACTGCACCTTAGAAATGAGATACACCTTTCCCTCACGGGCTGCAGGACAGTGATTACTGGTAACCCCATCAGGTAGCTTGCTTATAGCCAGTTCAAAGCCACTCCAGAATGGTAAAAAGGATTCTCCATGGACACAGTCATACAGGTTGCTCACGTCTACAATTAAGCAAAACCTGATCCGAGCATAGTCCCTGCACTGTGATCATTCATCCTGGGAACAGTTCCTGGAATGCTTTTGATCTGGGCTATTATCAAGCTATTCCCAAGCAAAGTGACAGATCACTCTCAATATTCATTGCAAATTTCATTACTGGGTTTTTGAGGATGCAACTGTTTTAATGGCAATGCAAGAAGCTTCTCTATGCATGGTATTAGCTACACAACACAGGTATATGCAAAGTTATTTACAGCACAGCATAAGAGATTGGCTGTCTTACACCAGCTTATTTTCCCATAGAAAATTTTTGAGATATCTAAACAGTTGCTCAGGAATCTTGATTCCTAGACTATAGAAATCTGCTGAAGGAGAGGATCTAGATCTGTAGGAGTGTGACACAAATAGAACCAATCTACTTTTAGCACTTCAGGAACACTGAATTGCTATCACATACCGAATACAATCAGGACTAATATTTCTTTTTGATGTTCCTAACAAACTTCTTGGCCTTAATATGTATGTCATACTATAAGAAAATATGAATGACTTGGAATTAACTCATTTTTTTATTTTTGCAATGCATAGTAAATAATGATAACGGTCAACTATTCAAAATGAAGAAGAAAAAGAAAGATAAAATACAGATAGCCTTGTAAAAAATAACTAAATAAAATTACCTCATATTCAGGAAGAAAAGAAGGTACAAATGAAGATCACACTTGTCACAGTCTTCCATATCCAATTTTAAGTGCTTGACTTTGCAGCTTTTAACATTCCTTCAATGTATTTTAAGTAAAATAGACAAAAACTCTAATGACAAAACCTGTCCTAGAAGAAAAATAATAAATAAATTTGAAATGATAATTTCAGGCTGATAATTCTCTTTTAACTAATTTTAGGAAAGCTCTGACTATAGGAAAATGAAGAGTATTACTGAAGCGGATTGAAACTAATTTGAAACATAGGAAGAAGTATGGAAACAAATAAGAGAATAGATAGAGAGAAGAAACAGAGCATGAAGAGAGGCAACACCAGCAGAAGGCAGGTATGGGCACAAATGCAAAGGCCACAAAAACCTCATGGAATCTGGAGAAAGAGAACTTTAAGTTGAACAAGGTCGAGGCTCGCAAAGTACATATATGAATGCTGAACCTCTGCCTACAGCAGTAGACAATAGGAGAGTATCTGGGGAAAGTACAATGTCCTGATTCTTTATTCTATTCTTTTATATGTCACTGACATAGTTCTTTGCTCTATATATCTTGGTCTGACCCAATACCATCTCCTCTATACTCTTACAGTTTCCTGTTGTGTAGGCTGAAAATCAAAAAAGGAATATTTGATGTATAATGAATGTTTATGGCCTACTCTGAAACCCTAAACAAACCAGTCTGACCTAGCCTCAGCCAGTCCTTCAGGGACTGAATTATTAATGGCTTGAGAGGCACTCTGAGAGCTCCAGGAACTACTACATAGAGCTCGCACATCTACACAAGCATGAACCTGACAGTTGAGTAGAAAACAAGTCTCCCAGCTTTTAAAATGAAGAACATCTCTACAAATAAAAGAAAAAAAGTTATTTTTCAAGCCACCACCGTTTTCAAGTTATTCAGTGTTATCTCTTATTTAATACAGATGTGTGCATATGTAAGTGTGCACGTAGCCAGCTTACTGGTAAGAGACTTTGGGTTTTCAACATGGCTTTGTTCTGACAGACAGCTGGTCTCACCCTGCTCTTTCTCTCAGTAGCTGCTTATTTCTTTATGAGCAGAAAGCACTACATTTTTTGCCAGCCAGTCAGGCTTTTCTATTTCTATTTCATTTTTTAAACCTATTTATTATTTAACTGACAGATCAATCTGTGATTGGGTAGCACTGTTCTCAAAATGCTCATCAGAAGGTTGCAGTGGTCTGGTGTGTTTGTTTTCATTTTTTGAGCACATTTTCCCACCTCTAACCATACAAGCACTTCTCAATACAGGTCACTTAACGCGCTTGCTGCATCAGTCTCCAGGGAAATTTGCCTCCAGTGGACAAATACTGACATTTTAAGTAGTATGAGAAAGATTATGCAAAAACAACATCTGTCGATTAAATTCACAGTGTGAATCCAATGAGTAATATAGGAGAGATGCTTAACATTTTCATGGCTAGAGGCAGAAGAGATTAACCTGAGCTTCTAACAGTTTCATGTGATATAAAGTTACAGTTACTGAATGGCTGTTGTCCACAAGGGTAAAGGTTCTTCTGTTATGTTCACAGAATTTTGCTATTTCCTTTACAAAACTTACTTTTTGGTCTGTTTAATCAGTTGTTATGCTTCATAACAAAAGCTAACAAAGTTAAGAAGTAATTATATCACCTGGAGAAAAAAATCACACATCCTTCAAGTATGTAGGAAGCTAAACTAAGGAAACTGTTTTAGTTCATTCTCCAGTCTGAAATACATCTACTTTGGTTCTTATAGAATAGTAACAGAAGGAGAATTAAGGCAAAGTTCAATTCAAAGAACCTGTGGGTAGGGAAACAAGCATCCATATTTGTAACATATTTGTTAGCTATCTAGTGTTCAATAACAGGTAACTTTTTTTCTCATAGCCGTTGCATTCAATGGCATTTTTTTCATCGCTGTTACAGAAGAAAGCTCTGTTTCTCTCCAGAATAACCACCACACAAAATTTTAAACATTTGGCTTGCCTGAGCTGAACTGCCAAAAGGAAGAAAACTTCAGGTGGAAATGACTGCCAGAATGTCATGCAGAGAGGTGACATTCAAAAGGCAACTTGTCAACAGTCTCGATGACATAAAGGCACGGTACCTTAGTGTATCAGTACCACCAGCCCTCTTCTATTAGGGCATCACTACCAGAACATTATCTAATCTTAAAACAAGAAAAAACATATCCGACAGGAGACAAACTGGAAAGCCTCTGAATACAATTCACAGTTGTCAGAATTATGAAAGCCCAGAATAACAAAAATGCATAATTATCTGGGTAGATGATTAAAGTACGTGTGAATATCCTTATAATCCAATACCTACTTAAGCTGTCTCTGTTTTTTCAGGAATAAAAATAAAATAAAATAAAATAAAATAAAATAAAATAAAATAAAATAAAAAAAATCGCACAGTTGGACTTGCTCCCAAACAGTGCAGGTTTGTGTGTCTGTCCAGCCGCAGTATAATCGTTTGCTGCTGCACCAAGAATCTACCACCAATTATAGTCTCACACTGACACTAAGATTAAGAACAGAAATAATATACTGTGCAAAGTACCTCCAAGCTGTGCATGATTTATGTCATACTAGCACTGAAAATCATAGAGGGGCTTACATAACAAGAGGTCACTCCCTGCAAGTGCAAAATGTACACATCCACTCAGCTGGAGAGAAACGGAGATATGGAACAACCTTTTCTTTCTACAGGATACTGCTTATAAGTAAAGGTTTTTTTCCTTTTCAAGAGGAAAGATTTCCTATTGATTTACTCCTTGTGTTAATAATGTGTATGTTTGAGGGGAAATCACCAAACCTCATGTGTTTGGAAAATGTCATTTTCTTCATATCAGAAATGTAACATTTACAGCTGCATACTTACTAACGTTCCACTTCTGATATCACTATTTGTTTTGGGAGAGCTACAAGGGAGGACTAGGATAAAGGAGCAACTGCTTCATTCCTGCCTAGCACTTCCTATGCTATTATGACACTATCATCTGTGATTATCAACTTGTTTTTAAATGTAATCTGCTGGGGGTAGAATGTGATTTGCAATATTAAATGGTATCAGTGCAATCATACAGCTCAATTCCTATGAGTCTCTTTGAAAATCTGCTCACTTTTGTACTTGAACTCCTCTTCCCCTATAACAGAACATTGATTCCTCTTCTTCAGTGAGATGAATCCTTTCCTGTGTGATTTCCCATGTCAGTCTATTCTAATAACTTCCAGCTGCCACAGCTCATCTGAACACAGTGCAGGCAAATGCATTGAAAGGGATGAGAAATGCTTTCCTTAGGAACTGCCCTGGATAGGAAACAGATTACTTTGATGACTCTGAAATGTGGATAAAGCAAGGATGTTTCCAGCATACTAACCTGCTGCTGACAGAAATAATAAAAAAAAACATCAATGCCTGTTAAATTGTCTGGCCTTCTATAATCTGGGTGCTTTCCAAACTCTTTTTTTTTATTTGACGGATTTACTGATACTCTAAGTACCTTGTCAGAGGAAACACAGAGTTATTTCCTATTGCCATAACAATGTAGAAAGAGGTCAAGACTCAAATAAAACTGCTCTATTATTGGAAAAAAAAAAAAAGAAAAAAAAAAAAAAGTCTACACATTAGAGCAATACCAAACCTGTTTTTTTGTTGTTGTCGTTTTTGTTTTATTTTATTTTCACAACACAATATGTAACGCATTTATTTTGCCCTCTCCCCTCCCCAGATGAGAAAACACAGAACAATCTCAAACTCATAACTTGGTTGAAAATTATTGTTTTCTAAATAGTGCTATCAGCTTTCACCAAACTTTTTCTCTTAAGCTTAAATACATGCAGTAGTGCAAATAAGTTTATTTTAATATTACTTACATAGTGATCCTATGATTCTGTTCACATGCCTTTACTGCAAAAACAATGTGAGTGTAAGTAAATATCTGAGATTTTTGCCTATATATATGTATGTCTCCTTTTTCATATATAGATTCAAGTATTTATTATGCAATTGCATATATATATATATATATATATATATACACACACAGCTTTATATAAGTTTTTTTTCTCACTATAAAAGACATGTAATAAATACACAGCTTCACAAGACTTCCATACAAAGACCTGCCAGCCTTTGATTTTTAAAGCTAATTCTTTCTGGGTTTTCCCTTTTTTCATTGAAAACATAAATCTCAATTTGAAAAGATTCCAAAGAACAAAGATTCAGCAAAGCTGATTTTTATATAGTGGTCCAAGCTCCTGTATTTCACTTAAGTATACTGAAATGAGATGTGAGTTTCCCAGAAATTTAGAGAAATCTACTTTAAAAAGTAGCCACTCTTTTTTCAAGTGTGTTTTGTATGAATTTGTCTAGATTTTTACATTTTACTCTTAATCAGTGGATCCGAGAGTTAAACACAAAGCAGCTGTCATCAGGATTACTTCCTACTGGTTTTATCAAGAATGTTGCTGATTCTCCTCTTTTCCATGATTGAACAAACATCTGAGCTTTCTTTTCCTTTTGTCTCCCAGCATATTATAGAAAATGGATGTGCCATGTCCACGCAAATTGAATGCTTATACTTTATCCTTTGCTAGTCAGACGAAATGTAAACTTTATTTTCTATCTGATATACATTTTCTTCTTCTATCACATTTTAAACAAAATCAAACTCAATTTTAAAGCAAAAAAAAAAGAGAAAGATTCACGTCTTGCAGTCAGTTTTATCTTTCCCACTGACCAGAAAATGGAAATGGAACAGCAGAGTTTTCTGGGAGCTGTAGTACACACCTTGTCTTCTGAGACTCCCAGTGCACAACATGATCTGGCGATGTGGAACACCGATAACAAAAATCATAAAACCACTACAGCGAGTTTCATATTTTGGAATACACTAAGCTCAGAGTCCACAAAAAGGGGAGAAAGAAGGTTCTTCTATGGATCTGCAGCACTGACAGTGGATTATAAAAAATAAGACCAGACATTAGCAGTGTAGGTGATGACACTGCCAAAAACCAGTCCTTGGAATGAAATGCATGCATGCAAAATACCAGCTTGTGTAATATATATGTCTTAGATTCTATCCTGCAACTAAATTAAGTCTGAAAATGACTGAAAAATGTCATTAACCTGATTTGCTAAGACTTCAATGTTTCATTTCATACACATAGGTTGAGGGAACTGGGATTGTTCAGCTTGGAGAAGAGAAGGCTCCGGGAAGACCTCATTGCGGTCTTCCAGTACTTGAAGGGAGCATATAAACAGGAGGGGGAATGGCTGTTTACAAAGGTGAATAGTGATAGGACAAGGGGGAATATTTTTAAATTGAGACAAAGGAGGTTTAGGTTAGATAGTAGGAGGAAGTTTTTCACACAGAAGGTGGTGACACACTGGAACAGGTTGCCCAAGGAGGCTGTGGATGCCCCATCCCTGGAGGCATTCAAGGCCAGGCTGGATGTGGCTCTGGGCAGCCTGGTCTGGTGGTTGGCGACCCTGCACATAGCAGGGGGGTTGAAACTAGATGATCACTGTGGTCCTTTTCAACCCAGGCCATTCCATAATTCTATGACATTACTGGCTACCTAAAGGTTCAGGAGGCGCCAGAATCTTGCAGCAGCTAAATTCAGGCTTAGATTTAGGGAAAGTTTGGCAGAGCAGGGTGTAGCTACCCATTAACATTGTTAGGTGCAACTTTATGGTATGGTCTTTACATATGCCTTTGAGTGGAATGGGATCAAATCCTAAATATTATTTTTCAAAAGGTGACTACTTTTTAGATAACAAGCAAACGTAAAAAATTCTTTATGTCTTCTGAGTTCTTGAAAGCAAAGAACTTTGCTAAACTAAAAGCTTTGTTTTATCAAATGCCTCTTCTCATTTATCAGAAGAAAGCAGAGAAGATGACTATGAGATAATCTTTCACTTACAACAAATCTAAATCAAGAAAAAAAATCCTTAAGTCAAACACCAAAGCATCATTTTTTTTTTTGTTAAAACAGTTTTTTCTCCTGCATGACACGTTAGATATATTGCTGCATTGAACCCAAGAGATTTTATGACTTTTTATGTAACTGTGTAACAGTTCTCTAGATATCTTGTCAACCATACTGAAAACTAAAAAATAATCTAACAAAAACTTCAACTGCAGTCTGTACTTTTTTTTTTTTTTTTTTTTTTTTTTAATGCTCTATTAACCTTTTTAGGTTATAATGTGCTGTTATAAAAACTTATAATAAAGTTGTGAAATTTTCACCACAATGTTGCTTATAAACCTTCCTTTACCAAAGACCTTCTCCAAAGAACAGGTCATCAAACTATGCATGATAATCTAAAACCACCATGAAGAAGTTTCAAGCAATATAGAAGGTGTGTCGCAAAGGATGACAGAACACTTCTGATGTGACAAATCTTACTCCACAGATTAAGTCTTCACTAAAGCACTTCAGTAACTAATCACTGGACTTTCTCTACAATAATCTTCTGCTTCCTACACTTAGAATTGTAAAATGGTAAAATCCAAAATATGAAGTAATTTCAACTACAACTAAGGGCATGTCCACTGAGCAGAAAAGTTTTGCCCACCTTTAAATCAAAGTGAGCTCTGAAGCACAGAGCTCAGCATAAGTAGCTCTGCTTGTTGTCATTGAAAACAATAACTCTTTCAGAAATCTATCCATAAATACCTACTGGATGCCATGCAATGTGGTAATTCTCTTCCATGAAGTATAATCTTTTTGTGAGAAACTTAGTGAACACAGAGAACAAAAAATAGATGGTGAATAAGTTGTTTATAGAATCCAAGTTCCTATATGAGAATAAGGTAACAAGATCTAAAGAGCTTTTTCTTCTGACAGAGAATTAAATAAGGAGTAGGATCAACCAAAGAAACTCCTTAAGGATGCTCTCATATACACTTGCCGCCTTAAAACAAGATCAGTCGCATAGACTGAACAAATTCTCAGCAGGTCAAGAGGAGATATTGTTTTATCTGATCCACATAACAGAATAGAGAAAACCTAACAAAATCTGTATTTTCTAACTCACAATTTCAAAGGATTTTACAGAATATATTAAAAAAGCAACAAAACAACCCAAGAAACAAAAACAAAATCCTAAAGCAATACAAATGACGTAAGCAACAATGATATGATGTGATGATGTGTTCCCTAAGGAAATGTTTTAGAATTATAATATCACATAAAAATATCACCTCATTTTTTTGCTAGTTGGTTGGCCTTCCTGTAGTTCTTTCTGGGTGGAGTGGACCCTCCCTAAACTGTGTTAGTACATGCTTCTGATGCAGACTGATTTAATCTTCCTTTACAAATTTACTGAAGATCCCTCTCCTAGACTGAGGTCCTGATCTACTCTCAACGTTATCATACTCACTGTCAGAATTAAACAACTTCATTAGTACTTCATACACTGGATAGCAGGAAAATATACTTATCAGGTTTTATCTAGATATTGTCTCTCTCCAAGAAATGTAAAGAGGCAAATTCACTGTCACAATGAAATTACTGTCTTCATATTCAGAAGCAGCACAAATGGGTGCCTACAGATTTATGCAGACAATTGCTTTACTACAAACAGTTTCCCAGAGGTGTTTTTTTGAATTACAGAAAACAAACAGTTGTAGGCTTCATGCTTTTCTCTTCCACTTAATCTCCTGCAGTTGTTTGGAGCATCAACAATCAGGATAGCTTGGTATGCACGTTTTAGTGCAAGACTGAGTTCTATCAAGTGTTTGGTAATTTACAAAATTGATCAAACAGTAGGAAACTTTTTTTCCTTCCCTACCTCTTTAAATGAATTGTTGATTCATTAGTGATTTCTGAACTAATGACACTGTATTTCATCATTTTTTTTTTTTTTAATCTTGCTTTCAGAAAGAGAATTAGCAAACCACTAAAGCACCTTGTTCTCACCACTGAAACCTATCCGAGTAACTAACAGTAAATGGCAGCAATTTAAATGCGTTTTTGTGTGGATTTTTTTTTCTTGAATTACAAAACTCACTTGTTAGAACATTCTCCAGTTTCAAACTCTCAAGTACAAACAGAAATTTGTTCAACCAGCAAAGTAGACTTTCAACCAGCAAAGAAGCCAATAATAACCTAACACAAGTAACTTACTACAACTAAACTTGAAGTAGAAAGCACATAACTTCTTCCCCAACTGAACTTGAATTGCCATATCTGTCATTTTAATTAAGGAAGAAACACAGTATAGTTTCTGCCATCAGCGTGTACAACAATATATAGAAATTTTGCAGGAAGTGACAATTTATGGTAATTCCAATAGCAACATAATTGGGTTCACTGAGAAATGCCTTACCCTCAACCAGCTCTGCAACTACAAAACCAGCTCTGTTCATTCTCCTTATGAGTGGAGTAATGTTACATATTTCTAGATAAATAATTAGAGGTAGCATTTACACAGCATACCATAAAATGACAACAATTAACAGATCTGTAATCTCTTCTGCCTTCAGTTGAAAGACAAATGTCAGCTCTTAAACATTTTAAGATATTATGTGTCTCTCTATAGGAATATACTTACTTCTTCACCTGATTGTGTACCAAATATCTTAGCAAATACAAATTTTAATAAACTTTTATTTTATTTCTCAGAGCAAATGGTGTGAACAGATAAAGTGTAGGGGAAAATGCCAAAAGCATAATTATGAATAAAAAGAGGAAGTCATGGCATACAATACTTTGAACAACAACAAAAAAAATTAATATTTTAATAAATTAATAAAAAATATTTTAATAAAACCTGAACATAACATGCTACTGGAGTTTCAAATCGTAAAATGTTCACTATTTCTGTACTTGGTGAACCACTCTATTCCCAAGCACATAAAATTTCAGTCAGTCTTAGCTTAGCGTGGATGATGTCCCTTTCTCAATCTGTTAAGCAAGGACTGCTTGAAAAATTTATTTGGCCAATGCTTCAAATGAAAAACTATTAAATTCATTTTTACATATCTAACACAAAAACTTATCTCTAGTTGTATGTTTCAGAGTAAGATAAATCAGGAAAAACAAATACAGATGTGTGAAAACTTGGCTACTTTCTTGAGAATGAAAATATCTCTGTACAGCATAAATCCATGCAGCTAAAATTGACAGCAGATACTGTTTTTCAATAGCCAATTGAAATTGATTTTTCAATAGCCAATCACTCCATGACTGATCATTTCTGGTTCATAAATGTTCATGTCATGCTATGAAATGTCAAGTCATAGATGTTACACTTAAGAAATACATAAAGTAAAAATTTATCTCCTGGAGATAACTATAATCCAATGAGGAATATATATATATATATATTTCCTTTTTTGTAATCCATCACTTCATTATACGGGAGTACAAAAGGAAACATCTGGTAGATTCTGAGAAACATAAAACTGTATACTTATGTTCACTGAAATTCCTTATTCGTATTTTGCAAATGATAAATACATATTCAAATGTTGTCATTGAGATTTCTAAATCAAACAGATTGATCACAGTGTTCTTTTACCTTTTCTACCCATACCTCATGCTTTGGAAAACATTCCTGAGGGACTTGTAGTAAAATGAACAAAGAACACAAAGTAAAATGCAGTTCAGAGACAATACAGCCAGGACTTGTCTGTTCTCTTTATGTCCACTGGAAACTACACCAAAATGACACAGCTGGTACCCAGCAGTCCAACACTCTGCCAGTCAGAAACAGGTGCAAAAATCACTCCACAGGTTTCTACCTTTTCCATCATATTCCTGAAGGTGGTGTGAAATAGTAAAGTAAAACTGCTAGCGAGTTCCAGACTCATTATAAAACACTCCAGAAATAAATCTGAGAAACAACAACTGCTCTCCACCAGTGTGTAGCTACAATGAGCAAACCAGGAGATGACCAATCCTGAAGTTACTATAAAGCTTAAATAATCAAACTTTATCATATTAATCCCAAGGAAGTCCTACACCTGAAAAACCTGCTCAGCTCCCTGCATTCAAATGTGGGGAAAAACACACACGAAATCAGTCCAGAAACAAGTTATAAAAAAAATTTCAATGACTCTGACAAGCAGGTGGCTTTGAAAGGACTGGGGTTTGCTCAGAAAGGAGCTGAATATCACTGCCTCCTTCGGCAGTGACACGGAGCGATCTGCACAAAGCCAGCCCTGGGCCGCCGGCAAAACAACAGTTGCCCCTGGCAACAGACCGCCGGGAGCAGCAAAATGGCGGCGGCGCTGCTGGTGCCGCTCGCCTGTCTTGCAGGAGCAAAAACCATTTCTACCCACGTTACAAAGAAGCCTGCAGCTTCTTCTTGGAGTAAAAGAAAAGCTTCTAATGCTTTCTTTAAAACAAACAAAACCAACCAAACAAGCAAAAACAAAAACAGACAAACAAAAAAAAAAACAGGGCTAGCACACGAAATTCAGAAGAAAAAAACGTTCACCCTGGTGCAAACACATCAATACCTTTCAAATATATAACACACATAATTCACTAGCAGAACACATCATCAAACTTTAAAAAGCATTTTAACGTAGACAATAAAAATAAGTTTCTCTTGTGTTCATTAGACAGAAAATAATATGCCCAGTAAGAAATAAACTCCCACAGGTGTCATGGTTTTGACTGGGACAGAGTTAGTTTTCATTGCATAGGCTTGTATGCTGCTGTGTTTGAAATTTAGGCTGAAAACAGTGGTGATAATATATCAACCAGAGCTTTAGTTATCACTGAGCACTGCTCACAGAGCCAATGACACTTCAGCTTCTCCTACTGCCCTGCCAACCAGGTGACGGGTGCACAGAATATGGACCCTAAGAGATATCCTCACCATATGACATCATGCTTGACAACAAAAACTGGAGTAAAAAAGGAAGAAGAGTACATTTGGAGTGATGGTGTTTGCCTTTCCATGAAACCACCAGGTGGATGACGCCTTCTTTCCTTTGCGTGAGTGCACGGCATTTGCTTCATCTAGTAATCTATCTTTATTTCAATCAAGGAGTTCTTGCACCTTCATCATTCTAATTTGTCCTCCTATCCCACCTGGGGAGAGTGAGGGAGTGAGCAGTTGAGAAAGTAATCTGCCTCGAATTCTGAAACAATCATTCTAATTTTACAGAATCACACAGTGACATAAGTTGGAAGGGACCTTAAAGATCATTGAGCTACAGCTATATTCATTCAGCTATCCCAATACAAGTAGTACTGTGAAGGTTCCTAGTCTTCACTTTTACAGTATATCATAATTTAGAATAGCAGGTTTTTTCTCTCCTAAGAAAACATGCATTAGACAATCACCACATCCAGAATAAGACATTCTGCATGACATTAAAAAAAAGACATCAAAAGCTTGAAAAGCCCTTGAAAGGGAATACCAGATTCATCACTAGATGGACAAGCAAAGAAGTAAGAAACAACCATTAGCAAAAGTAAGCAGTGGCAAAGTGGAACTGTAAAACTTGAGCATAAAGAACCCAAACCACTCACTTTTGAATGCACAGATTGTTGTGTCAGACTGACTGTTTCTAACTTCGGCCTTAATATTTATTTTAATATTTATTTATTTATGTACATTCAGTAAACTGATGTATGTGATCTGATATAATGCTGAGAAATGTGTATAAAAGGCCACCATTCCTCTTCCAATGTAATCTCATCATTCCTTTTCCAGTGTAATTCAGGACGTTTAGTGCTTGGTAGGAAGAAAAAAAAAAAAAAAAGCAGGACAAACTGAGCACAAAATGGAGATTTTGCAGAATCATACTTGGCAATTCAAGGCAGAAGAACTTCACCAAAGCAGCCAGGGATTTACAGATCTCACATGCCCAAAGAACCACTAGAAACAGAAGCCTGCACTCATCAAGCTGTGCTTAACAACTGGAAATTTGAAAGAGACAAAATCACAAATCTGCTTAAGCTGTCACAAGCCACTTAATCAAAAATAAAAACTAAAACTAGAAGAAAAAAAACCAGCGTCCTTAAATGGAATGTGAAATCTTTCTGTGACAATGCATAGGAAAAGATCATCATAATGAGGCTATAATCCAAGCAGTGCATTGAATGTCAAGGAAAGTTCTACTTAAAACCACCTCCAGAATCCTGACAACAACACAACTCTGTTGATTGTCACTGAGTTACATAGTATTACATCAGTATTTAACTCTCTGGTTGTCTCTCATTGATTATAAAAGTCTTGTGCTTTTGATGTCCCAATTTCATTTATTTATTCATTTATTATTATCATACTAACAAACAGAAGCATGAAAATATAACAAGTAACACGAAGCACTGATTCCACTTTCACTGAAGCATAATTTTGGCTGAAGCTCTTCAAGATTTTCCTGCTGCCATGGGGAAGGTTTGAGTTGCAAACCAGTTACCTGCAGCCCTAAAACCTCCAATGTATAACTGTTTGTCTACTGCTTCAGAGTCAGATAAGCTGGGAGTTGTGCTTCTTCCTACCAGTTCTGCAAAGGCTATATTTCTGTTTTCACTTTACTCTGTACTCTTGCTCATTCTAGTTCTACAGTATTAGAGTAGTGAGAGGGGAAATTAGTTGGAAGAAATGTGCAAACGTGGTCTGAAACAGGCTAAGAGGAAAGAGATGGGACAATTGCAAGTTACTTTTTAGTTCCTACTCTATATTGCAAAACTGTCTGCATTGCAACCCTTAGCACTGTTGATGAGAATCCCTGGGGGATCAGTAGACTTCTCAAACTCCTGTTATACTCGTGAACCATTATGGCAGTACGCAAAATGTCAGAGGTTCTCAGAATATTGGGGGGCCTGGCAGTACTAACAGGTTCTGCCCTCAAACTATTAGGAATGGAACTGAGATGCTTTTGCTAAGTCATGAGGCAAGGCTGCCTTGGATCTACTAGGATTTTATAAATTAATTTGGAGGATTTGTATACTCATGCCCATTTGGCCTCATGTCTTCCCATTTTTTTCCACAAACACTGCACGTTGTCTTCTCTTGCATACAGAACAGTAAACAAATTCCCTTTACTTCCTAATGCTTTTTAAGCCAGTGTAATATACAAACTAATAGTATTTAAGGAAAAATATTTTCCTCCTCATTTATGCACATCTACACATAAAGCACATTAGCCAGACTGCACCTGTGCATCACATTCTCTGTCAATCCCAAATAACAATCCAGGTGGCATTAGTTATTTAAATGCAGTTGCCAGCCTCATGAGCAATTCCTAACAGAGCTTACTGTAAAGGGGGGCACACTGCAAGTCAGACAATGTCTGAGTTTGGGACAGTTGCTATAATACAGACCTGTTTTTAATCTGCAGTTACTATGCCACATAGGGATTTTCTTCTGCAATGCTTTGCCTCTAGGAAATAAGGTAGAATATTTTCTACTGTCAAGGATAAATCTGATAAAAGACTTCAAAACCCAGCCTTAGAGAAGTGTACAACAAGAGAATAAAATAGCACGGAAGATTAATAGGTGCATACTTTCAGGAATCAGTTAAAATCATTAATTGCAAAAGATTATAGTTTCATTATATTGCACGTAAGGGAGAAGAATTTCTCCCCACACAAAAATTCTAGTTAATCAATTCTCTTTGGAAAGGAATAAAAATACCACAAGGTAATGAACAAAACAATTAAAACAACCACACTGCACAACTTTAGAAACAAAATCAGGCTAAATAAATTCATAATTGTTATGTACTAATACAAAATTACTGCTAAGTACACTTCCAACTCACACAAGGTTCCAATCTATCATTTAATAATGCAAAGAAATTTAACATGTATAACCTTCATGCCTATAATAACCTGAGGATTACTTATCACACAAAGATATTCAAGTAAATAACCTAGAATTATAAAAAATATGTTTAGATACATTTTATGAATAACAGCAACTACAATTTCAATTTTAATTTATAGACATATTTATTTAGATATTTCATATATGTAAATATATATATATATGTATAAATGGAAGCTCTAGATGTCCAAGCCTACACATTTCATACATCTTACCGAATAATGCACTCTTTTGATAGTTTTTTTTGCCCTGAATGATTCTGTGAAAATATATGTAATCCAACAATGGTGAGATACTGTTGCTAATACAACAGATAATATAAAGAGAAATCTATCCCAGAGTTCCTTCTTTGAGTTTCCCAAAATTATAGAAAACCTCAAGATTTTAAAATGAAAGACGATAGTGCTAAGATATGGAGGTGTGCCAGATATGGCATTGTCTCTTCTACTGAGGTGCAAGAAGTCACAGTCATTAACAGGGAGTTTGAAATATAAAGAAGACGTGCGACCATTGCTCAGCTATCAGCAACACTGGCTTAGCTCACCTCACTTGCCTACTGTCACAGTACAAAGCACTGGAAATAGAAGCCAAATCTCTGTTTTCATTTCCTTATCACAAAGTATATGATGAGGTACTGCAAGTGGAAAAGCCAGCAATGTGGAACTTCAGGGCATTTTTGGTTTGCTTTACTTTTCTCAATTCAAACTAAAATGGGTTTTATACTTCTGTATATGACTTATTCCCGTGTTGATGAATTACAATTATCACTGAAACAGCTGGATATAGCATTGAGAACAGGTGGAGAATTTACCCATCTGCTACACATTAATAACTATAAATAGGATAGTGCAAAAGCAATTGAGTTGAGATCTGTACTGCTTTTTAGTTATACGTATACAAAATGCTGTATAAAATCTGGCAGTAGCAGCAATAACCAACCCGTCACACATGCACCCAGAAGAGGAATACAGTTTCGGAGATTCACAGAGACAGCGTAGAAAAATTGAGGAAGATACCAGAAATCATAATAAGACCAGCTAGAAGGTGAAAAAAAATGTAAGATTGGTTGAGAAGAGACAAAAACAGAGTTAAAGAAATTAGGGGGAACAGTGGAAACTATTTTTGTCATTAACACTTGCTACATTTGATGCAAAAATGAAACAAAATTAAACATCCCAAGATAAAACCTTATATAATTCACACCAAGGTTACTTTTCCAATAGAAAGTTGAAATCTTCATGGTTTTCTAGATCTTTGATTTGATTTATACAAATAAGATGTGGTCAAAATGTTTCAGATGATTAAGGCAAGGGGAGGGAAGGCAGGGAACAAAACAACCACAGTACCCTCAGCTGTCTGTGAAATTCCTCTGAACCACAGTGTTTCTCTGGGTATGACAGCAGCTGCACTAAGAGCCTGCTTATCAGAGCTTCCACTGCGTGAATAAAACACAAAATGCATTTAGAGAAAACTGAACACCTCTATCTGCAATTCTCACTTCGCATTCACAATTATAGTAATGAAGCTACATTGGCGTAAGTTAAAATGAAGATCAGTCACTTTGACTATACTGCAGTATCCGTAAAGAATATTATTTTGTAGTGTTTTTCTTTTTATTTATATATTTTCTTTTTCTTTTTCAAACAAAACAAGTGTCTGGCTACACATTACCACAATGACTAACAAAATCACTAAGTTTTCAGAATTGAGGATTTTCAAAGAGACCATTTTTGCAATTGCAGTAAAACAGATATAAATTGTAACTGTTCCATCATAACACAAAACTGGATCACAAGAGAAAAGTTAGTCTGTAGTGGCTCTTTGGTATTTCAAATACAGCCCTAGAGTCCAACCACATGCAGATGATTTTGCTTGGAAGCCTCCTCAGAAAAAAAAATAAAACAAAAGGTAAAAAGGTTAAAAACGTATTAAGTCCTACAGTTCACCATCTTAGAGTAGAGCAAAGGAAGTGAACAGTGCAGAAGCTACTATTCAACCTGGCCAGTCTGATATACCTAGTTATGCTGTACTCATGTATGCAGACGAGAGCAAACGTGTGTATGAAAGAATACTCCTGTAAAATAAAAATGTGTAAGACTCAAAAAAGCAGCAAATTAATATATCCATTAAAAAGGTGGAACAGCGCTAGCACAAAACCTAGACCTGACAGTATATAACAGTACCTAGAAGAAGTGTAATACAAAGGCACCAACGTCTGTTGAATCACCCCATAGTGACAGATAGAGAACAGAAATTGCAGAACAGGAGTTATACGGAGAACTTTCTTCTGATGCTGTCTTTGGTTTTGTTGCTGGTCCAGAAGTGAAACTTCCTTAGTTGGATATACAAATTGGAAACAAAAACAATGGTGTAACACATAGAATTAAGTTTTAAAGTAAGTCATTATCAAGTCTCCATTTATCATTTTACATTAACATAAACGAAAGTAGACAAATGAGAACAGTGTGCTGTCTTGGAGCAATTATTTGCCATCAGTAATGTATAAAAGTGCAATAAATGTAGCTGTTAGCATAGTAATGCTTTCATCCATCTGTAATTTCAACACTCACTCAATTAGAAAGTAGTAAGCCAAAAGATACCCTTCCTTCTCCACATTAGGAAATAAAAAACACACTGTGAAGTCAAAAGTACAGATGAGAAACCTGTGTGCAGCCTACACAATCCCACAAAAAAGAACATAAATAGTGCCAACCACAAAGCTTAGACCTAAACTTGCATGTGAACTTTAAAAGGCAGGAGGGCTCAGATCTACTGATCCGGTAGCAGACATCTCCACAAGTTATTCATGTTATTTGATCATAACACTGCGAGTTGAAAAAATCCCTCTTCTGTTGCAAAAGCAAGAGTCAGTGCAACTGCTTCAAGAGGTAAATATCAAGATACACTGCCTTTTTTTTTCTTTGTTTTCTAAGTCACTCTTCATTGCGGATTCAAGAAAAATCAGTTTATTTTGTGTTTCTTTATTAGTTATTCTAAGTACAAGGCTGCGTGCTATACACAATTTTGAAAATATCTGGTTACTGGCTGGAGAAAGCTCAAGTTCTGTTCTCCAGCATGAACACTCCATTTTCCATCTCACTTGGATACCAGACAAAATTCTAATTGTAACAGACTTTTAATGACTAAAACTTTCACTACATTGTGTCAAGCCAGTAGGAACATAGAAATAAATGAAAATTTTACCTACTTTTAATGAAAAAAAAAAAACAAAACCAGTGTCATCAATTAAAATTTGTTGTCAGATGAATCTGCAGAACAATAAATAAGAGAGGATGCTTTGCTCATGAATCTAACAAATTTGTTCTCCACCTGAAGATAGTCTTCTGCTCTACATTCAGCCACATGTATCAGAGAAAATGTACCTGAAGCTCATGTTCAATAACACTGTTCACAAGCAGAAGAAATCACTTTTTCAATTACCCTGGCTTGGACTTTAGCACTAAGTGTACATTGAGACAAATTCTATTTATTACATACACTGTATCTACTGTTTTCTTTCACATTATTAGTAGTCATTGACCATGTTATGCAACGGAAAAGCAGCACACTTCAGACAGCTCCCAGTAGTTTGCTGCAGTAACTAACTATACTCTGCTCTGTATCTCTTCTTATTATCTAAAACTATCTACATTCAGTTTGCAATTAGAAAGACATTGAGACCTTGGAGCATGTCCAGAGAAAGGCAAGTAAGCTGGTGAAGAGACTAGAGCACACGTCTTATGAGGAGCTACCGAGGGAACTAGGATTATTTAGTCTGGAGAAGAAGCAGCTCAGGGGAGAACTTATCACTCTCTACAACTTCTTAAAAGGAGGTTGTAGAGAGGTGGGGACAAGAAGGAACAGCCTCAAATTGTGTCAGGGGAGACTGAGGTTGGACATTAAGAAGAATCTCTTCTCAGAAGGAATGGTGAGGTATTGGAAGAGGTTGCTCAGGGAAGTGGTGGAGTCATTGTCCCTGGAAGTGTGTAAGGAAAGGTTAGATGTAGAGCATAGGAAGATGGTTATGTGGACAATATTGGTGTTAGGTGAACAGTTGGATTAGATGGCCTTAGAGGTCTTTTCCAACAGTGACTATTCTGTGGTTCTGATGTGCTTATCAGGTACCCAGTCCTACATAGCCTGATCAAATCTGTTCCTTATCTTATCAGACTGACAATATATTTCTTAGTCTCTCTCTAGAGGAAGCCTGTTAATTTTCATATAAAATAATTTTTACCAATTTTGGGGGGCCCTTCAAACATCATATGTTTGTTGCTTGAACCACAGTCACAGTTAAATAAATAGTTAGATAAACTGTCAAATACCTCTTAGCCTTTCAGTCCAGTACTACAGCATTAGAATTCACCAGCTTTCTTGCTAATCCAGGAATCATATACCCACTGATACATATTCCATTGTGTTTGCTAGAATTTATATTCATGCTACAGTTAATATTAACTAATCTAAGCTTCTCTTTTTATTTCAGCCATTAGATCATGCTTTCCCTTTGTCAGGGGTCTATTACACAACAACTAGTTCTAAAGCAGAATTATTATCATAAATAACAAAAATAAACAAGTGAAGAAGATCTGCATATTCATTTTGGAGAAACACAAATAAATGAAGTGCTAAAATTAACCTCTCTGAAGTCTTCAGAACTCTTGGCTTTGCAAAATATAGGTGCTAATCTCACAAGGACAGACTTCTTAATGATTTCTGATATTATATATTTCTAATTGGGTCAGAAAAAGATGTATACAGACAATAAAAACTCTTCTTGACATAGTAGACAAAATAAACTGGGCAGCAGATATTCTGTGTGTTGTTATACAAACAGATAGAGACTTTCTGGAGTTTAATAATTCCCATTTTACATGCTGCTGCCATATTTAAAACCACAGCTAGGGTACTGTTAGGCAAAATGGCAAGCAAATAAAGCTGGCAGACCAAACAGTCAAGTCAGTTATTGATAGGAAAAATGCAAAATTGCCTATGGATGGTCAGTTTTAGAATCAAGAGTTCAAGTCCACTTACATCAAGAGCTGTGACTTAATATGAGTTCAGACAGCATTTAGATAAAAAACATGGCTTGCCTTCTGAAACAACTGTAACACTGAATTTCACTCTTGGGTATACTAGTGCATATAAGAAAAAATTTTACTGTCAGTGAAGCTACTTCTAATTTATGCTGATTTAAATGAGAGCAGATGATGGGCTGGCTGTAATCTGCTGTCTAGTTTGTAATAGCTCGGAGAATCACATGGAAATGTTATATATCTCAGTGTAAAAACCCTAATAATCTTGGTCTTACACAGAAAAAAAAAATCAGCTGATGGCATTAATCAAATTGTTCAACAACACAGAGAGATTTGAAAACCAACCTGGCAACTAGTATAAATATGCCAAAAATGTGAAAAAAAAAGACTGAGTGAACAGAGATTTGGACTACGTTGCCATATCTGCTGGCTAACTTTTCAGTGATTGACTAATGACCATATGTATTCAGGACAATCTTAACGTTTATGCTTGTAAATGAAGGATGGTCAACAGTTGTCAAAACATTCCCATCAAGCAAAAGGCAATTTGCAACTCCAATCCTGTGCCCAAGCCTAGCAGGAAATATGCCGTAGGCTTCTACCTTTCCTCCAAAATTGATGAAGCAAAAAGTAGCTTCACACTGTTCACAATGTCCTGTTGGGGTGAAAGCACTCTGGTTTGGAGCCCAACCAGCTATTCATTTTCTACCTAGCCAGGTTGGTTGAACAGAGCTCTACTAAAAGAGTATGGATGTTGCCATTTCTGGTCATTATTCATAATTCAAACCCAAGACTGATTCTAGTCTAGGATTTATTCAACTTGGATGGAAATAACATCTTCAACAATTGTCACAATGCTTTGTTTCATAAAATTAATATTTTTTTTCCTTTAATTAAGCAGTAAGATTGAATATTACAGAATCTCTTTGGCTTGTCAAGACAACTTTGTGTTTGTCACATTTAAACCATGTCTTTCACAGCACTAGTTGAATGGTTTTTCTCCTCACTATGCTGTGTCATTTTCTATTAGAGATAACGAGAGAACAAATACAAATAAAGTCATTTGAACCACTAATTTGTATTAATGCCTCCTTCACACAGAACATCTGTCAGAATTTCAGATAGCAAAATGCTACTAATGGTAAAATAAGTATTGTTATGAGTGATGATAAACATGCTAACTGTATTTTTACTGTTGAAGGACAAACGCTTTGCTATCATAAACCAACCCAATTTCACGCTAGTGGTAGAATTTCATGCATTTTATATGATAACTCTGGCAACGCCTGCATAAAGTAGAACTGAAGAAGAATATATTTTTATTAAATGTGATAGATGCAATGTTGTCAAGTAGCTCAGTGCAGAAGAACAAAACATTATTGTAAAGTTTAGATAGGCAACTATATTAACATTCAAGTAATTTTGACTCAGAGAAGCAATAGCTTTCTCTAGGGGTCTGAAATGGTTACATATGGCTATCAAAAATATAAACTACCATTATGAGAGCAGCCTATACCTGGACTAACATATTGTCAAAAAAGGTTAACGTTAGCTTATACTACTTCAAAACACAAACAGCAATATAAAGTGTGTATTTCTATATTTCATCTTTGCACTTGCCAGGTTTTTTCTGGAACAAATTCACAAACAATTGTATACACTGTATGCAGTAAGATCTGTTGCATTAAAACAAACAGTTGTGTACGTGGAACAAGATACCTGGATCTCTGCAACATGCTTCAATTCCAGAATTAGCACACCTAATTAGATGAATTAGGTGTTGAAAAGTGTTGGGCAGTAAAACACATAAGTTGTCCAGGTAACACAGAAACTGACAGAGTGAGAACACTTCTCTAGGAACATCTTTCTGTACTTCTATTTCATACACCAGATATTCATGAGTAACAGCTCAGGCCTTCATCAAAACTCATGTCCAACAGCATGAGTAAGAAAACTAATAATTGGTGATCACTTAGAGAGATTTTAAACTTATTTACATGGAGATCTGAGAAGAAAGGTAAATGCTGCATTCCCTGTTCTAAAATGATCCAGAACACTACAAACTGGTAAAGTTCACTTCACTCCCTGAGAAAATCATAGAGGAAGTCCAGAACACAGTTATGTAGGCTTGAAGGCAGAAAAGACAAGTAGGAATTAATGAATTTGCCAAGAGCAAGAAAAGAGTTTGTGAGACCCTAACAGATGCATCACAGAACTTACAAGGAGGTCATCAAGAAGATAGAGGCAGGCTTCTTAGAGCAGTGCCCAGTGGTAGGACATGATACCGCAGATGTAAATTTGAACTAACCAAATGAAAAACTTTTTTCACTGTGAAGGATATTCAAGCATTGGAACAAGTTACCCAGAGAAGTTGTACAGCCTCCATCCATGGAGGTTTTCAAGACTTGGGCAAGCTGGCCTGGTCCACTGACCCCACTTTGACCTACTGAGGTTTCTTTCAGACCGAATTATTTTAAATCTGCAATCTAAATGTCTGCATTTGAACTATTGGCTAAGCTCCCATTAAAGTCATTGGAGATCTAGTCAACAGAGTCAATAGAGTTTACTCAATAATTCATATGACTAAATGCAGATGTCTATTTTAGGATGAGATGAATCACATCACTTCATTAACTATATTGATTAGCTCATTGTTGAATAAAGTTAGCTTTCATGGACTTGATCAGCTGTAGCTGTCCACATCATATGCCCACAGTCATATGAGCTCCCCACATGAGGTTTAAAATATCATCTTCCAAACACACAACTCTTCCCACTCAAAAAATGTCTCAGAACTGTGCAAGTTCTTCAATCTATCAGAAGACCAGTTCTAGGAAGAAAATGTAGGAGGGATTTAATTAGTGGAACCAGGAAGCCTGGAGCAGTGCCTGTTACAATGTATGCATTAAGGACCACCTGACAGAACACTCAAAGAGCAGTCTCCCAGTTCTTTTGCGCTCATCTCTGATGTCCTCAACAACCAATGACATGAAGTGGAAGTGTCAGGGCCCTGAGCGCATCTGCAGGATCCTATTGCCCTGCCCAGTCTTTAGCCATCTGTACCCATGCATCTTCCACTGCTCTGGGTGGCAGTGAGTGCCTTGCTATTTTCTCCAAACTCATCGGAATTCTAGTTTTTTCGTTTTGTTTTTTTCCTCCTCGCAATATTATTCATAAGCTAAAAACATTTTGTAATGTCTTTGTTTATGTGAAACGTGCTGTGATGCTGTTCTAGTAAAACTTTCACCACCACTTCGATAAGATAAAAACCTAATTGCACAGTTAGAAAAGCTTGAGGCAAGATCCAAACAATACTGAGCAATTCCTAATAAGTTACTGTGATATACTTCCTTGTTCTACTTCAGCAATTATAGGTACGTGACTACAGTTTCTCATCATAAACAAATTATATATTTTCAACAGTTCTCCAACTATACACTAAATCATTGCACATAGAGTAGCACCAGGACAAACCAGCATGCATCACTTCAAGTGATTGTGCCACATCAGTCACCGTCCTAGCAGACTTTATTCATTGTAATGGTCTGTACTCAGGAAGAACAAAATTTGTCACCTACATTCCAAATGAGTTTTCTCTTCCTTTTTGAATAGTTCAATCAGAGGCAGACTGAGATCCTTATAGGATAAGTCACTCCATCAAAGGAAGAAAATACAGCAGCACCCTACCCATAAGTAGAAAGCTAAAGTACATCAGATTACTCACAGGAAAGTTTATTATTTGCAAGACCAAGACTTGAACTGTTACTTTCCAGAATGTAATCCAGAAAATTGTTGTAATTTTCAAACTGCTATGTTCAGGGTTTCAGTGACATATCTGAACAAACCCGCACAGAACTACTAACAAAAGACAAGTTTCTAACTTACCTCATCTGTTTAGAGGATAAAGTTCTGAAATTTAACAGCCATTATAAAAGTATATCCTCAGATACAGAATGCAAACACTTAAGCAACCAATAGTTGGTTCTCTCTCTCTGTTAACTCTCAAGGCAGAAAAGTTTCAGTCACATTTCTGTCAGACTATAGTATGTGAATATTACATGAAGCTGATTGACCAATGATGGTCTCTGCTAAGTTAGTCATTTCTAGCAACTCTTGGGAGTTAAACAAGGACAAATGACATCCATATTAGTTTTATGGGTAATTTTGAGAATCCTTTCTTCTAGAAGACATAACTGATAATTTCAGCATTTACTTCAGCTGCCTCTCAAATGGTCATGAGAAATATATTTAAGAGTCTCATAAGCTTCAGCTGCATGACAAGTGTTAGGTACTATTTCTAGTAGTTATTTCTAAAAATAACTTGCTCTTTTGCCTCAGTTCAGTTGACTAACAGAGTTTATCTTACAGTCTTTCATAATAAAACTTTTTTTTTTTCCCCTCTTGTTTTAGAGCTTTAATCTCAACAATGGGATTTAGACCAGTAGAAGTCAGCAACAGAAATTCCTGGTCCATCAGAACTAGATGAAGGAAATACTCTATACCTGACAGAAAGCTATTTCACTATCACTCCTAATTAGGTAACACCATTAATGGAGAAAAAATGCTTTGTATCTTCCCTTTCTCCTTTTACATCTTTCAATGATTTGAACTCATCTTTCTAGCTTAGAAGCCCTTGGTGCCATGATGTTTTCACCTTCAATTAAGACTTACCGCCACTGCAAAACTTAAGACAGGGTTTTCCTGGTTACCATCCTCTGAATTTAAAAATTAGACATGGCGAAGAAAGACTGCTCTCAGGAATTGACTGCAAGAACTTTGTAATCTATGAACTCCATGGACCCCAGAGAGAAGTAGTGATTAACTGAACTGATCCATTTGTGACTGATCAATGAAAACCATTTCTGTGATTGTCTGACAACATACTTGTCTTTCTACCTTCATCATTTTTTGTAGGTAAGTCATTCAAGCATAGGCTGGTTTCACATTCCTCACTTGAAACTGATTATTTGGGGTCTGAATGAAAATGTTATACAATCAGTGGACCTCTTTCATTCCTTCCTTCAAGCCACTGCAATGACTTCTCTGATTTTACTGTCTGTATGTAAATAAGGCTGCCAACATTAAGCATTCAAGAACTTAATAAATCAGAACTTAATAAATCAGATCCTGGCCTTTTGGAATGAACAAAGAAACACTTCCACCAAAATTTAAAAGAGCTAGAAATAAGGTAAGGTAATGATTTAGAGTCTTAATTGGAAAGTAAATAGCTTTCAAAATGTACATATGAATCATTGAAACAGCAAATCAGCCTTGCCTGCAATGAATCCTTGCACTTTCCTACATTTACCATATCTAATACAAGAGTCTGCAATGTATTCTAACTACTATAAATCCACCATAAAATACAACCTTTAGAAAAGAACAAGCTAAAATATACTCCATGTACAAATATATAAAAAAGTGATATACAGTATGAATCTGTATATTTTAATCTCTGTATCGGTTAATTTATTTTTATGATGCTAGGAATAGACAGCAAAGAGACTGAAGCCCCCAACTAAATCATGACCAAGATAATTAAAAGACTTTCTTTTTAATACTTTCATAGAAATAATTCCATCTATTCTGTTATACCATGCTGAAACACTAGCTTCAGGTTTGGTATATTCAATGGACAAAAGAAGAACGTAATTGCAAGGAAATATATTAACAACGGATCTTATTATTTTTATTATACTAACTTGCAAATAATCATCTTTCTGTCAGCACCTTCTTTTTTCCACTTGTCTAGTCTCACTTCTCTTAATATTTTAAAAAATTGATCTTACTTTTTGGTAATTAAATAAAATGAGATGTTCACACATTTAACTTTACTATTAAGGGGAAAATAGGCAGTAAGAGTAACTGGTTTAGAATGGCTGAAATAAACAGTAGAGAGAACAATACTAATGCAGTAATAGTGGGTTGAACACAAAATTCAAGATGCATCTCTTCTCACACAGGTTCAGTGCAACAGATTTAAAGTCAAGTGTAGAGAAAGAAGTGATGCCAAGGAAAGAGCAGACAAGATATGTCAACAGAAATAAATATTTTTATCTGAACAGAAACTGTACTTAAAAATGTAAAAGGACTTGGAAGGCCTACCAGTGAAAACATTAGTTTCCAGCAGCTAGTACCTGACCCAACCTTATCACTAAATGTACAGTTTGAATTTACAAATTCCAATTGTGACCTTCTTAAAACTCCGTCAGTTCGCTACCAGTTCTACATTGCATTGACAGAGTTGTGTAAACAAGATTCTAACACATGAAAAGAGAAACCCATGCTGAAGATGCACTGTTGCAAGGACACCTTGATATGTCCTGTTTTTCACTGTGAGAACACAAAGCTTAGTAGTCTTAGGAATTAAATGTTCTTCAATGCCTATTTCAATAACTCCCATTTCTTATAGAAAGTATGTAAGCAATATGAAAGTAAGTAAAGAAGGTATTAATACCCTGCAACATAAGGAATTAATCCAAATCATAAGGAAAAAAAAGCTAATCAGTTACAATAAAGTAAGTGGAGGGGGGAAAAATAAACCAACCAACAAAACTATCCAAATGCTGCAATCACAACCATAGCTACAGGAGTTCAGGAAATAAATAAATAAACAAACAAATAAATAAATAAGAGCATAATTTTTGCTAGATATGCTCTAAGAAATGTATCTTACTTGCTGAGGAAGATCCAAACATTTCGCCCTGACTCGTTATAATAAGAGCCGTAATTATTTGCTACCGATCATGTGTAACTCATTGAAAAAGGGGAAATACTTGCTCTAGTATAATTCTACTCTAGTCATGATATAACAATTCTGACTGATAATTCTGCATTTAAAAAGTATATGACTACTAAAAACTAAATAACTATTTTTGAACAGCAATTCTGGATCATGCGCTTGTGGAAAATGATTAATTATATATGAAGGAGTCATCCAAACAAAACATTATTTAAGAGCAAGAAACTCTTCATAAATATTATTATTACAACATGAGGATGAATTCTTTTTACAGACATGGAGATTCCAAAACAATCGTTTAGTGAGTGAGTTTTAATTGCAGCACAATCACAAACCAGGTAAGGTTTCCCACTTTACAAACTGTTTGGACTATTTCGAGATGCAACAATACAAGTTCTACAACTGGGAAGTCAGTCACCATTCCTGGAAGTGTTTAAGGAAAGGGCAGACACAGTGCTTAGAAAGACATGGTTTAGTGGGCAATAGTGGTGGTACGTGAATAGTTGGACTAGATGATCTTAGAGGTCTTTTCTAACCTTAATGATTGTATGATTGTACTAACTAAAGAAGCTTTCTAATTAACACTGGATTCCTTTTTCACACAATGCCTTAGGACAAAGAAATCCTTAATAAGCAAAACTTTTACTACGAAAGATGAAAAAAGGAAGGAGCCTTACATTTAATAAAAGAAAACAGTATCAGTTCAAATATTAACAACGCTTTCAGAACGAGGAGAGACGAAGTTGATTTAGGAGAATGAAAAAGTAGAAAGAAGCATTTACCTGAAGTAATTTGATTCATACAATCATAGAATCACAGAATCACTCAGGTTGGAAAAGACCTTAAGGATCATCGAGTTCAACCACACCCTAACCATATTACCCTAACTAACAGCCCTCCGCTAAATCATGCCCCTGAGCACCACATCCAGACGGTTTTTAAACACATCCAGGGATGGTGACTCAACCACTTATCTGGGGAGCCTATTCCAGTGCTTAACAACCCTTTCTGTAAAGAAGTGTTTCCTGATATCCTAACCTAAACTTACCCTGGTGCAGCTTAAGGCCATTTCCCCTCATTGTGTCACCTGTTACCAGTGAGAAGAGACCAACCCTGCTCTTGCTGTAAGCATCTTTCAGGTATTGGAAGAGAGCAATAAGGTCTCCCCTCAGACTCCTTTTCCCCAGACTGAACAACTCCAGACCCTTCAGTCTCTCCTCATAGAGCATATTCTCCAAGCCCTTCACAAGACTTGTTTCCCTTCTTTGGACCTGCTCCAGCACCTCAATGTCCTTTCTGTACCGAGGTGCCCAAAACTGAACACAGTACTTGAGGTGAGGCCTCACCAATGCCAAATACAGGGGCAAGATGACTTCCCTAGCCCTGCTCACCACTCCATTCCTGATACAAGCCAGGATGCAGTTGGCCTTCTTGGCCAGCTGGGCACGCTGCTGGCTCGTATTCAGCCAACTGTCCATCAGTACACCAAGGTCCCTTTCCATCAGGCAGCTTTCCAGCTACTCCTCCCCCAGCTTGTAGGGTTGCCTGGGATTGCTGTGACCAAAATGCAGGACCCAGCACTTGGCCCTATTGAAATTCATGCAGTTTGCCTTGGCCCATCGATCCAGTCTCTCCAGGTCCCTCTATAGTGCCCTTCCCCTCTCAGGCAGATCAACACTCCCTCCCAACTTGGTGTCGTCTGCAAACTTAATGAGGGTGCACACAATCCCCTCATCAAGATGATTAATAAAGATGTTAAATAGAAGTGTCCCCAGTACTGAGCCCTGGGACACAACACTCATGACCGTCTGCCAACTGGATTTAATTCCATTGACCACAACTCTTTGGGCCTGGCCATCCAGCCAGTGTTTCAGCGGAGCATATGCCCACCCAAACCATGGGCAGACAGCTTTTCCACAAGAATGTTGTGGGGGACAGTGTCAAAGGACTTACTGAAGTCCAGGTAGACCACATCGAGAGCCTTACTCTCATCCACTAAGTATTCTAAGTATTCCAGACAAAACCATCAGGTGCAAAATTCATCTCCTTGAATATCATATGAAACTTTGACTTGGCTTCTATTTTAACCTCTCCTTCCTTCCAAAACAATACCTGTAGCTGTTATTATCAAATGGCTTAACACATCTTTGGAAAAGTGAGTATATACCTGCTTTGGAGAAGATAGGACATATGTTTTGTAGAGACACAACAGCAATCACAAATCCACACTTTATAACTGTCTACAACATTTGTCTCTGTGAGGTTCACTCACAGACACTGACTTATGGTCAGTTTAAAGATAATAATTCTTGGAGTGGACTGATCAGGGTTTCCTCTGTACTCCAAACTCTCCAAACACAGTTATTAACTTCTTTATTTACAGCCATGATGCAAGTGCTTCACTGCATCATGGTGCGATAGTGCTTTCCAACACAATACATGTGCCCTTGAGTACAGAATGAAGACTAGAGGAGACATGGGACAAAAGGCATACTTAAATACTTGCAACACCCTGGCTTGTATGAGTTAAGAGTTCAGCTAGCATGCCAAGGGCAGTGATTACTCCACTGTACTCAGTTCTGGTGAGACACATCTGGAGTGCTGTGTCCGGTTCTGGCCTCCCTAGGACAAAAGAGGCAGACACAGCCATGCTGGAGCCAGTCCAGCAAATATATAAAAGAAAAATAGCAACTCTTCCCCTTTAGAGACCTGTAATAACAGAGTCACAGGTATACTGGGCATAGGACTTTAAATAGGCAGCACAACATAAGCATTCGCGGCTCATTTATGATTCAGGACAAAACACAAGTGTTCTGTAGGTCAAAGAAAAATGCTTCTGTTTTACTTCTGTAATGACTACAAAGCCCACAGTTTCACAGTTTTACAGATGTCACACTGTGATATCAATCACCTTAAACAGATTCAAAACTGAATCCTTGGGAAAAAAAAAAAAAATACCCTCTAAAACTAAATTTTGATTTCACCAGAATTTTTGCCTTCCTGCAGTTAAAATAGAGCAATACAAAAACACAGCTACTTCTGAAATTGTGATGAAACCTTAATCCAAAATTGGGTTTTGACTATAAACTTAAAGAAAAGAGGAAAAGAAGTGTAATAGAAATCACTAAAAAAATCAGCCAGCAATCAGAGCATATTGAAATTTCATTCTTAGCCAATTTTCAGCATAAAAATAGACTTCTGATAAAACAATATTTAGTGCCTTTTCCAATAAAAAAAATATGAAGAAATATCAAGTGTTTTAAACATCCTTCTTTCCTACCATAATTCAAATACCAGAGAAGTTCTAATATTTAGCATTTCAGCTCAAGGGCATTCTGAAATGCCAACAGGCAGCCCAAGAACTGCACAGATTGAAATTTACAACAGACTCTCAGAGGCCTGTCAGATTTTATCTCTGTGGTCACATTTATCATCGGATGCCAGCTCTTACATAAATTCAAGGTGTACCCATGTGTTGGTTTGAGTGCAGCTGCATCACAAGAGCCACGTACAATTTAATGCTTATTGGGCAGTTCAAAAAAAGATTCAGAGGTTTTTATTGACAACTACCATGGAATTAGTATCAGGATCAGTGTTATGTCCATTATCTTTAGTGTACTTCAATACTTGCAAGTGTGCAGTTATAAGAGAATGGAGTGTGGCAAATCATCACAATATAAAGCTTCTAGTGCATTGGGCATACATGGTAATGTTCTGGTACTGAGAAGTTGCAGAGGCAACCTTCGTGAGCAGAACCCAGCAGTTGCCCCATGTCAGAGCAGAGCCAGCTCCAACAGCTCCAAAAGAGACCCACTGCTGCCAGAGCTGACCATGCACAATGCTGGTTATGCCTCTGGGAGAACACACAGAAGAAAGAAACTGCAGCCCATGGAGTGACCCACAGTGGAGCAGACTGTCTCCCTGCAGCCCAAGGGCAGCATATATAGCATGGAGGAGCACACAGTGGGGCTGGAGGACTGGGGGAGCTGCCGCCTGTGGGGACACATGCTGAAACACTCCACTCCCAAAGAATGAGCCATGCAGTACAGACTTATGTTGGAATAGTGTTTGAAGAGCTGGAGTCTGTGGGAAGCCCATGCAGGATGAGTTCAGGAGGAATAAAATCTCATGGGAGGGACCCCACACTGAAGCAGGAACAGAGAAGGACTGTGGAGGAGCAGAAGAGACAAAGTGTTATGGACTGGCTGTAATCTCTATTCTTCTGTGCTGCTTGTAGAGAGGAGATTGAAGAGAGAGTGGGAGGAAGGTGCTTTTCAGTTGCTTTTATTTCTCACTGCTCTCTACTGTTGTAAGTTTAGAATACTGTGTATTCTAAAATGTACCATATTTAGAATACTGTGTCTAGTTCTGGGCTCCCCAGAACTTCCAAAAAGACAGGGATCTCCTAGAAGGAGACCAAACACAAAGATGACAAAGAGCCTGGAACATCTCCTGTATGAGGAAAGGCTGAGTAACCTGGGTCTGTTCAGCCTGAGGAAAAGAAGACTGAGGGGGAATCTGATTAATGTTTATAAATATCTAAGGGGAGGTGGGAGGGAAATGGAGAGGCCTGGCTTTTCTCAGTGATGAGTAGCAATATGACAAGGAGTAACGGCCTAAAATCTGTACATAGGAAATTCCATACAGACATGTGGAAGAACTTCTTTATGGTAAAAGTGATGGAGCACTTGAGCAGCCCAGAGAGGTTGTGGAGTCTATTTCTATGGAGATATTAGGATCCATCTGAATGCCCACCTGTGTGACCTATTGTAGGGAATCTGCTTTAGCAGGGAGGTTGGACTTGATGATCTCTTGAAGTCCTTTCCAATCCTTGCAATTACGCAATCCTGTAATTTGCAATAAATTAAATGAATCTTCCCCAAGGCAAGTCTGTGTCGCCTTGTCAGTGATTGGTGGGCAGTGTCACTGTCCTTATTTAAACCCCTGAGCTTCTCCCTCTGTGTCTTCTTCAATGTCCTGTTGAGGACTGCGAGTGAGAGAGCACTGTGGTGGACACCTGGTGCCCAGCCAATGTCAACTCACCACATCTAGATAGGTCAGGAAAAGTTGGGAAATCTTAAAAAATAAAATTAAAGGATTATAAATATAAGTGCAGGTTTTAGATCAACTATTCAGGCAACTGATAGGAAAATCTCCAAAAGCAGTTAGATTTCTAAATTTACTTCTAAAGAATTCTAAATTTAAGGACAAGGTTACTTATGCTCAATTTCTAATCTTTGTACATGACAACTGGATCATTTCCAATGTGAAGGCCACCTGCTAAGGAAGAAATAAAAGAAGCCACAAAGAAAGCACTAACCTAGAAATACTAAAAACAGAAGACTGCCATATGGTCTTTTGCATCTTGTCCTTAGAAGCCTAGCTTACCTCACTGTGAGTAATTTCATTAACCTCCAAAACATAGATGGAAAACTCGCATACCTCATCACTTACATCAGTAAGTGTGATGGTCTAACACAGTCTAATGTTTTGTGTTTTTTTTCTAGTAACTGCAGAAAACATGTATTTTTTTTTTTCCCTGACTCAACAGCACTGTGTATGAAATTCAGTCAGAATAGCTTAAAGGCACCTAATCCCCCTCCTTCAGCATCAGTTTATGACCTCCTGTTTCAAATGCTTTGAGACAGCATCTCAAACAGCTTATTCGCATGCATCTAATCTCTTCTCCACAACTACACAGTGTCTTAAGCTCCCACCCAGTTTCAATCCCTACCCTTAGTACTACTAGAAAAAAATCAAATTCATTAATAATACTGAATCTAAAATCATGTCTGTTCTTCTTTTTGTCAACTCAAACACACGCACTTCAGAAATACTTCAGAAATACAAAAGAAATTACTGGCCAACAACCATCTTAAATGACTCTTACATTCTTTACATAACTCAAGGTGAAATTCTATTGTGAAGCACACAGAAAGAAACCAGAGAAGTGCCCCCATCTTTTTCATTTTTCTTTCTTCACGTCTTAATGTTTAATTGATCATTTCTACTGTTGGTCACACTTCATGCAAGCACTTAAAATTAATTGTAGGATGCCTTTGCTTGCACGTACGCAATCCCATTAAATCAAAATTCATCACACAACAGTAGTACCCAAGTGATATTTGGGCCTGCTCTGTGCAAAATACTGACCTTTCTTTAAAGACGTACTGTCATGGTGCATTAGTCTTTTGGTCAGCACAACCATGACATGGAATTCTGAACATATGCAGCAACTGGAAGTTATTAACTACTGTAATAACATGAATAAATTCAGTTTGCAGGAAATGAGTACGCACTGTCCTTTAAGAATTTTATGACTCAAAAATTTATGTTCCAGTAATTAGAATATTTCATTAGCAAATAGTGAAAATATTTATATCTGATATATAAAAACTTTTTTTTTTTAAGAATAAATACCAGCTTTTCATTTTGCTGGATGAGAAAAAGGAATCTATTCAGAAATCCTCCCTGCAGTCAGTCTACAAGAAGATCAAAACTATGCAAGGATTCTGACAAAGAGATAATGAGTTATGTTTTTATGATCACTTAAGGTTTGACAGTTCCTGTACATATCATCAGTGTGATCAGATAGATAAAGTATCTCAGCGTACCAAAAAAAAAGAAGAGGCATTTAATACCCATTAGATTTTGTGCATTCATTTAACAACATCTGGAAGGAGGTCACAATGTTTTCAAGTCCTTAGTTCCACCCTGAACGAACTTAATCTCACACCAATATTTGAATTTTCAAAATGAAGCACTTATGTTTTGCAACACCAAAAGATTATTACACATCATAAAGCAGAAAAAAAAAAAAAAAAAAAGTATCCTTATCACAAAAACAACCCTTAAAAGATTATTATGAAGTTTACAAGAAGATGTTAAACTTAGATGCAATTAATAATACCTTAGGTTTCAGGAGACTTCTTCCTTATTTAATAACAAGACACTAGAAAAATTTCTACTGACATAACACAGATGAAAATCACCTGGCTCAACGCCAGGTCAGTAATCTTCCCCGATTATCTACTTTAGATTTCAGACTTCTGCCTGACCCTGAGTAACACACCACCTCTGTGAACTGTCTGATTTCCTAATGGTATAGGGAAAAAATAGAACACACAGCAGAATCAATGTTGAAAGCTCTATGCTAATTGTTCACCTAAGCATTTTTCATTTTCTAAGAGCAAAGACATCTAAAGATGGTATCAAATCATTAATGTTGGCAAAGAAGATATTGAATATGAATTCCAGCCAGATAAGAAAACTAGGCAGCTACACAAAATATGTCTGTGTGTCAGCAGCAGAGCTGCAGCAGCCATCCCTTCAGATTTCACACCATCAATGGCCATTACCAACATTAATAAAAACCATCTGCCTTTGCATAGCTTTATGTCTTCATCCCATTGTTTGTTTCAACTTCATTTAGCTAGCCTTGGAGTACTTGCTTCTGAGAGGCAATTTGGAAACTTGTCGAGGCCTGAATACACAGTAAGCAATTAATCATGATTACAGTATTTCCAAAGGTCACACTATTACTCTGAGCACTGAAACTAATCTTTTTCATTCCTCGAATTTAATTCCAGGAAAAAAAAAAAAAATCCCCAATTTTATGGTTGTAACTGCTGGAACAAAAAATTAATAAGAACACAGTCTTGTAGATGATGTCATGACTATACGACTCTGGAGATCTAAAGAAGTCTTGCTTTCAAATCCTGTTTCAAGATCAGCACATTCAGTTGTAACTAACAAAACCTGAATGCCAAATAAATGAAACTGCATTACAGCATAACTCATTTCAGAATGACAAGTCCTACTGAAATGCAAGACATCCATTCAGGTAAACCTGTGAGTAAATAAGGATCTTCTCACTTCCCTTCACAGTGATGGAATATTGAAATAAAACTATTATTAATTTTCAGGTCACTTGGATGCAGTAGCTTATTATTGGCTTCACCTTCCCTATTCCACCTTAAAAAACACAAACTGATGAGGTCTTGAATGGGACCACGGGACAGGAAACTTGGCTGTACCCTGAGCTGGGATGGGAGTCCTGATGTCACACATCTACATATTTGTTGATCTTTTTTGTGTACAGAGAAAGAGAAAACTAAATAAGCCACTATCATATTGTACTCAACCACAAGCAGGCATAAATATTATCTATAAAAAACAGCCACAACTGATGTTTATGACAAACAGTACTGCTTCTGAGTGAAGTAATGCTCAAAGACTCACCAATATCAGCTCCTAAAAGCGATTTCATCTAACATCTAGGTGCCAAAGGTATTTAACCGGCAGACATAATGCTCAAGTTGTATGCAAACGACAAAAGCTCAAGCCTATAGAGAACTATCAGGTTGAAGTAGGTTTTCTTGGAACATGGCTTTAGCTTGGCATCAGAGAAGGGTGGAAGCCTCAAACATGCTTGATATATCCTGGACAACTCAAGCCTGTGACTTTAATCATTTAACTGCCTCTGCAGAGATGGATGCCAGAAGCATAACTCTGCTGATGATGCTTAGGCTGTTCAGCCTTATTTGTAAAGTGAATCCCAGCATGAATCCACTTCTTTTTTCATTTTTACCTGTTTTCAATTTTAACTGAGTTGCCCCTCAAAGAGTCATTCCATATTAACACTTCCATTTCATGTATACAATATACATATTCCACAGGAATTTGGGAAAAGCCAAGTTCTCTTATAAAAATATTTCTATTTTAATGTAATTTCTATTATGTGCACAGAATTAGTTAAACAGGAGAAGCAGGATATCTCATTTGTAGTTAAATTAATTTCATTCTGATAGTCAATAAATACACTGGAGGATTTATCATCTAACATACACTCTGTTTTCAATGCCAGATTTTATCTTTCAAAATAGTAAGTAGTATTTTTAACGTTTTCTCAGTTATAAAGACTTACCTTTTAATGGATAAGATTTCCATAAAATTTAGTGAATGTACTGTGTTAAATTATGTATTACTTGCCTACTGTTATTAAAAAATAATAGCATTCAGTACTTACAATCAAAGTTTTAAAAGGAGCTATAAACATAAGGGGAGAGGGAATAGGCAGAGCAGATAAATTACTCAGATGAAAGAAATGGTTGTTTTTTCTCTTTCTATCTTAAGTGTAAATTCTTCTACACTGCTTCCCAGACATCATCTGTTTCCAAAACAACTCATTACTAAATACAACAAAGTAGACAGGAACCTTTAACAGGAATGAAATCTGCCAGCCTGCAGAATGGTCTGAGCCTTCTCAGACTGGCAAAACAAGACAACACAAGTTGGTTAATAAAGATGGGTAATGGGTGTCACCTCAGATGATGCAGTGTACCATTTTAAGGATTCTAAATAAGGCCAATAAGGCCAAGTGCAAGGTGATGCACTTGGGTCAGGACAATCCCAGTTACTTATACAAACCAAGGGAAGACCTCCATGAGAGCAGCCCTACGGAGAAGGACTTGGGGGACCTGGTGGACAAGAAGCTGGACATGAACCAGCGTGCGCCTGCAGCCCAAAAGGCCAACTGTGTTCTGGGATGCATTAAAAAAGGGGTGGCCAGTAGGGAGAGGGTGGTGATTGTTCCCCTCTCCTCAGCTCTTGCGAGGCCCCATCTAGAATACTGCATCCAGTCCTGGGGACCCCAGCACAGGAAGGACATGGAGCACTTGGAGCGGGTACAGGAGAGGGCCACTAAGATGATCAGAGGGCTGGAGCACCTCTCCTATGAAAAAAGGTTGAGGGAACTGGGCTTGTTTAGCTTGGAGAAAAGAAGGCACCGAGAGACTCACTGTGGCCTTCTAGTACTTGAAGGAAGCATATAAACAGGAGAGGGAAAGGCTGTTTACAAGGGTGAATAGCAATAGGACAAGGGGGAATGGTTTAAAACTAAGACAGGGGAGATTTAGGTTGGATATTAGGAGAAAATTTTTCACACAGAGGGTGGTGGCACACTGGAACAGGTTGCCCAAAGAGATTGTGGATGTCCCATCCCTGGAGACACTCAAGACCAGGCAGGATGTGGCCCTGGGCAGCCTGGTCTCATGGTTGGCGACCCTGCACTTAGCAGAGGGGTTAAAACTAGATGATCCTTGTGGTCCTTTTCAACCCAGGCCATTCTATGATGATGATTTTCATTGGAACTGCGGATGGCTTGTTACTTCAGAGGAACTACAGTGTTCCTGCGCGTGTAACTTTAAGAAGCCTGAGCCAGATTTGAGCATTAACTCAATGGGTACATTTCTAATTTTCTTTTCAATTTTAAAGCTAATTATTTAACCCTGAGTATTGGGTCACACCTGCTGAGATCTTTGTTCCATCAGAGGTTAGACTTTAATGACAGTTTGAAAAAAGAGAAGACAACAGAATTATTTACATCAAAGATCCAACCATGCCACTACCCTTCCTGCAGATTTCTTACTGGAACATACAAGACCCCAACATGCATTCAGGCATATGACAATAAACCACAAGAGTGCCCTTATGATGTCCCAGGTTCCAAAGCGATATCAAAAGGGATTGCAGTGAACGTAATGTCTACTTTATTACGTTGGCTTCCGATGTTAGAGGAGGATATTGGTGGTATGGCAGTAGTGATTGAACCTTCCCACCATTATTCCATTACATTCTGTTGTAGTGTGACAGATAGCAACAGAGGGGCAGACTGACAAAATGGCATTAGACATGGAAGTGTGTATGGAGCAACAGTGTGTAAGTGAATTCCTCCATGCAGAAACAATTGCACCCAGATGTTTATTGCTGAACGCTTATGGAGACCAATGAGTGGATGTGTGCACAGTGAGGCAGTGGATGGTGCATTTCTGCAGTGGTGACAGTGGGGCACCTCCACAGATTTTTATTTAGTTATTTATTATTTATTTTATGAGCATGGCATACATTCTCTTGTTCATTGCTGGCAAAAATGCATAGCTACTGATGGTGACTATGCTGAAATAGAGTTTTGTAGCTGAGAATTTGCACTACTAAATAGTGTTGTTGTGGTTTTATATCTGTTGCAGTTTCCAGGAGAATAAAAAGACATTGCTTTTGGAGTCACCTGCGTACTTACTGTTAACTCTAAATGTTCTTACTGGGAGAACAGAGTACTATTTTTAAGCTGATTAAGCCATTGAGATCAGTAACAATACTGTTCTTAGAAAATGAGTTTATTATTTTTTGCTTTTTCCTCTCTCCATGGTATTTGTGAAGACAAAAATATATATATTTATATTTATATATATATATATTTATAATCAGAAAAGAACCCGAATTCTTTTTGTGGGTTAAATATATATATAATTTTCATTTTAACAGTCCAAGAATATAGATTGGAAAAGGTTTCATCATGGTCATTGTTTATAGATCACATGAAAAATTTTCATACAGAGAATATTCACTGCCACGAACATTAAGAAACATCACTTACTACATAACATTGTTTATATTACCTGTTCTGATTACATCTCTGACAGATAACATCTTCAAACACAAAATCCTCTTTAAATCTGGGATACTATGCCTTTTCTACCCTTCCCAACTCCTCCCTGTCCTTCATCTGAAATAATTCTTTCCTTTCTGTAGCCCTAATAAATTATTTTGAACATGAAATATTTTATATTCCCAAGTACCCTTCCACATAATTTTATAGCGATCAGTAGACTAAAAAGCACTTCTGTAGTTCCCTTGGCAGTTCTATTAGATTAGATCCATTAGCATACTCACATATAAACATTACATTTTGAGCTCTCTCTGTTCATAATACATGACTCTTAAGATGCTGTTCTTTCTTGTTGCCCAAAACGATTCTATGGATTTGGATTTCTCAGTTTTCCTGTAGCTCAGTTTTAAAGCCCTCTCTCCCTTTTTTTTTTTTTTTAATTATACATTAACTCATCACATGTTCTATATTCCTGACCCTGGTGTCTCAACATACTTAATTACATTATAGGCAACCATCTCACTCCTGTTCAGTATTCTAAACAGCTTCACTGAGTTTTAAATGCACAAAATGGTCGTTGTCACACAATTCATTTCTAGCTTCTGCAGTTGTGATCCTGTGCTTGGTTACTAAAAATAGAGCTGCTTCCAACTACCTGAGCTGGAAAGCTAATTACTGAGCTGGTAAACAGTGCTCCTCCCTGTTGAGCAAACAGCAGAATAAGGAGTCTGTTAATGCATTAGAGCACAACATGGTCCTGTGGGTCTGAAATCTATCAAGTGTCATTTATTTAATCATCTGAAGCTTTTTGCTTCATGGATAAATTGCATTTAAGTAAATGACTATTTGACTGTTGGAGCAACAAATCAGAGGGAAAAGGAACAATCGGCTCCTTTTACGTAAAGGTATTCTAGCTTAATTCTCAGCTCGCACAAACCAATGCAATTTCACTGAAGTAAATAGCATATTGCTTAGATCAGGTAAAAGTCTAGTTCTCTTATTTCCTGCAGAAGAGAGGCTATCAAAAGTCTGTTTGCAATGGACTAAAGAAATTTTGCAAGTTAAAGTTATATACAAGCAAGAGCAGGTAACTCACTATAACAAAGCGCATTCTCTGCTTTAAAGTACTTGCAGCCTTGTCTGCAGCACAACCATGCACTGCCTAGAGGACAGAAGTTCCTCAGGTAGAAGTGACCACAGAGTATAGATTCTCCTCTGCATCCATCCATGTCTCCATGCTTAGTCAGACTGATTCTTTCCATACAGCTCAATACAAGCTTTGTTAGGGACAAGCTTTGAACCAACAAACACTCAATAAAATCCATCCTGTTTTCAGCTGTTACTAAGGCAACAATATATAGATAATATATAAGCAGCTGTTACAATCACTGTGATTTAGCTGTGACTCTACAACAAGACTATAAAGCACCCATTACATCTGTACACATTCTGGGACCAGGAAGGAACACAACCTATAACAATTTTTCTCTTTGAATTCAGAAAATAGGAATAAAAAAGTTAAGCATAAAACCAGACCAGACCAAACCAAATGTTTTTTTTTAAAAAAAAAAAAAAAAGTTTCTATTTATCCTTCCTAAGTCTCCAAAAATAACAAGTAAATTTAAGCCTCCAAGACTGTATTCAACACATAAGAAAATAGTTTTCTGAAGGATAAGAGTATGCTAGTGAGCATAAAATATTTGGTCATCATTATGTTATACAATAGCCATATACCATATGCAATGCATGTATGGATAGTGTTGCTCTCTGACATAAAATACATTATTTGCACAGATCATGTGGGAGAGGAGAGGATGAGCTCCTTCTTCTGTCTCCCATCTACATGAAATGAAAGTCAAGCTGTCTTCAGCCAAGCAAGTTGCTCTCAAAGAAGAGAGGTTTACCAATTTTTAGAAAAAGAAGAATGAAAACTGTGGACAGGGGTGGAAATTTGTAGTACAAGAAAGAAGAAAATGCAACAAGGAAAGAAAAAAAAAAGAAAAGAAAGGGCTAAGGAAGTCAGACTACAGAAAAACATTATTATTCCAAAAAGTTGAAACGGGAAGAATCCTCTGGTAATAACAGGGATTGGAGAAAGGAAACAGAAGACCACCTTTCTCATCTCTAGCAGAAATACACAGAAGAGAAATCTGCAAACAACCATGCTGTCCCAACACCATCAAGCCTAAATCAATGCTAAGGAAGTCAACTCATGTACGAGGACTTGCATAGTTGTCATTTCTGCACATTTCACCAGAATGTACACGTCTTGTTTCTGTGGTATTCTGTGTATGCATAGATTTTTTGTATTTAAAACCTAAGATGGAGAGTGTGTGCGCACAGGGAGCAAAACGTTGGACAGTGATGTAAGAATTTGTGTGCATTTGATGGCTTTCATGGCAGAAGCAACAATTTAATGGAATCCTGTCTTTCAGTCACTGTATCTTTTTGCGTTTTCAGGCCTTTGTTTGTGACCTAAATGACTACTTTGGACAGTAATCAACATATTTTTGAGATAGATAAAATGTTCTTACTATGGTAGGAAAAACATCTTTCCACTGATACACCTTTCCACGTTCAAGAAATTAATCCAACAAAAAAGCGAATGTACAACAGAAGTAGAAGGGAAAATACTGCTTATTTCTCCCCAGAATTTGCTCTCACCTTAGGGCAGAGATGTTATAACCTTTAGCCCAGGGAGCATTTCTAATTCATTCATTCAGATTTCAAAAACAACACCAATAGCTACTTTTCCCATGAGCCACACAGACCAACTTACAAATTTAAATTACAAATATTTTTACGTTATCTGCATTTGTCAAGTCACCAACTTCATACAGAAAGCCTCCATCTTTCCATTAAGCCAGTATAAATTTTCCAGTCCCCTCAACATTTATAAAAACAATTATAAAAAATAAAGGAAGGAGGGTAAAAACATAGAATCTGAGTAATCTGTTGAAAATAAGCTTAATTCTGTAAACAGAAGTTGGCCCTGCTGGATCTCTCTTGAGCAACCACGGAAAAGGCACCTTCAAATTCTCAGTCCTCAATGAATGAAGCAACTTTAGAACCTTACACATTTAACCACACAGGTAACCTTCTTAATGAGCACAACAGCGTATACAAAGTCTCCAGAGACAGAATGAGGTTAACTGAGCAAGCCTATCAAACTGGGGAAGAAGGGGAATAACTAAGCACTAATATATTCTTTCATTCTGCAATTGCCTGAATCAGGAACATGGATTTAATGAGGAAGCATACGTGTTAACATAAAATACTGAAGCAATACAAAGACACTTTATCACATGATGGACTAGAAAGTACAGAAGTTTGCTGTACAATAGTAGAACCAATTTTAGATTGGGTAATAAACTATCTGCTCATGCCTTATCAAAAACTATCAACCAGCCACACCACACTCTATTAATATGCAAAAAACTCACTGGAACTCTGACTGCAGACCACGTTTCATACAATGCAGATATTTAATTTTAAAAAGCCACAGAATAAACATTTACATTTTTCCTTAACAAATCAACAGCTAAAGAACCGACACCCCAGCACAGGGAACTTGCTGACAGAAACACAGTAAATACAGACTGTATCGCCTTACCTCAGCTATGTGTGGCATTGGGTTAAATCCACAAAGGTTACACACAACTTTCTTGCACTCCGTACATGTATTAAAGTTGGGAGGATCCTTAGAACCAATATTTAGTCCAGTTTTACAAAGGGGACAGGACACCTTAGGCTGGCTGGCTTTTTCCTGTTCTGACAGCTCAGCAGGTTTCTTAGCTTCAGCAGCCTGAGACTTGCTATCTTTAGCCAAACTAGTTTTCTTCTCTAAATCAGATCCCTTAGTCGTTAAAGTGTTATCCACAGTCATTGGTTCCAATTTTTCACTTGCCACAGGCTTGGTTTCTTTCTTTGTAGGAGCAGCTTTTGGAAGGGGCTGAGCCTGAGTGGCCTCTTTGGGAGGTGGCTGAGAGGCTGGAGGCTGTGAAGAAGGCTGGGACTGCTTTGCAGCAGGTGGAGTGGGGCCTGATGTCTGTGAGCCTGGCTGACCAGCTGTGGAAATTAAACTTGAGGCCTGGCTGAAGATTGAAGCTCCAAAACCAAAAAGTTTCCCAGTAACTGTTTCCTGTGGTGTTGTAGGCTGAGGCTTAGGAGCATCAGTGATGCCTCCAAGATTAAGGCTGAAACGCCTGGATTGCTCAGGAGTTTTCTGAGGCTGCTGAGGTTGAGCTGCTGTCTGTGCTGACATAGGTCTGGGACCTGTCCCTGCCTGAGGGCCTTTGGGAGTTGATTTGGTGTCAGGTTTTGGGGCTGGCTTTGTTTGTACCTTCTTAGGATCATCTTTCACCTGTGCTGGCTCAACGGGCTTCTGAGCTTTAGCATCTGGTTTAGCCCCAGACTGAGATGCAAGCTTGGGATCTGATTTCTGCCGAGACACTTGTGGAAGTGGTTTAGAATCTGGTTTGTCCCCAGCTGGATGTGTGTCTGCTGGTGTCTTGGTAGTCTCTGGCTTTGGGGAATCTGTCACTTTCTGTTGAGCTGATGGAAGCCGTGGATCTGCCAAATCCTGCTTCATGCCCAGTGCTGCAGAGGTAGGCACAGTATCCGTTGTAGGCTTCTGTATGCTGGGTTGGTTTTGCTTCTCTTCAGCCTGCACTGGTTTGGCCTGATCAGACTTTGGAGTAGAATCTATTTGCTGGCCAGTGTCAGAAGGCTCAGCGTAGGTTTGCTTTGATTTTACAGGAGGAGACTCAGGCATGGATGGTTGCTTTTTCTGTGGTACAGGCTTTTTAGAGTCTGCTTGCTGCAAAGGATCAGGTTTTGGGGAACCATCCTTCTTTTGACCTGGCTGTGACTGAGGGGAAGGTTTAGCTGTTGAAGCTGGAATTGATGTCTTCTGTTTGGGTGGAGGCAATTGTGGCCCAGGACCGAGACCTGATGCTAGGTCCCCACCTAATGCTCTTTGCATCTGGCAATTTAAACAGAGCCATTCTTTAATCTGCAAGAAAAAAATAATAATTTTAAAGGTATTATAATTTAGCTAAGACAATGTTAATAAAGTGAACATATTAACGGCTTATATTAATGCATAGCTTGTTGCAATATTTCAGAATTTTCTTTAAAAAGGGAGAAATATTACTACTAAAACTGTTTTGCAATTAAAATGCTCAGCTGTTTCTTTTGTGTTATTCTTCACATCCCTGTGATTTGAGCAATCATACAGCCCATGCTTCTAATGACTTCCCATTCAGTTTACACACAGTTTAATACCAGTGGATTAAAACCTAGCAGAATGAAAAAATACTCTGAAATTTCACGGGGCCCAGCAGTGAGTCATTTACAGCAATGATTTGCCAGAAGAGGAAAAAGAAAGAAGAGCCAGATTCTGCTAAAATAGTTTGACAAGTCGAGTCTGAAGATAGCAAACAACAATCCTAATTAAAACAAAGAAAATGCATAATTATCTTTAAGTGTGCAACTATCAAGCTCTCCACATAGCTTATGGTTTTGGTAATTTATTACAGGCACCCATATTAGCAATGTACGCGTATCCAGTGAATTAGGCACAGAAGTGAGTTAATAGACACTATATGTGATAGAGACCCACATTTTACCACCAGTTTCAGAGGGCAAGCCTTCATTTAGAATCAGTAAGGGGCTTTGTCTAAGCACTGATGTTGGGAACCATAATGATTTTTCCCAAAATTCATTTATAATTAGAAGTTCCTATGGATTACTGGGTTACTAGGATTTTTTTCTCTTTCCCAAAATGTATTATATGAGAGGGATGCCTATTTTCTACTTAATACCAAAAATAAAAAATTAAATAAAAATATATAAATAAAAAACAAAAGTAAAAAAAAATCCCTAGGCAGCCAACCCTTCCTTTGCGTTTGCAAAGTCTCACAATCTGAGGAAGCATCAAACATGTTAAAGCAACACGTGGCCAGGAAGTATCACGTGCTATTTTCCACATCTTCCATTGCTAGCAGAAACTTTATAGGCAGCAAAAATGCCATTCAATATGGCATGGAGTCCCATGGGCCTGCAAGTAGATACCTAATCCACTCATCTGCAGCCCTACTTCTGTTCTTTAGTCTGTATATGAAATTCAGCGTACCAGCTATGATATTTGCATGCACCATTAGAACAGAGGAAAGCTGCAATTAGGAGAACACAGAAGACTTTGCCCCTAAGGGTGAAGATTTCTGGATCCTGTTTCTTACTCTGGTCTGAAATCTCTCCCATAACATAGGATGAATTTGGAGATTATATATATAGGATGTATTTTGTCTGTGTAATATCAGAGTTCATAGAAAAAAATATGTAATGGAATGGAATGAGGCATACATTCATTCTTTTGTCATGTCTTACCAGCCTGACATTTTTCAGCAGCAAAAATTAATGAACATTTGGATATAGTTCCCTAAAACAGTTACTCCAATTATTCTGATAAACATGGTATATACACACTCTGAATGAGCTCACTAATACTAACAGATTCACAGAGATGTACGATTCTGGCCCCAGCTGCAAGTTTACAGTAATTAAGCCACTATTCATAATAATACTGCTTTTATCTTCCATTCTCAGTACTTTTTTTTTTTTTTTTTTTTTTTTTTACAATTGTTTTAACAGTTTTCTTATCTACGTGCAACCCAGACAGCAAATTGATGTTAAAAGGTAAAGCCAACTGAAACAAAACTGCAGCACTTGTTTCAGCTCTGCTCTGAATTGCTGAAGGAATTCACTACTGCACAGAGGACCTAAGCAATGATGACATTTAGCTCAACACTGATGTTGTTTGATTGGTGGTCAGTTCCCAAACAAACCCTCTGTCCAAGGGAGAATTTCAGCAGTCATAAGTCTTAATTAAAAGATCTGATTTTAGACATCAATAATCTAATTTAATTATATAGATTTTGCTACAATTTCTGGATGTATTCTTTAGCGTTTTCTTGAAGGTTTAGTTTTAATTAAAGACCAGACTCTAGTCACCAACTCTGAATATCCACGTTGGCTGTCACAGAGTTCTGGCTTTGATAGGGTGGCTCACATTTTCTGTATTAGGGTAGTGGACTCCACAGTGCAAAAAGAAGACTCCATGAGAATTTTTTAATGTACCTGAGCAAAGCAGGTCTTTTCCCACTAACCACAGATCTTTTACTGATATCTGACAATGCATTTTGCATAGTGATTCACTTGTATTTGAAGGGAAGAACTTGATGTTACGAGAGGCTTAGAGCTGCTACTGTTCCCTCGCTTCTTTCTGCCATCTCCACTTGTGGGTTTTTGTTGTTTGTTTGCCTGTTTTTTTTTTTGTTTGTTTGTTCGCTTTTTAAATGAAAGTGCTGCACTCTAAGGTAAGAGCCAGCCCTTTCTGAGTATTAAATATATTCTGTGTGTTCTGTTCCATTTTTCAGTGAAACCATGGGTTAACAGGTAGCTTATCTGCTCCCACTCAGAAGCTGAGTCTTCCAGTAAATTTGATTTTAAGTCTCTGTGAAACCTTCAAAGACTCAAAAATAGCTGCAGGTTTGAGTGAGGCTACAGAAGAAGTAGTCTGAATATTTCTTATGTTTTAAGTGATCAAATTCAGACACATTTACAAGCATTTAGGTTTCAACAGATCAATCTGACCATAACATCTAACTGGAGTCTAAACAAAAATAAATTCTGTGCTACATTTTTCAACAAAATTTGTGCAGAAGACAAAACTTGCAATCTCTAAAATGTTTTGTTGTTGTTGTTATTTGTTTTGTCTTAATATATCTGTATGCACATTTATGCAAACACACTCAGTATTAAAAGTGAAGCCTTTAAAAGTTAAAATGATTTCATTATTATCATAGCTGGGCTTCCAAATGGAAAATGTAGGAAGTTTTACTCCATTGTATTATTTTTTCTTAAATCTTTCTAGTTTAGATACAGAACTCCTCCCGTGCATCTCAGTGGGAGGAATTAAGTGCCAAACCCCTCTATTCATAATAGCTTATACACAACACCTCCAAACATACAAACCTGTACAGATTTTAGTTCTGTGACTGGAGCTGCAGGTGTTTAGAATGAAGTGCACTACATGATACCTTTTTGTAACAAACACCAGCCTGTCCTCTACTGCAATTACAGAGATTTTTACAAGCTTCAGCAGGAGCAGGCTTCTGTTAAACACAGATTGACTTTGAGGGTTATTGTGCTTGATGCAAAACTTTGTAAAACTTAGTAAAGTACTAATGCTTATCTATCCGTAAAGGTCTCACTGGACAGCAGTTCTTTCTATGTATTTCTCATCTCTCTACCTAGAATTAAAAGGCAAAACTTTCCATGACAAAACACACAAGCTTTTGTTATTCCTGTCTACGTACAAAAGAGATTATCCTTTGATGCTGAGAATTCTATGCTGCCTATTTTTATACTTTAGGTGGGGTTTTATCTTTCAGAAGAAATCCATTAGTAATTTCCTTCACCCTGAGAACCATGCCATCAAGTGTCATGACTAGGATTGCAAATGTGACAAACTTCACATTGCATTTTTTTTCCAGATTTAAAACACTGAATACAGAAAGTGCTACCTTGCTTTCCAGCTCAGTGATGTGGAAGCTATGTGCTCTCAAAACAACAAACAAGTTGCTAATATATATTTCATGCATTATCATCCATAACATCTAAAAATTTTAAAAGCTTTGTTTTACTGGTTGGGAGCAGCAAATGAATTTATTAATGATATTTTACTAACTGGAGCCCACTCCCTTCTGCTAAAGTGTTCAGATTTGTTCTAACTACGAAACATAAGCAAAAACAATGTGAAAACTGTCAGAGTGCAAGTACATTGATTGGCATGCTCAGTTTCTTTTCTTGCAGATGATCTAGGGGAGGAAGAGAATCCAGCTTGATTCAAAGATTCCACATATACAATGAGAGAGATATTTTTTTTGTACACACTTTACATAAAAGTTACTGGCACACTATCCATATGAAGCTCTTGGAAGCCATTTTAACAGTTGTTTTGCAGAACAGAGCTGCGTTCTAAGGCAACGCATCTCATTATCATTTAAACTGACCACTTGACACTATAAAAAGAAACTCTAAAATATGCATAAAATATTAAGATCTCTTTACATCACCACAGAAACACAAAGATTTATAGAGGTTTCACACTGGCAAGAAGATGGAAAGGGACTTTGTTTACAGTGCCCAAATCTGCCCCAATTCTTTATAAAAAAAATTATGCTTCTAGTCTGGAAACATATCAGCTTATTTGGTACCTGACAACTTCAGAGAGAAGGAAAGTAAGGAATCCAGATTTGGCTCTCAGCAGACATTTTTGACAAGATGATTTGAAAAACATGAAAAATGAAAACACTTGAGCCCATGACTTTATGCAGCTTCAAGTGAGGCAGAAGAATACTGTAAGAGAGAAGAAACTAGACCAGAAGATCCTGTTCTGAACAAAAAACAGCTGCTACCACAAAACAACATAAATTTGTATTTCAACATACAACTGGAAAGGTCTTCTAAGCAAGACTGAGCAATTCTGGAAAGAAAAGGTCTCCTACACCATCCCTCCATAAGATCTCAGCAACTCACAATAATCATGGTGAAATAAACATGTAACTATTGTATATTATGCAACTTATACTCATTGGAGGCAAGAGTTAATCACTGAAAAATAAATATTTATCTTCCTTTCAGATACCAGCTGTAAGAGGTGACTGAGAAGCTTACGAAGAAACACCAACTCAAAATGCTGACAAAAACAGTGCTAGGTTCATCTGCAGCATGTTCCTCAGGTATCAGTTCCACAAACTAGTAGTGGTTATGAACACTGTTGCATGCACCTAAGCCAATGTTCAAACAAACTTTTAAAAATTAGTCATTTTCAAAGGCCATTTTAAATGTTACTTTCAACTCAAAGTTGTTCTAAAATGTAGATTAATTGTATTATGCAGTTATCACAATCCTATCATACTCTGATATTCTGCTTAAATTACTAATGCAAAAAGCTATGGTTTGCATATGAAGTATGGGTGTTTGGAGAACTATTATTCTATGGCCTATGTAGTTAGAACCATAAAATAGCCAACATAATCCTTTGGACAATTTTTTTTTTAACACCAGTATTTCAAAATCTCTGAAAGTGAGTTTTTACAGTCAAGCATGTGTTTAAGCCACCTGATGCATCAAACAAAAAAAAAGAAGTTTTAATGCAGTTCAGGCACTGCATCACTCATCACTGCAATAAGTGCTGATTACTTTCATTAATTGCATCTAGATTCAATATAATAGAAATACATAAATGATAAGCAAAGAATAGAACTGCAATTCAGGAGTGCAGCAAAGAGAAGGTTAACAAAGTTCATCTATGCTGCAGAATCATCTGAGGGCGTACAGCGGGGATCTGAGTGGGGATTATACTGTCTGCTGGGAGCAGGGTTGGGCCATGCTTCCTGCCCAGTGATTACCCAGCAAACAGCATCCCCACATCACATGGCCTAACATAGTAGTAAATTACAGTTGCTGAGCAACAGTAATCCTGGTGCAGATGGCTCACTGCAGTTGACATCTTTAGCTATGCAGATTAATTTATTATTTACTTGTGTTAAAAACTGGACAGGACAGTTATCTGGGCTAGTGAGGAAACACTGCAATATATTGTGGAACATTGGCAAGCTGAAAAAACATGGATGAAATATTTGTCCTATGTAGCTGTGTGCTTCTTCCTATGTTCTGACTCTTTCCTAAAATAACAACAAAAAACAACCATGGCATCAACACCATTAATACACCTAATCATAAATACAAAACAGCAATGTAAGCAAGCAGTATTCTCAAAGAGAAATTATGTGGGGGTATGTTTAAGAGTATTCCACACACAGTATTCTGTTCTAGGGACAGAAGTAAAAGAATGATACCAACTTCATTTCATCCCCAAAATTGCAGTGTCAGTAGTACTCTTTGAAGCAACACAAGTATTTCACCCAAACGTATGCCAAATTTTTATAATCTTTAAAAGACTACCAACTAAACAAAGCTTGATCAGAGGGTAGATTCAGACAATGTGAATCCAGACTAAACTCCATCCTCTTTTACAGAATACCTCTAGCTTTACTTTGCAATAGTTAGGAGTGGATATCTAAATTAATAATTTGAGAAGTTATTTTCTCTTTTCAAAACAAAACATGAAAAAAAAAACCCAAAAGTTTATACTTTGTGACCTGCTACTATTCAAAGTCACAGCAAATCCCTTTCTGTTTATATCTCATTTCCAGGCCATGTTGCATCCTGGTTCATGCATCCTACTACAACACAGCTGTGCCTACACTAAACTGCATGAAATATGTGAATTCAAACAGTAACTTTCTTCACTATCATGTTATCTGCAAAGATTTAGCACAGTCATTTTTCTTATCTCTGTTATAAGTATAAGCAAAATTCATCTGAATTCACCACAGGAATAACAGACATATTCCTTAAGTAGTGCTTTAAATTATTACATATGCATTTCCCTGTAAACGCTAATAATAATAACTGAGGAAAATGAATGCCCGTCTGTGTAAATTCTCTTTAGTTCCTGAACACATTTCATGTCCAAGCATTTACTACTGCTTAGGATACTTGGAGATGTAGCACATTAATAAAACCAGATAACAAAAATAATTGTGAGCATCCGAACCAAATTATTATACTCTTAAGTTACCAATGGATGCAGTAGGATTGTACATAAAAATGGCTTCAGAAAGAAAAAGGAAAATATCAAGAGTGTAGTACCTGGATCAACTGATAGGGAAATTTCCTAGCTCTACTGAAAGGAGAAAAATATTGACACCATCACTTCCCCTCCACTCAAGAAACAAACAAAAAAAATGTTTTCATACTTCATGTTGAAATGGGTAAGGAGGAATGGGGAGACAGAGGGGGAGCAAGACCAGTGAAACATTCTATGTGGTCCAAAATCAGGCAGTGTAGGCAAGGCAGTTCATGAGGGACAGGCTTGTCTGTACAGAGGTTGCAGTTTGTGATGACACTTCATCCTGTGGGTAAGGATGAAGGGACAAGCAAATAAAGTCATTGTGGGAGTCTTCCAGAAGCCATTAGCTAGGATGACACCAATACTCCCCAAGGCAATAAACATGCAACCAAGCTACCAGAGTTCAAGAAGCATTTGGACAACACTTCAGACATATGGTTTAGAAATTTGGGTGGTCCTAGATGGAGCCAGGAGTTGGACTCTAAGATCCTTATCAGTCCCTTCCAATTTGGGTTATTCTATGATTCTTACTTGTTCACAGTTTAAAACCTACCTCAGTTATCAAACATATGCACTGGTCACTTAGGTTTATCTGTAACACTTTGTACTTTTTTGCCTAGCTTCATCAGAAAACAAATGTTTAACCGAATGGATAGTCTCTCAGATGGCCCTGCTCATTTCAGAAAGCCTACTCCTGATTCAGATCATCTACTCAACTGAATCCTTTTAAATTTAGTGCTGGCTTCTGATGGTAATAGCTGATAGGAATGATTTTAGGAAAACAGATTTTTTTTTTTAATTAAAAATTATCATCATGCAATAAAATTAATACACCTTCCACAAGTACGTAAAAGAAAAAAGGCACAGAGTACCAATCAATAAACCTGTTTATATAATTTTCCCCAGCACTTTATGCAACTGTTGCTAGGCACTCGTGCCATGGTGATGAGTGAGGTACAAATACCTAGACAGATTAGTGAGATGTTACTGAACACATTATGTATGGCGTATTTTCTCTCTGGACTGCTGTGCAAAACCAAGATACAGTCTATTCCTCTTCCCTAGGGGGACAGCAATGTCAGATGGTTCAGAAAAATGGTTCAAAGGATCTGACCTTGTGGCAGTAAAGTATCACTTTCTGCTCAGAGTTCCATAGTTCTCCTTAATGAGTAAAAAGAGACCTAGTGCATGTACTACTGCATCTTATACAGACAATGAAAAAGGTGAATACAAATACAAAAAACCTCAGCACTTTCCACAATGGTTTGGCAATGCATGTAAATATTTTCTGAGAGAGTTTGTAAACCTTACTCTATTCCTACCAGAATCAGCTGGTATATTCCATATACTGAATATAGAAACTTCAAAAGATTTACTCTGGAAAATTAATCCACTCTGCTAGTTGCAAAGACAAAACTACCCTGTAAAACTTATAAGATGTCAAGGAATTTAAGGTGGTAGTTCAAGCAGCTGTATAGAGGAAAATGTCAAAAAAGATGTAATGTCAATCTTTCTCTAAATAAATGCCTTTTATTCTCTCACCTCTGCTTTGAAAGTATTTTTCTAAGACACAAAAACAAAAACAATAAAAATAGAAGCTAAAAAGGGCATGGAAAGGGCAACAACACAGAATTACAGAATCATGAAACTTGGCAAAAAAGATAGCAGGGTAAGTAAAAATGTAACAGTAAGAGAAGATAAAGTCAGTAACTGTGTGAGAAAGAGAAAGACTTTTGTTCAGTAACATTTCAGAAGGATTCAAAGAGTAACCAAAAGAGAAGACACCATAGTCAAGAGAATTGACAGCTAAGACAAAATTATGGGTTTTGTGCTAGACAGGAAGAAATGTGTGAATTATAAGGAACAAACTTTTGTTAATAAATCTAAATATTCAATGGAGAAACGTTTGAGAATATTTCAAGCAGGAACCTTTGCAGATGAAGCGATTCAAATTTTCTTATCTGCCAGAACAGGTCCTATTACTTCACTCCAACTGTTTAATAACACAGTCAGATGTGATTTTCATTGCACTTCACTGAAGATAGGAGCAGGACACCCACAAGGAAGTTTCACCAAGACAGCTGGTGGTGCAGAGCTTAGCAAATGAGAAGAATCTGAGTGGGAGTTAGGAGATTAGAAGTAATAGCTGAATAAATTAGATGTCCAATACCTCCATTTACTAAAATGCTTTCATCATGAAATAAATGCATATCCTGTGTTTATTTCAATGTGTAATATGAAATGCAAATTTGCTTTTACATATGTATGTAATCAGTTAGTCTTAAATGCAGCTGTATTTATTGTTTTATAGCCCTGAATTTCACACACAGAATATCCACTTCAAAAACTAGTAGCTTCACAGAATTTACTTTGAGATCTTCTTACATAAACACCCTTTCTTTCTCTTTCTTCAGGTCCACTTCACTTAAACATACCAAACTTGTCAATCATGTCAATCATTTCCACAGAACATCTGAAGTTCCTGAAAGAAGCTGAGCTCAGAGCTCTGAGAGACCACAAGAAATCACTGAGGAAATAGAAATCAGCATCCAGAAATAAATCTAAGAAATTTTGGTCTAAAAAACATTGCTTTCTTAAAAAACGTTCCTCTGCAATGTGGTAACATTACTTTTTCGTAACATAATAAATCTTTTTTTCCACTTTCTCCAGAATGACATGCTGGGCAATAGAGTTTCAGGTTTAAGGTAATATGGGTATTTTTTCCCCCTATATCATATATAATTGATAATACAATCTCCAAGTCTGTTTGCAGCTGCTCTGACATTTCTGCACTGGGCTGTTCAAGACATCTTTCTCACAGTCCAGTAGATCTGCAATCTCAATTCTGAATTTCACTAAATTCCAAGAAGAGAATATACATTGCTAAACAATTCAGTGTGCTACACGAATCTTTCAGGTTTAACTTTGACAGTTTTAACAACAAATCAACAAATAATTACCAGCCATGGAAAACTACCTCTTTGTTACCAGACACCAACCTAAAAACATCACTAATAAACATACACTGAAATGCAATCTAACACAACAGTAGTATTCTTAAATCACTGCAGAACACATCAAACAAGAGGTGCCGTGAAGGTGTGCAGTCTCCATCAATACTCAAAATACTCAAAACTGGACAGGACACACTCCCAAACTATCTGCTTTAGGTGATCTGTTTTTAGCAGGAAGTTGGACTACACAACCTCTGGCCCCCAGTAACCTTAGTGATGCTTCAATTCTGTGATTTGAAATCTAGGGATACTTGTCAGACTGAAAATAATGTCTGTACTTTTCTTCCTATTGCCATCTGTTTGGGTATTAATTTAGCTGAACAGAAGGCAAAAGCAAACTCCCCAAGCCCCCCTTCTGGCTGCTTTGTAACTACTTAGTCTTTACCATCAGGTCAATTTCTATAAACTCATAAAATTCCTGCTATTGGGGAAAAACAAAGCAAACAGAAAAAACCTGTATCACAAAATGAAAATTAGAGTATCAGGATGTATAAGCGGACATTCAAGAAATAAGATATCAGATCTTCATATGAAGTCTTAGTCCTGTGCACAGCAAGTAAAGTCCATATATATGTATGGGCACATAAATCAAGCCAGTGCAAATATATCAGGCTAAGGCGAGTTCATTTAAAGTACTAATATTGGTTTCTACACCATTTCTATGCTACATAATTACAGCTAGAATAGTAATCAAAGTTAGAAATAGTCCACAGAGATCCCTTAGCATCACACAAGAATGAAGTAACCTGAGTATCACAGAGTCAAACTTCATAACTCAGGCTTTCAGCTAATGAACACCAATGTAGTTACAAAGCAAATCCACCCCAAGTCCTTTTCTGAAACCCACAGTGGACCTATGAACGTAGTCATTTTCATATTCAATTGTTTATTTAGTTATTTACATATTTTACTTTTTAGTACTTTATGTATTTAGAATGTATTAGCACATGACTATTGTCTGATTTTAAACAAAGAAAAGGATTAATGTCAAATCAAGCAAAATTTTTAAGAATTCACAGTAGTGTTCCCCTTTTTTATATGAAAAAAACTGAGAACATATTCCTAAATACTATACAAACAGTGACCTTCCTTTTCATTGTACCGTTACATTCTTTTTCATCTTTTTACAGTAAGGGTGACAGCACTGGAGCAGGTTGCCCAGAGAGATTGCAGAGTCTCTTTCTATGGAGGTATTCAGGACCCATCTGGATGCCCATCTGTGCAACCTATTGTAAGGTACCTGCTTTAGTGAAGGGGTTGGACTTGATGATCTCTTGAGATCCCTTACAACCCCTTTAATTCTGTGATCCCCTCTTGTAGGCATTTTCCTGAATAGCATGATTATTTCTCTGAACTCATTAAGGCCTTAAATGGTCATTATAATACACTGTAGCAAATCTGATGTTTCGGCATAATGAAGGGAAACTTAATTTTGTGCTCTGGTAATGAACATCAGTTTAAAAGTTACTCACCTCTGTAATATGAGGGTTAGGATTAAATCCACACAGACTGCAGACTACAGTATGACACTGTGTGCATGTGTTGTAATTGGCCTTCTCTGGCGTGTGCAGCAGCAGCTCAGTGGTAGTGCAAAGAGGACAAAAGGTTTTCTTTGGGGTGGATTCCACAGGCTGGGCTGTGCTGTCTTGCTTTTGCTGTGAGGGCTTTTCAGACCCTGGTTGCTGGCCTGGTGGCTTGGTAAGTCCTGGTTGTTGCGCTAAGGATTTTGTGGCACCTGCAGTCTGAGAAGATGGTTTTGTGGGCCCTGCCTGTGGTGGTGCTTGTTTCACAGGCCCTGTTTGCTGCAGAGGTGGCTTCCCAGGTCCAGGCTGCAGTGGTTGTTTTGCAGGTCCTGTCTGCTGAGCAGTTGGCTTTTCAGATCCAGGTTGCTGTTTAGGAGGCCCTGCTTGCTGGGCAGATGGCTTTACAGGACCTCCTTGCCTTGCCGGCTGTTGAGATGGTTGTTTTACAGGTCCTGACTGTTGTGATGATGGTTTTGTGGGAGGTGGTGCCTGGGATGATGTTTTAGCACTATCTGGTTGCTGTGGCAATGGCTTTGTTGGGCCTGCTGAAGTTTTTGCAGAAGTTTGTTGCTGACCAGGCTTTGTTGGTTCTGATTGTTGGAGTTGAGATTTCTGTGGTCCACGTGGCTGAGGTGGTTGTTTCGTTTGTTCAACCTTAGAGTCTCCTGGGTGACTTGGGCCTGGTTTCTGAACTTGCTTTGGTTCCCCAGGTTGCTGCTGCTGAGGCACTGGTTTGGAAGACTCAGTTTGCTGAGGGGTAGGTTTGACAGGTCCTTGTTGACGAACTAGCTTTGGAGACTGTTGTTGAGATGAATGTTTTGCAAGACTCCTCTGGTCCTCAGGTTTCCCTTGCTCTTTCTGGGTAACCTTTTGTTTCCTACCAACTTCTTCATGGGCTGCATCTGAATCTGATATCAAATCAAAAGGATTGAATTTATTCACAACTGAAGTGACTGCGCTCAATGGATTGGCTTCTGAAAGAAAACTGGGCATCATACTTGGCTTCTGATCTTCTTTAAAATCAGTCCTGGACTTTGATTCCCTTAGACTTATAGACGAGGGACTCCGTCCAGGTGCTCGTTGTTCTGTCTTCAGCACATCTACTGTTCTGCTTTTACTTAAACCTGGTCCTGGATCTGGAGGCTTACCTGCTTGCCTTGGATGGTGGGTTGTATCAAGATCAGGATGCCTGCAGAAAGGAAGTGAAATAAATTAAAACAACGCAAGCTATTGGGGAAAAAAAATAGTTAAAATAATCTGCATCTGTGCCCCTAGAAATGCTTAGGTAACAATGTGAAGATCCTCAGGTGCTCAAGCATCTCCAGTTCCAAGATTTACAACATATTGCATATAATAAGTATTTAAATAAAAATTATTGTTCTTTAAGGGCTTACGCAAGTATTAATTCACAGACTGACTTAAAAAAAAATCTCATACAGCAACTGTGTTTAACCAGATAATTTTCTCTTCAGAATGATGAAGAATTCAGAACTCCTATTTCACCTAAATCCAAACTATTAACTTTCCACTCCAGCCGTTGGGATACAAACGTGGGGAGACAAAGACAACCAAAAGAAACATGTTGGAAAATTAGCAGATCAAAGCAGAGACATACGCACAAAAAAAAAACCACATATTAGTAACTGCTTATGTACTTAGATTCTGGCTATTTGTGCAAAGTTTTGATATATTTACAATGTATCGTAGAGCAAGGATTAAAACTCCTAAAAATCCAGGTACACTCAGAAGTAGGCAGGTTTTTTTTCTCTGTTTTTGGCAGGGAAATATTTTCACTACCACCTATCCACTCATTACTCAGAATATTCCAACCAGATGAAACAGATGACAGTACACAGAGTATGTATCAAAGCTTTCTTTTTTCAAATAGAGCTATCAAAGAGCCTCCTTCCAGCATCACTCCAAAAATTCACATTGCCCATCAATAATAAAACTATTTTTTAACAGTTAGACTTTGCTTTGTTTTCATAAAGGATAAAAGAAGGCTAAGAAAATAGGAACCAAAGTCAAGATCACATTGTTATATGCAGCAAGGTATTCTATTTGTTGCTATACTCAATTGCAGCTTGAGGACATCATAGTGCATGCAGTGCTGTTGCCACAGGATGTAGTAAAATATTCTATTCACTGCTATCACTGTGCTTTTGCTGGAAGATATGTTATTCCTTCAGTGTTGCAACTATAAAATTTTCAGTTTTTACTTTGAGAGATCCACTTAACTGTGAACTTGTTTTTGAAGACACTACATTTCTTTTGGGGTGTCCATACCAAACCAATCACTTTTTAGATTTAATCCATTCCATGAGCAAACTGTGCAGTAACTTTTTATTATTATTATTTCTATTAAGATTTTTAGCAGAAGGCTACACAATGATATATACTGGATACAGTGAAGACTGTATTTTACACTGTTAATGTTACAATGGACTTATTATTACTGATGATTAATATTTTGAGTTTTCATTGCCTACCTAATAATGGTAAAATACTAATGGCTAAGTAGTAGCAATTTCTACAATTGTTAATTCTCTCATGTGATTTGATCATAATCTCTTATGTTTGTTTGGTGTTTGGTTCTTTTAGGGTGGTTTTTTTGTTTGTTTGGTTGGTTTTTTTGTTTGTTTGTTCTTGTTTGTTTTTTGAAAATTAAAAATTTTCACATGGAATTGTATTTTCAGATTTCCACACCTCCATTTACTCTTTTCCACTTCTTGAAAAATTCTTGGCATTAAATCGGAGAAGTTTACAATCTCAATGTGCAACTCGAGAAATGGAGAAGGTGTATTTCCACTGACATTAGTAAAAGATTGTTAGCTCATTATTCATGATGAGGATAATTCACAGAAGTCCAGTGATAATTTAATTCCACTAGACATTTGGCATTTTTGCTATGTAGAAAATACAACTGTAAAGTTTAATTAGAACCCAGGCAGGTCTTTTTTTTTTTTTTTTTCCTTGCAATTTAGATAAGCACTCTAGACTTATCTGAATAAGTACTACTTGCTAAGTGAAATAATTTCAACTATTGTATCAGTAGTACTCTGGTACACTTCTAGCATTCACATCTGGAATTGCTGAAAAGAATCAGTCAGCAATGCAAAACAGACAGGAGAAAAAAAAAAAAATGGAAAAGGATCAACAGTATTTAATCAACAGTTTTAATAAATTCAGGTCAGGAAACATGGAACCACAGCCAAACCTTACAGTGTGAAAGTGGAAGAAGGAAATAACTGTTTATAAAAATTGAACTAGGACATTAACAAGAATAAATAACTGTCAGTTCCTATTGGCATGGAGTTCTCATTCAGCTTTCATTTTTATCAAAATAATGTGATCCATAAATTTCCACTTGTTCAGATGTCAGAACTTAAAATGAGATTACAACCCATGAATCTACTGAATTAAAAAAAAAAAAAAAAAATCTGGTGCTGCTGTATTCTCCAGAACAGACTTGTCTTGCTTTTCTACATAGCAGTATTTCTAAGTGATGGAGACAGAGTGTGCTTAACTAATGGAAGAAAAAGCCTTGAAAAGACAAGCTTCCTGAGAAACATTACCTCTGTCAAAAGCCAGGACTTAATCTCTTTAGTTTTAGGTAGTCAGAAATTGAAGCCTTGTTTTCTAATACCATTTTACAACCAACAGGCAGCTCAATGACAGACATTGAACAATTTTAATGAAACTGCAGAATTAGAAATTCTATAGAAAAAAAAAATATATATATATATTTCAGAAGTTTTTGGGTTTTTTTTTAAACCTTCTGATCCATAAAAAAAAAAAAATCACCATTAGTCCAAATCCAACAAACAAAATCATCTTATTCTTCCTCACCTAATTCCTTCATTTTCATCGCTATGTTTCTCCTCACTTGGCCTTGATTTACAGAGCTCATCTTTATTCATTTAAATGAGTTTTATAGGCAAACCAAAGCTTAATTTGTAGTTAAGCAAAAGTTTCAGCAGAAGACTATTGGTCCAGTTCCTTATGCCATAACCATAAAAACTGTTTTAAAAGACATGTCCTAGAAGCACTCACTGGTATAAATAATTTTAAAGAGAAGTAAAATTACTTCACACAAGATATGTACAAGCTTATGCATAGCTCTGGAAACTTATTTCTTTTTACTGAGTTTAAAAAATGATTTCATTAACAAAAATACAAGTTTCTGTTGGAAATTATGTCAGACTGGTTTTTTTAGAAGCGTGACATTCAATAAGGGCTTCTCAGAATTTTCTCTCCAAATACATTTGACTTTTTGTTATTGTACAGTGTAAGCAACTTAAAGAATTGAAACAAACAACACAACAGCGATCTACTCAAAATAAAAACAGTTGCATTAGATGGTTCATATATTCAGTCTGGTCACTTGTTCCTTGCAGATGACATGGAACAAGTGGAACAGTTCCTCAGCTAGTGGACACAGACATAGTTACAAGACCATTCAATGAAGGCAGAACAAACAGAACAAGCATACAAATTAATTAAAAAAAAATAAAAAAAATAAAAAAAATCGACCTAAACTACACTTCCTGAACTAGATTTTTTTTTTTTTTTTTTTTTTTTTTAAGATGGGCAGTAGAATGGAATGGCTTCTATAGGTACTAAGCATTACGAAATGTGCCTGGAATCAATAGAATAAAATATTGAAAAAAATCATCCACACTAGGAGTTCACTTTGGCAGAGGACAGGAAGCGTTTAAAATAGAAAATAATTATCAGTATCTCAGGTAAACTGAATAACAGATAATATTAAAATTTTAAAAATCCAGTTAACAAGATGGGAAAGAAGAATTAAAAAAAAAAACAAAACAAAAAAAACCCACGAGACAACCTATTAGAGACACTGGCAAAACACATGGTTATATAAATTAGATGTTTTAAATATCCTTTTTTTTTTTTTTTTTTTTTTTTTTTTTAATTCCTCTTTTGATCACTACTTCAATCACTTAATGCTTGGATTGGCATAGCCACACTAGAGGAAAGAAAAAAAAAAAAACAAAAAACTGTTGGCAACAGCACTTGTAGGCCACTGTTAAAGAAGCATTGTCCATGCAGACTTTAAAAAAAAGTTTGTAGCTAGGGAATCTAAGCTTCAGCAGGTTAATTCTTTATTTGAGTTAAAAGACTGGACTCCAAGTGGTTTAATCAAGTTCTTAGTAATCACTCCCAACATTACTAGCAAATTCCAGCAGCAAAGACAAGTATACAAGACAAGCAAGTGAAGTCATAAGAGCAGAGACAAGCAGTAACCTCATTACATTATAACAGGCACAAAGATACTATGATAGAAATCACTACAAATCCCCAAGGGAAGCTAGATGACAGGCTACTGCACTGACTTAGGAGTTAAAATGCCAATTTTACCAAAAAGCAAAGAGGCAGTACTTCACAAATACAAACTGTCTTTACTTTAAATAGAAAGAATGGTACATTAATGATGGTACACTTTAAGTAGAGATTGAAAGTACAGAAAGTACAGCACTAATATGAGGCAAAGAGTTTCCAATATGATAAAAAGTGTTTGTAGGAAAGTAGAAATTCACAAATGCAGAAATATTCACATTTTAGCCTATTCTATAGTCCCCCAGGGATATTTATTTTGGAATATTAGTGTTGGGAAAAAAAAAAAAAAAAAAAAAAAAAAAAAAAAAAAAAAAAAAAAAAAACAACAAAAAAAAAACCAAAAAAAAACAAAAAAAACCTTTGTCTTTATACCTAAGCTGTACACAGAAGAAAATTTTAAGCTTTGTTTCAACAGAACTGATCTGTAAGATTTTTTTTTTTTTTTTTCAGCCTACTAACATCTATGGAAGCTGGGCAAAGCCCGGAAATACACAGAAAATTAAATTCTACATAGTTTTATCACCTGCTTAATATGCAAGATGACTTGATTCCCAACTAAAATATAAATATTAATGTTCGGTATAATCCCGGTTACTTCAGTACTTTATCCAACAATGATCATGATTCCACTAACCTGAATTATCATCTAAAATTCATTTATCTAAACCTGATGTTATACAGGCTCGACAAGAACGGTTTTGCACGGCAAAGGAGGTTGCTCCATAACCCCCTCTCGACAAACAGCCCATCCAGCCGCAAAGACGGAGGGCGAGACGCCGGGCCCGGAGCACGAGAAGGCAGCGAGTTCAGGACCACGGACAGCGGCACGGGCCGAGCCGCGAGAACTGGGCGAGGAAGGGCAGCACAGGGCATCACAACCCGAGCCAGCTTGTTGCACCTCGGGCAGCGCATTTACCCTGGGATAAGGACGGAGAGGGGAAGGGAACGACCTAGTCTTCGCAGATGCATAATAAGGGAAAGTCACCAGCACCCAGATCGCCGAATTCTGCAGCAATCAATTTAAACCTGTTCTCCTGCCTTCCTTTTCCCCTCAAGAAAACCAGAGGGAAAATAAAGGGGAAAAGAATGACTGGTACAGTCCTCAATCCATGACTATTTAATGAAGCCAAATGAGAGATGCAGAGGTTAAGAACTGGAGGACTAATGGATAGCAAATGCATTATGCCCAAAAGCTTTGAAAGATTCAACAAGAACCCCCTTTCCCGTAGAGAGATGCTTACAAAACCCATCAGGAGAACTCTCCTGCCTGCTCCATGAGCTGTGGGGCAACCCGACTCCCTGAGGCACGCATACATCCAGAAAACCCAAACGCTGCCCGCATATCTCCCCCTACCCAGACACAGAACGGTGCCGACGGGAGGGGAGAGGGCGCAGCCCACCGAATATTATTAGATACCAACGTCGATATTATTAGAAACCAGCGGAGTGCGAAAAGCAGCGGAGTGTGGGCTCCATCCGAGCGCTCGTGCAGCCGCCCCCTTCCCTCCCTCGCTGCCTCCCTCCCTCCGCCAGCAGAACGCGGGGCCGATGCCGCGGGCCCGGATCGCACCGCGCCCCACCGCGAGGAGACGGAGAAAGGGGGAAGGGAAAAGCGGGAGAAGGGCGATTTTCCGTGCGTGCCTTTGCATGGGAGGCGGCTCCGCGCCGGCGAGGTTCCCTCTGGGCAGCCCCTGCGCCCTTGACATGACAGCGGCGATCTGCCTCCTCTCCTCCTCGCTCAGCTGGCTCAGGTCCGCCTCCACGCCGGCCGGCACCAGGCTCTGCGAAGGGGCCGCGGAGCTGCCGCCATCCCCGGCCGCCGCCGCCCCTTCGAGCCCTTCGCCTCCTTCCAAGCTCGCCTCGTTGCCCATGGCCGCCGCGGCTGCCCGCTCTCCCCTCGGCAGCAAAGCGGGCGGAGGGCCACGCTCTTCGGCTGGTGCTCAAAGCTCCGCGGCCGCCACCACGGCCCCGCGCGGCGGCGGCGGCGGCGGCGGCAGCAGCAGCAGCGGTAGGAGCAAAAGCAACAGCAGGAGGAAAAGGAGGAAGAGGCGCGGCGGGGCCGGGCTCGATGCCTACTGCCAGGGAGGAGCGGCGCCACCACCCGCGCACCGCGCCGCACTCCACCGCCCCACGCAGCGCATGCTCCGGGCGGCTCCCCCCGCGCACACACCGCGCACACCACGCCCCGCCCTGCCCCGCGCCGCGGCCTTTAAAGCCACCGCGGACCTCAGCAGCGGTCTGCTCAGAGCGCGGGCTGTGGGAGGGTGTCGACCCCGCCGGAGTCTTATACGCCACATAGCAGGCTTTACGCTTACTTCTACGTTGACGTGTCCCTGCCAGCCTGTTGCTCCTGCCTGCCAGGCTCCTTGCCCATAGATACACTGAAGTGTACTTCAATGTATCCATCACTTTCCTCAGCTTTATCCACAGGCCTGCCGGGGATGTGTTCCACATCATCGAAGGAAACAACAGAAACTGTTTGTCCCAAAGATACAACCAGCAACTGAGGGAGGGCCTGCTAACAAGAATCCGTCTGAGCCTGATGGTTCTGTTTATTTCTCACACTTAGTACAGATCTCTCTAATTTGGCTCCAGTTATACAGGGTGACAGAGCACTGGAACAGCCTGCCTGGAGAGACTGTGGAGTCTCCTTCTGTGGAGATATTTAAGACTAGTCTGGACACCTATTTGTGTGACTTACTGTTAAGTGCCTATTTTAGGAGCAGGGTTTTCCTCCTTGTCCTTCACCTGCTTGGATAGAACTCCCAAGAGATTTTGTTTTGTAGCCTTTTCAGAAAGAGAACCAGCTAAATTAGGCAAACTGGATAGAAGGTCTCTGGTGGATTTCCTTCTTGCCTTTCTTGGAAACAGGTGCAGCACTGGCTTTTTTTCCCTGGTCATTAGGAAATTTTCGAATGACCTTTTGAAAATGATAGAAAGTGACTGCAGTAGCATCAGCCATCTTTCTCAGCCTCCTTTGATCCAGCCCATCTCAGTCCCATGAGCTTCTGCATGTCCAAATGGTTTAATTGCTCCCTTACTCTATACTACTTCAATAATGCTTCATTGCCAAATGCTTTGCTGCTTGGCTAAGGGAATTGGGAGACTAGAGGTCAAATTTTACCCATAAAAAACATGCCAAAAAGCCACTAAGTACGGTTTCTTCCTTTCTCATCCTCTATACTGGGGGCTTTTTTTTTCCCCCCCCCCCCCCCCCCTTTCCCCCCCCTCCCCTCCCCCCCCCCCCCCATAGCCAAATCCTCCCTAGAGATCTTACTAGGTTTTGGTTCTAGCCAACACACTGGAATATTCAAAATAATCACAGAATCACAGAATCACAGAATCACCCGGGTTGGAAGGGACCCCAAGGATCATGTAGTTCCAACCCCCCTGCCTAGCAGAGCCACCAAACATACACATTCAGATCAGGTTGCCCAGGACCCCGTCCAACCTGGCCTTAAACATGTCCAAGGACGGGGCATCCACAACCTCCCTGGGCAGCCCGTTCCAGGGCCTAACCACTCTCCTAGTAAAGAACTTCCCCCTAACATCCAACCTAAATCTTCCCTCCTTCAACTTGGATCCATTTCCCCTAGTCCTGCTATTGTCAGCCCTTTTGAAGAGTTTACTACCCTCCTGGGTGTAGGTTCCCTTCAGGTATTGATAGGCTGCAATGAGGTCACCCTGCAGCCTTCTCTTCTCCAGGCTGAACAAGCCCAACTCCCTCAGCCTGTCCTCATAGGGGAGGTGCTCCAGCCCCCTGATCATCTTAGTCGCCCTCCTCTGGACCCTTTCCAAAATCTCAATGTTTTTCTTGTACTGAGGGCTCCACACCTGGACACAGTACTCCAGATGGGGCCTCACAAGAGCCGAGTAGAGAGGGACAATCACCTCCCTGTCCCTGCTGACCACCCCTCTCCTGATGGAGCCCAGGATCCCATTTGCCTTTCGAGCTGCCAGAGCGCACTGCTGGCTCATATTCAGTCTCTCGTCCATCAGGACCCCCAGGTCCTTCTCTGCCGAGCTGCTCTCAAGGACCGCTCCTCCCAGCCTGTACGGGTGCCTGGGGTTCTTCCGGCCCAAATGCAAAACCTTGCACTTTGCCGTGTTGAACCTCATCAGGTTCACCCGAGCCCAGCCCTCCAGCCTGTCGAGGTCCCTCTGAATGGCATCCCTTCCTTCCACCGTATCAACCGCACCACTCAGCTTGGTGTCGTCAGCAAACTTGCTGAGGGTGCACTCAATTCCCTCGTCGATGTCATTAATAAAGATGTTAAAGAGCACCGGTCCCAAGACAGACCCTTGGGGGACACCACTTGTTACCGGCCTCCACCTGGACATAGAGCCATTGACCACCACCCTCTGTCTGCGGCCTTTCAACCAATTGCTTATCCATCGGGTCGTCCACCCATCAAATCCACTTCCCTCCAATTTGGAGATGAGGATGTGGTGGGGGACCATGTCAAAGGCCTTGCTCAGGTCCAGGTAAATGACATCGGTTGCCTTCCCTTCGTCCACCAATGCCGTCACTCCATCATAGAAGGCCACAAGATTAGTTAGGCATGACCTTCCTTTGGTGAAGCCGTGCTGGCTGTCTCGGATCACATGCTCATTCTTTATGTGACCGAGCATGTTGTCCAGGAGGATCTGTTCCATGATCTCCCCAGGCACGGAGCTGAGACTCACCGGCCTGTAGTTCCCCGGGTCCTCCCTGCTCCCCTTCTTGTATATGGGAGTGACATGACCCTTCCTCCAGTTGTTTGGGACCTCACCTGACAGCCACGACTTCTCAAATATGATGGAGAGCGGCTTGGCAACCACCTCAGCCAGCTAATAATGACCTAGCTCTTCACAAATATCAATTGTTTTGGCTACAAGGATGTGACAAAATTTGGTGTTCTTACTTGCTTCCTTTTGTATACCATTACTGTCTTTCTGTAAAACTGGTCAACACTTGATGTGACCTCTGGAAGGATGCCATCCAAATGTTTATAGAACATCTATATCTCAACAGAGACATTATTTATTTATTTATTTATTTATTTAATAGTACTGGTTCACAATAAATGATGAAACTAAGAGCAGTTGTAGGCTTACTACTTCCCTCCCAAGTGACTTTTAAGTTACATTTCAAAAGAACAGCACAGAAGACAACGCAATAAGACACACAGGGAAAATTCTCTTAAGTGGAGAAGCATAACATGAGTGTAAATAAATGACCGTTCATATGGGTTTGTAGGTAAAGATATCCCAGAGACCTGTAAGAGGAGTCACACAACACTCTTGGACAAAGGCAGACTTATATGATATGTGAAGTGAAGATCAAGGGATTTTGGAAGCAAATATACATGAATGCACACATCCTTATTCATTTAGCACATAATATTGTGTACTTACATATGAATAAATGTGCAAAATGGTGCTGCATGCAAAAAAGGCAAATGCATAACAAAGATGGGGGTAAAGGGATCTCAGCTGAAAGCATTTGGTTTTATGATGCATACTAATGTAAGCATTCACATGTCCTTAAATATATACTTAAACATCTTCTGTGGAGAGTGGCTTTCCTGTTCTTTAGTTAGGTAGTTTGGAAGTTTAATACATTTCCAAATGGAATTTTTCTTAAAACACAAAAATAATAAATTAGAATAAGTTTCTTTATTCAAAGACAAAATAGGTAACTAGAGCATTGACATATCTAGAAATTATGTTCTGTTGAGAAACAGATGGTGTATGTCATATATAGATGCAGACAAAACAAGTGTGAACAAAACATTAAAATTCCTTTGGAAAACAATTAAAATCAGGGAAGAAGCAGCTTTGCTGGTGCTTACTGATAAAAACTACATATGCTCTTCCTGTTTCACTGTTAATGGGCTCTGAAATAGAGCAAGGCAGGAGAGAGACACATAATATGGAGCTCATAAGGAGAGGTAAGATGAGATATGACCTTCAGTGGAAAGTTCACAATTGGCTTCACCAAGGATGTGATTTAAGATGATGACCTCAAATATCTAAGGAGGGATTTTTGTGAGAACTGGCTCATTCCATAGTCCCATGACATTTACCTTTTCTTTTGAAACAGCAGGAAATCAATTGTTATCTGTCCCAGAAGTTCCAATGCACTCCATCATTTAGATATCTTTCTTTCTCCCTACATACTTCTCACTGTCCAGCTTTCATTTTGGTGCTGCTAGTGAAATTCACAAACCAATGAGGCATAACACTTTCGTGTCAAAGGCAGAAAAGTTATCAAACAAATCAGCCTATATACTCAAAAGTCATAACAACTGATCTGCAGGAAACAGGTTGGTGGTATCAGACTAAATTCTGATTATTCTATATATTCTGTATATTCTTAATCACTACTACTGGAAAATATGATTAAAACCCTTCAGAGATAAAACATTCTCTTTAAAAGTGCATGAAATTAGAACATATCATATTAATTTAGAAGGAGAATATAGAAACAAGTTGCCTTCGCTTAGATAGCAGATAACTTAAAAAGGATAATCATGAGCAGAGGGAAATCCAACTACCCTTGGTGGACTCACAGTTGTTGCATCTGTCTGAGTCCAAATTAAATAATTATAATCCACAAACAAACACTGATATATGTTTGGTCAATACATAATGTATCTCTGGAAAACAAAGGTGGTATAAATTCATTTGGACTAAGGACTGAATAGTAGTAGTAATACAGTATTTTCATCTGGGAATGAACCAGTTTAGTATGCAAACCAGAGCCATCAGCTCTCCAAAGTAGCAAGTCCAAGTTGGAGTCAAGTAGGAAGAAGCAGCACAAAGATTTGTTCATCTTTCACCTGTGCTGAATCTGATCTAGGGCAAGTGAATTTCAGTGTGTAACTTCAGCACTACAAAGAGTGCTCTGAGTTAATTCACTGGTTAACAACACTGGAGACATCTAGCCTTATCAGTAGCCTACTTAGTGTAGACACACTGTTTACATTATAAGGGGGAGAAAAAGCCATTCTGCACATAGAAGATCATTAGAAGAAAGGAACAAGAGGTCAGTAGCACCTTGACATGAGCTGCCAAAATGGGAGGGAATGGAAAACTTCCATAGCTTAATAACATGCCTGGCACAATGCCCAAGTAAAAGCGAAGAAAGAATGTGCGTCAATCATAGCAATTTATGGGAGGGCGTAGTGATCACTAACAAAGGGGCAAGTGAAGAGCAGCTAGAATTTGGATAAGCATATTTTAAAAATGTAGCATGTTGATGATATCGTACTCTAATATATACAAGTACCTTGCTAAATGTCACAGTGTCTCTACCAGTGTTATCTGCCCCATTTGGGAGATATGGACTGTTGAGGGTACTTTGAGTTTAGAAGATAAGGCTAAGAAGCATCCATGAATTCATTCCATCTTCTATACAGAATGAAAAATCTTAGTGATAGCTGTTTCCAGTGAGTTAACAAAATACATTTGATAAATATATTTATATCTATAAAAATAAATAAAAATAGGGAATATCCTAGATGAGTCAGTTTCTCAACTGTTTGCCTTCCTGTCTTCTTCAAAATCTTGTAATGAAAGTGAACACACTGCACTGGAGATAGAATAAGGGTGGTGAAAGAAAGTAGTCACATTAAATCAATACACTGAATGGAATTCCTGGAAGTCCAAAAACCCAATGAAGTTTTTAAAGAAGCTAAAGAATTCTGAATGTATTGTATTCTGAAAAACATTATGCAACGTCTAGAAAGTTTTGGTTTGTTTTTTTTTTTTCCAAATATGACATGCACGTAAGCCAAAAGCACAGGGTACATTAGAAAACTATACATCTTCATGTTCATCTGTAGAATTAGGCAGACCACTGATGTGCTAAATTTCTAGGAAGCTCATCAATGTAGGTTACATGAGATTCCTTATTAGGAATGGCAACAGATGCACACACAGTCTACTCTAAATGACTGTGTACTTTAAAGCAAGATCTCAAAGGAGGTAAAGTCTTCTTCTCTCACAGGTACAAATCTTGTATTAAAACACTCTTGTCTATGAGGTAGCCAAAATTTGGCTAAGGATTGCCGAGCAAGCATTCAAGATCATGATGAATTTCTTACCTTACTAGTCACCAGAACAACAGTCACAGGTCATAACAAGCTACCTTTGAATACACTGTCTGTTGACATTCCATTCAAACACAGGCTACTTATCTCTCTCTATATGTAATTTTCCATTTCATCACTTTGAACATGCAGGTTGAGAATCTGAAGAAATAGTGACTTGGACTGTTCCAAGGATCCTGCAAAAAACACCCACTTTAAAAAAAAATGCTTGAAGGATAAATATAATATAAAAACACTCAGGTCAGAGAAAACACCATGGACAGAATTATTTGCATCAATCTGGTGTTCTTGAATTTCTGTTTACTTGGGATACTCTGACACAACACCACTGACTTTATAGCATTCTATTTATTATTAAACAAACAATTTATGAACTCCAGATATTTTAGTCTTGTTTTCATCAGTCCTATCAGAACTGTATTAGTAAACGTTCTATGTCCAAGTGAATAGCCAGTGCATGGACACCTGTCTGAATTATCCTAGCAATCTTACAACCAGATTTGCTTGCTTAAACAAAACAAAAAGGTCTGCCAACTGCCTACAGCACAGCAATGCTGATAATGCTCACAATATGGACTCCCACAGTAGAGATTAGTCACAATGTTAAAAATCTTGTATTTATTTGCAGTCAGTACTCCTAAAACACAAATGATCTGCATCTTGAACTGAAGATGGAGCAAAAAAGGCCTTAATCTCAAGGCTTGTATTCTAAACCACCCACAACAACAGCATGCAGTTTTGTCCTGCTGTTCTCCAGTTGTTTTCTCTAATTTGAGTTCATCCAGCTGTAGCAGTTGAGTATAACTCAGAGTGCTACAAAAATCATCATTAAGATCTCAAAGTTGATTTGCTTGTACCATGAGACTTTCATAGTTAGGATTATTACAATTAAGAGTAAAATATATCAATTAGGAAGAGTGTAGGGAGTGATCTGAACCATCACTAGCATCAATTTATGATAGATCACATTAGAATAAAGTAACTGTTCAGTTTATTCAGTTGCGTTTGCATCAGTAAACATAACAATGAGATTCTCAGGATCTGTCTCAGAGGACAGTTATTTATAAAATATGAATGTTGGAAGTTTTAGTTGCCTTAGTAATTCTCTCTTTTCGTGCCCAGAACACACAGAGGATGCTTAAACTGAAAAACAGCCTGAATAGAGGGAAGTCTCCTTAATGTACCATGTATTTGGTGAGAACACTGTATAAATCTGATGGCACAAAGAAGCCACCATCAGCTACTCAAAGTTATGCTAACTCATAGATATGTCCATTAAATCCAAATGAGTTAGTGTAAACATGCCTTCATTCCAGAATGTAGACTGTTGTTTCCACAGATCAAATTTTGAATTAATATTAATCTGATGAAAGAAAGATAGAATTGGATTCTTTCGTAATGAAGTGTTGTATGTTGTTACTTCTGAACTTAAAAGATGGTTACCATTCTTTGATTCTTTGGGTACTCTTTTTCATTTCCTTTTGTTGTTGTTGTTTAAATTTTATTTTTTTAATTTTATTTTGTTTTAAGGATATCCATATCCAGATTGCAAGAATATCTGATATGATATTGCAGTGTAATTTCATTAGCACTGTTCAACATAAAGGACAAAGACAAGAAATGGGAAAAGTGATATACTGACTTATACAAACTCTAATGAGTAGTAGTTAACGGAGACAAGAAGGAAGCTTAGAAGTCTTAGGTCACTGATGGATGAAGAAACCACTCAAACTACTCGAACTATCTCTAGGAAGTTCAACCAGAGCTTTGTAGCATGTAAGAATAGAGGCAAGATTATCATGAGTATGATGAGAAAAAAAGGTATTATGGATTATTTAAAGTGGACTGTTGTAACGTGCAAAACTTATTACAGTTGGCTTATGGAAAGAATCAATAACAGGTAAAGGGAGGGAGCAAAAACATGGGAAAACAGGAGATGGAATAAAAATGTGGCCATTTACATGTAAGCAGGCTGTCAGTCAGTACTTTTATCTGGCCAAACCATTAGCCTCATTGCTACAGTCTGACCTACCATCTCACTACGTATGATTATTTTTCTTTGTGAGTGTACCTTTGTGTGTGTGTGTGCAAGACAGTAGCTAACGTCAAGCTACTGGACACGTTTGTGACAATGTTTCTATCATATGCTAACGATCTTTGAACCTCGTTACCTGATGGGACAGAACATAACCAGGCCCTTTTATCATATTTATATAAGCACTGGTTGTATGTATGTGGCTTATAGAAAGTCAGTCTTCCCATCAGCATTCATCTGTTTGCCATGGTTATACTTAAGGAGTGACTCAGTTTATATGTAATGGTAACATATGCTTGTCCTGTGAATGTCACATAGAGAACCACAGGAGCTTTATCTCCAGTGGACTAGGAGGAAAACTCTCTGGGGTCCTGAAATTCACTTCTCTTAATAGTTTTGGCAGTCTGTAGAAGCATACAGGTCTTTAGATTCCTTCTTGGCTTCCACTGAGCAATTTGAGTTTAGGTTAAGACTTAGTTACATTAGGATGCATATATTTAATTATCTAAATTCTACATGCCTGCTAAGCATTTAGAATCCCACTATAGAGAGTAGGAGAGTCAGTCTATCTATCATAAAAAGGTAGTCAGGTGAACAACAGATGGGATTCAGTTGCTTAAACGTTATATTCTGCGTAGGCATCAGCTGACAGTATAAAGAGGTGCAGACCTTCTACAAATCCTCAGTCATATCTGCCAGCCACGTGTGTATATCTGATACAGTAAGGCATAGTAAATGGAATTACACACCTACACATGGCCTTGTGACTCAAAGAGAGAGCAATATATACTTCAGAAAGCTAATCAGCTTGGTGTAAACTCCCATTAACTGAACAGAAAGCCAGAGAGCCAGATTGCCTAAAATGTGGATGACTCCACGCTTTCAAACTGGATCTCAATATAAGTGTCTTATTGAAATGTAAAATTTATAAACCTTTCTTATAAACACTCTACTATTCTAAGTTTAAAGAAATACATTTTTTTGAAAAAATGGTCAAGAAACTTATAGTCTAGGTGGCAGAAATACATGTTTTATGGAATGTTTTGAAGGTTCACAGAGTAATAGAATGGTTGTCCAAAGCCCCTGCTCAAGTACCATCACCTACATCACCTACAGCTGGTTGCCCAGGACCATGTCCATATAGCTTTTGAATATCTTCCAGGATGGAGATTCCTCTACAGTCCAATAGTTCAGTGGGATACTGTTAAAAAGCTTTGATGTTTTACACTAATATAGCACTGCATGAAGTCACAGGCACTCTGTGATCTAACTCAACTGTGAGAGCAATAGCTACAGCAACAGAAAAATTAATCACTTCAGAGATGAGACTGTAGAACACTGGAAAACATATTACATACAAATATTCAGCTCATTTGTCTTATTGATGTGATTATTACATAAATAAGACTACTCAGCTAAATACATGTGTAGATTATGGAGAGTTTAAATTAATAATATATATTAATCCAGCTGAACATAAACCTTACCCACTCAGGCTCACCTATGCTTCTTTCTGTTGCACCTATTAACCTCTTGGATAAGTTCTCATTAACAGAAACGTAATTTCTACATTAAAAAAGCTCCCTCATGTAGTGGAGAGATGCTTCCTGACAATTCCTGAAGCCTTTTGTACTAATTCATGCAAAGCAGTTCTGAAGGCATGAAGATAGACAGACCCACAATTTCAGCTGAAACAGTTATTCTCTCCCACACAGACCCTTTATTCTTTTAACTCATCCCTCCTCCTCCCATGCCCTGAAGTATCTGCAAGTCATCGTTCCTTCTACCTATAATTCCCTTAACACTCATCCTACATTTAGAAAAATACAAGTGAAAATAAAATATAACTCAGAAGCCACAGGAAGATGAGAATCAAAAAGCAGCAGAGCACTCCATCCAGGTTCCGCTGGGACAGGTGGGGTATGACCTTACTGAGTTCTAAGCTTTGCCTACTACCAAATCATCTTTGACAGTCTGAGCAGTGTGGGGATTCTGGAGGAGTCTAATATATTTTATCATTTAAAATAAATAAATAGAAAAGATTTATGCAATGATTTAGAGAAAATGCACTTATGCACTTACAGGATCTATCCTAAACAAACTGATTCTCTTTCTTTTTCCTTTACATTCTTTCTTTTGACCCAGAAAACTGATTTTTTATCCTAAGGTTCATCTTAGTAAAATGTGATTTCAGTTTATCTCTTCCAGTATGATACTCTCTGAGTTTACCTGCAGTAAAAACATAATGGAAGAAAAGTACTATAAACACAATTAGTTTCCTATGTGTTAAAAGAGATAAATATCTCCCAATTCTATTTACATATTAAGATTTAATAGACAAGTTCTGGCATATTTGCTTTTAGCTATGCCCACAAAATCTAGACATTCACAAAGTAACAGAAACAACACCAGAGAAGTAAATTAAAACTCCTAAAAGACCAAGCTGTAACAATCTCCAGTAGTGTCATGTTTGAACTTCCAGTCATTTCTGTATCTGCCCTGTTTAGCTTAATCCTGGCCCAGGGCTTCTGTAAGGATGAGCTATTTGTTATTTCATTTTTTTTCCTCTACATCTCTTCCCAGCTAAGTCCCTCTCAAACTTCTCAGCAGAGATTCCCAGCTCACTTGCCTTTGGACTTGCTGAATTCTTCAGTGAACAGAAACCTTCTGTCTGCTACTTTGGAGATCACACAAATAACATATCCATTACATTTATGCCCCAAACTACCCAGGACATCAAATGAATAATTATCTTCATCCTCAGATTTGCTGTAGGCAGTGAGAAAAATTTAGGGAGCTTGAGCAGAAGGAAAAAACAAACAACAACAACAAAGATAAGAGAAAATGACCTTGACCAAAACACTGTAAGTGTAAGCAGAAGCTTTCCCTTACAGGGTCAGCAACATGTATGCACACTGTATGCACCATCAAGAGAAGACCTGCAAAGACCTGTTCAATTCCAGACTTTCATTCTTATAATTCAGCCTCTATTTTTATTTCTATTTCAGATTTCTATTTAAGAAGTTTAATTTTATGTTTGTATTCAAGAAAACAGTATGTAACTTAAGTGCAAACAATCTAAGGCTGATGCCTGGAACTAATTTGGATCAAAACTGAAATTGTGGTTCAGATTTACTAATTAAATCAGTAAACATCAAAATAAATACTTCTTAACCAAATGTTTTCAGGATTCTAGAAATGTTCAGAATTAGCAGATATCTTCACAATGAGGCTCACATTACTTCTGAATAGACCAAGATGACAGTATTTTAAAAATCAATCTTTCCTAAGTATGCGAAACATCAGCAGTGCAAAACAATAGTATTATCAATATGACTAATTGGATGGAGTTCTGCCCTGTATGCTTACAGAGGGTATTACACAACAGATAAAATTGGAATGGGAAAGTTGAAGTTATTATTTTTTCTCCAGTTTTTGTTCCCAATCTTGTTTGTCCTCATAATTATTTCTTCTTTGCCTCCTCCATTTCTCGAATAAAAATTTGAAAGATAAATGTTTTTCTGTTCCTGAACACTCCAGAGAAACATCACTCTCTCCATTGCATGAAGTTACATTTTGTTTGTGTATAGCTAGTATATAAGATGCTCTAATAGCTCTCACCTCGGCTCTGATCCCTCTGTTAGAGAATGCAGTCAGAAAAAGGTGACATATTAAAAACAGAAAGTATAGTAAAGCCCAACAAAAATTGTATACCTTTTCAGAATGTTATGTGGCTGATATTTCCCACTAGAACAAGGGAAAAAGCCATACAAATAATGTTTAATTACTTCTTACTCTCTACTATTAACCTATTTTATAAAACATTTAATTTTGAGAGATTATACAAGACTACAGTCCCTTTTAATATCTATGTAGATAAAGCGTATTATCTGTTTTCTTATATTTTTATATACAAGTCTAGAACTCGGCTATTTTTCAGAGATTTGGGAACTCCTAATTACACACTAATTTTCACCTCTTTGCTAGAAATATCTTTCTCACAACAATTTAAATACAGTTGGGATCAAAAGTACTGTCACTTAGGAATTCCACTAAGGGAATGTAGAAATAAGATGAGTTGATTGCTACTAATAACCGTCCAGCTCTTAAGCTTTAGTATTTTTTTAATAAATAGTACTTACATTCACAATGCAGTATAGAAAAGGTACTCAGTGTGAAAAATTTTCAGTAGTAAAATAATTGCTTACCTTAAACATTTGCTTTCCTTTCTATCTTGATTTTTTTGTCTTCATAGCTAGTAGCTCCAGGTAGTAGTAGAATGAGAATTGCCTGTGTCTCTGTGAATGTTCAGAGTAAAGAGGTTAGTCTGTGATATATTAGTCTCCCTAATCTCCTCATATCCTTCCTGGTGCAACCGAGTATTTTGCCTAGCTCTTAATACTGAACACAGATTACAAAATCAGTGATTCCAACTCAACACAGCAAGACAGAAATTTGAATCCACATACTGTTTTATAATGTAACCCCCTTATATAAGGTTTAGCCCAATCAAGATGTATTTTACAAAGGAAATCATTATTTACAGGTCTGGGACATAACATAGTGTTACTCCCTTCCCTTTGACCGTGTCCTTGACTATTTTATTATGTAACATTTCAAATAATCTTTTTCCATTTAGAAAACTATTAGTACTAAGTGCAGTTATAGGCAGCATGTGAATAGAAAGATTTAGAATATAGATGGCCTTGATCCCCAAACCCCTTGCCACATGCTCCACACTCACACACATAGAACAAATGCTGAACAGCTGGCAGTGCCCACTTACCTTTCAGCCAGAGCTGTTGTCTAGCCACTCTGATCACTGCCATTCAGACAAGATAAGGAAATGAGCTAGGGGAGAGTTGGTATTTCTCATTTAGTAAGTAATGTATTTGGATGGACTGTTTTTATCAATGCCATATAGAAAATTATTTGCCAATTTCTGCAGATTTTTTTTCCTCCTTCAGTGAATTTAACTTTGTAATATTCTGTTTACTGTAGTTTCTCACTTTCTTTTGCTCTCAGCTCTCTGTCAATAGAATTAAAAAGAACAAACCCAAATCATAGCTGGATTAATCTGCCCTAGCACTACGGCTTCTGAAAGAATTAAAGCAGTTTACATCACATGAGGATTACAGATTAAGATTACAGTGCTGATTGTGCAAATGCCTATGAAGAGTTCAGATTTTTTTTTTTTTTTTGCTTTATTATAACTTTAATGTTTGGGGAATGTTTGTGTATTATTTACAGTTTTTCAAGTGGAATAGAATTTTGCACAATGGTGTGTTTTAAATTTTTTAAAGTGAATTTCTAGCAACTGCCTACAGACAAATCTGTAATAGACATTATATGGTCTGTATGGATCTCAAGAAGTTCCTGTAGACAAGAAACCAAATAGTTCAGGAATAAGAGTCTCCAGTGTGAGATTCAAATGAGGTGGCTTCTGTCTGCACCATGACAAGAAACTGCATAATCAGCACCTAATCCTTCAGAGCCAGATATTCTGTTGCAGAAATACCTCTAAAGTCTGACCGTGCTTTAGATGTATATGTGCATGAATATGCATACATACATGTACATATATAAAACAAAAACCCTCACTATACACATATGCAGGCAAATTGTATGTTAAGAAATAAAAATAATCAAACTTTGTGAAAACTTGGATAAAAAATTATACTGTTTTCTCCAGTCATAAAGGTGAATGTAATTTTAGACAATTGTATTGTAAAGATACTTTTGTTTTCCTTTAACTCTAATAGTGACATGCCAGTGTATCTCACAGTTACATACACTGTATAAATGATGCTAAAACTTATCTTCTCACAATATGCAGGGTGAAAGCAATTTTCTTCCGTTCTTCTGGTCTGTACTGGTCTGTATCTTTTCTATGATGGCTGTAACCGACCACTAAGGGAAAAAAAAAAAAAAAAAAAAAAAAAAAAAAGCCGAAGAAAAGAAGAAAAAAAAATATGAAATGAAGAACAACAAAGAACAGATGAACTTGGAAATACAGTGGATCTAGCATTTTTGAAGTCCCAATGAAATTGTTAGCAAATGTGGATCAGAATCTCCATCTACTATGCAGCCTGTGTCCAAGAAGTTTAGCTTCTAAAGCACGTCTGTGGAGGACTCACAGTGAAGCAGGTTTGTAGCTTGTGGAGAGGACTCCTACTGAGAGGGAAAAAAAGAGAGAAGAAGAAGAAAAAAATAAAAAGAAAAAAAAAAAAGAAAGAAAAGAGGAGAGGAAAAATGAAGAAGAAAAGGAAAAGGCAAAAAGAAAAATAATTGTGGAAGGCATGAAGAGGCAGAGGGGAATGGTTCTGAATTGACAACATCCTCATATTCCCTACATTGTTTGGGCTAGGAGAAGTAAAGGAGTCAGAATGAAGGAGTGGCATTCTGTGTGACTTCATTCATGTCAGTACCCCAGGACATTGTTCTCCATAATTTTTCCGGGGTCTGAAGTTAAATTAACAGGTCTGCAGTCTCCTGGATCTTCTCGGATGCCCTTTTGTAGAAGGACACAATACTGGGAAGCTTCCAGTTGGTGGGGACCCCCCCAGACTCCCACAGCCTTTGATAAATTGTTAATAAATTTACATTCCATTTAAAATGGAAGTCAATCAGCCAAGTTCAGACTTACATCTGAAATACTAGTATTCAGAATTGATTTCTGTGTTCATGCAATGAATTTAGACTAATGGAACAATGGAAAGATCTTTTACATTGCTTACAATTAGCTTGTGGGAAGAAATAGGACTGAAAAAACTGCTTTCTGTCCCTGAAATTTACACGAGAACAGCAGGGCTCATACCCACACTTGTGAATTCTTTTCTACTAAAAAAAAACAACCGGCCAGCCCATACTACTTATTGTGAACGTTCTGAGGCTGTGAAGGGGCTTACCAGATTGTTTATTTTATGGTTATAAATGTAATAGATTTCATCTGTAATATTTATGATGAAAATAAGCAGAAAGATCTTCCAAATAGCTGGCATCTGAATATAAGCTTTCTGTTACTGGTTGAAATATGAGCAGAAATTTTATGTATGCAAATGTTAGTCCATGTAACCTTCACCATTTGTCCTAACCTTCCTATTATGTAATCTGGATACAGATGAAAAGAGTACAAGGTTATAGGCAACTGCTACATCTCTGTCTCCACGTTTTAAAAATGCGATTTCCAAGACAAGATAACTATTATTTCACCTTCACAAGGCACAGTATTTACTTTTCAACTTACATTTCAACAAGAGAAAATCTCAGTAGATGACAGAGATTTTGTTTTCATCTCCCCTATGTTCTCCTATATGACATCTTGCTGTTCTTGTACACTAGAGTGTTCTTATTGTGTATTGTGAGACATGATTTTGTAGAACATGCAGGGAATCACTTGCAAAAGGAGCCTTCTGCAATCAGCTTTTACGTTTTAGCACTGGCTATGATAAAACTGTTGAATTATTTCTGCAGAAAACTGCATTAAATTGATGTACGGTCTATTTTGCAGCCCTATGAGTAACAGAGAGGCTATCGTTATATATATAAAACAAAATAAGAATCTCTTTCCACTAATATCCCTTTCCTGAACAACATATTTTTTTCTAACAATGTTCCAAATATCTTATGGGAATAAAAATGAAATAAAGAATCAATACTCATTGATAATTTCTTCCAAAGATAACTCTGCTGACAACATAGCTGTAATATTTAAACCGTGGCATTTCTTTGCCAACATACAAAGTGATAAAGCTGGTTGAAATGTTTCAGAATTATGATGATCAGAGCATGTGAAATAGAATTTCACACCTCAACCACTTTAATTTGTAAACTTTTCTTTTTAATCTAAGCACCAACTTTTGCTTTTTGTTCTTTGTTTAGCAAGATATGATCTCAAACACACACTGAAGCTAAAAAGCATAGTGAGTGAAACTGTTACCCTATTGAATTCAATCCTATTTTTGTCATTGTGTAGATCCAGGGCTTTTTTCCAGTACCTCTTCATATGCGTTTATTCTTTTTTCTACTTGTTTAGGGTAGAAACTGTAATTTACATAAGCACAGTACGCAGCAGATTAGCCTAAAATGTGAAGAACTTCATCAAAATCAGACATCGTAATTTATATCTCTCTGAGTTGTTACTTCTACATCTCAAGTACCCACTCATCATTAGGATAATAAAATCTAACAATTTGGTAATAATTCAGAATTATAAAAAGCTTAATAACTATTTTTAAACAATCATCTGTAGCTTTATTCTAATTCTATGTCTCAATATGCAGGTACCAGCAAAATAAAGGTGATTAAAGCATTTATATTTCAAACACAGAACCTCTAAACAATTAATTGGATTGACATCTTCTCAAAAGAGATACATCAGCAGGTGGCTTTTGGATCTGATAGAAGTCTACAACTGCAAATCACTGATCAGTGGTAAGATCCTACTGACTCTTCAGTTCTGGATCAAGAATTACACTATCTGAACATGATTGTAACTCTTGTTCATAACTCTGCTCTACTGTCTGGCTTCCCTGGACCTTACTCATATACTCAGTTATAATTTATACAGTGGCAATACGTCAGATAATTTCAATACAGAAGAAACAAATATTTTTCCCTTGCAGTCACATAGTGATCTGTTGAGCAGCATTGCAGCCTCAACTCCAAAGGAGATCACACAATTTGCAGGAACCAGTTAAAAGGTAACTTCCACCATCCATTACATATTGATACCAATGTGACTGCACTAGCAGAAATGAAGCACAAATTGTGAAGTACATTTATGTTCAGCGACAATCCTATTTCCTCCCCTCAAGCTTGAAGGTAGAACTTTGCTTTTTTATGTCTATTATAAATCATGTTTCTTTCCATTGCCTGCAAGCCTGCTAGACTTTTCCAGAGGCATAAACAGGATCAAACCACGACAACTGCTTGTGTTGTTAGCACAAATGCTTTTCATTTCTCCAAACTGTTTAACTCTTTTCTAACAAACTCTTCAAAAATAACACCTTCTTGCTTCCCTAAAGATGAAGCATAATTATGTTTTACTGTAATATAGCTTGTTTAAAGCTTTCCTCTAGTTGAGGAAATTTTCTGTATATGCAGTTTATGTACTTGCTTCCAAAGTTCTATGCAAGTTTATTTACCACTTATGCCATATTTACTTATCCCTTCCGAAAAAGTGAATTTTGCATTAATCCACTGCTTTGTGGATTCACCACAATCAGGATTTGGTCTATTCCTTGCACACTCTTTCATTTCTACTGTAGTACCAGAAGGAAGAATTCAAATCTTTTGTTTCCTCCCAGTTTGGTTTAAATATACTGAATATTCCTAGGCATGATTCAGAGATTCTTCTGTCAAGTTCTGCAGAAAGTATATTACTTTTTCCAGTTATGGAGATACAATGTTCCCAAATTCAGTGCTATTAATTGACTTGTAGTTATAAATGACATGAAATGACATTCTATTTCTAGGACTGCATGGTCATCTGAAAGAACAGTATGTTCCGTTCCTTAACAGTGATGAAAGAACTTAAATAACAACCAGCTGAAAGAAAGAAAGAAATAGAAAAGAAAAGAAAGAAAGGAAGAAAGACAGAAAGAGAAAGAATTCAAGTTCCTTAGAGTTCTCTCCTCCTAAGAAAACAGCACTGATTTAACAAGGCCTGAGATGATCAATGTATCTGTATGATCTTGTGTTTGCTTGTCCTGTTTCACATACACTTTGCCACAGTTTTCAAACTTTAATCTAACTGAACTGTAATTGCTGGAAATACAGTTTCTAAAAAGACATCTGATGTACTCCCTCTTTTGTAAGAATATCAGTTTAAAAAATGGATACCCTTACTGTGTAAAAAGGGGAAAATGAAGTCTACAGGGAGCGTCTGGAGGAAAAAAAAAATAATTCTAAAAACATATTTAATCCATGCATTGCAAACTTCATTTAAAGATCACAAGTATCTATAACGGCTGTTCTGAAAGTATTGCCTGCTGTTCTATTATGTTGACTCAAAGTGTCAGAGGCAGATGTTGGTGGTATGGCAGTAGAGTATGCCATGGTTGGACCTTCCCACCAATATTCCACTACATTTTTTTTCTGTGTGACCGGCAGCTGAGAGGCAAAATTATGTCTGATATGATATAGTATATGAAGCAAAGGTGTGTCCCTGAATTCCTCCATGTGGAAGAAATTGCACTCATTGATATTCATTGATACATGCTAAATGTTTATGGAGACCAAACGGTGGATGTGAGCGCAGTGAAGCAGTGGGTGATGCGTTTCAGCAGTGGCATTGATTACAGTGGGTCACCTCCACTGGTGCAGATTTTTGGGAGCATGACATGCAGGCTCTTGTTCGTCGCTGATGAAAATGCATAGCTAATGGTGGTGACCATGTTGAAAAAAAAGAGTGTTTTGTAGCTGAGAATTTGCTCTATCAAATAGTCTTATTGTGCTCTTAATATCTGTTGTAGTTTCCATGGAAACAAATAAGAGACATTACTTTCAGAGTGACCTACAAAAGTACCTTCTAATATCTAACAGTACAGATGTAAAGTGCAGAGAGAAAGAAAATTTTATAAACTGCAGAAGTACCAGAAACTATATATTTTTTAAATGTTATTTGAAAGTTTTCTTATATCTGCCTTCCAGCTGGAATTATTTACATTGTCCTTCACAGTGCAGTGAAAAGATCTCCTTGCAATTTTCATTACCTAAAGATATTACTGAGATGATACATTTACCTTGTGACTGGGGTTCTCCTTTTATAAGGAAGCCAACATTACCACAACTTTTTCACTGACCTGTGTTCTGTGGAAGGGCACATAAATTCCAGCTTCAAATAGAGGTCAGGGCATCTGTGTTTGAAAGTTCATGCAGATTTTTTCATTAAAACTGTTTTTGTATGCTTACGGACTTGAAGTCCTGCATATGGTAAATGAGCACTGACATTTCTCTGGGGAACAGGTGGGTCTGTTATTCTATGCATTGGGACACTTAAGTGAAATACAAGACATAGAAAATGAGATTCAGAAAATCATACATACCATGTCGTATACAAACCCTCCTTCTATTCAAAGTTGTGAATTATTCAAGCTTCACTAATAAAATTCATCTGAATAAAGTTCTTGTCATTCAATAAATTATTTAATAAACAAAGGACTTCATCTGGCCTTCCATTTGTTGCTGATTTTTGTTAGCTAGTTGCTGACTGACACCAGTTCAGGTGGTGTCCCTCTGGTACTGAGAAACAAGTGCAATTCAACCCAGCAGCACATTCAGACAAGAAATAAAGGATTTTTCTATTGAAGTTCACACTAACAATTATTTTTCTGCTTCTGTTTTACTCTGCCTGGATCAGGCTTCCTAGAGCGGTGACTGATGCCACAAACATTTGGATCACACACACACAGAATCACAGAATTGTAGGGGTTGGAAGGGACCTCCAGAGATCATCGAGTCCAACCCCCCTGCCAAAGCAGGTTCCCTACAGCAGGTCGCACAGGTAGGCATCCAGACAGGTCCTGAACATCTCCAGAGAAGGAGACTCCACCACCTCCCTGGGCAGCCTGTTCCAGTGCTCCGTCACCTCACTGTAAAGAAGTTCTTGCGCACATTTGTGCGGAACTTCCTATGCTGCAGTTTCCAGCCATTTCCCCTTGTCCTATCTCCACTCACCACTGAAAAGAGTCCGGCCTCGCCATTCTGCCCCCCACACCTTAGATATTTATAGACCTGGATCAGGTCCCCTCTCAGTCTCCTTTTCTCAAGGCTGAACAGACCCAGTTCACTCAGCCTTTCCTCATAGGGGAGATGCTCCAGGCCCTTCACCATCTTTGTGTCCCTCCGCTGGACTCTTTCCAAGAGATCCCTGTCTTTTTTGTACTGGGGAGCCCAGAACTGGACGCAGTACTCCAGATGAGGCCTAACCAGGATAAAGTCCTCAATGAAATGCTTTAACTTTTGTTAGCCCTGAAGAGGTCAGTCAGTTGGACTAGATGATCTTTTAAGGTCTGATCCAGATGAACTATTCTATTCTATTCTATTCTATTCTATTCTATCCTATTCTATTCTATTCTATTCTATTCTGTTCTGTTCTGTTCTGTTCTGTTCTGTTCTGTTCTGTTCTGTTTCTTTTCTATTCTATTCTTCTACAACACTACCCACATTTTGTCAGTGCTGTGGTTTAACCTGGTAGGTGGCTGAGCACCACACAGTTGTTCACTCACTTCCCACCTTCCCAGTGAGATTGGGGAGAGAATTGAAAAAACAAAAAAAATTTGAACTCATGAGTTGAGATAAAACTATTTACTAAGGTAGTAAAAAAGGAAAGGGATAGTAGTTATGAGAAATATGTATATACATGAATGTATATAACAAGTGATGCAAAAGCAATTGTTCACCAAATGCCTAGCCAGCCCCCCAGCCAGTGAAAGAGCCAGATGAACTCCCATCCCCTTCAAAACTCTTTACACATGATGTAATATAGTATGGAATATCCCTTTGGCCAATTTAAGTTAGCTGTCCTAATTCTGTTCCCTCCCAGCTCCTTGGGCTCTTTGCTGAGAATGACCTTGGCTCTGTGCAACAATGCTTAGCAGCAATGTAAACATTGGTGTGTTATCAACACTGTTTTTTTCTCCTAGAACCAAAAATACAGCATCACACCAAAAATTCTGAAGAAAACAATTTAATTCCAGCTGAAACTAAGACAGCCGTTGTATTGTTTTTTCAGTAATCTAGTTCAGCTATGCATCATTTGAACTGACTTTGTTTAGCTGCAAGTTCACCTTTATTTTAAAATACTCACCTTATTGTTTTATAGTGATGGCACACAGAAAATATTCCTTGTAATGCCTGATATTTCCCTGGAATAAAAAATGCACCACATTCAGCAGCATCCAACACCATTCTTATTTTTGAAATCCTGGTTAGAAAAGGATATTAAATGGCTTAGATACTAGAAGAAAAAATATTACTTGGTCTTCACAATAAGATGCAAACTCTATTTTGAGATTCTGTGCAGAGAAACTGATGTGATTTTCACTGAGCAAAAGTCAAAAATAGCAAATTATGTGATTCTGGTTGAAATGACTGAGTTTAAATTGAAAGCACTGTCTTTCCTCTTTGCGTTGCACTGCGCCTTTCATGACTAGTTTGCATATCTGCAATGTTACAGAATAAAAGGCTGTATGGTAAAGATTCCATGCATCATCAAGTCTGAAGCAGACAGAAGTTCATAAATGGCAAGAGCAAAGCAAAAGTTAATGCTGAAGTCTAAGTACTAAAATACTTCTTTTTTTTTTCAGAAATGTGTTGGGGTTTTTTGTTTGTTTGTTTACCTATTTGTTTTTGTCAAGCACCTGAGGGTGAATATCATAGAATTATGGAATGATTTGGTTTGGACATTAAAGATCTAGTTTCAGCCTCCCTGCCATGGACAGGGACACTTTCAAAGAAAGTATATTTTCTATTATCAAGTTAGATGCCTGTCTGTTACTGATTTCAACTCACTAATTAAGCTAGGGGGGATGTATCATAATATAGGACTAAGGAGAGAAAATGAAACAAACTCAAAAAGATATTCGGTTGCCATTTTAGGTTTCTGATGTAAGACCTCACCTGCATGTTTTAGTTTCTGCCTCTCAATATACAAATAAAACCCCATAGGCATTCTCTCTTACCTTTCTCCCACATATTTCATTGTTGGGAGGAAAGGAAGAAATGTTACACTCTAAATTCACCTGTCATCTATTATTATTATTATTTTTTATCATTTCAGTATTTATTTGCACACTTTAATATATATACAAAAAATAAACAAAAACAGTCTGTCATAATATATTAATGTAAATTTTCATTTTCCATAAACGCTGGGTGCACCTTACCTGTTCAGTTATCAGTCAAGCATCCATCTGCACCAGTGGTATTGCCTTGAAAATTGGATAATGCTGAGATACTCTATTAGAGAAAAAAAAAGTGGTAAAAGATTTTAAAAGCAGGAGTAGGTTTACAAGGAGATATTTTCTAGAATTGGTCATGAGGTTAATCATTTTAATATGCTTTTTTTATGTCCTTGGCACAAAGTAAAGGAGTGAGTTAATGAGAGTCTCTGATTAAACAGAATTGGAGTCATTGTCCACACAGAAAAGGACTCTTTCGTATAGGAAAGAATGTGTGACCTTGAGAATAGTAATAATAGAAATGAAGTGACATTCAATAGTTTGTGAACTTAAGGCTTAACAATAGGAATTGATGCTACAATCTGGAGTCAGAAACTCTGGAGGATATGAGTAAATATATATGTCACAAGCTCACTAGAAACCACTGATGTGTGAAAGCTCTGAAAGATAGCAATGACAACCTAAAAATGTTTCAGACTTTGTATTTTCAAATAAAAAGATACTTTTAAAGAAATTTTAATATAATTGTGAAATTATATTTGTGAATAATTGTGAAATCATCTGGAAAACTGTATTAAACATGGACATTGTGGTTCCAGGAAAACTATCTTGAGAAAAAACAGATGAGAAATTCAGTCAAGAGTATTAACAGCCTGTGTTAGGAGTGGGCATTAAAGGTATCCAGCCTTTCTTACCCTAGTAAAACAAAACCATTTTGTAAATACATTAGAAAACTAGGGAAGGTTAGAAGCTGCAGGATAATGTTGACACAGGAACAAATGAGCATATTAATATGTTTAACTTGGAAATTAGAAGACTGTTTCTAGCCAGGGAACAGTGAAATTTTGGAACAACATTTCAGTGGAATTGGTGAAGAAAAATCAATCTAGGTATTAAAAATTAATTTGATCATTTTAATGAATGAGATTTTATAATATAGTTATCTATGATGGAAAAGGGCTAGATCTGAACACTAAGAATATCATTTCCAATAGACTCCATATTACTAGGGTACAAAGATAATGCTAAGATAACTAAAATAATATTTCTTCTCTCAAGATTTGTTACTACAGTCCTTTGGACACTTAAAAACCGACACCAATCGAAATACATATTCAAAAGAATACTGAACAGAAAACACAGTAATCTACTAGTAAAAACAGAATGCTACACTGCTTAACTCTTCAGGGAAGATATGAGATTACAAAACTGCAGGACATACTACTGTTTGCATATTCCAACAGTGAAGTTTTGTTTTGTTTTGTTTTGTTTTTAAATAAACAAGTACAGTTTTTGATATGGATATCCAGTAAGTAAAGATAGATCTATTGTAATGGAAGTAAACATAGCATGAATTTCTGCTTGAACAGAAATAGTTTGCCATGGCATTCAAAGTATGTTAAATGGCATAAAGACTGAACTGGCAGCTTCAGGGTATCCTCATTGGAGCAGACTAGATACGTAATCAAGAGGATAGCAAGTAGAAAGAAATGTACCCCTTTCCATTTTTCACAGGAGTAACTAGTATCTAGGAAAAGCATTTCATAATCTCTGACAAACTGTAAATTCTCCATTAATAATTAAACTGACATTTAAGTGTTCAGAATTAGCTTTTAAGTTAATAATATCTGAGACACATCCATGTATCCCTGTTGTAATTATAGCACATTTGCCTCTTTTAATTGATGCTTTTAATCTAAAAGGTTATGTTTTAAAACACATTCCCCCAAAACACGTACCAGGAATGAGTTATTGGCAAGACAGTAAAATTGTTCCTGGGACCATAAATCACTGAATCACTAAAGACAGCAGAAACTGATAGTTATTTTAGGAGAAAGTAAGTAAAAGTTACACTCTGATGATATGCCTAAGTCCTTTAATAAGTGATCAGTTTTCAAAAGTCATATGCTATGGTCAAGTACCAGCAATTCAAAGAAAAAATCTACAATATATTTATTTTTACTCAGACCAAATTGGAGCTAACTAATTGGAGCTAATTAAAAACAGTAAAAACCTTTCCTTATTTGTTCAGTCTTATTTACATTCAGTCACCGATGTGTAGGAGAGTGATTTTCATCAAGCTTGTTGAAAGTCTTGTTCGGACTGAATGGGATATAATTCCCAAATTAAGACTTGGTAAAAAAAAGAATTTTTGGAAATGTATCAATAAAAAAAGTGAAAATAGTTCTTTGCAGCATCACACAAAGATTGGAATTTGAAAGGACCTCTGGAAGTCACCTGATCCAACCTTTCCTCAAGCAGAGACACACAGAGCAGGTTGCCTAGAATATTCAGATGACTTTTGAATATCTCCAAGTAGGGAAGACTCCACAACCCTTCTGAGCAACTTGCTCCAGTGCTCTGTCACCCTTACAATAAAAACCATATTTCCTCTTGCCAGATGGAACATTTTCTGTTTCAATTTCTTTTTCAGATGAGAGCCTACTGCCTTTTGCACTAGGCACCACTGGAAAGTGCCTGGCTCCATTTGGTTGCATCCTCCATCAACACATTTATTGACATTGATGAGATTCCCCCTGATCTTCTTTACCAGCTTTCTCAACCTTTCCTCATATGTGAGATGCACCAGTCTCTTGATCATCTTTGCAGCCCTTCACTGGACTCTATCCAGTATGTTCAGTTCTCTCTTGCACTGAGGAGCCTAGAACTGAACACAGTACTCCATGTGTGGTATTATCCGTTCTGAGCAAAGGGCAAATATCATATCCCTCAACCTGCTGATTTTACCTAATGCAGCTCAGGATACCATTAGCCTTTACAGCAAGGACATTCCTGTTCGATGTTCAAATTACTGTCCACTACGACTCATAACTACTTTTCTGCAAAGAGGCTCTCAAGATGTTTGGCTCCTAGCATACCCTCATGCCTGAGGTTGTTACTCCCTAGGTTCAGGACTCTGCACTTCATGTTGTTCAATTGCCTCAGCTGTGTATTGGATAGATTGCACATGAGACCAATTAGAAGTAACATCTGGAATGGAATGGAGGGACCTACAAAGATCATCTAGTACAACTGTCTGAGCACTTCAGGGCTAAGTCTGTTAATGAATGAAAGCATTGTCCAAATGTCTCTTGAACAATGAGAGGCATGGGACATCAACATCCTTTCTAGGAAACATGTTCCAGTGTTTGCATGTCTCTCTGGTCTATGTAAATGGATCCTAATTCAGGGTCAGAATAAAGGTTCTATACTAATATTAACTGCTTAGAAATTAACACACTACCAAAATTAAATATTATAAAAACAGAAGTGTTGTAGAGATTAGAAAGCTCTTTAGCACGCAGAGGATGAGTTTGATGAGTGTTACTCTAGATTGTGTTAAACTGAATGTGTCACTTGAATTCAGCAATATGAACTTCTAATTTTTCCTTCCTTGGGATTTAGCACTTTACAATTAAGACAAATATTTTCTAGATCAGATAGCACCCCGTGAATAAAACAGCATTCTGTCTTTTCTACCTAAACTGTGCTACCTCCTATATGACATTAAATGATACACATTTTCCGCTCTATAAAGATTCAGCAGCCTTTGTGAGAAGCATTTCTATATAATTTTCACTTTTAAACACACACCAGGTATTTCCATCTTCTGATTTAGATAGTTTCAATAATAAGGAAATACTGGTGTCCAAAATGTCTTAACAGGTGTTAAATGTGGGTTTTAAGCTGAGCCTAAGGCTTCAAGCAAGCAGCACGGGGAAAAGAAAGTCTATTTTTTTTACATATGGCATTGACAATTATTTTAACAAATATTTTTTCCAAGGGGGAAAAATTGCATTGAGAATAGTTAAATTATACATTGTCTAAATAAATTTGCACAATGATTGTCTTTCTGAAAAGCAGTCAGCAAACTAAACATAAGTCTCAGTGTATTGGCAGGAAGATTTTGACGGATAAGTTCTAGAAATTGAATTGAATAAAATGAATTAAAGTTCTATATTTAACAGTACTGCATTAGACAGACACTCTAAAAATCACAAGCTAGGCACAATAAATCATGAGACTGTTTTTTTTAAAAAAAAAAAAGAAAAGAAAGAAAAAGAAGAACTCATGAATTTTATGGCATTTTATTGATAGGTTTATTTTTATTTCTGATCTGATTTGAACATAAAAGAATGATGATCTTGGTATTTTCTCCACAACCTGAAGGGCAAAGGACTAGATAAAAACTTGAGGATTGATAGTACTAAGAATCTCCTAACATGCAATGTTTTATTTAAAACCTTAGTTGCTGTGAACAAGATAAGAATTTGATCCAACAAATTTCTTCAAAGAGACAAGGCTTTACATAAACACTGAAAAGCATGGGACTAGTGATAAAACTGTAACAGAAGACATGAAAAACTTAACTAAAATACCTTAATTTTTGTGTGCCACATTGCCACAACAGTATTATTGTATGTAAAGGTTCTACTAAAATCTTGCATCAAATTTACAGAGAATAATATTTTTTATTAATAGCATGTGAAAACAAATTTGTAGAGCAAAGTGGTTTTATGAAAATGTGTTACAAGACTTACCTGGCAGCTATATGCATCTTTTATTATGCTCAAATGGGAGTGGGACAAAATAAACAAGCTGCTTTTTGTAAACTTAAGTTCTCACAAGGAAGTAAACTCCTGGAGGTTGGTGGCCCTGCCTGTTGCAGAGGTTGGAATTTGATGGTCCTTGGGGACCCTTACAACCCAAGCCACTCTATAATTCTACGAGCTTGTGAAACTTGTGCCAAATATATATATATATGCGTTTTATTTTTCTTAATTTCTGGAAACTTTTTCCTGAATTACCAAACCTGTGAAGGTTTACTAGTCTTCCACTTTGCCCACCTGTTCTCTGGAAATGTAAGTAAGTGTGCATAAATCCCATAGTTAAATATGAATTTGCCTCTTCTACAGGAAGAGGAAAATCTTATGGGCTGATAAACATTTCTCTTTTCCTTCTCTGTGAGGATTTCACTTTGTTAATTAGATAGGCCCACAGTGAAAATAGCTTGCTAATTAAATAGTGTAATACTTTAGAAAAAAGGTAACAGGTAACATTTAAAAACATAAATAAGTAAAATTACATGGTGCAGAAGTCAAAGGGGCTGTTCTTGCTAATTGTGACCACAACTGACGTTTGTTTGTTTGTTTCCTTTCTAGAAGACTGTTCAGAAGAATCTATAAGAAGCCCTAGATGCGCAAAGAGAAACTGTTCCACATGCAGATCACTGGTCTGTACTTGACAAATGAAGAAAATTATTACGGAGTCAGGAGGAAATATTCAATTATCCTACATAGTCTATAGAATCTGCTGATAACATAGTCAGTAACATATTACTCTGAAAAGCAAATAACCTCTCATCAGTTCATAGATTCCTTCACTGTTACTTGCCAGAGCAACTCATACATACAGGAGTAGGCTTTACACACTATGACAGGCTCCTTGTTGATTTTGCAGTTAAATAGAGTACATAACATCTGAGATTTTAGAAATGCTTGAATTTTAGGTGCTGAGACAATTTATTTGCATGTATGACTTTATTTGGATTTTTATTTCTTTTTTGGTAGACAGCCATAAAGGTATGTTATTCATTTGAATTCACTTAATGTAGTAGTTAATCTTCAAATGAAAATGAGGCATTTTATTTTAGCTAAGCTGTGTCAAATACTTGCTTACAAAACTTGAGGAGTTCCAAAAGAAAAGTGTAAAGGAAAGAATACAAGCTAGCATTTAGTCCTAGTATCCACCGTCTTGCTTTAGATGACATTTACAGTTTCTCGATGTCTAGCATCCCCCTGTATAAGCTAAGAGAATTATCAAAGTTCACGTTCTTTCAGAAACAAACTTGACAGAATTACACAACGATTAAGTTTGGTGGAGACTTCTGGGTCCATTTTGTCCAGCTACAAACACCCACAGCTAGTTATATAGGACCGTGTCCGTGTATCTTTTAAAGATATCCAAGGAGGAGACCACAACTTAGCTGGACAACTTGTGCCAGTGCTTTTCACTTGCACAGTAATGAAATGCTTCCTGTTGTTAGGACAGAACATCCTGTGATTCCATTTGTGGCCTTTGCCTCTTGTTCTCCCACTGGAAACCACTGAAAAGAGCCTAGCTCTGTTCCCTTCATGCTCTCTCTTCAGGTGTTTATTCTGCTAGTCCAGAATTTTTCAAGAGAGCTGCCACACTTCAAATACATATTACTGAAAAGCAGTCTCTCTGCTTTCCGTCGTATCAAACCTAAAACCTCTGGTAAGCACAGAGTCCACACAGAACATATTAATTAAAACGGAGTTTGTTAGTCCTCTGCGTTACTTCAGACACAAACATCCACTAGATCCACTGAAATGAACCTCAATAATGTACCAGAAGCTCCTCCTTCTACTTACGTACTTTTCATTATGCAGGGAAATGTATCAAAAAATAATAATGTCATAAAAAAACAACTGTAGGTCCCCTGGGTACTAATTATTTGTTACTGGATAGCTGTGAGGGATTTTATTTAGGAGAGGTTACAAGTCAGCTGAATAAAGCCAATGAAAGGGGACACAAGAAGAAGATAGAACCACTACAAAACAAAGCTGCTATGAAGAGCCTAAACAAGCAGAGAGAAGATAGATGTACACAGCATGAAAAATAAATGGTTCAATCAGAACTGCAGGAGGTTTTCAGAAGGGTGAAATTTCTTTATTGTTTAGACTACAGCAAGTGTGCTCTTTTTTCCCCCAGAAGCGTCATGTAGAAATGACCTGAAGAGATGTTACCTGGTTTCTATAATTCCATGATCTGTAGAAATGGGCTTTGCTTGCCTATTTTCCATATTATATCTATGCGTGTTCATATTTATGTAATCTTTTTTAAATTTTAAATTAGATATTATACAAAATCATCAATGCACAGTATTGCACAAGTGTTAAGTAATATGTGCTAATTAGTACTGTGTACTTGTTAATTTTATCATACTTGCAAAATATTAGAAAATTAATTAGCAAGCTGTCTCTTGAAATATTGAATTAACTTCCTTACTAAGAAGTATTATTAGTAGGTACATACTAACGATTTAGAACAGTTACCAAAGAAGTCTCTCAAAGGCTTTACAAGTGCTACTAAATTTAGAATCTCTGTAGTCTTGTCTATAGTCTTCCAGACAACAGAAATATAATTATTCCTGATTTTAAAACAAGTTAAAACAAAGAAATTAATTGATATGGCAAAGTTCTGAAAAAGTCTCAGGCTGATGTAGGAAAACTAGACTCTTTTTTTTCCAACTCTTTTGCCTTGTTTCTTGATTTTCTTAGGAGTATGCAGTTCCCATACACATCCTTTCTGCCTGAATAAATGAAATACTAATTAGTTGCAATAAATAAATAAATAATAATTTTCTCTATTACCTATCATCACACTATAAGACCTTCCCAGAAAACACGAAACTTCTATAACTTAAGAGCCAAATGAATTATTCAATCTTCAGCAGTTCTTCTTCCCATACGTAAACGTAGCAGTGTCTTGTTTTCAGTAATTTTAATCTATGTGACAAAACAGACATTAGACACATTGGAGCATAAAGAATGCAGCTATTGCTACTGATCTTAACCTCATGAGTTGTCACAACTATGGGCAATTGGCAGAGCTGTTCTCTTTAAAAATAGCTTTAATTACAGTGAATGATAATGTTTGATGTGTTATATTTAATGCTTTAGCTAATGGCTTGATGTGCAAAACCATGTTCTTAAAAGTTTGCTCAACTTTGAAACCATTGGGCTGAAGGATCCCTTGGAGTCTGATAGCTGCGCCAGATTGTTTTGGTACTATATCAAATTATGGATTACTTGGCAATTGATTCAGGAATCAAGACAGAGAAAAGAGAACAAAAGACTGAAAGCTAAAAAAACTTAATTTTATATATGTTATGACAAGTTCTCTTAGGCTGTTTTCTATATGGGAATTGAGAGATTTACATGCCCAGACATACACACAAGAGTTTAAAATAAATTGGTATCTCTTTTAAAGGAGAACCAATCCTTGACAACAAGAAAAGAATCACAGCTATCTACTTTACTGTATGTTAGGATAGCTAAATAATTAATTGGGCTACTATAGACAAAGTTTTCCAAACTTTTGATACGTGAGGCACATGTTTTTCTATGTTAAAACTGATGGCATTGACAGATCTCTCTGAGCAGTGCTGACTCTGACCAGCACAGCCAGAGAGCCGTACCATGACCAGCTGCTGGACTTGTCATGCATGATATTCTGCTTGCCAGGGCCCCTCACTCTTGCCAGACTATTTAGAGTGGTTTCAGGGCAGAATGCACTGACCATCACAGAGCACCTGTTTGGAGTTTTTTTCTGCAAGGCATTTAAAAAAAAAAAAAAAAAAAGAAGCACTTTATGTTTGTATTTTATTCACAAACTTCACCATGGTGTGTGAATACACAGTGTAAAGCCCAGTAGTTAGTGCTGCTTGTTTTCTCCTCCTCTCTCTCCATCATTTTTATCCTTTAAACCACCTGTATGCCACTCAACCTGACCGGGGGACCCTTGATGTCTGATCCCTGCATCCAATATTGTTTTGGTACTTTGGGCTCCTTCCTAAAATTCTTTTCTATTATTACCTGTGTTTAAGGGAATCTTTGGAAAGATAAGAAGTGCAGATGTGTGTTCCTCTGAATTGGATCCTCTCTTCTATTTCCTGAGCAAGTTTGCTACTCTCGAAAAAAATACTCTGCATCATCCTCTTTTCCTCAAAGGAGTTTCTCAAATTTTTCAGTTCCTGTGGATTCTATCCGTCAAAAACTGATTCAGATGTACCCTGAGAAGTGCTTTCAGATCTAGCTGCTTGAAAAACAGATGTCTAGATCTGGATCCTGATCAGACTGAGACATGAGCTATGCACAGTGCTGATCAACACTGTCAAGAATGACGAAAAAGAGATATTTAGAGAAAGAAATGCAGGCACTATATAAAGTTAAAAATGTTAGGTCTGTGTAAAAACTGGGCCTATTTTGGGACACAGTAATGGTAGAAGAAGGAGCATAGAGATTCTCAAGCTGGACTTTGATACCTAAGTTCTACACAGATCTCACTTCAACTAATTTCATCTCATGTTAGCAGAAAGTATTTTTGAATGAATATTTTATATGCTCTTATTAATTAAGCTTATTCTTTGGGATTTTATATACTACATATAGAACAGATGCTATACATGTCAGGACAAGAGATAATGAGTACAAACCGGAACACAAAAGGTTTCCTCTGAACACCAGGAAGAGCTTTTCTGGTGTAAATGATGGAGTACTGGCATAGGCTGCCCAGAAGCTGTGAAGTCTCCTCCTTGAGGATTTCCAAAAGCCACCTGGACGTGGGTGGCACCGTGTTCTGACTGCCTTTTATAAGCAGTCCTAAGAGATGTGTGGATCAGGCATGTTTCCTCCTTAATGAAAATAATATTTCAAACAACAAAATAAACACAGATTTGTACATTCCAGAATTATCTATGAGGCATTTGTGAATAATAAGGAAGACACGGCAGTCCTAATATCTGAAAATGAAGTGTTGGTATAGCATTATAACATCTGGGAATCTAATTTTGAATGTAGGCTACAATACGATAAGAACTTGGAAGGTTAAAACTGAAGTCGCCACTATGGAATTTTCAATAGATGACAATCCAGAGAGTGATATTCCAACAGGATCAAAACGCATTACTACAGGAACCTAGCTGCACATTTCAAGCTATCAGGATTTGCAAAGCACAAAATGATTCTATACAGATGTCAAGTAGAACAACAAATAGTTCAAAATGAATAGGATTGTGATAGCAGATGAAAGAACAATCACGACTGACAGTAGAGCAAATCAAAATCATCCATCAGATATGAAGCAGAACACTTACATGAATTTTCTCCAGTGTAAATACTGCATATGTTTTGCAGATTGCAGACCCCATAGTAAATTACAGTGTGCAAGAATTATAATGATGATGACAGAACATTTTCAATACAGCCCCAAAATCAATATATCATTCACAGATGCAGAATTCCTGTATTTCTGAAAAATTTGTTGGTTGAGTTTTTAGGCATATAGAAGAACTGTGTATGAAGGGTAAAAGAAGATAGAATGGAGCTAACAGACATATGCAATATGTGAAAAATGATTAAGACCTTTAGTTGCCTGGGGACACCCCTGCAAAGTCAGTATGAAAACTTTGTATTTTATTCATTATCTGAGGATTTATCAAAGAATGAGCAACAGCAGAAAATCAAATTCAAATTTTCAGTCACAGCCAGTCTTCTGGAACAGCTACTTAAATAAAAACAAGAAGAAAATGCAGCCCATCAAATTAAAGAGTTTCACTTAAAAACATTATATATTGCTAAAAATTATAATGAAAAAACTCACGATTAAGGGCTATATACTATGCTGTATGAGTGCTTTATGGAACAGAAATACAGTAAAATCCTTCTGAGCTATAAATTTTTATTTGTTTTTCTATGTTCCAAAACATTTCTGTTGCCATTTATATAGCAGTGAAGCTGAAGAAGCAGCACTATGGGCCAGTTCTTTTACCACAAATTATTTCTTAGCCCTACTATGCAAGTCTTGCAAACTATTAAGTAGAGTCTTATAACAAGGTGAGCTCCAGGACCACAGGGTATGCTTTAAGAAGGCCTATTCTGCGTATTTATATGTACAGTACTTTACTGATGAATATTTAAAAAATTCTGACAGACCAAATCTTTTATTGTTTTTTTTTAAAGTAAATGCAGATTTTGCGTGGTTGAAATACATTACAGTAATCAGAAAATAATGTATGTATCTTGTATTTACCTTGGGGTTACAAAACAAAATAAGGCTGCTTAATCTGCAGGGACATATCCCATCAAGGATGGGATTTCAAGGAGTGTTAGCTGTACTTCTGATAGTAAATTCTGATGCAAAAGTGTAAGCTACCCTGTGGCTGATTGTGGCAGTGAGTAATGATAGTGAATAAAGCTTTAAAAAAAAAAAAAAAGAGATAGAGAAATAAGGATAGAAGAAAACCTGAGGGGGAACACATAGACTAAAAATTTTTTTAAATATAGAACTTACAACTGGATGCTCCAGGATAATAAGGAATACCAATGTGATAATTAGATTAGAAAAACAAAACTCAAAAACAATGAGAATAATTTTTAAGAAACATCACATCCTCTTACTCTGATCTCCCTGATGTAGCATGCATTCCTGTTCTGAATTGAGCTAAATGTAAGTCTCCATTCACTTTGATCCTCTTTGAATCTGTGGGTAAAGCTGAGTCTGTTGGTTCAGTGAAAACAAAGTATGGATTCAAGCTTTTGGAGAGATCACAAGAAAAATACACAATAATATGGTACGTCTACTAATAATGTAACACAGACACATTCAATTTGTGTGCCAATATTAGCTTATGATGAGTTAAACAAATAAAACACAGCAACCTCTATTACCAAATCCTTTACCTCTCTGCCAAACAATGCTCTGAAAAAAAAACAAGTCCTCTTATTCTCTCTGAGTCTCTATATTTTGTGGTATAAACTAAAGAAAAAAGGCAAACACTTATTGGTGGTGAAAGGAATACAGCATTTAATCTTAGGTGCATTTTAGAATTTCTATTCAGCTTTCAGACAAGACTTCAGATTTTTAAACACTGGATTGCTGTTATACAAACTCTTCTTGTCTGTCTTGAAAACCTGAACTAATATTTAAGTAAAACATAATACAATAGTTAGAACATATATTTTTAAAATTCATTATTCTACCTGAATGCACTGCACTAAATGGAGATGGTGAAGATGTGGGAAAACTGGAGAATTTCTGCCATCTCATTCTGGTCCAGACAACTCTTTGGCAATAAATTTGCGTTACTGCTTCTTGTCAAGGCTCTGACAAAGGGACTCCGAGTGTAAATTGGCAGCAGTATTTTAGTTAAAATACACTAAGCATATTGATTTATGCTTTGGTCTGAAATCCTTGGAACCTTCTTAACCTGCTTTTGAAAGTTCATCTGTACAGAATGCATTTGTTGCCAAAGAGAAGTCAAATGTACTTGCTTGGGCACCTAAGTGGATGACAAAATTAAAAAGATTATGTTTTGGTCTGTTAAACCAATACATTTTACAAAGAATCTGGATTTTCCCAAAAAATTCCTGAAGACAGCGCTCAGAAAATATGTACTGTATGGCTGTATGTGTAGTTTTTGAGTACTATGCACTCAAAAATGAATTTCTCTTGGGTTCGTCTACTTATGAGCAGTATTTCTGTTTTTGCAATCTCTTCATTTCATGATTTTGGAATCAGTATTTACCCTTTCCACGACTTGACAGAATCATCTGTATAACAATGATAGTACTCATCAAGCTAGAGAGATAAGCATTAAAAGCTACTTAAATGCTTGTTCTAAAAACTTGTTAAATGAATGGATATGTTTCCATCTATTTTAATGACTTTTAGATCATGCTGTTAATTCGGAAGATTACAATTTAAATTAAATTTTAGAAAGAAAAGAGACAATAAATTGGTGAAAAGAAAACTTCCATTTTGTGTAATGCACAGTTCCTCATAGTGTTTTTGGCCTAAACAACACAGCTTTGTGGTAGCAACTGACAAAGTGATACTACTTAGAAACAGGAGTCCACCCATTCCACTTTCTTTTAAAATTAATTTTTTAATGTAAAATACATAGTAACATAAGTGGTTATCTACATAGTAAGGAGGAAATTGCATCTTTTGAATTTGTTACCTATCATAAAGAAAATTATGTTCTCAGCTAGTTGGAATTTTTGTTTCAGAGTTCAGTTGCAGATACAGTCAAATACTAGAAAGGAAAGTCTACAGAAATAAAAATAGTTTGCAACTCAACAGCTGAGTTTAAACGCAAGACAACCTTGTGTTTCTATCCAAGTGTCCTAAGGGACACTAAAAGCTTTACACAACCAGTATACTGGACAATGGGAAGAATTTTCAATGCAATATTCACTGGTGCCTGCAGGTATGGCTTCATTTAGAATATAACTGTGTTTCAGAAATCATTGGGAAAAGCAGATTAAATGAAAACACATAAAATACATTTAATTGATTAATTAATTAATTAATTCATGAAAATACATTTAAAATACATATTCTATTTATGAATTAATTTGCATGAAATCAGTGACAGTCTTATGAAAAAGGGCTTAGAAAGACTCAATGAGTGAGGAGAGACAACAAATATGGGGCCGAGGACTGACTATACTGCAATATCAAAGCAAGAAAAGATTGAATTGCATTTAGGTTTGTTAGTTATTTTACTCCTTTCATATTCATTCAGTTTTCCAAATGATAACTAATTTTGTTCTTGATCAAGAAGTAAAAACAAAAATTGAAGATCATTCTAGCTCCGTCTAGCACTTTGCCTGTGCGGTTTAAGAAACACCATAAAAAAGCATATTAAGTTCAGTTTACTACCCAAGATCTTCTTAGAAACATTTTATTTAAATTTCCCTACATAATTTGCTGCTATAAAATTACTATATTGATGCAGCTAGTAGAAGCAAATTGCTTTGTTTTGTAAGCTGCCTACTTAGCTATTGTTGATTCTGCATGCTGATGTATTAAGGATGGCTCTTCAGAAAAAAAAAAAAAAAAAAAAAAAAAAAAAAAAAGCCTTTGAGAAAAAGAATTCCCAGCAGGAAGAATACGTACCTTGTTAAGCTCTCATGTATTTCACCATTTGGTAGTGAGTCACTGTAGCATCTGGCATGAATTTAAGAACCTTCATACCATTTATCCACCAATCAAACTGATATACATTTCTTTGCTTATGGATAAGAAGCTGTGAATACATTCATTATGGACTGTGATAAGGAAGAGGGAATGGAGTTATCAGAAGTAAAAAATTTTAAAAAAGCAAAATTAATGTAGGTGCCACATTCATTTTTGGGAACACTTATAGTTTTGCCAAGCTGACGATAACTTCATTTTTCCAAAAGGATGAAAGTTAAGGCAGATAACAGATGCCTGAAGAATTACCTTAGTAAGATATTTTCAACTAATTGTCAGAATACTGTGGCATGGAAACTAACAATATAATGGCTTAGAGGCGAACTTGAATGCATTGTGTATACTTAGCATATCTAGAGTACAAGGGAGGGGAGGGCAATCACATCATAAAGAACTACCACAATTTAAGAAGGAAGTTATGTTTTCTGCTGAATTCTCACAAGTCACAAGTAACATGAGCGTTCAGGAAGGCATGCTTACCAGATCGAAGCAACATTTTGTCTGCAGATTCTCCCGCACCTCCAAGGTCTCTTAGTCCTTCCCCAAAACAAGAAAAATATCACCTGTAAAAATGAAGGAGAATATGTACTTAGTAAGTAAAATCAAAATAGTGAAAAAATTCATAAAAAAATAAAAACAGAAAAGCCATGAATAAATTATTTTAAAAATTTGTGAGACTTATTCAGTTATTTGCAGTTGGAGCATCCCACAGTTGTTTCTGGTTGGAGTTCTGTGATGTCTGCTAATGACAATCTAGACCCCATTTTCTTATGCTTATCTCCATTCACTTCAGTAAATGTTCTGCTAAAGTATTGATATAAATAAATCCAAGTTTAAATCCTTTATTTGGCTTTGGCACTGATGACTCCCTGAGGAAAATCTTTTTCACATTCAAATGCCTCAAGTTTAACCTGTCGACGTAGAAAAATTAAGTTGGCTGAACTGCCAGAGCTCTTGAGCACCTTTGAATATGTCTACAGTCAAATTTGTTCTGTAATTCTTCTGCAGTTCAGATCATTTATTACCTGCTTTAATTGTGACTTTCAGTATTGAATCTTTTCTTACCAACTAGAAAAACACTGGAGTGATTGTCAATGTATTTACAATCATATAATAGTTATAAAAATTAAAGAAGAATAGCAGGCAAGATTAACCTGGCAAAAACAAAAAGAGTATCAAACTGGTGTAATTGCCTTCTAGAGAAGTAGGCCTTGACGTTGGAGAGAAGTAGGTGTTCCAGCCTGACTTCAATGAAGTTCGTAAAGTAGGAAGGAAAACATCATGAATAAAAATGCTGCAGGGTGAAAGCAACACGAAATAGATACACAAGCCTACAGAACAGTAATTTACTGGCAAATAATGAAAAACATGTCAAGTTATATTGCACAGAGATCTGTTGTGAGATAATGGACAAACCTTGTTTATTTTTTTTTTGCAATTTCAACAGCAAGAAGCTATAGGAGGCTATAAATATAATGGAGGACAGTACCAAAGCCTAACCTTTCTACACTGAAAATTTAGGGAAATGGTTTTGTATCCATGTAGTTCTGTACATTAAAAAAATCAGTTTTTGTTTGAGCAGGAATGTTCAGATAAACACAGGGTGAAAAATGGTTATGCAGGCAGCACAGCAAGATTTGAGGCTATAACATATCGCAGGTTGCACACATCAACAATGCTGTCGTGTTATGTCAAACATCTATGTTAAGTTCCACGTAAAACAGGAGAACAGACCATAAAGTATTCCTACCAGTTTCTAATTTTACTGCTTATCCTTGAGCAGGACACCTTCCAGGACACTACCTACTGCTCAGCAGAGTTCAAAAAGCAACAGAACATCAGAAATGCAGCAAATACATTAGGTAGAAGTAAGCCTTGGGAGAAAAAAAAAAAGAGAAGAAACTGGAGAGGTACAGAACAATTTTCTGTTCTATAAAACAGTGAGAAAGAAGAAATTAACAATACACTTTCCATCTGCTGTGGCTGGATCTTAGTTATCAAAATTCATATGTTTGATTACAGATATCCCCTTGCACATACTATATAAAGAAAATACAGAAATATTCAAAGCAATGTTGAAATATGAACACTTCAAAAATTTCTTCACTGATTTGAAGTAACTCTTGAAGATATCAAAAACTCAACTGACCCAACAAGAATATTGCCTATTACTAGGAATGTAAATTATTCTGTTAGAGGAAAATATAAGTGAAAAAAACATTTCACCATAGAAAACCAAATCAAATAGAGTCTAAAATTCAAAGGGCTGCATTTCCATTATTTTATATTCTCTTTGGCAGCACAACTCATCTCTAGAAGAAAAAAATCGTGAGGTAGCAGTGATTCCTGGTCTGTTACCTACAGATTCTTTTTGTCTCTTGCTCCTATGGAATCAGTGCTTCTCACAATATGAATCTGTTAAACAAGAAGGTCATCTAGCACATCTTTTACTGTAGAAATGCAGCAGTATTTTGTCTGTTGCTTTTATATTCCACGTATTGTTTTAAAATTAAAAAATCATAGTAATAATTATACTGTTGGAAGTTTGTTGTTGGAATTGAAAGCACTAGCTGGGGAAAATTAGTCCGTGAGTGTTTTCTCACTAAGTCCAGTTCCCAGGAGCAGCCTAAGTAAATAGCCCTGGTTAAGCAGTACAGTCTTAAGAACTGAATAAATATTTTAGAGAAGGAAAGACAAAAAAATTAACGTGCCAGGCAAATGCTGCCTCAAAGGTCTGTGCTGGGACCAGTAGTATTCAGTATATTTACAGGTGACACAGACAGTGGGATTCTGTACATTCTCAGCAAGTCGGTTAATAACACAAAGCTTAGCAATGCAGCTGACACTGGGATGCAATCCAGAGGGATCTTGGCAAGTTTGAGGAGTGGGTCTATGTGACCTCAAGAAGTTCAGCAAGGCCAAGTACAACTTGGGTTGAGTCATATTCCAGTATCAACACAGACTAGGTGATTGTTTGAAAGCAGCCCTGCATAGAAGGACTTTGGATTACTGATGGGTGAAAAACTGGATGTGAACTGTCAGTGTGCTGTCACAGTGTGTAAAGCCAATCATATCCTGAGCTGCATCAAAAGAAGCATAACCAGTGGGTGAGGGAAGTGATTATCCTCTCTGACTCTGCTCATGGGAGGATGTACCTGGAGTATACCCAGGTCTGGGGTAACCAGCATAAGAAAGATGTGGAGCTGCTAGAGCATGTCCATAGAAGAGCCATGAGAATCAGAGAACTGGAGCACTTCTAGTACAAAGAAAGGATGAAAGAGGGATTGTTTTTTTACATCAAGTTGGAGAAGACCTTGAGAAGGACTTCTTATGGTCTTCTGCTTCTATTTAACATCTTTAACATTTTTATCAGCAATATTGGGGAGGGGATTGAGTGCACCCTCAGTAAGTTTGCAGACGACACCAAGCTGGGAGAGACTGTTGATGTGCCTGAGGGGAGAAGGGCACTACAGAGGGATCTGGATGAATCAATGGGCCAAGGCAAACTGTATGAATTTCAATAGGGCCAAGTGCTGGGTCCTGCATTTTGGTCACAACAATCCCAGGCAACCCTACAGACTTGGGGAGGAGTGGCTGGAAAGTTGCTTGATGGAAAGGGACCTTGGTGTACTGATGGACAGTTGGCCAAATATGAGCCAGCAGTGTGCCCAGGTGTCCAAGAAGGCCAATGGCATCCTGGCTTGTATCAGGAATGGAGTGGTGAGCAGGACTAGGGAAGTCATCTTGCCCCTGTATTTGGCATTGGTGAGGCCTCACCTCGAGTACTGTGTTCAGTTTTGGGCACCTCAATACAGAAAGGACATTGAGGTGCTGGAGCAGGTCCAAAGAAGGGCAACAAAGCTTGTGAAGGGCTTGGAGAATATGCCCTATGAGGAGAGACTGATGGATCTGGGGTTGTTCAGTCTGGGGAAAAGGAGTCTGAGGGGAGACCTTATTGCTCTCTTGCAATATTTGAAAGGTGCTTACAGCGAGAGTGGAGCTGATCTCTTCTCACTTGTGACAGGTGAACAGACAAGGGGAAATGGCCTCAAGTTGTGCCAGGATAAGGAAGAGCTCCAAAGATGTTAAATCATGCCCATTTTAGATACTTAACCACATAATTTTGCTAACAAAATCAAAACTGCAAATCAAATAATTTTTAGTGTAAGCAGACTCAGTTAAATTAAGTCAATCATAGTAGAGCCATTTACGGTATCAAAGCAAAATAACACATCATTATTCAAATCTATTCCCTATAAAAGGGATGGCAGTACGCAAACCTGTACACTTTTTCACAGAAACAAACAGCCTCCAGACTCTCCTTCTGTCTTTGTTTTAGGAGGAAGCACCACACTGTTTATGTTACGGCTGAGAGCAGGCAAGTCCTGGCACATCTGTACCTGTAATCTTACTGGAAAAAGTACAAGATCGTTATATTCAAGAGTTTACATTATTGCCTGAATCATCAATTTGATCAGCTGGCAAGGTGCCATGGAAAGCACAATCTATCAAAATCATACTGCTACCACTGAGGCTTTTATAGCTCGTATAAATACATTTGATTGCATTTTAAATTAAGGAATCATAATATTCCGTTATTTCTTTTTATAGATAAAGTATACTAAGAGGAACTACAGTGAGTGTTATTCACTATAACTAAGTAAACTTAATGTCATAATAAATAGTTTGTGAATTAAACATTAATGTTACGCCTTAGTAGAAAAGTGCATCTTGGCTTTTGTTCTTTTGTCCATTGGTATTAACACACAGAAAAAAAAAAAAAAAAAAAAAAAAAAAAAAAAAAAAAAAAAAAAAAAGCAGAAATACATTAAAAAAAAAGAAAAAAAAGGCTTTAAGTAGCATGTTAAATTACATCCTCAGAAATGCTCATACTGAAGCACTTAATCTTTCAGAGAAATCCTTGGCCATCTGTTTGCCTAGGGTTCAGATTGCTGGATGAAAAGAAGTGCAGAATACATCTCAGATTAATTTGCACTGCTCTTATTTACTGCCAGGTTTTCTCATAACACTGAAGTTTTGTGACAAAAAATAACCTACAGCCAAAATGCTTATGCTTGTTTTAGTGCAATGGAAAACAGTCCCTAAGCATGAAAACAGTATTATTCTGAATAAACACAAAACACCTTGTCTGTGTTATAATCAAAACAGTAAATGAGAAAATAATTGTTCTCTGAACTCCAAGTTTTTATTCAGTACATCCTTTTCATCACAATTATTTATTCATTTCATGAAAAATACAAACCAAGACAAAAAGCAACATGTAAGACAAAACTGTCTCTTCACTGCTACCTGCAGAGACTGAAGCCATTATACATAATTGTAATGCACTGATACCAGTTGCTGTAGCGCTGGCCTCCATAAAATTTTCCTTTCCATTTCTTTGAGGATAAAAGCACATAGTTCACTGGAGCAATAAGCACAAAAATATAGAATTACCTTAACATAAACTGGGAAATTTTAGAAATATTGTATTTTACAGGAGTTCTGGTTATCCTATGTGTTCCATTGCAGATAAAAGATAAAAATATACATAAACTTATAATTAAGAATTAGGCTAGGTGTACTTCTACTGTTTTATTTCATATTTCTATTGTGAGAGCATTAATGGCCCAAAGACATTTAATGGGGATTTCCAGAAGGGCCTAACTACTTTAGAACCCAATTCTGATCTTTTTTTTTTTTTAGAAGGCATCTACATTTGTAAGTCTCTATCAACATTGCAAGCTTAATTTTTAATGTAGGTCCCCAGCATACCGAACCTATCATAAAGTGAAGTTTTCTATTCTAATAAGATTTACTATTAACTATAACACCTTTGGAAGGCTGAAGAAAAGAGGAGTAAACATTGAGTTTGTCTACAACTAGGATGGGATTATCTGTAAAGTTATCAGTAGTTAGAAGCTTAATAATGAAGAAATGTCAGTTTTCTCATGGCTCGTTGAAGGCAGAAGTTTTAAGATGAGCTTTCAGCATGGATGACTCTATGGATTTGCAGATCCTAACTGATTTTTCTGATACGACAGATCTTCCTGATATGGTAAATATATTACCTATTTAATACAAATTTAAAGCTATTATTTCTGTTTGCTATGGGTAAGAAGGAGCTAGTAAATTGGTATAGCTCCCATGCAGAGAGAAATTTCATATTTTTCACATGTAAAATCTTACCATCATCCAGTTCCCTCCTGGAGCTAGCAACGTCTGTCCTTAAGTCCTAAGTCAATAAATAACTTTTAGGTAATCACAGAATCATAGAATTAGAGGGATTGGAAAGGACTTCAAGAAATCATTGAGTCCAACTGCTATAGCAGGTTCCCTATAGCAGGTCACACAGGTAGGCATCCAGACGGGACTCAAATATCTTCAGAGAAAGAGACTTCACAGCCTGTTCCTCTTCTCCATTACTCTCAAAGTAAAAAAATTCTTCCTCTTAAAAAAAAAAAAAAAAAAAAAAAAAAAAAGTATGTTAGAAAAGTTTGGTTTTATTTCAAATTAAATTTTTAAGTATATTTTTTAATACGCTATCAGTGATGTTGCATGCAATCTAATTCTGTCATACTATTGGTATGCTGCTCTACACAGAAGATTCATATCTTTCAGTAATGAGAAGGATCAACATGGTCATTTAGTTTGTACTCCTATGTTGCACAAACCAACACTTCTTCTCGATTTCTAAGCTGAATTTAGCAGCATCTACTTAATGTATGACAGATGTTTCAGGAGAAAAACATTTTTATTTAAAGATAATGATAATCTCTGATGGTGATCTTTTCTGGTCATTTAATTGTTCTGATATTTAAAAGGTAGATGTTCAAATGATATTTGAAGGAAAGACTGAAATTTTCAGATGGCATAGGAATTTTTTAGAAATTTAGAAATAGGAATGTTGAGGGACATGGTTTAGTGGGAGCTACTGGGAATAGGTGAACAGTTGGACTGGATGATCTTGAAGGTCTTTTCCAACCTTGGTGATTCTATGATTCTATGAATTAGATCTGACCTTTCTGTTAGGCTGCCAGTTCAAATCACTGCCAACCTGTGCAGAATTTCGAATGCCTCACTTCACACTCTGGTGGCTAAATGAATGTTTCTGAGTAATTAACAAATATTTTTACCTTTCTCTTCATAGGAAGTGTGTTTTTTTTGTTTGTTTGTTTTTTTCCTGCCATCACTCGGCTCTTTTTGTAAATCAAACAGAAGAAAAAGATGACTCAGCAAGATAGTCTTGCAGAAAAATCTCCTGTAGTTTCAGACTGTTTCTTACAATGCAAAACACTTCACTGTCAGCGATGCACAGTGTGTTATACTATCATTACCAGGCAATATTTGTTCTCTCCACATGGCTGTGTTTTGTAACAAATAAAATATACTTCTTTGTCCTTCTAGTACTTCACTAAAATGGTAAGACAATTTTTTTTTTATTAAATCTGAGAGAAAACTCTGAAAATGTATTAGTTATAATCATTGTCTTTCCTAGACTTAGGGTTCTGGATTATTTCTGTAAGATTTTACACTGATGTAAAAATACCTCATCATCGGGATCAGAAATGGTCTTATGAGAATTCATTCATTCTTATAAAAGAGTGATTTCTGAGAGAGAAAATAGTGCTATGTTGAAGGCAGAAGTTAAATAATACAATTTGAGTAAAAGTTTTGAAGTGCTACAGTAAAATATATTTGTATACTGTTCAGACAAAAAAAACATACAGCAAATACCATTTGTCCTACTGTAACTGTTATGAATCATCATCAAAAATCCCCTGCTGTTGATCTTATCCATATATATACAAATACATACAACTGAGAGATGGAAAAGTGCAAATGTTATAGGGAAAAGTACACACTTGGCAAAAAAGTTACAGCGAAAATTCTCCACAGATGAATCAACTCTAAATTCTATGTCAAAATCACACACACAAAACAAACAAACAAACAAACAAACAAACAAACAAACAAACAAAAACCACACAAAAACAACAACAACAACAAAACAGATATAGAAAAATGTGTATCTATAAAGAGTGTGAGAGACTGTGACCTTCAATTTCAATTTCAATTACACATTTGATTTTGGTCTATGAAAAAACATAACCACATCAGAATGAAGGTGTTTTGTTGTTTTTTTTCAAAGGAAATAAACCCCAAGTTCTCAATACTTTTAGGAGAACAGAAACAGCACAGTTTAAAACCAAGGAAAACTGCAAAATGCCGGAAATGGTGAGTGTGAAAGATACAGCCAAAAGGAGTTAACATCCAGAAGAAACAAAGGTGAAAGCCTCATGATGAAACTACTAAGTCTGCAAGAAGCAAAACCTTTATCAAAGGAATATTTTTTAATAGAAAAGTATATGCATAGAGGAATTGAACAGATATAATTAGTTCATTGGGAGCAACTCTACATCACCAGAAACTAGAATTTTTTTATGGCAATCTTTTGAGCAAACTGAATAGAGAAACTGGGACGTTGTCTTGATCAGAAAGCAGATGTTGTCTTGAGCAAGACAATGTGACATTTGAAGCTTTAATAAATTAATCTGAGAATGATACCTCATGGGTGTTCTAGGAAGTAAATCCATTACTGTATTATTGGGTTGATATTTCTGAATTAATGTCCACTTGCAGTAAATCTAATTTGAAGTAATTATCTGCCATTCTTAACAATAAAATAAAAACAAAAATTAAAATTAAAAACATAAATTTAAAAAAAAACAAACAAAATAAACTCTTATTTTGTGCCTAAAATCATGCAAAGGACTAAGTCCAGAATTCATCAGACCAAATTCTGTAACCCAAAGCATAACCATATTATTATAAGTCATTTATTCAAGTTCTCTTTACAGCCAGTGGAGAGCATAATCCTTCTCTTGAACATGATTCATCTCACCTCCGGAGCTGCCATCTAAAACAGGTTGGATGAATAATGCCCTGGACATTTTATTTTTCTTTATTGACTCTAAAGGGTAACTAGACAACTAATTCAGAAGTAGTAAAATGACATAAAACTGGCTGTGTCTCTTTCAGTAAGTGCACACTGTGCACTGTAAGATGGAAGAATCCTTCTAGTCCATGAGGGTAAAAGTAAAAAATCAGTGTTGTAAGAGGAGAGAAGAGACACTGCCTATAAATAGTTGAATAGGACGCAAATGTAGCTCATCACTGCCCTCCTGGCTTCCATATGGAAAAATTTGAAATAATGGGCAGAGTAATACAAATTTATTTTTTTAACTCCATTATAAAGTTCTCCATAAGTAAAATCATTAAAGAATACAATTACTAAACGTGTTACCCCAGTATGCACCTAAAGTTCTGAGATGTGACATAATCACTGCAGCAGCAGTACAACCTACAGGTCAGCTGTTACAAGTTTAAATCCTTTTGAAAGAAGTACGATTGTAAAACCATTGCATTTGGTTTTCATTCCCGAATGGTTTTGTGTGAAATGCTGTTAAAAGCATTTAAAGCATATTTTGAAAATGCTGAAGAATCAGATTGCTTCTTGGCATTACTACATTACAGATCAGCACTCTAAAACTTGGCATGGAAATAGCTGAAATATTACTTGATTAAAATCTTAGAAGCAGATTACCTGATTACATAGCAGTAAATAGTAGAAGCACTTTGTTGTAAAATCATATTAAGACACATAAAAACATCCAATCAAATATACTGTTGATGATTTATTAGAGCTAAACTGTTTGCAATGGTAAGAAAATGTAAACAAATAAGACAGCAATGGCTAAAAATCTGCTTGTGCAAATTTATTCCTGACTCTGTGGAGATGATTATCAAATCAAGACAGACATGTAGATGAAACATTAGAAGGTTCTTTATATGCAAGCAAGGGAAGATAAAAAATAAAATTAAATTAAATTAAAAAAACACCAAAGGCTGGATTCTGTATCATTATTAAAGCCTGAAATAACACGAGTTGAGCCAGTAGTTCTGACTGCACAACAGACAAAAGGGAAACAACTCAAGAAAAAGCCTAAAACACATGGGACGCTGTTAAATCTGCAAAAGACACAGCACTTCAAAGACTCCCAAAGGGATTTTCAATTCTCGACACACTGTGTCCTCCCTTTCCTAGAGAGCAAAAAAGTGTTGATAATAAAAAACAACACCTCCTAAGAAATCTGGATTAAAATCGCAATCCCCAAACTGCCAACATACACTCAGTTGTTACAGCATCACCTCTAACCTGGAAAAGATGTTTACTTCTTTCCGTCTAACAAGTTTTTTAGCCATCATTTATTCTTGGCATCTAGAAATTGGGCCTTGAATTTCACAGGTATAAACCATTCACTAATCACTGTTCAAAAATTAAAGAAGCTATTTAAAGAAGCTTCTATACTGGGGTAACTTTGTGGGAAATTCACATGAATCAACAAAATTTTGATTCTCTTTAAACGACCAGACTTGAAGATTTACCTTTCTGGATTGTGTTCACAAGTGCTCAAACAAGTTGCACTCCTTTGGTGTCAGCCAAAATATCAGTGTGGCATGTCTGTGTAGCTGCTAGAAATACAGAGTGGCTTTATTGATACACAACTCAAATGTGTAATCTAAAATATCAAGATAATAAGTAATAGGGTCACATTATTCACCACACATAACAGTTAATTAAAAAAAAAAAAAAAAAAAAAACTAAAAATCTGCCTGAAAGAGCAAAGTATCTATTTAAATCTATCTAAATCTATTTAAATTAATAAATATCAGCATTACTGTTCAAATAATATTTAATAATGTTAAAATATATTTAATAATGTTTAAATTAATAAATGTCAGCATTAATAAATAGCAGCAGCAACACTGCATTCAAAAATTTCTCTCACCCAAGGATTTTCAACAGTTAACTTCTGAATTTGTTTGTACGTAAGTACCAGTTATATATTTATTGGTTTAAGCTCAAATTGAATCATAGAATGATAGAATGGCTTCGGTTAGAAGGAACCTCAAGAATCATCAAGCTCTGACTCCCCTGCCACAGGCAGGGTCACCAACCTTCATAACTAATACTAGACCAGGCTGTCCAGGGCCCCATCCAATCTGGCCTAGAACACCTCCTGGGATGGGGCATCCACAGCCTCTCTGGGCAGCCTGCTCCAGCACCTCGCTGCTCTCATAGTAAAGAACTTCCCCCGATATCCATTGAATCAAATGAAAATGTGATAGAAAGCTATTTCTGATAATTTCTGGTAAGTAGATATTGTAAGATAACTTCATAATCCATCAGAACCAAATCTAAATCAATATGACTGCAAATTGGTTAATAACTGCTTAGAAAGAAATGATAGCAACTACATCCAGTAATGTTGGTCCTTACAGCATTACCAGCCTTTCTGTATCTCAGATTTTAAAACCTTATGATAGAATTTCCGATACAATTTGTTTCTCTATTGCCATTAGAAAAACTGTATTGCCATCAGTACCATTTGTATATCCATTCTTTCCCAAAGAAATTTTGCACAAAGGCAGTTTTTTTTTCAATGCTGAATAGCACCGACACTCTTCTAGACCTAAAGATTTTCCATAGAAGTCACATTCACTTAGATGCCTAAAGATATTCCTAAAAAGTAGGTGTTCCTTTGTTCCTTTTTTTTTTCCTTTCTTCTGCACTAGGAATTTTTTTTTTTTTTACTAGACTGTCAGAAAGTTGAGTCCAAACAGCTGAAATTTGAGAGATTATTCCTATGCTGCATTTTGCTATGTATTGCACATATTCCATCTTCCTGAATGTATTTTCTGTTTCTAATGGATGAAGAATATGCTATATTATTTCAGTGTCTTTTTTTCATGGCATATTTCCATTAAGCAGAGGAAACAGCAGACCATGAAATTATGAGAACACATATTTAGTAACTTTAGAGTCACTTTGGTGTAAAATACTGCTTACACTCTGCTGAGAGACACCACTGGTACCGCTGAGGAAAAAATACGTAAGTTAGAAGCAAGATTTGGATAGAAAATGTAAAAAAAAAAAAAAAACTAGCAGTAAGGTGACTTTTTTTTTTTTTTTTTAACCTGTTTGGGGCAGAACACATATTTTAACACATACTCGTGATCTTGGGATTGATTCCAAGCAATAAGTGACATTAAAGCATTTTATCATCTGGTGAAGGAAGTCATGCACCTGTGTAGTATCCCCTGAGGCCTTTTAAGGCTGCCATGAAAGAGAATTACTATATAGAAAAGTGCCCTGTTCCTCAGTGGGGCTTTTCACATTGCAGTTTATTCAAAGATGGGAGAAAGAGAGCTCACAGAGTATGACAGCAGCTATGCTGTCAGATGGAGAAAAATAAGTATTTGTGGGTTTTTTTTTCAGTGGGATGGAGGAGGCATATCTATGCTGTATCTCAAGTAGAAAACACACTACAGCTCGTAACAGCCATCTCAGAGCTCTAAACTTACTAAGTCAGAGACCTTTTTTTTTAATAGGAGCATGCTAATATCCACCCCATACTAAATTAATTTCCTCTACACAGGTCACCTGACCCATCTGCCCTCAGAAATAGTCCTGGCTCTTAATTTTTCCAGTTTTCCAACTGTTCGTTTATGACAGAAGTTCTAGGGAACAGGACTCTCTCTACAGAGGGAACAATAGGACAGAAAAGACATACAGTCCTGGGACGACATAAATAATGTTCCCTATGGAAACATCTCATTCTACAGTCTGCAAAGGATCAACTGGGAGCAACAAATACTCCTATAAAAGAAAGTCTACAGTGCTGCTGAAGTGCAGAGTTGAAGTCTTGCATTAACTCAACACTTACACATCATGGCTAACCTCTTCTGGGGCCACATTCTTCTCTGGGTATGGGATTTCTGACAGAGTTGAAGGTCAGTTAATGTGGGATTTAAAGGTGTCTCTCTTCAGAGCCTGAAAAGGTGTAAAACCCTGAAGAGAGATTGTTCTTTATAAAAGGCACTGGTGAGACTGCATATCTAGTGTCGTGTTCAGTTTTGGATCCCTGACTACAAGAGAGATGCTGAGTCACTTGAGTGTGTGTAGAGAAGAGCGACAAAGCTATTGAAATGAGGAGAACTCATTATGACCCTCCAGTACTTGAAAGAAGCATATAAACAGAAGGGGGAATGACTGCTTACATGGATTGATAGTGATTGGACAAGGGGCAATAGTTTCAAACTAAGACAGGGGAGATTTAGGTTTGATATTAGGAGAAAGTTTTTCACACAGAGGGTGATGACGCACTGAAACAGGTTGCCCAAGGAGGTTGTGGATCCCTGGAGGCATTCAAGGACAGGCTGGATGTGGCTCTGGGCTGCCTCGTCTGGACCCTGCACATAGCAGGGGGTTGAAACTAAATGATCATTGTGGTCCTTTTCAACCCAAGCCATTCTATGATTCTGTGAAACAAGGAAATAGAACATTTGAGGAGTGGCTGAGGTAGCTCAAATTGTTCAGTCTGGAGAAAAGGAACTAAGGGGACAACCCTTTGCTGTCTACATCACAAGAGGTTGCATTGAGGAAGATTTGCAATCTCTTTGCTTCATGTTGCATTCTCTTTCTCTCATAATTTAGTGATTTGATTATGAAAGTAGTTTGATAAGTTCCCACTAGGTAGCTGAGAACAGCAAGAAGATTCCACCCCAGCCTTCTCAACCAGTGGGAAAAACCAACCCTGCTCCTTCACTCATCATTTTCCTAAAATAATTAATTTTCTCTCAGAGCTGTCAGCATGAAATCTCACAGAAGACCTCTTGTTTTCATCAATCAAATGAAACTAGGAGATAGATAACAAAAAACATTCTCCCATTTTCCTCACCCATATTTCTTATCACTTATTACGTTTACAGACAGATATTGCTGGTGCCTTGCAGAGAAAGTTTCCTCTCAGTGTTCAGTTTGAAATCTGTAGCATAGTTTGATTATCCTTGGTAGCAAGAGCACATGGCTATTCTTACATAAAATAGGTGTTAGTTCAACCTTAGAAATGTATTCTCTGACTGACAGTAGGTTTGGGAGATCCTGAGATGCTCATAATGCAAATACCCCTTTCTAAGCTTGATATTTTAATCATGCAGATCTCATTATGTGCAAGGAGGGAGAATGCCACAACTCCATAGAGATAACCAAGTGTTCAGTTCCTATCACTGAAAAATGTGGAAAGAAACCGAATGCCATGTTATATGTTGTAGTAAGCTTCAGACGAAACCAAAGTTGCCTGTTTTAAGTCTAGAATTATATCAATTAATATAAAAGTAAAATGCCATTTTTGTATTACATTTTTCTGTATTTCCAATAGGGATATTTTGCCATACTGTACATACATAAACCAACCTTATGTAGTACGTCTTTTATAATTATGTATCCAAGAAGTAACACCATTTTCTACGTGTATTATTGGTGTTATTATTTTATGGTTTCTTTTGTGTGTGTGTTTGTTTGTTTTTACATCCTTTAATTTCAGTCTGAAATATGAATTTCTTCTTCATGTGGAAGAACCAAACTTTCACAGAGTACAGCAGTGTGTTAAATGATTATAAAAGTAAAGGTTAAAATCCTCTGCTGCTACAAATGAGTACAGCATCATAATCACTGGGGGAATTATACCGATTTCTACCCACCAAATCAGGCTTTACACTTCTGCACTTTAGTTTCATCAGTTTATTTGTACTTGGGTGAGAAAGAGAACTATAGAAAAGTATCAGTTTGTACTTGAAGGGATATTCCTATGTTCACAAGCCTTTATTGCCTTATCATAGACCCATCAATAGTAGACTGTAAAGGCGTATTTGTGACAAGCTTGGTTATCATTCAGGAAAGGAAAAACATCACTGCAGCACTGTGGTTTAGAAACCTCAGGGAGATGCAGACACAGAAATCTGCAGGCTCAGCTGCTATGTATAACATCAAGTGTAAATATTCAAGTGGAAGTACGTGCACTTTAAGAATGGAACTATCAAAACAGAACTACGCAGGAATGCAAACCTGAAGTTTTATAGTGACAGAGACTGTACAATGACAGTCACGCCTGGAAACAACCACAGAACATCAAACTACATAACTCATTCCTCAAACTCTGCACATCCTGCCAACCACCACAAGCTGACCTCCCACACATACGCCTGTCCTAAACAGTGTGGAGCAGCCTCCACTACAGACCCAGCTATTTATGAAGCCAAAGAGTTAAGGACCAAGCATTAACCACTAAGCACGAACTTTTCAGCAGCTGTGTGATTTCCTAGGCTGTTAAGACACAGAAATATATCTGCTTGAAAATACATCTCATGTTGTATGATTGAGAAAGTAAATCACAGCATTTGCATTATGCTTTATGTGGGCTTTTTAGCATTAATATGAATTACTGGGACTGACAGAAAGTATGGCATTTCTTTAAGGCATTACTTACATCCATACTTTTCAAAAACTGTTGGAACATGTGAAAATAAGGTTCTTCCTCTTCTAAATATACATTGGAGGAAACCAAGTAGTCTGAAACATGGTAAAGGTCTCCAGTCCACTGACAGAGTCTCTTTCTCACAGCCAAGAAATGCATTCAAGGAGCTGGAAGAGCAATGAGACACTGGAGCAGAAGTAGAGAGAAGAAACCATTGCTCCCAGCTGCTCTGGGGAGAAGCTGCTAGGTAGGACTGGCAGGGCTGTAGTGTCTGTGTGACAGTGAAGGCCATCAGATGTTCTGGGGTGGTCACAGATCATTCCAGCTGGTTCTGAAACCACTGTGAGTTCTGCAGGCTGAAAATATTGGTGCACTGGGGGAGGGTGCAAAGCCCCTGAGGGAGAAAGAGGGAAGCAGCCAGGACAGAGCCAGAGCCAGGGACACAGACATGGACATGGACAGGACATAGACAGTTCTTGAGGAATTGAGGCCTATGGGAGACACACTGAGGCAGGGCAGGGCTACTAAGGAACTGGGCAGCCTCCAAATCCATGAGAAGAGAAGCAGAAAGAAACCGTGGCAGGTACAGCTTCAGCCTCCTGTAGTGCTGGTCTCCTCCTCGCAGGAAAGTGTCAGTTAATTGTTCATGTTCTCTTTTTTCTCCTGTTTCAATACTCAAATGAGCAGGGCTGAAAAAATACGAAGAACATTTCTGTGACTGATTCAGCCCTGGAACAGGATGCCCAGAGAGGTTGTGAAGTCTCCTTTTTTTGGAGATATTCAAGACCTGTCTGGATACCTACCTGCTGTACAGAACTTGGTATAGCTGGGGATTGGATTCAATCTCCAGAGATGCTTTCCAACTCTGTGATTCTGTAATTCTGCGGATCAGAAGTTTGTGCTTTTTGACAGTAGAGTAAGTGAAAAATCCACTTCAGCCTGAGACACTGATGTGAAACTTTTCACCTTCCCCACCCCAGAGTGCAATCTGCATCTCTGACAAATCCAGTTGCAGATATATCAGCTAGAGGCATTGGTGGGGTGGCAGTGGGAGGCAGTCCAAGCAAAAGCTGATGGGCACGGCAGTACTGATAGAAAGGCGACGTCCACGTTGGCAGGAGACGCAGCTACAACAGCCTGCTTATTATTCAGTGCAAAAGCTGTTCAGAGAACCGGGGTTTCTTTTCCCTACCGCCTTAATACCAGCTTCGGAGCTGCTGAAGGGGAAGAGCGGCTCCGCGCAGGACTCGGTCCCTCCCGCCAGAAGCCGCCACCCGCCTGCGCCCAGCGCCATCTAGTGGAAAAGACTCCCCTCGTTCACAGGCTCTGATCCAGGATAAGAAAAGGGCAGATAGGTTATGACAGCTCTGAGGTAGTCAAGATGTTACCCGGATGTAACTAAAAATTATATCTTAATCCTGCATGATCTAGCTAGAGGTTTTTTTTTGTTTTGTTTTTTGTTTTGTTTTGTTTTGTTTTTTTCATTAATATTAACTAGGCTGATGATCAATCAGACTAAAAATATTGTCCGTTATTGCATTTTTAGAAATTAATCTATAATCTCAGGAATTGAGATGAAAGATAGTTTGTAGCGTACTGAAACTAATGAGCCTTCCTCAGGGAAACATGAATTCTTTTGGCTGTTATTGCAAAGAACAGTCAGCAAATAATGTATTATTATTAGAATGATTGTCAGTACAATTACAATATAGAACCACAGAATTGCTCAGGTTGGAAGAGACCTTAAAGATAATCTAGTTATGACCTCCTTGCCATGGACAGGGTTTCCACCCACCAGATCAGGCTGCCCAGGCCCCATCAAACCTGCCCTTGAACACCTCCAGAGATGGGGTTTCCACAACTTCTTTTGGGCAGCTTGTTCCAGTACCTCACTGCCCCCTGAGTAAAAAAAAATTCTTCCAAATATCTAACTTAAATCTCCCCATCTTTAGTTTAAAATCTTTCCCCTTTTCCTATCACTATCAGCCCATGTAAAAAGTTGCTCCCCCTCCTGCTTATAAGGTCCCTTCTAGTACTAGAAGTACTAGAAGGCTGCAGTGAGGTTCACCTAGTGCCTTCTCTTCTCCCTCACAGCCTTTCTTCATAGGAGAGGTGCTCCAGACTTCTGATCATCTTTGTAGCCCTCTTCTGGACCCACTCCAACAGCTCTGCATCCTTCCTGTACTGGGGACCTCAGGCTTGGACAATAAAATACACTTCAGTGTACAGCACTTTATGAATTTAGGTAAGTATGAGCCACATTTGACTAAATTAAAGTGGACATAGAGAAAAGCTTTATCTTTTGTCAGAAAATAGGTAATCTTTCATCTCTTAAATCTAGATGTCTAATAATCTTCTAATAACAAAAATCAAAGTCAAGAAAAGGAAAGGCAAAGATCAGTAGATTGATGCAAAGAACTAATGCAGTATTTGCTTCATGATATCCATTAATAGGAGCTAAACACAGGAAATCTCCGTGATACCAGTGCTTTTACTACATTTCTACTTCTACTTCATGCCACTAAACTTATAGGAAACGTATTTACATCTCCTGTCATCTGTTCCCTTATATTTGCTTTGAAACATTCTGCATTAGGTGGGAATTATTGAGAGCTAAAGAACATCTAAATTTTGCATGAATAACCTTTATTCTTTGAGAATTCTGCACGAATTTTCATTGATGCAATAAGGTCTACACAAAATAGTGCCTCTTTGAACGGAATCTCTGGAGAACCGAATACAAAAGTTCTCACAGTTTTTCATGTTACACCATCTCAGGTATTTGAGAAGAATTTCTACCATTGTCAGCTTAGAAGGAAAAGGGAAAGTCAAATAATAAAAAGTATATATTTATATTCTGCTTCTAAAACAAGAAGGAGGTAACAATTTTTATATTGTTTGCATATTTGCACTTTTACAATTTGACACTGTCTTGATAGTTGAGGAACTGTTTTAGAAAAGCACTACAGCTTGAAAATAAATACAGTACAGTAACAAGCTGCTAGAAATAACAAAACAGTATCTCAGAGGCTCACCTCAGCTCTCACATTTGTGTTTTCAAGGAATGAGGTTAATGGAGCGCATCTTTATGGATTACTCTGTAGACATTTGAACTTAGTAAATTTGATGTTTATGAAAGCAGTAGACTCAATGCTATGAAAGTCACAAAGTGTAATCCTACCAGATTGAGGATGCTTTCCCATTCCCTTTCAGTGACCAAAGAAGAAAAACTGCTACATCTTTCTGTTGGCTTTCATTTTGTGTTTATAACTGGCTACATTCAAAAGCTATTTTGCTCTATTCTCTTCTTTATTCTTATTAGTCATATTGTTTCATAAGCATGGCTACTGAACAGACATTTTGAGAATTTACAGTGATTCATTTAATTAAGGAAAATAAACTCATTTTGTGATGACATTAATTTCAGGTTGAAACAGTTAGTCTTTCTTCTAGCTGTGATGACCAATCTGTCTTTATTCATGAGTTCTTTCATTCAGGAAAAAAATGGTGTAACATGTAGGAAAAGGCCCAGAGAGTAGACTGATGTTCACAAATGTTTAAAGTAATATTCAGTACAAAGAGATCAGTAATGACATAAACACAAAAACTTATAACTTGTGGGTAGGTAAATCTTAGTGGTGTGAGATCCAGGGATCCAGGAAGATTTTACTATTTGCTAACAAAAAAATAATCAAGAAAACACTTAAGTCACTTTAATTTGTAGATGTCCTACTCATTAACTGCTTGACATAGACTGATGACATAAGTTTAGGTGAAGGAAAATTATTTGTGTTATGATTTGATAAAAATAATCATTAAAAAAAAAAAAGAAGTATATAATGGATTTCAGAAAAAATTAATGCATGGCAACAGACCTCTTACTGTTTTCACATCACACAAATGCACAGACACACACACACACACACACACCACCAGCACCAACATGGGTGAAGTAAATTCAATATTAATATAATACAGCTCTGCCTAGCGGGAAGGTTTATTCAAGTAAAGAGCCAGTTATGTGCTGAGACCCTTGAGGCTGTTTGGAATTGTAACAGATTTAGGTTCTGTATCATAACTTACAAGTTTTGTACCAGTGATTTTCTATTTTCTTCCTTTTGTGAAGTATTTTTCTTTTTTTCTTTCTTTCTTTTTTTTTTTTTTTTTTACTGAAGTAGCAGAGCTACCCACGTTGAGCAAGTTTAAGTCAATCAAAGAATTAAAAACAAGGAATTTGCTGAACACCAGAGGTTAGGCAACGAATCTTCAGGCAAATCCATAGGATTAGATAAGAAACAAAGTTTCTATATGCTGGAGGGCTTTTCTTTGTTTTGTTTTCTTCCTTTTAAAAATACTTTCAATTCAAAAATACTCTATTTTTTCCCCTTAAGATAGTGGAATTAGAAGAAATACTGCACCCTACACTCCTCAAAGTATGCCTACTGTTTATAGTTTGCAGTGCCTCTTCACAAGAGCAGAGCTGTTGAGAATTCACAACTTCATGAATCTTCATTGCGTTCAACAAGATAGCTAATTTCAGGTGGCACTGAATAAAAACTGCACCTAAACTTTCAAGTTAGCATTGATTTATAACTGAGTTAAATACCTGATGTTCTTTAATCAGTACCTGGAGGGAATTAAGTACCACAAAGTGGAATTCACTATAATTTCCTTGGTAAGTAACTTGCAGCCTAAAATAGCTAATAGAAAAAATCTGGGAAGATTGACATGAGCACTGAGTCCCTCTGTGGTGCTGTAGCAGCTAATTGATGGCTACAGAGGAATTCCTGTGGTGCATCAGGTTAACAGACACAGCCACTCTCCAGCTCCCAGGAGCCAATATCAACACTTTTCAACGCTTTTCAACACTTTTTTTTTTTTTTTTTTTTTTTAAGTTCAAGATGTTTAAAATGTAAGGCTTACAGGCTAACAATTAATCCACTAAGTCAGGATTTTAAGTACTCACTCAAGCTGAACACTGTTATTCAATAGATGTGTAGAGACCAAAGTTTTCTCAGTTCCCTGAAGAGGTTTCATAAAGAAGCAGATGTCTTCTTTCCCTGAAGTTATCAGATTTTCAGACCAAAAAAGCACAGGTTGAAAGTTCTTCCTCACAACAGGACACTCTCCTGAGAATTGGAAGAGTGGAGAGGGGAGGGAATCAGTTTTTATCCATGTAACTCTGAGCTTTTGAATTAAGAAAAGGGTAGCAAATATTTTCTGTATGATCATCATTTGAATAGAAATGTGTGAGTATGAAATGTATGAGTGTGAAATGAATGCAATCAGCATCATCACAGGCTAAGTGAACTTTGGGGACACATAATATGTTTTCCCTTCAAAAGACAGATAAACATTTAGTTTAAAGGTACGGAGCTAGATGATCATCAGAGGTCCCTTCCAACTCAGTACATTCTGTATTTCTATAAAAATGTGAAGGTGCTCAGGCCTGTCAAGAAGACACAACATTGAAATACACACAGAAGTAAAATTTCAGATATCTTCATAAATTTACTAGAGGGATGTATGTTAAAAACATATGTTTAATCTGTAAATATTGAAAATTTCCTCCTTGTATGTCTGGAGAGGTTAGGTATGTTGAGGATCCTTACGAGGATCCATGTTTATACCTTGCATGATGTCTGACTGGTCATGCAAGATGTTAACTCACCTTGGCCTCACTCACACTGAAACTGTATGATTATCATCATGACAGTGATGAATTCTAAAAACAGATCTTGATCACAAAGAGTGAAATGAATGCCTAGGACTTCAAAGTACCAGACTTATACAAAGACAGATGACATCCAGCCAGAGTAAATAAGGCAGAGAAATAAAATTGCTATATAATAACATAAGTCCTACAAAATAAAGACAGATGGATAAGCAATCTTACCCACTCAGTCATCCCACCCTATTTCCCATTCTGAGCATGAGTAAAAGGGCAAGTGCTACCAAATCACTTCTTTGCTTCTCATGATATTGTATTTATTGAGTGTATTTTAAATGTAGATGTGGGTGTTCTCTATGTATGTTAGGAACAAGAAAACTGACTGAGTAATTGGCCAGCCTAACAGAAACATTTTAGTTATGAGCATCACCATTTAGAAATATATTTGTAAGGGCTGAAATTCAGCATTGTATAAACAAATACAGCTATGTTCCACAGCCATATCTCAGCTTGGTTCTGAGGCTGAATTTCAAGTTGTTGTTTGTGATATGCATATATGCACACTGTTATGGACAAGTACATTTATAAAACTAAAGAATTTGAGCTCAGTTAATGTTTTAACAGTCTCACAGTCTAAGTTATGTAATTGAAACAGCAAAGTCACAATGATAATACAATCAAAACTGTTCAAACAGAACTCCTCTTCCTAGAATACCTCCATTTCTCTGGCATTTTGCTCATGCTGCCAATGATCCTCTTGTCCTAAGGTTCAAATCTGCTAAAGTCTGAATATTGCCTTCCTCAGCCTCAAGTGACATCACAGTCTGTTGCAAGCAAAGCAGGAACTTCACAGGTTTGCCAGACCTTTACAGTGGCCAGAAAACTTAAGCTCACACAAGTTTATAGTCCCTTGGCCACCAGGCAGTGGTTAAAATAAGCTGAGCCATTTCAAGACAAACCCAGACATGGCCTGTTAACAATGACCTGACACCCTGTAATGTCAGGTCAGTCCAAATCTTACAGGCTCTTACCAGTTATGGCAAAAAGCTTTTTTCCTGAAGTATAGAGCCTTCTTCATTACTTGCCTGTATGCATAAAATAACAATTTTTATGGACAGCAAATTATTTACTTATAAAGATAAAATATCTGATGAGTAATTTCACATGCTATAGAGCCTTCAAGTTGATAAAGAAATCCTCTTGCTCAGTAAGCATATCCACAGTTCGCTGAACCATGCTTCTAACTAAGGACAGTGGAAGCAGATGTACTTGCTCATAAGAGAATAAGGATGCAAGCATCCTCCTTGTCTATAGGACAAAACCAAATACTATAATATATGTGATTCTAAGAATAACTCAGGTCTTTCTGTGCTAACTCAAATTTTATAATCAATTGGCATGGATAAGGCAATGTGTAACCTAAAATTTTGCCTATTGCTTTAGATCTTATTCTTTGGACAGCAAGTAGAATATATTCATATGTATTGATCTTCCAATCAGTATGCTCATACTGAATAATGTATAACATACCAGAACTGGATACATATGAGCTGTGTGTTATTTCTACAAATTTCTACTTCTGTTGTATCCACAATTCTGTTGTTATCCATAATAACTTCCATAATTAGGAAGTTATTAAGAGGCGAACATTCAAAATTTTCAGTGAGGTCTCTTACCTTTCCAAATGAAAAAATGTGTATTTTTTTAATTTCTCATTTTACTATTAGGATCATGACTCAATTTAATGCTGCAAAGGCAAGACTCCTTGGGATCAGGGAACAGGTTGCTCTTTGAAGCAGACGTCTTTTCCAACCAGCCTAGCTTCCAGAAGGGATGTGAGTGCCCTGACACCCTCTCTGCCACTGGTAATCCTTTATAATCACCAAACTGGTATTTTTCTCACAGGCCATAGGATAGGAGCAGGGGAGAGAGTACAACTCTCAGTTTTTTGAAACATCTGCTAGAGTCTTCTTGGCAGTGCTTCACATCAAAGCACCCTTAGCAGAGCTTTACAGAAACAGTGTTTGTCACTGATGCTTTCAGTTCATGTGAATGTACTCCAAGGCTTCAGAGCTCAGAAGAGCTTTCTTTGCTTACACCAGGAAACTGCTGAAATGAGCTCAAAACAACTACTGTGCCCATATACATCTGAATTGGCATTTGCAGGACACTGGCTTGGCTGGAGCACAGTAATAATTCCCATCTAATATGTTTCAATTTTCAAGCTGTGTTATTTGGACATAGACTGCAAAGCACATCTTTCTTATCCCCATTTAGCAACCAAATGGAGTGTGGCTTTTTGCAGATACACAGTACACTTATCACAAATTCATTAACACACAATAAAATTACAGTAATTGTACAAACTTCCCTGCTAGCAAAATCATAATTTAAATAGGATGAAGAGAAGAATTAGTTAGTTCTAACTCTTGCCACAAAATTCAAAGAGAACTTGAAAGATATATTTTTCAAAGCAAACTTTAAAATGTATAACAATGTGAAGTGATCTAATTTTCTGTGAGCACATTAGAAGATAGCAAGAAAAAGAGATTGTAGCAGGGTGAGTGACAGGCTTTGGAAAAGTAGTAATTAGTCTGAAAAAAGTCTGATTAAGATATTCAAAAGCTAAAAAAGGGTTTTACTGCACAGTACATTTTGGATTTTGAATATCCTCCACTATACTGGCAGTCAGTTCTACTGTTCTGATATAGTTTGTCAGTCTCTTTGATCCGTTGAGTGGTTTCAGACAACCAAAATTAAAAATTGTTACAGTAGAAAAGTGAAAAAGCATCCAGAGATGACCAGCAAGGATGAACAGAATACACACAGAATATACACAGTGTTTTCCAAACAGGAGTGACTAATTACTCTGGGATTCCTGAGCTTAGAAAATACATGTCTGAGGGGTAAATTATAGACAACCATAAAAGAAGAATGACATGGCATAAGTAAGTTAAGTATTTTCTGTTTTTACCAGAAGAAAAACCGAATAATACATAAAAGTAGTGGCAAATAAGTTCAAAAATAAGCAAAAGGAGCTGATTTTTAAAAAAGCAGGCAGTGCACATGTAAAACTAACTGTGAAAGGATTTTTGTTAATATCAAAATTTTACGTGGATTCAAATTGAGACTGGACATGTTGATTAAAGAGAAATTCACTAAACATTACAAGTCACATATGTCATAGGCAGTATATCAGCAGAAAATGGGTAGAGTCTCAGCAAATGCTAAGGGGAGGGAAATATACATGGTGCCTCTATTCTTACACTCTTCCCTGACATCTACATGTGACCAGCAGAGAAAGCAGAGTACCAGAATAGCCACTGTTATGAAAACATTATGAAAGAGTTCCTTTAAAAATATTGCTAGCCTTACACTGAGGTATTGTGAGTAACAATCTGAATACAAGAGAACACATTTTTATATAATACAGGCTATGTCACAAAATTCAGTTGTATATGCACTCAGGTTCACTGTGGACATCAATATTCATGAATTAGCTGAGTGCACTTGACCAAATGTGTTTCTTACATATATGTGATTTAGGATAAGAAACAATTCCTTAGATAGAGAACTCCAGTAAATAAAGCAAACAAAAAACGAGACAAACACTGAAATACCTTTGAGCCAACTGATGAAAATCATTGCCTCGCTCTGTTCTTTACTTGTGTGGCCATATCTTAATGATAATATTAAAAAAAAAAAAAAAAGCACAAAGGAGGACCACTGTAGTTCATAACTAATAATAACACCAAAGGAAATTAAATCACCTCTCTAGTGATTTCTGGTTGTCAATCTGGTTGTCAATCTGTGATTTTCAGACTGAAGATCTCTGTTGGCTAATACTCAAGTTTAACTAACGAGTACTGTGAAATAGCCATTAGAAAGAAGCACTATAGGAGATACACAATAAGACTGGGCACCTGAGCATACAGTCTTGTATCTAGAAGAGCCCAGTGAAGTTAACTCAGTCTGAAAATGCTGCACTTCAGTCACCTGTTGTAGTTTTATTCTCCAATGATTTAAGAACAGATGGCCAGCCTCAGTCCAAAATTTCTTATTCTTCCGAATTTTATTCAGCCTTCACAGCACAATTTGTAAGTCATTTTTCCTGATTAATTTTAAACATTCTGAAATGGAAGAATGAGCTCTGATCTGCTTGCAGGACATTTACATCTTTTGTATGGTCGCTCTTACACAAAATGTAAATGGATGTTATGCAAAATAGATTATGGTAATTACGATTATTGTAATTGGTTACAAAATGTGAAGAGGAAAGCAGGAGTGGGAATTAGAAAGTAGAATAAGATGGGGAATCTCAGCTTCTAATATAGAATGCAGAATGAGCACTTGGCTTACAAAAGCCTCCAGATGCTTGTCAAAGAAAATTGAAAACAGGAAACAGAAAATCTGCCAGATCTTAAAGACAGATGCAAGACAATGAAGTATTAATACTGAAAGGATCAAAACCAAATAATTCTGAAAATTTGGCCAGCTTGTCCAAAATTCTGGAACAGAGTATGAGAAGTTACATGTCCTTTAAATGTAAGAATGCTCTCAGAAGATTCAAGCAAACCAATTTGTACCCAGATCTGGAACTCCAGTCAAGATGCAAGAAATAGCTTCTCTTTCCTCATACAGATTTCAGATCCAGAAAGAATTAACTTACACTGCTTTAACGCCATCATAAATTAAGTAATAAACTTTTGGTTAAACTTGTTCCTACCCCATGCTTTAAACTGGTATGCTTTAAAAACAGTTTTAAAGTATTTTGCCCTTGTTGCAAACACATAAGGTTTATGAATATTTTCAGCATCACAGGAGGGAGAAGAGGCTGTTTTCATTCTTTTATTTAACAAGTAACTTTGGGGTGGAAGTCTTGTCATCTTACGTCCTCTGTGTAACCTAGGGAGAGAAAAGATTTCACCATTTATTGTGCTGGAGCTCAGGGAAATTAGCTGTCTAATTTAGCTGCCAGTCAAGGGTGAAGGAAGGCCTTCCCATTCCCCAGCATTTTTTGTAACTAGCCCAATTTAATAACAATTAGATAAATTGCCAGTGGGTATACTTTGCAAAGTCTATTTTATCTTTTCCAATTTTCCTAATGTGGATTAGCTGTGTAAATGGAAATAAAGGATAATGCAGAATGACTGTTTATTTGTTTATTTATACAGTTCTTGCTCCTGGAGTTTGATTCTTAGAAAAGTGATCGATCTGCAGGGAACAGAAGAGTTGCATGCTCAGCTCAAGCCATAAATGTTGATAAAGCAATTAAAATCCTTCAGACTTAGATTTAACACTGCAATTCAGAGAACAGAGTGAATGTAAATCACATTCACAGCCTATTTCAAATGCTTTCTCAGTTAGATAGACTTACAGGGAATTTTATTCCTTTTAACAAAAACTGTTACTTAGTTGAACTTCCAATACAAGAACAGGAATAGGCAATCAGAGATATAGATCCATGGTACAATTCCTCAGTGTGAATATAAGGGAGTATGTTTGCCATATTTTCTTGAATTTATCTTTTTTAGTTTCAAAGAACTCAGTTAATTTATATGTGGTTTATAGGATTTGCTTAACCTGTACCTCACTGATTTTTGTTAGGGCAGCCAGTAATTCAGAATATGGCTAGAAACCTGGCATGATCCAGCTTCTGTCACTGCTAAGACTGCAGCTTCTCCAACAACCCAAATATAAAAAATAGATGCTATCATAGGTTCCCTCGGTGACCTGCAAGTATCTCACCTTTCCCTTATATAATTTTAATATTTACTATTATTACATGACTAATTGAATTTCAGAACTTTGTATCATCAGAAACATCAGAATATTCAACATACTGATATAGATGTTCACCTCAGGTAAGAGATCACAAGAACAAGCTAACATTGCACATTTACAGAATTGTTTGACTGTGTATACAGCTGTGAGAATACAGAGGCTAATGGGCTTTAATATCTTGTTGCTTTTACTGGCTTTTAAAATATTTTTTCCATGCCACATGGGGAGTTTGTTAGGCAACTTTTCATCTATCCCAATTCGTCACTTGATCAGAAATCCCCTGCAGAGGTACTTTGAGACCATTGCACAGAGAGTGAATCTTTTTCATCCCATCCTCTTCGATGGGGGTTACAATCATGAGCTTGCATGATTTTTCTGAAATATGCTGCTTTCATGTATTAAAACTTAAGTCAGATTTCTCAGTGCTTATTTAATAGTGGTTATGGAGGAGGGAGGAAAGTTCTAATGCACTGCTTTGAAAACAGTCTGTTATAGCAGACTCTAAATCAAAGCGTCAGACACCTCCTGCCATATTTGTGAAATAATCATCTGCTAGAATGCATCAGTGGAGCTATGAATTATGTACCTGAACCTTAACTGCAGTTAACATTAGAGTCTGATTCTCAATGTAGTTTTGTATATATATATATTTTGTTGCATCAGAAATGAAACAAAATCCCTGTTTTTCTCTCCCTCCCAAAAAATTGCAGATCAGATGATTTTACATTTTTTTTTCATGTTTTCTTTAGGAATTATCGTTTTAATCCTAAATTGGTGTTGTAGATACTAAAACAATTTTAAGCTGTAGCTGCTATCTGTTCTGTAAGTATTGATTAGTGGGAAGAAGGTAGGAAAATGTGCCAAGGCAGTCAAATTGCCTTTATTTTAAATAAATAAATAAATAAATAAATAAATAAATAAAAAGTAAAAACACAGATGAGCACATTTTCAGCTTTTATTTTTCTTTCTCTAAAAGCCCTAGGATTTTACCGTGGAGCAATTGTGAAACAATTCCATGGATTTCACAAAAGGTATCTTAATGGAGAGACAAATAAGTATGTTTATTACAGGCATTTGTTCCATGGCAGAGCTTAAGGGCTGAAGCTGAGGTCAGGACCTCACTTAGACTACCCACTGCAGAAACACGTACAAAGGGAAAGTGCTTCCCTGAAGAGCTAATAAAGCAGCTTACTAAAGAAAATTGCAGAAGATGCCCAAAGCCACATGGAAAATTGGTAGTAGACTAACAGATCAGAAGCCCATTTTTCTTGCTGACCTTGTCAGAGTTTTTGTCACGGACAGAAGCATTTATGCCACAAATGTTACCTTATGGTTGGATTTTTGGCATTGTCAGTTGCTGTGTACACCATATCCACTGTTTGGGCAGAGCACCTTCATTTGTCACACGAAGACATAAAATGTAGATGCAAATGTATGCAGAAACACTTTGGTATAACTTGCAATTCAGCTGCCATTGTCGTAGTGACATAAATAATGTGCCTTTCTGTCTGCTACTAGCCCACACAGACACCTGTCTATTAGACAGACAAACAAAAAGTAAAAGGAATAATCTCCTTATTGCTGCCAAGTCACTGAGGGCAATACTCTCCTACGTATTTAATAAGTCACAGACATGTGTCACAAAAGCAGTGCTAGTGGGTGAAAAGAATCATAGAATCACAGAATTGCTCAAGTTGGAAAAGACCTTAAAGATCATTGAGTCCAACCACTACCTAACCATACTACCCTAACAACCCTCCTCTAAATCATGTCCCTACTGAAGTTATCTTTAAATTCATCAAGGGACACTTGTGGAAAAGTACATTACAGTTGAACATGTCTGGATCCAAACCACAGGCTGCACAAGTCCTGTGCACCATGGAAAAATGAAGCAGTGAGAGGAAAAATGAGATGGCACATAGAGGACATTCTGCTGAGTTCAGCGCTGCTGGAGAACACATCCCAGGAGAGTGTGTTGTGTTTATGAAACTGGTTGAGTGACCTAACAACTTGTTGTTTTGCTGGATATGAGAACAAGCCACTGGGCTACCTTGCAACTATTTATTAGTACAGGTATAGAGACTGAAAATACTAAAAGAGCCCATGTATTTTCCTCTAGTTGTTACCTTTTATTGGTAGAACCACATTTACAAGGACACTGTTACTGATGAATGTAATGGATTTTGTTGTTTGCAGTAGAGCTTTTTTTAACAAAATCAAACATCAAACAAGACTGTAACCTGGATACTGCACCAAGCAGAGTGTACACTAGGTAGGCAAGAAAGAGAAACCATGCAGAACGTAAAGGAGTGTTAACCTGTTAAGAGAGTTAAACTGTATTTATACATTTTACATACAATTGATTAGTGTTACTGCATCGTCCTCTGCTTGCATAGTGCAGATATCATATTTGCAGCTCAATTTTACAAACCTGACAGTTTTTAAAATAAATATTTTTCACTACCAGTCTCAAATTCCTTCAATTTATAACAGCAAAAAAGCACCTTGGAGAAGTACAGTCTATGCACAACCATAAGTACAATGATGATTCAGAGTTCTCACTGCTTAGGAGGTCTCAGTTCACTCTTTTTGAAATGACAGATGTTGCCAAACTTAGGCTTCCATTAGGTTGTTGGTATATCCTGGCAGGGACTGACAACAAAATGATCCATAATAAATGCACCAAATAGCTCTATAAAACAGCATTAAACGTGGTTCCTACCAGAGGTGACATGTATGAGTGTTCTATTTTCACACATTACAAATCTGACATTTGCTTTAAAAGTTAGGACAGTCCAAGACAGTCCAGCTCCAATCCCAACAATTCCACCTTAGTTTGGCATCTGCTGCCTCACTCTCTACCATGTCATGCGCCATACTCCCCATTTTATGAGGTTTAACATAAAAAGATCAGATACTGTGATGTCTGTAGAAATCTGAAACTAACTTTGCTCCTTTAGTATTTTAATCTTACCTGTCTTCAGAATTAGGTGTTCAATCTCTTGTTAGTAGCTTTGTTTTCCTAACAAGGTGCCATTTTTTGCATTCAAACATTGTTTTTTACTCTGCAAGACATGAGTCTTGGATGGTAGAAGTAAAATCCAAAAATATTGTAAAATGAAGCATAAATGAAGGAGAGAAGAATGTTCAATTATTAATTAAGGCTAGCAAATAACTTGCTTTGTGTTCTGACCATATCTGCTAGTTGCCAAATTGGCCACTATTTCGGCCTTGCTAGAGTCAATTCAACCAATTATCAGAGACGACTGTCTTGCTCTGCCCCATTTATTTGTTATTAGTCCTCTTGTTTTGTACAGAATTTTTTGATGATTAGCTTTCTCTTGCAGAATACAGTGTAAATCCTAGGTTGTCTGGGTATATACAGCTTCAAAGGAAGACACGATTTTCACCATTTGGCAAACTGAACTGCTGAATGCTGTCAAGAAGGATCATGATCAGTTTAGGAAAAAAAAAAAAAAAAAAAAAAAGTTTATGAATTTTTAACTTGGTCTTTGCACTGATGAAGAAAAATTGTTGGCAGAATAGGCAAAGGTGAAATATAGCAAATACAAATTGTACATTTATCTTTTTGTGGAAAAAAAAAAAAAGCCATTTCATTTTATAGACTTCGAACTGCTTCTAGAGGTTAAGCTATGTAAGAAGAATTCATTTCCTTTTATTCAAAACATATTTTTATGCATTGAGGGCATAAACACACATTTCTGCTTATGTGGCTTTAATGTGTCAATATATCAAAGTGTAAATCTAAACAACCATTAAAGGAGAACAGAAAATCTCATGTTTATCTCTAGTGTAAAGAAACAAAAATAAGATAACTGATAATTAATAGGAGAACCTGGAAGTGGACAATAGCAGATAATATTTTGTCTGTAATTTATTTTGTGACTCTCGTGTGCCTGGTATTGCTTTTTTACATTTTACTCCATCAAGTCATAACGAATAGTTTTATAGAGGTCACAGTGCCTATAGAATTGAATAGGGCACTCTGCGTCTAGATAAGCAGACAGTAAAATCAATATAAATTATAGAACAGTTTGAAACCTGGAATTGATCTCCTACTGTCAGAAGAAAGGTAGATATTCTACAAAGTTACACAGTATGTGCCTGTAGTGAGTTTACCTGAGCATGCTGCTAGTTGCTTGTACAGATGAATGAAGGAATGTCTACCATAATTCTAAGCACACACAGTTATATTAAACAACTCATTGGATCTTAATCTTACCCACATTGATTAGCCTCAAGCGCATCTCATGCATGAATACCCTCAGGCTGTTGCTGTGCTTGCTAGAATTAGTGAAAGGAACTGCACCATCTTCATGAGATTTGATTTCAAGTGATGAGGTTCAAGAAACAGATTAGACTGAATAGCTGAAATTATAAATTACCACAGTGTGATACTTTCATTCTATGATTTTTTGATCATCGGTGATTCAATTATAAAATGTATACTTTGGTGATCAAGTCTAATCTGTGTCCATTCTTCCTGTGACACTTTCCACTTGAAAAGAGCATCTTTACTTACACCAAAAAAATCCAATTACCTGAGTGCATTGCATTGCTTTAAAATATGAAGTCTCAAAGTTGTGTAAAAATGTTCTTGAGTACAATAGCCAATGACTGCATTTGGTCTCAGCCATCTGAGTGACAAAATAACCTGCTTGAAATCCATCATTCCAGCCCATCGCCAAGGTTAATGTGTACACTCACGCCTCACCAGATTGCTACATGCCTGCCACTACATGCTAAATGATCTGTCCTTTGCAGTTTCCAGGCACCGCTATCAATCACTTGCAGCTCTGCATCTGGCCTCTGTTTTGCAAGCCTGGTCATTCCTGGCTTATTATTAATCATACCAGCTATCAAATTGTTAGGTCAAAATCACATTGAAAAATATGACAATGAATTACGGTAATTACAGAGACCCAGGAGAGAAAAGCTCATCTCAGAGAGAATGCAAGCTGAAGTCAATCAAACATTAGCAATATTTTCAATTAGTAGTCACTGTTTGATTGTTTGGGGGCTGATCTTTATTCTTTTGCCTAATGTCTTCCCTCTATGCACAAACTTTAACCTTTATGTTTTTCCCAACTTTCTAGGAGGTAAAACCGTAATTTCTTTCTCCTCCCCCTCTACTCTGCCCTGGTAAGGCCTCATCTGGAGTACTGCGTCCAGTTCTGGGCTCCCCAGTACAAAAAAGACAGGGATCTCTTGGAAAGAGTCCAGCGGAGGGCCACAAAGATGGTGAAGGGCCTGGAGCATCTCTCCTATGAAGAAAGGCTGAGTGAACTGGGTCTGTTCAGCCTTGAGAAAAGGAGACTGAGAGGGGACCTGATCCAGGTCTATAAATATCTAAGGTGTGGGGGGCAGAATGGCGAGGCCAGACTGTTTTCAGTGGTGAGTGGAGATAGGACAAGGGGAAATGGCCGGAAACTGCAGCATAGGAAGTTCTGCACAAATGTGCGCAAGAACTTCTTTACAGTGAGGTGACGGAGCACTGGAACAGGCTGCCCAGGGAGGTGGTGGAGTCTCCTTCTCTGGAGATGTTCAAGACCTGCCTGGATGCCTACCTGTGCGACCTGCTGTAGGGAACCTGCTTTGGCAGGGGGGTTGGACTCGATGATCTCTGGAGGTCCCTTCCAACCCCTACAATTCTGTGATTCTGTGATTCTGTGATTCTTTATTATGTGGTTAATTTACTGGTTTGTTTTTCAGCCCATACTAGTTGCACTTAATGGAGGGCAAGGATTGCATTTTCAGAGTATCCCATTGTAATCACAACAGCTATTTCCTCAAACTTCATTAAGTTCTCTTTTATTATTTGTTCATAGTGACTCCAAACCAAACCAGTTAATGTATATTCAATGCTAAGAGAAAATACAAGTATCTGAAATAATTTTGATATACCTTTTTTTTTTCCTCCCCCCGAGAACAGTAGCATATAGAAAAGAAACATGAAACGGATAAATTCTAAACATATTCACATTTTATTTGGAGAGAAAATTTAGGCCACCAAGAATGTTTTCAGAGTTATAATATTATTGAAATGAAGCCTTTCACTGAAAGATGAACTAGAGTTTTATGAAAGACTCTATTTGAGAAAATTGGGAAAGACCACAGCTCAAGACACTGCCTAACTCACTAATAGAAGTATCACCGAACATATGGTGTATTTATGGACCTGGAGAAGCCTAGGAGAAAATAATCCTAATGTTTCTCATTTAGCTCTACTTTGTTTAGCATAAGCACTCCCAGTGTTTCAATCCCAGTGTTTCAACAGTAGAGACAAGTATGATCTCCCAGTCTGCGCACAGGTCAGCAACAAAAAATTGCTACGTGCCAGCCCTCATTCTAACTCTTGGGTGTTAAATTGCATGTGAAGGAGTTAATGGCTACTAATTCAAAGGAGCTGTTTAGTCATTCCCTGGGGTAAATCAGTTATGATCTGGGAAGAGTGAGTAGTATGTATTTTATGGGAAGAGTGTTCTGACTAAAAAAAATATTCTGGAAATGTGAGACTATTTAATATGAAAAGAAATGTATACAGATTTGAATAAATCAGCCTTGATATATAACCAAACATTTGGTGTCTAAGAAATACAAAACCATGAAAATATGAAAGAGGTATTTCTGTATTTTGGCAGCTGCAAGATCTACAGATGATGTACTGAGAGAAAAAATTTGATGCATAGGCAGTCCAGGGAAAGTTTGGATATAAAACAACATCTATGAAAGACACTGAATTAATTAGAAACCATTATAAATAGGAAATGATTGATGAGATCATAAAATTACTGATCTTTTTGTATCAGAACAGTTTTTCTTTTAATGCATAAACAATATAATTCCTATTCAGAAAATTCGGATAAGTGCACATGGGTGTACTGAAATCACCCTGAAGTTATTTTTGAAGCAGTTGCAGGTATGGAGATCATACTTTTTCACTAGTTGTGAGTTTTGCATCCAACTGCATCCAAGAACAGTTTCATCAGTTTCCAGTTAATTTCACTCTCCATTTCCCTGCACTATTCATATCTACATAGTTTCTGGTTAGCAAAGACTTCAATGAAGTATCATTTTTTTAAGCTGTTATTGCAGAATATTCTCAGAAGGCACATTTTGAGTTAATAAGTACTAACATTTATTTTAGAAATGTGATTCCAGAACTAGTATTATAGCATGCAATCAAGGAAATACAATCAGGCGCTCAAGTAATCTCAAATCTTTTGTGCTTTCAAATGGCAAATGGTGTCTCCTGCAAGGATTATCAGGTATCTCTGTATAGCCTTAATGTGTCTCTGTAATCTTCTCACAAACTAAACAACCAAGATTTATTCTGTAACTAATTTACTATCATTTATTTGTATATATTTCCATAAAGAGACAAAAAAAAATCTCAGGCCTGTTCTTATTGCTATATAGAGTATGAGGAACTGGTTCTAATTCCTTTATGACTTATGAATTATTGGAGAATTTCTCCCCATACCAGCATTAATACATCTCAATTTGTGTCACTACCTACCATCCATATAACTGTATTTCTAGCCTTTTTTTTAAATACATGGCTTATTCCCCACCATAAAGCAATTCTTCATAACTCAGCCAAAATAAAAAATGAAGAAACCCAGATGATTACAATGTATCCCCAGGTCAGTCTTTTACATAAATTCTCACATTATTTCTCTTGCAGTTCAGTATTTTCTTTGTAGCCACATTTCAGCCATCACTATCCATATCATTCCTTGAAAAAAAAGTGAAAGAATATATGACAGCTAAGGAATAAAGAGTTAGAGACAAAATGACCAACTAAGATGTAGGGACAAAAATATAAGTTTTCTAATGCCTTCCCAAATGACATAAGAGTAGAGATAGAAAATATAGATCCCCACCCCATTTCTTATCATCATTAGATCTAATTCTCACTAAATCTACCAAATGCATTGATCCTGTATCCACCCCTCCTTAAATGCAAAAGGTGTGCTTTCATCTAAGTCGTAAAGCAGGTTTCAGATACAGATCTTTAGGTGATATGGGTTTCAGGCTCCATTCCCTTGACAAAATAATTTGGAATAGTGATATTTCACCTATTCTACAACTTCTGTTTCTAAGAACTTCCTGAGCTAGATGTGTATTTCTCAGAACACAGCTGATCTATCTTCTCTCAAATTCTCCAATTTGCTGTTCAGCCTGTGCAAGCTTTCAGGGATATTCAACTGATGCTTCAAGCATCAACTCCTTGGTGCATTTTGAAGCAAGCCTCTACCATTTGATTGCCTTCATGTCTTTTTTGTTGGAAGTGGCATTCACTAATCATTCTCTACTCACTTCTATGCTACTCAGGATTCTGTAGCTCTTCATTCTACAATCCTCACTTAGCTCTTTTCCTGGCTGAAAAGGCTTTATTTTTTACCAGTTCCTAGCACAGAAGCCATTCCATGCTTTTCTTTGTTCTCTTTGAGCTTACACATTTCTGGACTATACTTCTGAAAACGACTCTTTACATTTGAAGAAAGCTGAAAGAACTTTTAGGGTGTGGGTAAGCCAGGTATTCATACAACAGCAAAATTTCCAGAGACATTTGGTAATTAATATTTGATAATTTTCTTTTTCTTTTTCTTTTTTTCTTTTGTTCATAGCTGTGAGAAACTGTGGTGGTGATTTCCTTCCACTGTGAAAGCTCAGCACTGACTCATTCATGTAGTTTCCAGTTCAATACAAATCACATTATTTTAATAACACTATAACTATACTCCACAGTCTAGAGCTCGGGCAACAAGGTCTGATTCAGATTCCCTGTTTAGTGCTCCTTACTCAATTCTTGTAGCTGACTCCATATGCTTCTAGCATCAGTCTCATGGACTTTCTTTTCATTAGTTTAATTTGTAATTTTATTTTCTTTGGACAGTACTGACAGGAAAATACTCATCATATGCTACAAAGTGCAAAAGCCTGTGAAATACATTTTAGAATATACTTTCATCTACGCTAAGTCAAGTAACATCTGAAAGCATAATACAAAGCTGTTGGCTAGTTGGAATAACTGGATGTCAGGCTATCACTGCTGTACATAAAGTAAGCTGCAAGTAAATACTACAAATTATGGAATATTTTACATTATTTTGCTAATGAATTTGTTCTTTCATCCTTTTATTCTTTATTAAGTGAGGCATAACTGTAATTGAAATTCTGTATTTCTGATTTTTTTTTTAAGTTAGAAAAAATAAAGGAACTAAAATACATTTCTATCCTGCTAGAAAGCAATTTTGTGTTGCTATGGGCAACAAAGCTCTGTTTACTTAATGGGTTGTTTTTGCTACAAAGGGGAAAAATATCCCCTGGGGATCAATGCAGATTCTACCCTGTACTGGCAAATTTTCTTATAACTAAGAAACAGAGAAGCTTCCAGAGGTTTATGAACTTCTTTTATCAGAAAGGATTACTTCACTTTGTCTTATTCTACCCATCCTCTATTTCCCTAAAATGAGCACATACATGTTACTTATTTTATTGCAGCACAATTTTACCACAGTAGTTTTCACTGAAGGTTTTAAAGATGGTATATTTTCCATTAAAAAAGTATGTTTTCCTATCATAGTGTTCCTCTAAGAAAGGTCAAGAACAGAGAATAGTACAATATTAATTCATTTGCACTTTACTAATGGGAAGGAGAACAGAAAAACACATTGTCTTCCTGTTGTCTTGACAATGTGATGGGTAGAAGGAGGCCAAAAATAGCCTGAAATATCTCATGACAAGCTGATGAGCAGAATGACCAACAAGAAATCATACCTCATACTTATCATGCTGCTCTTAAAGGCCAAAAGGAGCAATGTTATGAAGAGATGACATACCAACCATCACTCCTGTGTTAGGGTTATATGACTGTGAGTTATAACAGCTCAGCAACTTACCTCTTCACAGCTGTGCTGACTTTCTGGCCTTTTGTACACAGAATCATAGAATCATAGAATCACCAAGGTTGGAAAAGACCTAAAAGATCATCCAGTCCAACCGTTCACCTATTCCCAATAGCTCCCACTAAACCATGTCCCTCAACACAACATCCAGTCTTTCCTTGAACACCCCCAGGGTCGGTGACTCCACCACCTCCCTGGGCAGTCCATTCCAGTGCCTGACCACCCTTTCTGAAAAGTAATACTTCCTAATGTCCAGCTTGAATCTCCCCTGCCGTAGCTTGAAACCATTCCCCCTGGTCCTATCACTAATGACACGAGAGAAGAGGCCGACCCCCAGCTCACTACAACCTCCCTTCAGGAAGTTACAGAGAGCAATGAGGTTTCCCCTGAGCCTCCTCTTCTCCAGGATCTCCTTTACACAGATCTTGTTTATGAAGCAGGATGTGTTTAGGATTTCTGACAGATGCATAAACCAAACTTCTTTGCCCTACAACTAGAAGGAGCAAGGAGCAAGCACTGAGTCAGTTGTGGCATGATATAGGTCAACAGCTTCAATTATTAAGATTATCTTTATATGACTGCCAGTAAAATCACTGCTAATATTATCAACTATATCTGTAACTGTGTTTACCAGCTCTGAATCAGCCATAGGGGTATATTTACAAAGGGTCTGCCATTTTAGTAATGGGTAAATCCAGATCATCATAGTGATGTGCTTTTTGTAGTAATAGCCTGCAGCCTGTAATTCCAGGACAAGGTTTCCAGCTATGAAGCCTGAATAGAGAGCAGGTGTGGAAAGGTACGGTTGAAGAAGGTACCTGGCACATCTGAGGACTTTTTCAAACCAGAGGATTATAGTTTGTGCCACATAACCCAGACCTTAATACAGAACCATGAAATTCTGGTGTCTTAATGGGTTTACAGTCAACAGCAACAAGAAGTTACAACAAATTAAAATATACTGCAACACTATATAAACTGACATGTTATTTTAATTTTGAAATTTGCTTTTTTTTTCAATGCAGGAAAATGTACATCTAGTGTTGCTCTATTTTGATATATTTTCTGGAAGGACTCTCAATTTTCTACAATTACTACTTTGTTCAATACCTTCTGATGACTTGTTTTCTGAAGACAGAAAAATTATCTTCCGTTTATTATTCAGAGTAACATGTGATTGACTTCTCATTATTTTTTGTTGTATTTATAAATGTTAATTCCTGTCTTCAGAGTTAATGATTAACTGGCTACTACAGAAAATGGAAAGGAGAAAATCAATATTAAATCAGAAAAGGAGTAAAACAAACTGAGAGGCTTACAAACCTTCAAAGGAAACTTGGATGACATAATGATGAATTCAGTGTAATAGCAGAGTACAGAATAAATAGCTTATAAGCACTCACCCCCTGAACTGCTATATGCAGTATTAGAATGCTCTAATGTTGCTTCTTGAAACTAGGATATGTTTCTGCTACAAAAGATAGTGTTTACAGAGCTAGTCTGAAATAGATATCTGGCAGTGATTAATTAGCTGAAATCCATGCACTTACTCTAACCTCTTCAAACAAATGGCAATTTCTGGCCTGTATGTCCTCAGATGAGACCACCTCCTAAAACACATCCAAACTCTTCTGAGAATGTTCAAGTTACACTTGAATACGCACGGTGCAACTCAGGAAACCAGAAGCACAAATAATCCAGGTTTGTACAAGTCTCTCCCTTTTGTCTTACTCCTGCCCTAGAATCAGGGACTGCACAACCATCAGCAGACCCCAAGGATACTTCATTATCTTGATGTTTTCTTGATGCTAGAAGCACACAACCTCACAACTATATGTTTCCAGATGTATGTAGGAACAAAGCAGATTGGAACATCGCACCAATTTAAATTTTTCTCCTTTTCTGGATCCCAAAAATACAGAAACGTATACTTACAATAGACATACAGTAGTTCCAACAACTCAGACACGAATGTACTCTGTAATAGTATCATTAAAATCATTTTGGTTTCATCCCTATGATATCAGCATACACAACTACTCTTTTTTTTTTAGATGCCAAAAAACAAGAAAAAAATAGTTTTGCTTATTGAATACTAAGTCTATCAAGCATTGTGTGATTCGGTTTTCATTCTTTGAATGATGCATTTTGTTATCTCTTACTATCTCAGAAGTCACAAAACAACTTAGCAGCCTAAATCTGTTCATCTTCAGTGAGACTCAGTCATCTGCATAGCCAGGACACTAAGATGGGTGCTGCCCAAAGCAGCACATACAGAGAGAATTGAGTGCTCCAGGAGTTCATTGCCAGTGTAGAGACTTTCCTCTTAGCCCTGCCTGACAGCCCTTCCAACTGTATGTATGTAATATAGTTGTAAGTGATTCTTGCAGACCCTTAATTCTTTACTACTCTGCATGTTTGCTCTAAGGCCTTTGTGAAGATATTATTCAACGCTGCTTCCCTTTCTGCATTCATATTTAATGAGTGCGTGACTGGTGATTCTTTTTTCACAAAAATCCCACAGACTAGCCCAGGTTTTTACAATTCAGACGTGTAATGTCTTTTCCTAACATTGCTGTGTGTGCTTCTTGCACTTTTACTGAGGATGATTCACCATCTGAACACAGCCGGAGTTACAAGAACGGTTACATCTAGGGAACAAAAACCAGGTTTTCACCCTACCAGCCACAGGGCTGTTCTGTGCTCCCATGCTGCACAAAGCTCTTTGGCTGATCTTTTGATGCGGCATGGATCTGTACCAGGTTTGACAAATTGTGATATGCTGTCACATGAAAGCCCATGATCACATCTGTGTCATGGGCCTGAGTGCAGTGATGGTCTCAGCACATTCTCCAACCTTTTCCACCACCTCCACTGACACCGGTTTTGTTGCTTTTATATATATTTTAAAATATATATATATATATAAATATATATATATATATATATATTTTTATAGTGCAGCCTTATAACCTTGCTGGCTTGTTAAAGATCCATGTGCCCTTTGCTTGGGAGCTTCATTTAAGCTCTGGCCTGCGCTGATTCTGACCCTGGCCCAAAGGCGCGATTTCCCAGCTAGGCCTTGGGCTTGTCCCATTGCTATGGATTTGTCTGATCTGGACTGTGGACTCTGCCTGGCTGCTCTCCTCAGCCTGCCGCCTCTCCTCACTTTTGGGCAGCAGGCCTGAACTTGGTAGGTGAGGCCACTGCTCTGCCAAAGAGGTAAAACAGCCTCTTCCTTTGCTGCTCCCTGGGGTCTGGCCCCTTCCTCGTGCTGTTCAATCACAAGAAAAAGAAAATAAGAACAGGAAAAATCTTTAAAAAATTATAAATGAAACCATCTATGTTGGAGATAACAGAGACCAGAAATTAAGATTGAGGTCCCACTGTGCTATATTGTCTGTCCAAATGCAAGTAAATGCATAAATATTTTAAAGTCTTCTTGGTTTCTACCTATCTTTTTCTTTCCCTTAATAATTTACTAGATAATGCTCTGAGGTCACTAAATATGTTTGAAATAATCTGATATCTTCTGGAAAATCTTCCCAAATTATCAGGAATATCTGAAATAATATTAAATGTGGAGGTTAGTGGCCCTGCATGTGGCAGGGGGGTTGGAGATTCAAGATCCTTGAGGTCCCTTCCAACCCTGGCCATTCTATGATTCTATGATTCTGTGAGTCTATCTGTATATTTAAGTTTTTGATTAAGGTTTTTTAGGAAAAGAGGGACTTCAATCTTTTCTTTGCGTCTTGAAAGTATTAATGGCATATTGAAAGTCTTTCTGTGAAGTGATAAAATAAGTTATCAGTTTAAATACTTTGAAGCATTTCCAGAATCAATATTAACTGAGAAGGTGAAAGCTGAATCTCAATTCCAACAAAATATGACTGTTTTCCCCACAAAAATCAAAAGGAAGTTTATTATTATGATAAGCAATATAGCACAAGTGTTCACACATGTAGATATGAACTTCATTAAGGTGAGATGTTAGGGGATGTTAGGGGGAAGTTCTTTACTAGGAGAGTGGTTAGGCCCTGGAACGGGCTGCCCAGGGAGGTTGTGGATGCCCCGTCCTTGGACGTGTTTAAGGCCAGGTTGGACGGGGTCCTGGGCAACCTGGTCTGAATGTGTATGTTTGGTGGCTCTGCTAGGCAGGGGGGTTGGAACTACATGATCCTTGGGGTCCCTTCCAACCCGGGTGATTCTGTGATTCTGTGATTCTGTGAGATATACTCCTAATGTAAAGCCACCATCTATTATTTTTCCAAGATTACAAGAAAATGCCCTCAACACTGAGGAGGTGAGTCAGTAAATAGTCTTGTTCAAGGGTTGAAAAAGATGTCTGTAAAGTACAAAGTAAAAAAATTATTTTTCAGTATCTGCCTGGGATGGCAGGTTGCTCTTATTTCCCATCACTAATGACTAATGGATAGCAAGAGAGACCAAACTGACCACAGTAAAGAATCATAGAATCATAAAATCATAGAATCTTTACTGTTGGAAGGGACACTCAAAGGTCATCTGGTTCAAATCCCCTGCAATGAATAGGACATCACAGCTATATCAGGTTGCCCAGGGCCTTATCTAGCCTCACCTTGAAAGTCTTCAGGGATGGGGCATCGACCACGTCACAGGGCAATCTGTTCCAGTGCCTTACCACCCTCACTGTAAAAGACTTTTCCTTTATATCCAACCTAAATCTCCCCTCTTTGAGCTTGAAGTCCGCTTGAAATCGGGGAGATGTTCCATCTGTTGGATCATTTCTGTGGCCCTTCTCTGTATGTGTTCCAAAAGGTCCATGTCTCTCCTGTACTGAGAACTCACCATGTGGATGAAGTACTCCAGGTGTGGCCTCACCAGCACAAAGCAGAGGGGCAGGATCACGTCCTTTACCCTGCTGGCTGCGCTTGTTTTGATTCAGCCCCACAGCTTCTTAATATGTCATTTCTTTATTTGTTTATCTGCTCATTTGGCTGAGCATTTGGCTTGTTTATTTGTTCATTTTGTTTCACCTCAGCATGTATGGAGAATCTCAAACCTTTGGCAAAATTTCTCCAAGCCAGTTCAGCTTAGCCAGGCACAAAGGAAATGGTCTGAGAAATAACTTTATTTGCTATGACCAGTGGTGCAGTAATTTTCAACATAAAGATTAATTATGCCTTCCTGCATTTCATACAGGGAGACTAGAGACCATCTACCTGACAAAGAGTTCAGCATTTTTAGAAATTCAGGTTAAGATGGATTCCTTTCTAATTGCTGGGAGAGGTGGCAATGAATATTTGTTTCAGCATGGCTAGTGGATTTCAAATGGAGTTGGTGTTCATTTTTTAACTCGAAGGTTATCTGGGACTGAGCATTGAACAAAGTATTACACACCAAAAAGGTGTACATCCACACCTCAGGCAGGCTATATCTCCTGTCAACTCTTTTTTCCTCTCTCTGAAATGAAAGGGCTTATCTTTTGCCTTCTCACAAGAGTATCTGATTTGAAAGGATGGGGACTTCCACATGGTGTGGGAGAGTTTTTAATTCATTTAGAGGAGCCACAGTTTTCACATCACATCACTGCATTCAGATCTCACTACTACCACTCATTAGTAACAATAGCAAGTAGCTGTGTCTCAGCAGTTGCCCACTACAGATTAGTGCATACGTATATTATCTAGCAGGTAACCTACCTGCTATCTTAATTCTGAACAAAAGTAGCAACACAGCTGGCTTGATTTTAGTTTCCTGTAAGAGAACTGTATTTTTTTGGAGGCATTTCATCCTGTCAGCTGTAATTTATTTTTTTTTTTCTACTTTTCCTTATCCTGCATATCTTCATCTTCTAAAGAAGGCATATAATTTACACAAATATCAGATTTCGCTGCCTCCTGGTGTCCATAATTCAAAAATGAAATTGCTGAATATATTTTTGTCATTTCAGGCTTCTGTCCCGAACTGAGGCCTTTGCTCTGCCAATGACTTAAAAGTCTATTGCTCTCTTACAAAAGCTGCAATTACTCCCATAAATTGTTATCAAATGTCTTTTATAGTACAGGTTCTGCATCATGTTCACTCTTATTATGGAGTGTTAGCTGAACTCTAATTGGTTTGCGTTTTTCATACTCTTCATAGTGTTTTTCAACTACAAACTATACAGACTATAGTCCTTATTTTATCATTTGTTCCATGTATAACTGTACTATTAAGTTCTTTCCAAATCAGCCACCAATTTTGATCCATGATGATTATGGGACACAGTGTGACAAAAGTTTTCTTACTTGATTCTGTTCCCTTCAGCATAAACTTATTTCTCTTTCACACATACACCATTCTCATACCTAAATAACTGGACTGTCATAGTAGATAGCATGATGATTCTTTCAATCAGATTTTCAGGAGGAAAAAAATATATATATATGTACATCTTTTCAGGCAGAAAAAATATATACGTGTACAACTTTATATATTATTTATCATAAATCTGTGCTATTTCAGACTGGTTACTTTCATCTTCCAGAACTTTTAAAAACCATAATAATAAAAACTATTCTATAAAACTAAAGTAAAAATGTCAGTTTACATAATCTAAATTTAGCTGCTTATTTTTATTTCTGCAGTTAAACATATTTTATATATTTAGCTTTTTCTTCTCTACTTGTCAAAATATTATTTACTACTCTTACATATACTTTTCCCCTAAGAATCCTCTTAAGGAATAAATGATTTTAAACATTTTTTTCTTTCTTTCTTAAATTGATATTTAGTTTTAAAGCTTTAAAAAAATTAATACTGAATAACCAAATATTTTCCTGAGACTTTGTATTTCTTGAACCAAGAAATTTCCTCCAGCAATACTGTTATTGTAAGAAGATTCTGTCTTTCTGCTTGTGTATTTCTTTATGCTTTTGGAAAACAAAATCCAAGAAATTCTATTCCAAAGTCTCCAGCCAAAAATCTACATCTGCTACCAGGACCTCTCCCCTCTATTATTACCTTCTTGGTATCCTCATGAACCAGTAACTACTCGCTCCTTTACATGTCTTTCTAAAAAGCTGCTTCACTATTTGTGGCTGTTTTGCATTCAGTGAACTTTAAAATCAGAAATCACTAAACTATATGTGTTTAGTAACACATATACCAGCTCTCATTCAGCCTTTTCCTAATCTTGAGCCTTTCAAACACAGATCATCCTATCAGCAGCAGGAACACAGCTATGTTTGTTTGTTTGTTTTTTGTTTGGGTTTTTTTTTGCACCTTTATGTCACATTTCTCCCTGTTTCTATGATTGCCCTATGGGGCCTTTTGTACCTTCCCACAACTTTTGGTCACTTTCCAAACATGGCAAGTACACGTTTGAGTAGGTTGTGAGAGTAAAGCAGTATGTACTGTGAAATCATTGATGGATTCCAGCTGTTCTTGAGGTTTGTCAGCAGAAAGTACCTGTTTTTCATGCCATTGCTCTAGATTGTAAATTACTTTAAAATAGAAATGATTTCACTTGGAAGTGGAAGTGAAATGACTGCATGCCAGTCAGCAGAAGAAAAAGGCTTTGGAGAAAGCTGTGTAAGAAGTGAATCTGAACTTTAGTGAAAGGAGACAGAAAATGGCAGACTAGGTGTCTTATTTTGAGGATGTACAGCTGATGGAGTATGGATAGGCATCTACCCTATTTTGCCTTCATTTACGTCCAGTCCAAGCCAACATCCATAAAATCATAGAAGCATAATATCATAAAAACATAGAATCATTAGAGTTGAAAGAGATCTTTAAAAACACTGCTGTAATGAACAGGGACACCTACAACTAGATCAGGTTGCTCAGAGCCCTGTCCAGACTGACCTTGAATGCTTCCTGGGATGGGGCAACTGTCACCTCTCTGGGAAACATGATTCTGTGTCTTACTGTCCTTACTGTGAAAAACTGCTTCCTTTTATCCAATCTGAATCTCCCTTGTTCTAGGGAGATTCAATTCCCTAGAACAATTTCCCCTTGTCCTATCACAACAGACCCTGCTGAAGAGTCTGTCCCCTTCTTTATTATATTCTCCCTTTAGATACTGATAGACTCAGATCTCCCCAGAGCCTTCTCTTCTCCTGAGTGAAAAGCCCCATCTCTCTCAATCTGTCATCATAGGAAAGATGTTCCATCCCAATCAATTTTTGTGGCCTTTCTCTGGACACACTCCAACAAGTCTATCTCTCTCCTGTACTGAGGACTTTACATCTGGACACGGTGCTCCAGGTGAGGCCTCATCAGTGCAAAGTAGAGGGGTAGGATCACCTCCCTTGACCTTCTGGCCATGCTTCTTTTGATGCAGCCCAGGAATCACATGTTTAATGTATGAAATGGAGTCTGAAGCACAAGTCTTATGAGGAGTGGCTGAGGGAACTGGGATTGTTTAATCTGAAGAAGAGGTTCAGGGGAGACCTTATAGTTTTCTACAACTGCCTGAAAGAAGGTTGTGGTGAGGTGGGAGTTGGTCCCTTCTCCCACATAACTAGTGATAGAACTAGTGGGAATGGCCTCAAGTTGTGCCAGGGGAGATCCAGATTGGATATTGGGAAAAATTTATTCTGTAAAAGAATGGACAGGTTCAGGAACAAGTTGCATACAGTGGTGATTCTAGAAACGTCCCTGGAGGTGTTCAAGAAATGTTTAATGGTACTGAGGGACATGGTTTAGTGGCAAAATCCTGGTTGATGGTAGACTGTTGGACTAGATGATTTTGGAGGTCTTTTCCAACCTTGATGATTCCATGGTTCCATGGCAGTTTAGCAAGTTTCTGTGAAGAGCCAAGTACGTACTTTGCATTTAAATGACATTTTTACTTTAAATAGTTCAATACGTTTTTGACTGGAGAAATAGTGGGAACTCAAGAGGGGATTGCTGAAGCTAGAAAAACTTCATAGAGATAAAAGATTTGAGCATACTGTCATTGCTGACATAGATGATTCTAAACAGAAATCTCCTTGTGTAAAATTCTTATTTTCTAGAAACAGTTTGTGGGCTTTCACACAGACATCCTAGTTTGCAGATAAATGTTTACAACTGACAATATAAACAGAAATAGCAGGTATATGAGAGCATCAAGGTAATAACAGAAATACTGGATGACATCTATGATCAAAGTTATTGCAACATTTGTATTAATTACCAGCTTAATGGAAATTTGTGTATATATATATATTTATATATATATACACATATATATGTGTGTGTGTGTGTAGACTGCTCCAAAAGTAAAGTCTCCTATTTAGTTCCATGGAAACTGCTACAGATACAGAGAGCACAATAACAATATTTGGTAGAGGAAATTTTCAGCTACAAAACAGTATTTTTCAACTTAAGCATCACGCCTTCATAAAAATCTGTACCAGCAGAAGTGACCCATAGTTTCACAGCTGCTATGACATTGTCATTGCTTGGACAATGTTGCTCATGCAAACCATTTTTCATTACTCAAACAGATGGAAGTCAAAAGGCACCAAATCTGGACTATACAGAAAGGTAGGACACTGCAACCAAGACTGACAATGTGCTCCACCATCTTCAAATTCATACTAGGTCTGGCATTATCATGCTGTAGGAGAAAGGTTGTCTTCTTCTCTGGCCTGAATCTGAAAGTTTGAGTGTCATGATGTAGTGAACAGAGTGGATGGTTTATCCAGGCTGCAGAAAATCCAGAAGAATCAACCTTTTCCTGTCTCATAAGACAGCTCACATCACTTTACCTGCTGAGGGCTACCTCTTGCACTTTATCTTTAATGGGGAATTCAAATGTTGCCACTCCGTAGACTGTTGTTTTGACTCTGGCTCATAGTGGTGATGCCACACCTCATCACCAGTAATAATGCAAACTAGAAAACTTTCACCTTCAGGCATGTGTTGGTTCAACATGTTCTGAGAAACTTGCAAACAATGTTCTATCTGTTCCTGTGTGAGCATTTATGGGACCCACTTGGCATAAACTTTACTAGATCCCAAAGCTGCCAACATCATTTCCAATACACTGAAGACAATAGTCATCTCTGCACACAGTTCCTTCATCATAATCTGCCAATTCATGCAGAAAAACGGATTGAGATAATCTTCATTTTGCGGTGTAACAGCTGTGCATTGCTGTCCAAAACATGGCTTGTCTTTCATATCACTATTGCCACTGCTGAAATGTACCACCCACTTCCTCACTGTGCTCACGTCCGGTGTTTGGTCTTCATAAGCATTCAGCAAGCATCGATGAATAGCAATGGATACAATTTTTTTCTACACGAAGGAATCCACTAACACAATTTAAGTTCATCTGCACTTCCATGTCTGGTGCAGTTATGTCAGATTGCCCCTCTGCTGCCATCTGTCACACAGCAACAAAATGCATCAGAAGCGGGCAGGTTCATCCTTACTTCCACATCACCAGCATCCATCTCTGGCATTGTGTTCCAACATCATAAAATACGAAGCATGTCTTTCAGAGAAGCCTTCATAATTAGAAATTTCTATTATAAGTTTTTTAGAACTGGACAAGTAATCTCTAATTCTAAAAGATTTACCTCATGCTATCTGAAGCAGATTCATATCACTTGTGTTGCAAGTACAGCCTGTATACATGGCTTACATGTACAGTTGTGCAGTGAAGACCATAAAGCTTTCAATTTTCATTTCAGATTTTAAAATGATGGAAATCAGCAATGATCCTATTTGGGGTGGGCTGGGGGTAAAAAAAACATGTTCAAGAGAAGAGTAGAACTGGCTCTTAGGGACATAGTTTGGTGGGCATGATAGTGATGGGTTGACAGTTGGACTTGATGATCTTTGACAACTTTTCCAATCTCATTGATTCTATGATTCTATGACTGAAATGAAGAAAACACAGGGATGAGCCAGGGTAAGAGTAACATGGGATATTCTTGAGTCCTCTCATGGAAACTAATGAACCTTTAGCATACAACGTACACATCAGCTAAAGCAATTATCACCTTTCCAGTTTACCAGTTTAGATAAATTCAATTAATTGCTTGACATGTTAAACAGCAAGCATTTCCAATCTTGAGTAGCAGAGTTCTTTAATGATGCCATTCTGCCTTGTTCATGTTACTTTTGGGCAGATATACCAAGCGTTTGATGCCTAGAAAGCTCTGATAGTTGGAGTGGCTACAGGACTTGCTTTCAAGTTGTGTAGTACACATGTATTTCAGGGTACCGACAGTGCTAGCTTTTCATCTGTATGACTCTATGATGACTTCTACCAGGAAGTAAGCATTTTCTGTTCTGGACATCTTCTGAACTCAAAAGAATTAACAGTGGAGATAACAGTCAGGAGTGGGTATTCAGTGTATGCTGGATCTCTCAGCAGCTGTCATTACTGTTAGTAACCTGTGTGAAATATATTCTTTTAATTCTTTTCTTTTTTTTTTTTTTTTTTTAGATTTGGAGCTTTGTTCGATGATCAGGTAAAACTTCATACTCTTTTCCCACTATCCACTTCTCTAGTGAGATAAGAATCTAGAGATACAAGTTATTAAACAGGCAATGAAACATAAAGCAGAAAATCTTCCTTCAATTTTTAATCTCAATGTTAAATGGTACTGAGGAACCTGTCTTTTTCATCTTATACTTTTTCTTATGGGCACACATTAGTGCCCATATGGATACACGGTATATATGAGGACCGAGCAATAGAAAGATCTGGTACACAAATATGAAGACAGAGAAAGCCTTAAGTAGCCCTATTTTGTGTTCAGTGCACAATCGATTGATTTAAAATCAAGAGGACAGAAAAAGATCGCAGTCTGTCTTTCTCCCACCTTAGAAAGTCTTTTATAACTTAATATCTAGTGAGCAAGTAGAAAATTTGCTTCCTCTACAGCCTGAATAGATTAAGGGCTAGGCACAATTCCTCCACAGCCTTTGAAAGTGTAGCTTGCACAGTCAGCTTCTCCCAGGCTAATATTTTTGAGACTTTATGTAATTAGAGAAATTACTAATAAATTTTCCTTTTTCTTTCTTGGCTTTTCTTTTATTGTATGATATTAAATACAGTGAATAGTAAATAATCATTGAGAATAGAAATGGCTCTCCCCATTTTCCACCCACTTCCCTACCAGTCATCTAACATCCAACCCTCTCCCACTACTGAATCTGCTGCTCCAGCACCCTTTATCCCTTGCCATATATCATAGAATCAAATAATAGAATCATAGAATGGCCTGGGTTGAAAGGGACTACAATGATCATCTAGTTTCAACCCCCCTGATATGTGCAGGGTCGCCAACCATAGACCAGGCTGCCCAGGGCTGCATCCATCCTGGCCTTGAATGCCTCCAGGGACGGGGCATCCACAACCTCCTTAGGCAACCTGTTCCAGTGCTTCAACACCCTCTGTGTGAAAAACTTCCTCCTAATATCTAATCTAAACCTCCACTGTCTCAGCTTAAAACCATTCCCCCTTGTCTTACCACTATTTACCCTCGTAAACAGCTGTTCCCCCTCCTGTTTATACGCTCCCTTCAAGTACTGGAAGTCCACAATGAGGTCTCCCCAGAGCCTTCTCTTCTCCAAGCTAAACAATCCCAGTTCCGTCAACTTTTCTTCACAGGAGAGGTGCTCCAGCCTTCTGATCATCTGCAACATTCCCACAAGATTTCACAACTTATGTGTTAGCTAATATCCTGGATCAGAGCAGGGTAGCTTTTGAACGTATCATCTTTATCGTGGCACACGCCCTTACATAGGCTGCAGAAAGGTGGTCATCTCAGTCGGTTGAGCCTTACTGGCAGCTACAGAAGAGGACAGGGTTAGTTTTAGCTCTTTTTGGTTCACTACCAAACCTAAGGCAAGTGGCCATACTAATCAGCCAGGAAGCACCAAAGAAGCCCCAGAGAGGCCACCCTCACAGCTTTTTCTTATCCTCTTCTGTTTCCTAATTTGTTCATTTTAAGTGCTTTGAAAAGGATAGATGGGATAGAAAATGTTTTAAAATTATGGTAGGTTTTTGCTGTTTTTTTTTTTAGTGATGTTTAGCGTATTTTTTTTAAGGCTAAATTTTTTTTTTCTGCCTTTCTGGAGCATATTACCTATGCAATGAAAAATTTCCCCACAGTTTATGTTTCACTCAGGCACAAGAACCTTGATAACAAATCACAGTTCAAGGTCTTTTCTTGAGTGAGCCATTCTCAGATGGCCAGTGTAATATTTAATGAAATTCACAAAACGGGTGAAACGGTGCTACAAAGACATGAAAAACAATCAAAAAGCATCAGTGCAGAACAGAAATTGATATGTTCTAGTCTGGAACATTCATCATTCCAAAAGGGTATTTCATATTCTGGAGACTGAATGAATTTTTGCCATGTGCACACTGTTAAAAGGTCAGTGCACATGAAAAAAAAAAAACCAAAACAAAGCAAAACAAAATGAAGCCACATTTCTATGTTTTTTAACTGTGTTTTAAAAAAAAAGTCCCTTCTCATTTTCAAAATAATAAAAAGGCAGGAGGATACAAAGGAAGTTTGGGAGTTACACTTCAGTTTTATGAATATCTGTATTCAAATAACTACGATATCCACATAAATAGATAATTCCACTAGCTTCTGAGCAAACCTTATTAAAAGTAGACTATAAGGAGACATGTCTTTAGAAAGAACAAGAGAGCATCAGTTAGTGATTTCAGCTGCTGCTGTGTTTGTTTTTTTTTTTTTTCAAATCTTCTCCCAGAAACATTCCCCAAGATATATTGATTTCTTGTTGAATGCTGTCAACTTCATCCACCTCACTGGCTTTATTTGCTATCTCTCTAAAACAAAATTGCTCAGAAACAGTGGTCGTATTCTCAGCTATACTGATGTTTTGGAGTATTTCCTTTGAGACAAAAATTGTTTTGAAATGAGCTTTCTGATTACTTTAAAAGCCTCATGGTGGAGTTAATCTGACAAATCATATCATCTTGATGAACACCTAAAAATGAGCAGATAGGTTGCAATCTAAAAATCTCTATTCCCACAGGCTACCATAAGCTGAAGCTTCTTGGAAAAGACTGTTGTTACCACAAACCTGTCCTTACACTGCTGGGGCAAAAAACACTTTTGGAGCACAAGCTGGGCTCTCCATGTTGCATCATGCTGTGGTTTTCGCAATTGCTGCTCACCCAGCACTACCTCATACGCTGCTGCAGCATGACACGGCATTGTGCCATAGAGGAGCTTGATGTGGCCTTTTCTGCTCCTGTGAATTTACAGTAAGGGATGCTAAAATGTACTTCCATCCCTCTGGTGGCTTTTGTGAAACTAGATCAGCCAGTACCTAAAAAGTTATTAGAACATTAAAAGCACTAACAAATGTTCATTATTTTTTGCAATTGCAAATTAATGTGGTAAGTAACACATTTAAGCAGAAGAAAAACCAGTACATTAAATCCTGATGATCTGTATGTCTGCAATAAGATAGAATATTTCCATTACCTGATTTTCACAAAGTTTGCAGTGCATTCTTCAAATTCTGATTAATAGCACCTTTTAATACAGCTAGCAAATTAAAATGCAGAAAATGATCATAGTCCATTTATCATGCCGATTGGTCTGCAAATCTCATCTTACTATTGGGGAGAGAAGACAGCTGTTGCAGCTGTTTATTACTGCTAATATCACTATTATTATTATTAATGTGACATTATTATGTGTTTACAGACATGTTGGAAATTCTTGTTGAGGGCATTGGGATTTTTCAGAGCTACGGAGAAAAAAAATTCAGCATGAAATACGTGTGTGATTTTGCTGGATGTGCTGAATTTGAAACAGCTCTCAAAACTGACTAGAGATATTCTGAGGGTTGATATTGTACACACATGCACCCACATTAAATGTAATCCTAGACTGTACTTCAAATAAAGTTTTCCAAATATGTGCAAAAAGATTCCTGAAGCCATAAAATTCTGCATTTGAACTAACTAGCATTGCAAGTAATACAGTTTTGTTTCACTGGAATTTGTCATGTGTTGCAATTGGGCAGGTCTGCTGAAACAAGTCATGCACTGTGGCTCTTTAGCCAGCAGATATAATGAAACATCAATTCTGACTTTCTGAAATCTCCATAGTCCTTTCCCCTCCTCCAGTTAAATCTGCTTTTTCTGAGTAAGAATCTCAAGAAATCTAGGAATTGGGCAGCCAAGGCTTCCATGCTCCAATTGCATTTAACTATGTCAAATCCTGTACTTCCATATAGCAGCTCTCACTTCAGCAAATTATGAGCACGTGCACAAAAGCTTAACAATGTATTTCCTGGTTCCACATTACATGACAGTCATATCTAATTCGAGTGCTGATAAGGTGCATCATCTGAAACGGGCAAAGCTATTTGACAAATGGGATTATGGTGATGGATTAGGTAGATGCTTGGCAAATATGTTCAGAAATTGTAAAATGTTGATTAACTTATAGCTAGTAGCTTCACCTGACACTGCTAGCTCTGCCATTTTCCTGAATATATTGTTAGTCAGTTAAATTATTTCATAAAAAAATAAAAATCATAGTAATTCATTATTAGCAGAGAAAGTATCACCCCAAGATAAGACTTGTCAATTGTGGCTTCATTTGTGATAAATACTCATGCTAACAGGACATGAATTCTCCTTTAAAAACAGTAATTTGGGGAACTGAACAGGATTCCAGGGCTGATAGGCATTGCAGCCATCCTGCTGGGTTACAAATGTAGAAAAGCTCACTTTCAGTGCCTCTTATCTGGACAGTGCAGCTTTCAAAGGCATTTGTACCTTCTGGACCTAGAGATATAAAGTTGCATTAATAGCTCCAGCTTTACTGCTCTGAGGCAGACTAAGGGAATTAATGGACTTTTTAAAAGAGTAACTGGCTGGCTACATTTTGAGAAAAAGTGTATTTTCTTCTCCAAAAATTAATAAAAAAAAAAAAAAAGAAAAACTCCTTAACTGTATCAGTTAACTCAACACTTCCTGCAATATGACTGCTTTTGGGGCATCTGGATTAGGCAATTATTTTTATCTATTTCATAAATCAGTTCTGCATAAAGAAATGTGTTTTATTATTTGAGTATAGCCTAAAGGCCTATTTTGATACATACAAGGCAGGAATTTCACTTCAGGCTAGCACTCTCCCAACTAGATCTCCCAGCAGTCTGAGACAACAGTAGTTTGTACCAGTGGCGATAATCTCATTGACAACAGAAAAGTGAGAGGAAATTAAGTATTTAGTACAAGATCCACACAATCATTTTGTTTGTTTTCATCAAGCAGCAGGGCAGAACTCAAAGGTTTTCCAGCTTGTTATTTCTCAATAAATGTCTATAAATTAGAATCTTCCGGTTTTAGCCATGTTCCACTCTCAAAAATATATCTGTGTAACAGATGCTGCTTTATTCATAACCTTCCCAAATCCACCTGACTTTGGAAGACTAAATCTATTCATGATCACACACGTGATCTACACATGATCTTATTGTCTGGTAAAACTGAATTATGAGAAATAATACAAATGATGTCAGCCAAATGTGATTCTTAATTATATTTCTAATTTGAACACTTCATGCACATACAAAATACATCAAACTCATAATGAAAAGAAGCAGACAATGCCCCCATATATACAAAGAAGCATTTTAAATAACATTGTGTATGAGCACATTTGAGCGTATCCTTCCAAAATACATTACTGTCAGTCTTTCTCCTCTTCCATTGATGTTGTAGCACTCTGAAAAAGATCTTTTAGCTGTGAATACTCAGGGAAGTTGCAAGGTGCGAGCTAGAAATTTAAACTTTTATTAAAAGTTTAATGGAATTCTCCATATGTAACCACTAAAGGGATGGGGAGCTAAAATACACACTCATATTAAATCAGGAATGCTTGTCTACATATAACGCCCTGATTTCTACCTGAAATCTCAGAATGAGGCATAAAGTCATATTTTTTCCCATCAGGCTGAGATGCTGTTGTTCTTTATTCTCACAATATAACTCCCATTACTACTGAAAAGAAGTGGGTTTCATAACTCATCCAAAGATATTAATAGCGTTTTAGCAGCTTTCCAGCCTTAGGGATGCCAGGGTAAATTTTACAGTGGATCAAATATAAATTAGAAATGCTTATTCTGTGTTCTCTCTGTCATAGTCTTTAGTGCTAAAGTTTTCCATGTAGTTGTAAATAATCAGAGATCATAACTGGAGCTAAGTTCCATTAAACTGCCACTGAAAAGTGAATTTAACCAGTCTTCTGTATCAGATCAAAGTTAGCAACCTTGCACATTCATGCAAGCCAATGCGCAGTGTCCATTCCCATCTCTCAGACAGGCAATCTAGCTAAACAAACTTCCTGATAAATTGTTCTCCTTAAGATAATGCTGATGGAAAGGCTTATCTGCTGTTTTACGAGCACTTGCTGGCAGTGTGACACAGGCTCTTTCCAAACTCTGGGACAGTCAGTTTCCAGAGGGGCACAGCAATGCTCCCTACTCCTGCTCCGAGACCCTCTTACACAGTGCTTGGAGGGCACTGCATCAGCATCCATCCACTGCATCAGCAGAGCAAAGCTAGCAGATCTCTGTTCTCCAGGATGTTAATTCTCATTAATTCAAAACTCTGCTTTCTGATTAGAAGCTGAAGCTGTGCGTGAACCTCATTACAACTGGTGAATCCTTTGTATATTTTCTTGGCAGCATCAAAGTCTGTAACAGCTTGGCTATTTACTCTACTGGCATCATGTTTCTATTTGAGGAGTTAACTCATTTTTAACTCATTTGTGCTTATAACTTCCCTACTTTTCCACTAATTTATGTATTTCTTTCTATATATGCAGCCCATTTTGTAATACCAGATTTTCCAAGTAGTGAACTGATATATTTTCTACATTTTATGCAGCTGCTTTTGGGCTCAAATAAAAGTATTCTTTTGCTTTGTTTGTTTGGTTTTGTTTTTTCATTTTTAGGAAAAGTCTTGAAAGTCCTAGATTGTAAATTTACTACTTTGATCTCCTCCTAGTATCAATCACAAGAGCAGAAAAGAGCTCTTTTGACCAGAGATCATGCATTAGGAAAGTTTGCCTGGATCAGACAACACTGTAGAAAAGCATCTGCATAATGCTGTTCCTGTTTCAGTCTACTTCCTAACTTTGTATTACTGCATTTAATCCCAAAAGTACATTAATGACATAAAGTATTACTTTAAATGCTGTCTTTTCAGGATGAGTGACTTCCAACACTACCTTCTAAATCTGTGGATTTGGCACATGGAGACGAGAAGTATATGCTGAAAACAAACCATCTGTGGATCTAGGAATACTTAGCTACACGTTACTTGAGAAAATATGATACCATCGGATTTGCTTTGTTTAGCCACAAGAGGGCAGTCGCTTAATTTGTGTTAAGGCAGCGTCCATTATTAGAGACAAGATAGGCTTGCTTTCTGTCTAAACCATTATTCCAATATTTTGTATAGATGTGTCGAAGAATTTCATTCTCTTTGTGTTCCCAGCATGCACCTGACTTACATTAAGTTACTAGGTAATATTATTTAGCTGTAACAGTACACTGTGCTTTATAAATAACTGATGAGACAAATAACGGTGGGAAGTAAATACGGTTTCTCTTCATTATCTTTAGGAAAAGCAGGACACCATATTAACAAATCTCACTGCTCTCAGTGATGAATTTGAACTGGTCACAATCAAAATGTAAGATCTTAAGACATGCTGCTTTTAGAACTATGAGAAACTTGTGAAAACAATGAAAGATACATGTTCTATATTTCACCCTCTTGTGAATGCTTATTTGAATTTACTTAAATATGCCATCATATGCAACAATATACAGCACAAGCATGGTCCACACAGGAAACTGATTCAAGCACTCAAAGTCTGAAGATTGTCACATCCTTCCTAAAGCAAAACTCTGATTGCACTGACCTACTTAGAAACAGATAAAATTTTGTGTAAAATGCTTCTAAACAGTCATGAGTGTACGGTATAACTTACCATAGCATATTTGTTTTCAGTCCTGATTTTTTATACATATAAACCTGTTTCATTTACCAAAACCAAGCTGATTTTTCCCTCTTACTGAAGTCCAAATAAAATTTTGCCCAGAAACAGAAGATGGATTTTGTCCATCAAGAGTCAGCTATGTTCCTGGGCAACCGGTAGTGCTCTGGCCTGATTCTTGCCTTCTTCTCCTGAGGATTGGCATATTTCCACTTGGATGGAGACATTTTCAGCTTTTTTCTCTTCTTATCTGTACACCAAACTTTTTCACAGTATTCCTCCACTCTCTGGAAGTTGCTGTAACCTATGAGTTGAAGAAATTCTTTGTACCATGGTTTTGATACCTGAGGTATGTTGCTCTGCATTGGGCACGGCATTTTGTGAGATATCTCCTCCTCGTAGTCTTTACTGAACATTTCATCTACACGTTCTTCCTCGACTATTTCCAGGGTGATTTTTCTAACAGTGTGAACTATGCTGTGTTCCACTGTCTGACAAAAATAAGTCCCTGCATCCAGCCGATGCAGCTTCAGAAATAAGAGGCCGAGGTCCATTTTGATTATTCTATCATCTGTCTTCACCTGAAAAGAGATAGTTGCATAGAGGAGAGTGCATTATTGTATTTCATTGGTGCATTTTTTTAATGAAAAGTACTTTCAGGAATATAATATTAAATGTTAAGAGGCAGATTAAGGATCCAAGACCCTTTATTTCACTGTTTGTAAGCAAATAAAATATTTACTTGAAGAAGAAGTTGAGCTGTGAAAGGAAAGCAGTCTACAAAATCTGGCAAGCATGACCGAACAGACAGTGGAGCACACAGTTCTGCTTTCCCAGCATGGGTTAGTCATTCGTGGCTAAATCACAGAAAGAAGTTAGGTTGAAACATTCAAATGAACTTCTGGATGGAAAACACGTGGGCTTTTGTCAGCTGACCTGCCATAATTATCCATGTGAATGCTCTTTTAAATTGTCAAATGTTTTTGAAGCAACACTCACAGACATTTTCACATCATAGAATCACAGAATCACCAAGGTTGGAAAAGATGGTGAGGGGTCTGGAGCACAAGTCTTATGAGGAGCGGCTGAAGGAGCTGGGATTGTTCAGTCTGGAGAAGAGGAGGCTCAGGGGAGACCTCATTGCACTCTACAACTTCCTGAAGGGAGGTTGTGGTGCAAAAGGGTCTGGCCTCTTCTCCCAGGCAAATAGTAGGACCCGAGGAAATGGCAAGAAGTTATACCAGAGGAGGTTTAGGTTGGATATTAGGAGAAACTTTTTCTCTCAGAGGGTGGTCAGGCACTGGAATGGCCTGCCCAGGGAGGTGGTGGAGTCGCCATCCCTGGCAGTGTTCAAGAGGTGCCTAGATGAGGAACTACGAGAGATGGTTTAGTAGCTTTTGGCACTGATAGGAATGGGAGGGTGGTTGGACTGGATGATCTTGCAGGTCGTTTCCAACCTTGTGTTTCTGTGATTCTGTGATCTCCAAGGTCATCCAGTCCAATCGTCCACATATCACCAATATTTCCCACTACACTGTATCCTTCAGTACAACATCTAATCGTTTCTTGAACGCCTCCAGGGTCGGTAACTCCACCACCTCACTGGGCAGCCCGTTCCAACACCTGACACTCTTTCAGATAAATTTTTCTTAATGCCCAACCTGAAATCTCACTGTAGGACCATCATGATCTTGAAGCCTCAGTTCCGAGTGTCATGTTGGAATTCCCCCTGCAGTTTCTGAGAACTAAGTTATTAAATACAGGGCATTCAGACATGCAGATATGCAGAGAGCATACAGCTGTCTGAACCAGCCAGCAGAAATGCCCAGCAGAATGGAATCCTTATCTTTTCATTTAACAGTAAGATCCTGAATATTTGGTAGAAGTGCTTCTCTCTGCTTGGGATCATCTTTTTCTAATGACGATAGAATTATTCATGTAAAATGGAATAAATATAAAAGAAAAGCATTAAAATAAATTCATCCTAGTAGTATAAAAATGTACTGAAACTTTAGAGTCTGAATTTACACTTCTATTCCTTAGTATCTGAGATGCTAAGTCTAAAAGGAAACACAACACATCTCCTCCTCCTACCTCCCCAGTAAAAATCCTCAGGTTTCATTAAAGACTGAAAGACCAGGTCTCTTTATTGTAAGAATAATTATGATTAGTGGATTGGGATCTTCTAGGAAAATACATGGGAAAATACAAAATGTGAAGAACTATGCTGGGATTTGAGACTAGACTGAAACATCAGGAAGAAATGTGTTCATTTTAAATATCTACAGATGCATGTGGCATCCTTGTTTACTTTTGTATTCAACAGCTTGCCTAGTCAATGATGAAATGAAAATGTCTAGTTTAATATGAGATGATACTATGGGCTATATCTGCAACAAAAATTGCTCTGACATTGATGACAACCTACAAAGACTAGAACCTACTTAGATCTCTTTATTCTAAATGTCCACGTTCAGTATCAGATTAATCTCTCTCCTCAGACTCAGTCTGCAGATGAGCTGGGGTCTCATGTTTGCAGCAGAGCCTAGCTGCTAGGCAACAAGGAAAACAATTATACCCTGTGATAGTCCGAGGTTTTTCTCCTATTTGCTCCCATATACTAAACAAGGCTAGCTACACTGATGTGTACCATGTCAGTTCTATGGTAACAGTTATGAGGTGTAGGAATTATCATAGAATCACAGAATTGTTTGAATTGGAAGGGACCTTTAAAGGCCATCTGGTCCAACTTTTACAATTAGGCAACATATATAAAAGAAGCAGAGAATCACCAAAATCCATTTTCAGAAGGCTTTGTGATGTAATGGGTGGGGCAGCAAGAATTAACAAATGCTAAGCAAGTCTAACATTGGGAATAATATGTACACTTTTCACCTATGCGATAACATATTAAGTGAAATGGTAGATTCTCTTTTGTTTTGAGACCTTAACAAGTTTAGCTACATTTCAAATATTTATTCAGTTATTCAATTTCATGATGCTGAACTCATGCACCAAATGAAATGACCAAGTCTATTAACTCAGTGAAGCATAATGACTCAGATGAATATCATGATCTTCCATTATACTCATGCACATTTCAGCAACTGATGACAGGCCTTTCAGTGAAGATGCAATGTTCCTAACCATGTGCTTAACTAATTAAAAGATTAGGATTTAATGATAGTTACCTCTTCCTTCCTAGTTTCATGGGCTCGCTGGACAAACCAGATTACTTTTGCCTGTAAGGTTCGAGGGGTGCACTCCAGAAGGGTGCTGTTGTACTCTATTCCATAAACCAATCGCTCCTCAGTCTTCTCCAAGACTTCTCCTGGAGGGAAATGTTTTAAAAAATACGTCACATATAGGTCAATTTGTTTCTGACAGTTCTTGCCACCTTCTGACTTCAGGCTGGACTTACTTTTAAGACTGAAATTTAATCTACATCCAATCACATAGTTATTGCTAAGCAGCACCTGGTGAAAGTCTGACTTACTAAGAGAATTTTCCCATCATCTCAGACTCTCATAGAAGATGGCCATAAAGCAAGTGGAGCAAATTGGGCCATGATTCCACACACAAAGAAACAGGTCTCAGCCCTTCATACTGCTATTTGCTTGCGGCTGTTTCTTATCAGCTGTTCAGCTACTTGATTTTCAGTCACTTAAACAGAAGGATATAATATATGTTCAAGTATAACCACAAATTAAATCTTTTATCTGGATAAAAATGACAACGTATAGCCTTTTGCCAAAATCTGTACTTTCTGTGCCAGGTATTTGCTAACAGTTTGTAAAGGTGTGAGTAGATTACCAATGAACTGCTGACCAAAGCACTGCTGAGCTGCATTTCCATGTCGTACGTCTTGTCTGCGGAAGCGTCTGGAGAGGAAAAATAAAATTCCTTGAGAAAATGTGCTTGGCACAGAGATTGTTGGTGTATGATGAGTAGGTATTCACTAAAAACATAAAGAGCTAAATCTTGGTTCCTAAAAATGTAGCACTTTTGAGAAAGATACTCATTTATGTTTTATCTCAACCTACGTATGACTGCATCTATAAGAAAAAAAAAGATCTTCCAACAGAGAAGGCTTTTAAAGTTCATCTAGACAAGGTGTTAGACAGTCTTGCCTAGGTCCTGCACTTATCATGAAAGGTTAGATGATCTCAGAGACCACTTCCAACCTGGGCATTCCAAGGATTCTATGATTCTTTGTTTCAAACAACTCTATATGAATACTCACAAGGCAGATTTAATAATAGGCACAAATAGACTTTATTGAAATTATTAGGACCTCCTTCTATTTTATGATGTTGGCCCACAATGTCAGAGGTGGATATTGGTAGTATGGAAGTAGAGATCAACCTTCCTGCCTGTATTCCATTACATTTTGTTGTTGTGAGACAGATGGCACCAGAGAAGCAGTCTGACAGAATGGTACCTGACGTGGAAGTACGTATGAAGCAAAAGCGTGTCACTGAATTCCTCTGTGTGGAAAATACTGCACCCATCAATGATTACTGGAAATTCATGGAGACCAAACAGTGGATGTGAGCGTAATAAGGCATGTGGTAGAATCTCCAGCAAAGAAAATAAGGCATGTGGTAGAATCTCTCAGCAAAGAAAACATGGGGACCTCTAGGCAGACTAGGTGTTAAAAATCCATACTTTTAAATAGAAGCTGATATTCAGTGATAGCATTTAATTCATTCTGGGGTTTTTCATTTTAATGTAAAGATGTGGTAGCTGTGCTTACTGATAACTCTGTTAAGTGTTAGTGGTAGTACTACCAGCTTTGCATATCAGTGTATATAGATTATTCATAAGACTCATTCTCTTGCACAAATATGCACAAATAAAATTGACATTAACCTTGAAAAAAACAAATAAAGATGAAAACCTCACTGTGAGGCAGCACTGTTTGATAGGAAATGGACAGTGAGTAGGTAGGTACTTAGTACTCTTCCTGATGAACTAAAAAAATCCTAGTTCTGCAAAATAACAATATTTTTCCAGTTGTTGGAGCCATTCAGGAGAAATAAATATTTCTTTGGTGGCATTTTGATGGAGATGAGGGAAGATGCATTTACCTGTACCTTCACTTCAGTGCTGTTTCAAGAATAGGAAGGAATGGGGAGCAGTGACAACAGAGTGTCAGTAGAGTGACATTTAAGTTATCACCCAGATCCTTTCTGTGCAAAGCGTTTTACTCAAATGACAGCATATAATTTAAGGCAAGACAATTTAAGATATTTTTCAAAGCATTATAAGAAGAAAGTTAAAAAGCAACTGAATGCTTGAAATATTCTTTTGCCTATCAGCTTGATCAATGCTGTGAAAGGCAAACCACATTGCAGCAGCAATATGGAGACTTAGGAAAAATACTAAATTGTTAGCATAGCAAATAAGCTCATCAGTGGAATTTAGTGCTTGTTTGGATAAAAACTGAACCTGCCTAAATCAGATTACTGAGGTAACAGTGAACTAACAGAGCTATTTAAATCCTGGAACTCTGCTTTCCAAAGAATATTGCATTGAAGTGAAATGCAAAATAATTTTTTTCTGGCATCTAAAATATCTGCAGCATGCCAGAGTTGCTCACCTGTAACTACTGTGACACTGTAATATTCTGCACTGCCAGCACTGGGTTATGGGACTCTTAGCTCAGTTTTTAAGTCTCCCTAATTAAGTCCCATATTTAATTAATTATAAAGACTATGCATTTCCAAGGAATTAAAATATAGTCTTTCAAAATCAAACAAATTAGTACCAGCTGCCAACCAGTGGGTTGCTTATGTGTTTTGTGTTTTTTTGTTTTTTTGTTTTTCAAATTTCTGCTGCAGTTCTCTACATCCTGCATGTGCCTTAGTTTACAGGTTTTCTATTTCATGCTTCTCTAAACACTTCTCATACCTTGCAGGCATTAAGCTCTAAAGCAGAGAGCATGAGAACAAATGGGAGCAGGATATACTGTGTATCTTCAGTTCAACACCAGTAAGACAGGAATTAAAAGAGATCTCTTAGTGCTCTTAACTGCTCTAGCAACAGCTGCTCTTACAATTCAGAAGCCCACCCTATACAACTAGTGAAAAAGTCTAAACCATACTCTAAGACAAGGCTAAGGGAAATAAAGAGGTGTCTACTCCGGGGTGTGGCATCGGTTGTGTCTGGAGCAATGGCAGGATTATCACCTGAGGAAATGATAACTCTTATAACCAAGAAATAGAAAACTCCATGTTGTCTCATGAGATCTTCCCTTCCTAGCAATGGTTCCATCTGGATCCCAGCAGAAGGTAGATTAAACAACTTCTGTATGTGTGTCCTGAGGAGCTCTCTTTGCTTTGCCATCTACTGCACAGCTCATAACTATGAAGATGTTCTGAGCTAGTTAAAGTGAACAAAGAAAATACTATCTATTCTTTTCAGTATTAAGGGTCCTTGCTGGCTGTTCTCCAAACCCTTACATGTAAAATAAGTTTTACAGACCTTCAGAACATTCAATAGAGTGTAAATCTCTTCTTCACTTCTGCAGCTCTTATCTCGAGAGCAGGAGGGTGATAAGAGAATTATTTTCTTCTTTTGGAGACTGACCTGATGAATGCTAGGGAGGCAAGGCACAGGAAGGTGCCTGGGGTACTGCCCATATCACTGAACCCTGGATAAATGCATCTGTCAGGGAACTTAGGGGCTGCTACTCTGGAAGTTGTCTTAGGTGAGAAATATGCTAAAAATGTGCTAAAACTGAGTTAAGGAGTGAGCGAGTTTCTCTTATCTTTTCACGGACAATAAACAACCTGCAGAATAACATAAATGTGAGTGCAGCCTAAGCAGGCTGGTAGAAAAGCCAGCCTTTTATCCCTTTACTCTCTTCCCCAGATGGTTTTTATGACTTAGATAACTTACCCATAAGCATTATGATTACAATAATCCAATTTATATATATACATTGTAGGACATAAATCTGCTTGGCCCATCTGCTCATCTTTCTTAATTTGATGCCAAGGTCTTCTCATATGGAGCAGGAAACCAGAGTCTATGTCCTCCCATAGGGCTGCTTGCAAGAGACATGAGAAGACTATATAATCTTGTAAAAGTGGCATAGCTTTCCTACCTGTCCCTCAGTGTAATAACTCCAGGATATTTTGAAGTATGCTAGCATTGGCTGTATTTCTCCTTTTGACTTTTTAATGCTCAGTTCTCAAAAAGCCACCTTATCCAACAATTTCTGCATTTGTTATCTTTTAGAAGTGCTGTGAAAAGGTCTGGATTAAATTATACATGTTTTATATGTTAGATCAGGTATCTTTGTTGAATTAGAGAACCTGGGTTTGAGAGGGAGGGTAAGATGATAGGTATATGGGAAATCACTGCACAAAGAATGAGGGCCAGAAGCCATAAAAGAGCAATTTGGAATGGAGAGAAGTCTGCCCAGGGTTGTTAAAGCATCCAAGTTAGGTTCATGATTTGAGTGGACCTCCAGAACAATCTGAATTTATAAATTCACCTAAACTCAGCTTTTGCTAACATCCTACTTTCACTGGTTGGAAGTGTGTGGCTACCAGATTCTTGTTTATTTTTCTTCTCCTTCTTTTTTTCTTTTCCCCAAATTTTGTTAAATATGTTATTGCTTTGTGATATCTTTACCATATAAATACTGCCAAAATACATCCCTGATGTTATAAAGAATGAAACATCCATCTTTTCTTTGCTGACCAAAAGAAATTAAAGGACATTGAGGTTTGTTTAAAACTTTCTTAAAATAACAACTAAGTAGTCATAATAATAAAGTTTCATTCATGAATTCATAATAAATATGTTTCATTCATGAATTATTCCTTGTAATGCAGTTTATGCCTGTTGTGGTTTAACCTGGCAGGTGGCTGAGCACCACACAGTTGTTTGCTCACTCTACCCCTTCACATTGGGATGGGGGAGGGAATAAAAAAAACAACAAAGTAGAACTTGTGGATTGAGACAAAACTACTCACTAAGATAGAGAAAAGGAAAAGCATAATAGTTATGACAAATGTAAATAACAAGCGATGCACAAGAAATTACTCACCACCCCCCAACTGATGTGAAAGCAGCTCTCTGAGCAGTGGAAGAGAGCTATATAAACTTCCACCCCCTTTAAAACTCCTGCATAATGTCATATAGTATGGAATATCCCTTTGGCTAGTTTATGTTAGCTGCCGTAATTCTGTTCCCTCCCAACTCTTTGGGCCCTTCACTGAGAATGACCTTGGCTCTGTACAGCAATGCTTAGCAGCAGCTATAAATATTGATGTGGTATCAACATTGTTCTTCTGCTAGAACCAAAACATTGCATCATATCTGAAACTCAGAAGAAAAGAATTCTGTCCCAGCTGAAATTAAGACAATATCCACCCCTTATTCCATACTATTTACATCATGCTCAGGTTCCACAATTTCTACACATCCTAACTAATTACCTTGTCCTATCTTGCTTTTTATTATATGTACACTTACATATTATTCCCATCATCTATGGTTTATTCATGTAATTTGTCTATGGTACTCATTTAGTTCAAAACTTTGGGCTTCATCTTTTGTAAAAATCCCTCAGTGTATTAGGAACCATTCTAAACCTATTTCACAAGACAGATTCTACAGAAAGAAGCAGTTCTCACCTCTTTGCCTGCATTCCTGTGGGGTAGTACCGGGAGCAGGAGATGCCATCCCAAGCACAGTAGGGATCTCGAGCCAGGCAGCAGTCAGCACAGGCTGTGCCATACATGTCGCACTGGTGAAACTTCACTTGTGCTATAACTGATTCAGTTCCAATGTAGAGCTGTTGCTGGAAAAGTATAACACATATGATTAAGATGCTAGAACTTCCAATACAACTTCTGTAACAAGTGGAGTTTTAAAGACATATTAGTTTCAGCTTTGTTGTGCATCCAGTCTATGACCTGAGGGAGGCAGAGTTACTCTGTAGGAAAACTGTCAACAGTCTAAACTCTCATGCATGAGGACGGAGGAACAGAAGGAAATTAGAATGAATAAATATGGTTTGGCATTTCCTCGCTTTTGAAGTTTCAGCTTTGTAAGCTTTGTGTTTAAACAGAGACTTATACATTTCTTTTTCTTCCTCAAGGTAGTTTCCAGTGCTTCCCTCCTTACAATTCTGTCACCTAACCAATCTGCAAAAAAAAAACTTGACATACAATATTAATGAAAGATCATATTTGAAAAAGTTGTAAGCAACCTCAATCTTAAAACTGGAGTTATCAGGTACATATTTAACTCTTGATGTACAATATGTTCACACATACAAATGCACTGCAGCACTATGATTTATATAATCCTTCAGTACAAAGGATGTCGATATTTTTTCTGCTAGTGTTCAGTCTTTTCTTACAAATAAACTGGTCACACTTTATCTTCTTCACATTTTTTTTTCGTCAGCATTAACACTAAGAGTGCTTCAGTCATGTAAGTTTTCCTTTACAAAGCAAATGAAATATGATCAGTGTGATTCAGAAGTTGATGGGATAATTCAGAAAAGAACATCTTGAGTTTACAGGGATTTGAGAAAAATCTTCTTACTGGTGACTGAAGATGGACTGAACACGGAAATATGCACTGCAATAGGAACTGCTTTTGCACGGCTCAATTCCACTGTTTTTCCAATCAGAAAAAGGATTCCTTATGAACACTGGGCTGGGTTTATCCAAATGGCCAAACAAAGCACAAGCTTTCAGAATGCTATATTAAAATTGTTTAAAGCTGGAAAATGCAGTTAGCTCACTTAACCTGGCTTGCCTATCACAGACCATGAAATTTAATCTTAATAGTTAATTCTTGTCCCTGGTTACACCTCTTCTATATCTCAGAACTTAACTCTTAACTCTCAGAAATGCCCGTGGAAGAGAACAGAGAGGCTGGTAACAGCAATGTTTGAATTCTTCTTCAGCTGAGATAATACAGATAAACAGGAACTCAATCTGATAACTAAACATAAGATCCTTGTTAGAGGGGAATTCTTTCTCTTCTGCCAAAGCTGCAACATGACTGTCCCAGAAGATGTGAACAGCACATTCAATGACACATGAAAAGTGGAATTTTCTTTTTCATCTGTTAAAAAGAGTAAGATCTACTGTACAGCTTGATTCATCAGAGAACAGCAAAAAGCATCTGATATCTAGCAAACAGAATATCAGAGGAGAACATTCTCTCCTAGCCACAAAGATAAACAGCTCAAGCCTGAAATAAGATATTTTATTATATCACTGGCATAGTGAAGACTAGTGAATGCTATGGGGTTGTTGAAACAAAGCTAGCAAGAGATCCCTATAGGCTAGGCTCACAAACTCCACAGTTAAAGCAGACTAGAAAAAATATTTGGGCAGAGAAATTGCATAACTTTTTTTTTTTTTTTTTTCACATAAATTATAACTAACTAAATTATACTTCTGTGCACAAATCTAATATTAAATACAAAATGATTTTGCGCCAGCCCTTTACACACATTCCAACATTTAATTTTCCTTAGTGCCAGGAAACTGTATGCTATTTCTAGATTAAATTTGTCTATATTCAGAAATCTGAATTTACTTTTATTGCTTTGAAATCAGTGTTCAAAGCCTTCCCCCTCCTTTGCTACAACAGCAAGTCACTAGGTTGGGTAAAATTCTATGTCTGGATGCCCAATTGTCTCTTCCTCTTCTCTTTAATATGTTGAAAAAGTACAGCTGCTTTTGCTGCCTGCAGGGACGTTTATTATTCAACTACTGAATAGTTTTGATGACTCTTCTACTATTCTCTCCATAATTTCCAGGTGCTTCTTGAAATTGTAGAGTTAGCAGACCTCTTGGGAATTGGGTATAATGGAGGCAGACTACTTCTCTTTTAATACAGTATCTCTTTCTCAGTCTTCCAGCACAATCCGTTTACTATGAAATTTCTCTGAGTGCAAATAAGGAAATATTTGAAATGATACTTTTTTTCCGAGCTCCCTTCCAGCTCAAACTATTCTGTGATTCTACAAAACATTCACTTAGTTCCAACGTTAGGAAACCTAGTCTCCGGAGCTCCTTTCAATGTCTATGGATACAATAAATTGATCCAGGAAATAATTCAGAAAAAAACATTAAGTTAGGATCCTCACCCAAATCATTATCAGAGGAGTTTGTCTTTCTACATTAACTACAAAAAAATGCAAGTTGACTAGCCACTAAAACTAAAATGACCTTTGGGGTACAATCAACCTACTACTAAAGCAATCTTCCTTCTTTGTCAGTTTTGTTTCACTGCATTTCTATGCACTTACATTGCAATAGTTGTCTACATTAAGAAATAAGCATCCTGGGATGTTTATATTGCTCCATCCTGAGATGGGTCCATATCTACGATAGGGTACAGATGAGTATCTATTTACAAGAATAGTAACTGTAATTTGTATTAGGAGAGGCTAGCAGAAACTCTGAAGGTAGTCAGGTCCAAACAGCTCTGCCTTCATTGGCAACTGAATATATGGGACATCCGCTAAGGCTTATTTAGAACTTAGATTGCCATAGAGCTGAAGTCTATATTGCATTTATCAGCAAGGAGCTTTTCCTTGAGTTGTCATATCCACCAAGCTAATCCCTGTAGTGATTCTCTGCTGATCTCTCATGGATCGAATTGCTTTTTTTACTTGTTTTTGCGTGAACAATACATGTAAAATACAGACTGATTTAACAGATGTAATCTTAGAATTGGAAAACATAAATGCTTCATAAAGGAACAAAAACCAGAACTTGCATTACAAAACAATTTGATGTTTTCAGACCAGATCTTGTTAGAGATTATGTGCAGCTAGATCCCTGTCTGTCTGTCTATCTCTCTAACCTAATGGTTTTAGCTTTATAACATCTGAGTCACAATTTTTGTATGTGAAACTCATCACTTACCCTTTTTGAAGAGATTTCCATGGAAATAATAGGAATTGGCACCTGAAAAATAGGAAACATCCTTGCTTAGAAAAAATAACGTGGCTTTACTATGAGAATAAATTAGGCAAAATAGCATTGATGTTTACTTGTATTCATCACTGCTAGATACTTTCATTTTTTCTAATTTCTAATCCTACAGAAAGATGTGAGGAAATTGTAGTTTTGGGAAGTACTGCTTTAAAATGGTTTATTTAAAAATGACAAGCCAACACTTATTTCAGAATTATAAGAGTCACAGTAACACTATAGTTTTCCTGTCAAACATAATATTATCTCATGCCATCAATTTTGTCCTAAATGAAAGTGATAAGTGGAATGTTTTTCATAACAAAACATTAATTGAAGATAAGATTAAAAATAACAGGAATTTCTTCTCATACTTTTCTCTGCCCTCTGTTCAGATTTCCTAGAGCAATAGCAAAACATAGTTCCTAACAAGTTTATTGAAAAAAAACAGCAGAAAATGAAGAATTTGTGTCTTAAAATAGACAATTAGAAAAATTATTGCAGACAACTGCTATGTGATGTTTGTCACATTTTTAAAAAATTAACTGAAAATTTTTTAAGACAGTTTTAAATATGCTTCATATACAGCATGGTTCACCTTGAATACTTGCAGCTCTTCAAGAATCACTTCTTCCATTGATTCTGTCTCTTGATTGTAAATTGCAATGACTTTCAGCACAATTCCATTATCTGGGAAAAAAAAAAACAAACATAAAAATGCTGGAATAAAAATTATGGAAACTTTTATTTGGCCTTCAAAGTAATTAAATAACTGCTACAGGACACACATATTAATCTTAGGAAATAATCACATATACTAATATGTTCCAAAGACACCGTGACATGCTCTGGCCTATCTGGCAACTAAGCCATCTGAGACATCCCTGAGATACACGACAAATTAGCTAGTATTTTTCAAAGTCTAGGTCGTAACACTTGGTGATCTGCAAAAAGAACAAAAACAGTGATCATGTCTGAGATAAAGAAATTACAGTAGGAATGGGAGTCCATCAAATCATGGGAGTGTTAAGTGGTTTTAATTATAGGACTTGAGTGTTGACACTAGTTAGGAAACTACTAACTATCCTTAATTTCTCACAGCTGCTCCATTCTTCCAGGCAAGAACACCAACAAATTCAAGGATTCCTTATATGCAGTCCTCTTTCTCTCATTGAGCTGCTGCTGAGCTGAAGGTGTTAATAAAAGAAAGATAAGCAAATAAAAATTATACTTTCAAAAAATTTAAGGCACTTTGAAATTTAGATCTATTGGTTTATTTGTCAGCACAACTCTTTTAGGAAATTAAAACACAAGAATGTCTTCTGATCTTCCACTGTTTCAGCTTTGTCTTGTTGACTGTTATTAAAGCATTTTACTTTCCTTAATCTGAAAATTTGTCATCAACAGTGGCAGCTACCAACTCCTTTCTTATGTTACTTTCTGTCACCTTTGATTTACAGGTGAAATATTGAGCAGACAAAGAATGGAAAAAAATGTTCAGCAAAAGATCAAAGATGCAAACATAAAGGGGAACTTCTTCTCAAACAGAATATCTAAGGACATACATTTTGTGATGAATCAGTAAAAAAAATACAGTTTGAGTTCAGATTTTCATAAGCAATTCTTGTTTACTGTCGTGGTACTTAGGGACTTAGTGGGTAATACTGGTGATGAGTGGATGGTTGAACAGATGACCTTACAGGCTATTTCCAGCCGTAATGATTCTATGATTCTTCAATATTGCTGACAGATATGTGGAAAGTTAGTCCGGGTGTTCACACTTCTGCTTTGAAAAACCTTTCTAACGTGCAGTTCTGCCTCAAGGAAGCTTTCGCTGAGCTTTAAGACTGCTTACAAATATTACATAGAAGGTGCTGGAGTCAGATAAAAGAGGATTAACTCTTTCTAATATTATATTGTCAAGAGAAGCAAGGAGCTTCCTGATAGGAACTTTGCCAGAACATAGATTGAAGAAATTGACTTACAGTTTCTAAAGGTCAAATTCCTATGATGAAATTTCTTGTCATCTGAGATTGGACATCTCAAAACTAAGCAGCTGTTGGGTGCCAGTTCAGAACAACCCTGAAGTGCGTACTTAAATCTCATTAGTTTCAACTTTGCTGAGTAGAGGACTTGTGTACAAATATCTGACATCTCAATCATAAATGCAAGAGTGATAAATATGAAAAACCTAGTAACCATTATTAAATCTGCATTAGAGACATAGGTGATATATGACACAATGTTTTATAGACCACACTAAATCCAGTGCTGAGACTGTACTGAGGCAATTTAAAAGCTTGGAATACATAACTAGTATAAATAAGCTTTTGCTTTTCTATGAGTATGCTTCTTCTGAGTGTTTTCAGCACTGAAAAGTGCTTATCAGAGGCATTTCATTAAGTAAAAAATAATTATCAGTATATGCTTGCCTAGTCAAAATAGTCAAAATGATTTGTGTCACCACTCCTGTTGTCAACTTGATAAAATCTGAATATATGAATCCTTGGATTTTTTCCAAGCAGATTAGACATGACCAGTCATCTTTAGTTCTAAGTTTTGCTCTTATTTTCTGAAGGCTTCTTATTTTTCAAATACCATTAGAATGTGCTTTTTTTCTTCTCTAGCTGCTTAGGGTTACAGCAACTCTGTACCATACCCCTGTAATGTAATTTATCTTATACTTACTTTTGGTAGGTGTTTAAAAAATTCAATTTAAATAAGCTCTATGTAAATTTTGAAAACAGTGTAATGGAAAGACAAGAAAACTTGGCAGAAATTTTCTAATATATTTTTTTTTAACTATACACTTGAGTATACCTACCTTCCTTCCTTGAGCTGTGTCAAAACCCAAGCCTAGAAGCTGTCAGTTTCTTTTTAACAATATTAGACAGACTTGTGGACTGCAGAAATGGGAAAGATAAAAATTGGAATAAACTTGAACTGATGTTTTTGAAGATCATATCACCTGTGTTTCTCCCAGAATCTAAATCCCAGCTGAGAATGTTTAGATACATGACTGTGTTGTGAAGTTTTAAAAATTCCAGAAATTGTATCAAGATTACTTTTTTGGGATGATGTTGCTGGTAAATTCTATACTTTAGTCTCTGTTCTTATTCTTTAGAAGTTTTTCCTACCACAATTTTTCTGTGAAGTAACAGCAGTGTAGAATGACCACCCTCTTCTGTAAGGTTATGAGTGCAGATTGGCTCAGTCATGACCAGAGTTATTGTCAGAGAGGGCTGTTGTAATGCTTTTTTTTTTTTTTGACTTTAGAAAATTTCCTTCATCCTGGACTTCAAAAACCTGTTGAAACAGTTGTATTTGTAGTTTTCTTTATTTTACCTGTGCCAATGAACAACACATCATATTGCCCGTCTTCAGCTTCCACTCTGTCCACAGCTATTTGCTTAAGGTTGTACTTCCCATCTGCTTTTACTAGAATTGGTCTCTTATGAACAGGCTTGATGGGCTGATACATCAATGGATGACTCCTGGCAAAATGGACAGCTTCATCAGGATAGTCTTTGGTGGTAGTGTACAGACCACCATTTACTTTGCTGGCACACTGCAAAAACACAAAACACGGATTATCCTGAAGGTTTGCCAAGTAAATTGTCTGAGACTAGCATTGTTCATAGGGGTGATGACAGGACAGCACAGAAAACCTGGCATTATAATAGGCACAGAAAAACACTATAGGATCTGTGACTGTGAAGTCTATGCTTTATGCATGTGTGAATTACGAATCATGAGAAGCCAGTCGAGGTCTATTAATCTGCTGAGAAGAGCCTTGGCAATCCCATGTTTAGAGACTCCTTCCTGTCTGGTATAGTAAGAGCAGACTAAATATTGATGCATTCAGATTTTGGAAGAAAAAAAAAAAAAAAAAAAAAAAAAAAAAAAGCATTTGTTTCATTCTCAGATTTATATTGAAGTTGTAATCAAAATGGCCATTGACAGAGGTAGGAGAAAGGGGTTCCTACTCCAGAAGATAGATAGTTGTCTAAAGTCATCAGGGAAGTAATTTTTGAAATCAATCTCTAATTTAATTGCTTTGTGATTGCAAAATACTTTATCATAATATACTAAGCACGACTAAAAATTATGCCAGTGGGAACAGTAGTTCTTGATCTCCACTATTTTAACAGTATTAAATTTTATTCTAATTTCTATCTCATGATTAAAGTATTATATATCATGCTTTAGTACGAAATACCAGTGTTTGCATTGATCAGTCTACCATTTTGTAAAGCAAATACACTTCATGTGAATGACTGATTAAAAGAGGCTTATTCCTTTGGTCAAGTGTGCAATTAGGGATAATTTAATGTGTTAAATAGAGAAGTTAACTTTAGGATGCTTTGCAAAGGATGTGGTGTTCCTTAACTGCACATAAATTCTACATTTTGAGTTTGCTTCATGTCTAATTGGAACCATTTATGATTAAGCTGGAAATATCTCAGTAACCATTTACTTTCTCCAAATATTCATAAGGCAGTGTGGTTTTAAGAAGCATTTCAAGCAAAGCCACATTAGCAGCATCTCCCTGCTTAAACTGGACTTTTTCAATCAATAAAATGAAATAAAATACTCATTGTTTACCAGAAACAGTAATTTTAAACTTGCTGCCAGCTGCAATTGACAAGAACAAACTCCTGCTCTTCTCAAATAGGGCAATGATTGTTTTTAATTTTTGGGCTTAGCTTCAGGAAAGTATTTGTTCAGTGTTGACTTTAAAGTAATTACATAATCAACCGAGTGATGGAGTTTTAGTGGCTATTTACCATGCAGAGACAGAGCAGGAGCTTGAAGATAGGCTAAGCCTCTGCTTTCCATGCACTGAATAGCATATCAAGTGAATAGGGATTGTCAACTTCCCTTTGTAAAGTTCCAGTCTTGGAGAGATTTAATAATCTTTTGCAGGCTTCTTGTTTTTAATTAAATAAAATCTGTTAGTCTGGAATTGAAACAGTAGATGCAGCCATCTACTACTACTACATCTCTGAAATCTATGAGAACTGTTTTTGAGGTAACTGATGTCTTTTTGAGAAGCATCACTGTCTTAATACATTAAGCAAATTGTTTGAATAGCAACCTAGAATATTGAAAAAACAAAACAAAACAAAACAAACAAACAAACAAACAAAAAAAAAAACACCAAACAGTGCTTTAAGGAGAACTCAGAGTAGCAAACTATAAAATCTGTCAGACTGCAATTCTAGCAGTGATTTTCTATTTATTTAGCTCTTAGCTATTTCTTATTCCTTATAGACTCCATTTTTTTCCCATTCAATAGCTGAGATGAAAGAGCGCTGAATCACAGAGATGCCTAATAATAGGTATTTCTGGCCTCTTGTCACTGTCACCTTTGTAATGGAAAAGGTAATAGGTAGTTGGGAGTTGGACTAGATGACCTTTAAGGTCCCTTCTAACTCAAACAATTCTATGATTCACCTTACCAATACACTGACCTGTTCTTTGGAAACAGATTATGGACTACAGTTTCACTTCTTGCTACTGGAAAAGTGTTGAAAAGACCTCTAAGCTGTACCCTTGATGAGCAGCCAAAAATGAATTAATTTTCTATTAGCTGGCATAGTCAGCCACTCCAGCCTGTGATGTGCTCTGCAACTTATAGACAAATATGATTAACTGATTAATACTCGAGAAATACTTCTTTTGGGAAAATTATTTGCTCTCTTTTTTTATATCTGCTTCAGCTCCTGTGCCTTGCCTGTTAGGGAGTCTTCAATCTACTATGAAAGAAATGTGGGTATTCAGAGCCAAGGAAGAATTGATTCTGAGTGGATCTTAATAGAGCCTTTCTGTAAATCACTGTCAGCTTTGCTCAATTGCTGGCTCAACGTTCTGTCCTTCTTGCCAACAAATGGTTTTCAATCTTCAATAAAAGTAATGCTATCTGTGTGCTACTGTAGCCATTAATACTGAATTCCTGCCTATTTCAGCTCCAGTTGAAACAACGTATGAGAGGTTTACTGCCTGCAGATAAAATGAATACTACTTAGAGAACTTGTATCATGTCATCTTTGTAAAATATACACCCATTTTACAATCCATGCATAATATTATCTCATTACTTGGTAAAACTGTAAAAACTGAAATTTTCTATTAAATATGTCAAAGAAGAAAACTTTAATTGCTGTGAATTATAGTGTTTTGCTCAAAATTTGATAAACATTTATCTGTTTTTCCATTCTGACTCAATACTGATGATTTACTTCAATCAACATTAAGTAATTTAAAAAAAAAAAAAAAAAAAAAATCCAAAAAAAAAACCCCAACATTTGGTATTGGTATCAGCATAATTACAGTGGTCAAGATGGTCAAATGATAACATTTGAACCCAAGATAATCTCTTTTTTAGCATCCAATTCTGTACTTCGACTTATTTCTCTAACTCCAGTAGAAGAAGACATAAACAGTAATTTAAAATAAGAGAGGAATGCATTTAAAATTGTATTGTAGAGAGAAAATTTTTACTGGCATGGACTAGATAAGCTAATAGGCCCTTTAATCTCTCATTCCTGTGATTTGGGGATAAATGTTTACTTCTGCAAATGATTGCTTTTAGTGCAAAAGAGAATATTGATTCAGTTATAGAAGGAAAAACAACACTGAAAGTAATGCTTCAGCAACTGCTTATTCCACCGTTAAGCTCAATAGAGCAAGTTCTTAGCCTGTGAGAAGATAAAAGAGGTGAACTGTGAAAGCTATGTGTGGGTTTTAGCCAAACAGCTATTAGAAACGTCTTTGCATCTCACAGAATAAAATATCTGCACAATATGGACACATTAAAGGATAGAACTTCAATGACTGTAAAGAAAAGCTCCTTTGTAGGTCGTATTGCCAAAAGATGTTGGACAAGAAGAAATAGTGATGCTTCTCTCTGGGTTATTCTGGCATTGCCTGTTGTAGGACTTACAGCAGGAAGGGGAAGGTGAAGGAGGCCCTGGATGTGCACAATCTGTGAAATGATGATGGATGCCCACAATGCAAAGGGCACCCTCACGCACCACTGATCTCCTCCCCACTGAGGTAGGACATGAAATTCCTGGGCTAAGAATATGAGAAAAATAAAAACTTCAGAAACTTCTTTTTCTTCCCTTTCTTTTCCCTTTCCCTTTCCATTTCCCCTTTCCCTTTTCCCTTGCATTTTCTTTTATCTTCAGGATATTGGGCCCTTAACACAAAATTTCTGAATTTAGGTCCCAGTAAGATTTTGAAAAATCCTGTATATTTAACTGCTTTTTCTTCCTAAGTTCATTTACATTAACAAAAGCATGGAAAATAGATTGTACTTACTGAACCAGGTCTAGGATAAGGTACTTTCCCTTCGTATAGAGCCCAGTGGTATTCTGGTCCTTCTTTATGAGCATATGGTCCATTGAAGGCTGCTCGGACGCTTGCCATATGGTAAACACATATAGCATATCCTCTAAATATATTGCTATGAAGTAAAATTCAGAGACATTGTTAAAACAGTATGCTGTATTTGCTACATGTTATACTTTTATTATTATGTAATTAAAAAGAAGTCTCACATCAACAGTATTCAGGGAAAAAAAAAATATTTTTCCTGTATGCTTTTCTTGCAACTACTATATGCAGTGTTGTTTATAAAATATTAATATATATATATGTTTATAATACTTCTCTGAGAAAGCTCAGTGTTTTTATGTCCAAATTTCAGGCTGATGATCACAGGCTCTAAATATGAGAGAGGAATGGCAGGAAACTCAGAAAACTCAACTCAGGTCTTTTATGTCTTTGTGTCAGTGTATGGGAATGCTGGTCAGAATTATTAGATCATAAAGACTAATCTGTGTAGGTCAATCTACATATAATATCTTTTTCCTTTCAAATTTTATACATCTGACACTCTTAATTCTGGAGAAGCAATTCATTATTTTTAAAGAAACATCAATGCTCCTTGCAAAACAGTTATCTCTGAAGTCTCCAGAAGGTGATCCAGATAATTTTAGTTAGGTGTTCACCTCTTCCTGCTGGCATAGAGAGCCAGAAAGAACTGATATGTGGAAATTTCCTTAGAGGACTATATTTGTCCATCTTTCTTAAAAAACAATGAAACAACAAAGCGAAATACCGGCCATAGCATAGCTGCTCCTCTCTATCAGTTACATCCTAAAGTTAGATCTCCAAGAAACAAGCTTGCACTTGGATTGCACTGATTTGGAAAAGGAGGCCACCAGCAACACCACAGCTAATGATTTAGATTATGCTAAGAAGTTAACAGGAATTTAAGCTACTATCTACTTAATGCTGAATTACAGTGGAGCTCTTCAAGGAAGGCAGGTGGTTTTCATAGACTGCTCTTATAACCATGCAGGAGAGCTTAAATGTTGGCACTAGAAAGTTATCAGTTAGAGAAATACTTAGTTAATTCATGTTTTCTGGGAAACAGATAAACTGTATCATGATATGAGACTTCAAGCCACCATCAAAAAGCAGTTTTCACATTAACAAGAAAGACCACTGTGGTCTTTCTTGTTAATAGGGATTAAACTGTTTGCTATGTATTTTCTCTGTGATATTCATCATGAAGCTCTTCTGTCTGTTCGATAGCCTGTTCAAACATTCCTCTACTGCTGCTATTTTTTCTTCTAGTTGTTTACCTTGTAGTGCTGAAGAGGCCAAATATCACTGGATTTTTGTTATCACGAGTTTGCAGCAAAAACACATCCTCTGTAAAATATAAATATTATTAACAGCAAACTAATTTTCTCAGTCCCAAAAGAGGCACTTCATTGTTTGTTGCAGGGGTAATCTTATTTAACTTACATATGCTATTTTTTAATGTAGATATTAGATGCATTCTTTAAAAACAATACAATGAGTAAAGCCATAATTGATGACAACCAACTCCATATGTCTGTTTTCTACTAATGAAAACATGTACAGTATAAACTAAGATGTGTTATCATGAATGTACATATTTTTCTACAATTATTTTAAGTTTGTTGCAGTTTAGGGTATTTACCTAATTCATCAAAATGCGTATCAATTCCATTTCTCCCAGGCACAGAACAAACTAGTCTGGTTTTGAGGAAAGTGCTCCATTTATTCACAAGCATTCGCTGTCCTCCCATGTCATTCTGCATAAAAAGAAACAAACACTTATGGTAATTTAAATAACTCTAGAAGCACAAACATCTCCTCTGAATTAGTCTCTCGTATCTCTTAATGTCAAAAGCATGCATTTTCAGACCACGTGTCCATTACTAGTACAGTCCATCTGCTTTGGAGATGGTAAGATGCAAGCAAGATTGCACTGATGAAGTCCAGGCTTTATAAGACTTGTGGGTTTGTAAGAATTTTTAAATTCGGTATTGCATCCCTGCATAGATTAAAAATACAGCTGTTGTAAACCTTCTCTTTTTTGGTTAACTGGATGTAATGAGTACGCTAACAAAACTTAATTCTGCTTCAGGCACTCATTGCAAGGTTTAATGAACATTGTTGGAAACTGAAGCCCTGAACTTATACAGCTGGTACAGCTGGAAAAGTCTGAGGCAAGTGTCTATAAGATGTTCTAACAATTTAGCAATTTTTCAGCAACTTTAATTCCCACTTTACTATGGCTGACACTTTTTTGTTTTTCTTTTCTTTTCTCTTGGGTTTGTTAATAAAATGATGCTTTTAACTCAGCAGTCAGACTTCAACTTTAAATAGCATTCTCAGTAGCTATGGCCTGATACTGAGGTGGGTTGTGTAAGTGCATACTGAAGGTTCTGTAAGAGGCTTGCTAAATTCCTCTCACAACTTTATACTACTGAAATTAATGGATTTTCTCATCTTCACATTGACATCCTAAAAAAAAAAAAAAAAAAATCCATTTTCCTTGGAAAAGAAGATATATGCAGGATAGATGCCTCTGAGTTGTAAAACCTGTTACAACACAAATGAAAATGTAAAAGCTGATAAAAAGACCGGTTCTCAAATCACTAGCTAGCTCTTGACTTTTTATACTCATGAAATCAAATTTGAAGTGCAGCATACAGAGTGAAGGCTGTTAAGGTAATGTCGGGAGGATAAATCATTCAGAGTTTTGGACATGTGGAGGAGAAAGATCTGTGGGATTTTGGTCTAACCCTTGGCTAGAGATAAGACATTCGGATCAATATATTTCAGACTAGAGGGAGTTATCAAAATAATCTATTTTGACATATACCAGAACATAGGGCAAAGAATTTGGCTTCAGGCCTTGATGCCTTCTTGAATTCAGAAAGCCAACAGCCTATGAGAATGATAATGTCTTAGGCCCTATTTGGTACTCTGTATGCTCTGTTTTAAGTTATATATGGACACATTTAAAGATATTTTAACAAGTAGTATGTTGGTGGGCATATGTGACGTACAACATGGGTTGAAGGAACATTTTTTATCTTGTATCTTGTTCTTTGCCCATTAGTTTTAGGAAATTATCTTCCACAGTTAGGAAGGAACACAATTTATTTCAAAAATTAAGTTGGATGCTAAGAAATAAACTTCTCTTTTCTAGACAATTCAATCCTTTGTTCTAGTTTCCTTTTTATGCACATTCCTCCTTATAGGATGTTGAGAGGAAGAGGAATCATATATTAAATAAAAGCAATTAGCTATTATTTAGAAAACAGTCTATAGATGCATCAGAAAGATATTTGAAATTTACAGAATCCCAGAATGACAGAACCATGAATTTGGCAGGAACTTTTGGATATTTTTTAGTCCAACTAGCCTGCAAAATTGAGTCTTCTACAGAAAGTCACTCAGGGTCATAATCAGATGGATTTTGAATATCTCCAAGGACAGACGCTCCACAACCTCTCTGTGCAACCATTCTAATACAAGAAAAAAGTGATTTCTTATGGTCAGATAGAATATGGATATTTCAGTCAGTGCCCATTGCCTCTTGTCCTGTTGTACTGGCTACAAAAGGATATCTGGTTGGATAGCTGTCAACCCTGCATAAATGCTATTGAGTCAAGTCTGCTTCATGCTGACAGAGTAGAAAAGTGAGAGGAAGCATCAGAGAGAACTTGTGGCTGGGCTGGTCCTGTCAACAGAAGTATGAGGGGACATCAGTTAATGTCAGCTGTGAGAGATACAGAAGGACCTGCTGACAGTGTTAGGAACAATGGAGCCTTGGTTTGAATTGAGAATCTATAATGGTAAATGAGTCCTGTGGTGAACTGTTCTTATTGCTATCACATATCAACTCAAAGAGACATGGAATTGAATAATAGGGTCTCTGAACTTTATTTTCATCTCTCAAGGAGAATTTGTTTCAAGACTAAATTTTGGGCTATTTTTGAATTTTATAATATTTGAGGACATTGAGAAGCAGAGTTTTCAGTCAGGTCTATAATCTCCTGTACATTATCAGGTGCCATATTGCCTGGGAGACAAAGAAAAAAGAAAGGAGAATACTTTTTTTTTTTTTTTTTTTTTTTTTTTCCCTATTCAGCTGGGGTATCAGAAAAAGGTTCTCACCACACACACACGTCCCACTCTGGTGTAAATGGCATGAGTGCTTGTCTCAGCCTCTAATGCTTTTTCAGTAAAGAAGAAATACACTTTGTTATCGTCGTGGTCTTCATTGTCAGGAATCATGTATGAGCCAACAAACTTCGGTTCTTCGAAAGAAAACAAAATTAAATTCAGATAAAGTTCATTAAAACATTTTTTCTTTTTTTTTTTTTAAAATTTTCTTTTCAGTCCTTAAAATCAACTGGTAGCAAAGAAAAAAAGAAAATGGAAGAGTCAGGGACATGTCAGTTGGAGAGTTACCTGAGTGAAACAGGGTGGTAAAAATAGGAAAAAATCAAATTATTGGAATGTGGATACCTATAGGACATGTGGAATACATTAAAGTAAAACTATTTTTATCACTCTGATTCACAGGTCAATGTGTATGTATGTAAGAAAAAGATCTCTTTCCATTTTTTGTTCTCCAGGGCTTTTCTATTTGAGTTAGGCTAAAACCCGGCAATAATATTCACATAACAATCTCTGGTTCCATACAAATCATGCACAGGAATGCTAACTTCGGAAAAACAGCTAATTTAAGTTCAGCTAATAATTGTAATATAAACACATATCTTCATAGACAGAAGACACATTGTGTATTTTTTTGTCGTGAAATAAAATAAAAACCTTCTGAGATTTCCCTGCTTTCACATTTTGCTACAGAGTTGAAGCCTAAGTACTAACTTTGATGTGTGCTCCATAACTTTTAACCCCACATCATGGTAAGCTGTGAATGATTTAAACTCATAGAATCATTGCAAATTTTTTACTAACTCCTTAAATGAGAATGTAATAGTACATGTTAATTACACAGATGTAGTTCATGTAATTAGTACAATTTCTTAAGAAGCAGTTGGTAATATAAATATTTTCTAAGTTCTTGTTCCTTATGAAAAATAGCCACTGTTTTAAGATACGGATAGAGAATTTTTGCTTGCTAATTTTCTCACGTTTTCCAATATAGATTTAAATACGTCACAGATTTAAATGTCAAATATGGTGTAAATTAAAAACAAAGTTTGAGGCACAACACAGAGAATTCCATACTTAAAGGAATTGCAGCTTCCAGAGAGAAAAACAACTTTACTTCCATATTGAGACATTTATGTTGTTGTTACTGCATGTATAGCTGGTCTTAACACTGAGTTCAGCAAGGATCTAAGTATTGAGCTTACAGTGGATATCATAATATTCCAAACATGCTTTTATAAGATGAATTCAAGTATGATTTCAAATTCATGCAGGAAAAAAACACATAAACTTTTCTCTCTCTTCTGATTCCAGAGAAAACCTTCCTGACATTTGAGAGAAAAAATGTCCTTTCTAGCTATGTTCGTTGAAAAGATGAACCACCAGATGAACCACCATAAAATAAAATTATTGAATCTCCTTACCAAACGTTAGCTGCAGTTACGTCACTTCTAGGATGAATTATTGCAAAATTTTTGGAGTGAGAAAAATCCAGAGTCTGGCTCTTAATTGCAAAGCAATTTAAATTCTTTTGAATTCAATTACATTCCATGTTGAAAAGCATGAATTATTTTCTAAGTAAGTTCTCCAGCATAGGAATTTTCTCAGTGATTTTTCTTGTGCAATAATTTTTTATTTTTCATCTAAATAATCTGCTTTAATTTCTATTTCATTTAACTGTATGATCATTGCATTTTTATTATTTTATGTTGTTGCATAACACCTCTTTAGCACAGAATGTGGTGAAGATTCAGTTGTTTGATTGCAACATAAAGAGGAAATGACCTCGTATTGAAAAAAAGAGCAGCATGTTCTAATTAAAAATTCTAATCAATTAGAAATGTTTAAAATAGTATTTTAATCATATCTGGAGTCATGAAATAATATGGAACATCCAGAGTACACTTTTAAAAGTGAAAAATGGAGGATTTCGAAGTTTCAGTTCTTAAAGCTAATATGTAATCAGAATAAAGCTTTCAGTTTGTTAATTGTAGCAGAAGATTAATGAAAAATTTCATGGGAAAAAAGAAAAAAAAAGATATTCTAAAAATATTTATGTCCAATGAGATATACCCATGCAAGGACAATATCATTTAAGTTTCTGGATAAATAGAATTTCTCTAGTCATGCAAAGCACTACTGGTTCCATGTTCTTTCTTCTCCTATTTTCTGTACCTTTCAACAGGCGCTCACTATCTGGTTCTGTTCGGAGTTGTGCCATACGATTCATGGTGCGAAAGACAGCAGCATCTCTTCCCCAGTAGTCACTATAGAGACCAGTAAAAAGTTCACCACCTGTAGACCACATATAAAACAAATAAAAAACCAAGCAAACAAATGTGATAATTCTCTACTTTATAACGATATAATTTCCTTAAATACTGTGGACATTACATTATAAGCATGGCTCACTATTGTTTGCTCAAAAAGGGATGAGAAAGTGTCAGTAAGTTACATGCAATTTAAAGGTTTATAGTCATTGTTCCTATCAGCACTGTAGAGCTTACAGTTGAAACACTATGAGGTCAACAATTTTTAATTTTGTGACAAAAAGCAATGTCTTTGGAATAGATTTGCACAAAAAATGTGAAAGCATTAAAATGACAACCACATATAGAGCAATAACATCTGTAACATCAAGTGCCTAAACACAATTATCTCACTCTCAATTCAGTTAGTGCCTGGCCCTGAGATACCTACTCTTTATCAGAACCTAAGATTTCACCAGTGATGTGCCCCTGACCCATGGTTTGCTTCTGAGCACTTATAGATATGAATTTGTCTTGTTAATGAGGAGCAGAGTATTGCTCGGTCCCAGAACTAGATGCGGGGTATATGAGTATTTTAGAGACGGAGTTTTCTCCCTGGTTGGAGAGATAAGAAACTGCACCTGCCAGTTTAGAGTTCATTTCTATAAAGAAGCACAAGTTTTATTAGGCTGAGATGCTTTCCCTTTAGACTGCTGGATCTGTTCTACTTTACCTGGGATAGCTACATCTGGCTGTATTTTGCTGGATGAAATACTTAGGTGGTCAGAGGGCAAGTGAATGGATGGCTCTTAGAGGTCCCTTCCAACTCTAAGGATTCTATGATTCAATAATTCTGTGATTCTAAATAAGCCTATTTTTCTCTGGCCTAGCAATGACTTGTTTTCATATCTATAAGCCATTCACCAGAGTAGGGACAGGATCTGAGATCTGTACATCGGGTGGCAAATATTTGCTGGCAAAGTTATGAGAGCAGAACAGGGGCTGATTTTCAAAAGGGCATTTATGAATTACACAAGTGTAGTGAATTATTGTAAGATATATTGATTGCCAATAACTTGAAAATTTATATATCATTAGATATAAGCACTGAACACATATGCTCAGAAGTCTGGCCTATCACTATCTGAGTCAGATATAACAATATTTTTTTTCTATTCATGGGTGTGATTCCCTATAAACTAATCAAGCAGTAAGAGTAATTTACTTCATACCCGTTTGGAATTAGAATATAAATTTCTTAGGCCTAAATTAAAAAGCTGAAAATGTTGGTCAGTAGGTGGCATCCTTATGTCAGAAAACAACGCAGCAGGAATTACCCTGCACGAGAAGGAAATTAGTTATTGCCAGTTCTTGGCTTATCTGAGTGGAGATTTCAGTGGCGCAGTTTCCTACTCCTTAAGCAAAACAAATGACTCGTCATTTCAAATAACATTTGCTGGCATTTGTAAACGATTGCAGCAAAAGCAAGAATGTTGCTTGTTGGTCTCCCTCAGTGTGTGAAATTTGTTTATTTTAAGAGATATATATGAATTTAATGGTATAATAACTCTAAATAATTATTCTGAACAGTTTAGAGTAGTTTGGCAGCTGGGGCTGGTTCAGAGACCTCTGCTGAGCATAGTTTTCCCCTAGGCTTCGCTTTATGAAGAATGGATATTATCTTGTAAAATACACGGTGGTAATTCAGTGTAAAATATTGCCAAGTGAAATTAAAAGTAAGTATAAATTATAGCACCAGTAGAACTAATGGAAAGCTTTACTTAAAAAAACGACAACAACAACAAAAACACAGAGGTGCTTAAACAGAAGGACACACCAGTATCTGAATAATGTTCCAAGCAAATGTTAGAATCCTAATTAATGAATTACATTAGTCATAAATTCCTCTCTAAGAATTCGACTATATAATTTTTGTTTTCTTCTTGTTCAGTTTTTTTGGTAAATTATGTTGATGTATAATAAAAATGAGCCTGTTGTCTTTTCAACACAGTAGGATAATGGGGAAAGTGCATTCATGCAGGCTAGATAATTCTTCACATTTTGCTAGTGATCAGTACTAATTAGCAGCTATACAAAAGATCAGATGGGGAGGCTATTCAATCTATTTGACATAGGTATAATGTATCTGTATACATAATTATCTGCTGGTATGTCACCCCACCTTATACTGGGCAAGTTATCACTGATTTTACCTTTGAGATTCCAGGAGAAATAAACTGAAATCTTGGATGGATTTTGTTTCACGGAAGATAATTTACAGATACAGACATTAAATCTGACTTTTTATAATGAAGTATTTCTAAGTTAAACATAAGTAACAAGAGTGAAAAGAAGGCCTAGAGAGAGAGATGAACAATGTGGCACAAGTGTATTAAGCATAATTCTGAGATCTCACACTTTTTACATTAAGCGGATCTTCTCTTTTTCTGTTCAATAGCTCTCTGCCCATGACTTTTAAGTGAATGCTGTGAATCTTGAACAGTTAGGTTTTTAAAAGCGCTGACTATTTCTAGTTTTAGAGACAAGTTGAGGTTGTGTTTTGAAAAATCTTAGCACTATTTCTATTTTTTTCTCCTCTGTTGGTACTACATATCAGCTCACATCTATCTTAGTTGCAAAGTTTATAGTGCTGCAGATCACTGTTAAGCCAGTGTCTTCCAGGAAAAATCAACTGCAAATTGAGTGATTTCACAGACCATCACCATTCTTCCTCTTTTCCAGAAAAATTATAGCATCAGTGAGGAATTACGTGTACACATACTTGACAAATTAATGGCTACAGTTAAGTTTAACGCATTCTGGTTACACCTGATGAAACAAGAATTAAGACTTTCTTTTTTTTGCCTTATTTAAACAAATAAAAATCTCATATCTCTCAAAACCAAACTGAAAATCACACATATACACACAAAAGTAGTTTTAGCTCAAGTGATATAGTAGCAGTATCGTGTCCAGATGTGGAGTCCTCAGTACAGGAGAGAAATGGACCTGTTGAAGCATGCCCAGAGGAGGGCCACAAAAATAATCCAAGGGATGGAACACCTCTCCTACGAGGACAGGCTGAGAGAGATAGGGATTAGATGGGACTAGATAACATTTAAAGGCCCCTTCCAACTCCAAGGATTCTATGATTCTATGATATGTACACACTTTTAAACACTTTTATTTTGTTTCAAGCAAGTAAATACATCAAAATTCTGCAGGGTTTGTTTACAAGGCACCTGTATTTTTTCCATGTTCTTGGATTAAAGAATAAAGCCCATTTTTGTTCAATCAAACCCAATTTTTATCTGAAGCCTAGAATTCCTGGATAACAACCCTTGAATAGACTGATGCCTAAGATATCAGAAACTACAGAAAATGTTGATAAAATGTCAAAGATCATGTAATAGTCTGTGAGCTACACTTCAGTTAAATTATTTTTTCCCCTACTTTTTGTTGCTTAATTAATTATTGGAATGTTGCAGTTATACACCATAGCCATATGCAACAGAATCACAGAATCCTTAGAGTTGGAAGGAACCCTCAAAAGTCATCTAGTCCAGCGCCCCTGCAATGAACAGGGAAGGGACATAAACAGCTAGATCAGGTTGCCCAGGGCCGGATCTAGCTGTGCCTTAAAAGTCCCTAGGGACTAGGGGCATCCACCACATCTCTGGACAACCTGTTCCAGTGCCTCACCATCCTTACTGTAAAAGATTTTTTCCTTACATCCAACCTAAATCTACTCTGTTTGAGCTTGAAGCCATTTCCACTTATTCTGTCATCACAGACCTTGCTAAAGAGTCTGTCCCTTTCTTTCTCTAGCTCCCCTTCAGATACTGAAAATCCTCTCTCGGGTCACTTCACAGCCTTTTCTCACAGCCCTGCTCTCTCAGCCTGTACTCGTAGGAGAGGTGTTCTATTCCATGGATCATTTTTGTGGCCCTCCTCTGTACATGTTTCAAAAGGTCCATGTCTCTCCTGTATTGAGGACTCCCCATCCTGACACAGTACTCCAGGTGAGGCCTCACCAGCACAGAGCAGAGGGGCAGGATCACCTTCCTCACCGTGCTGGCCATGTTTCTTCTGATGCAGCCCAGGATACGGTTGGCTTTCTGAGCTGCCAGGCTCATTTACAGCTGGCTCATTTACAGCTTCCTATCCACCAGTATCCCCCATTTTTTTTTTTTTTTTTTTTTTTTTTTAGCAGAGCTGCGCTTAACCCTTTCATCCCCCAATTTATATTCCTAAAGGGGGTTTCTTCGGCCCAAGCTGGTCTAGGTCAGTGAATTCGAGGTATATGTGCAATCATAAAAAAATATAATTATTTAAAGATGCATCAAATTAATACACAGGACTTATATATAAACATACATATACACGTAAAGCATTAAGAGTCGTATCTCTTTTCACTGGTTTTAGGTCTACTTATACTTACCTGTTTTTAATCCACATAAAATGGCTTTCGTAACATGTGAATTTAAAGAATATACAAGGCCAAGAGTCTGATTTTGTTCTTGTGTCTGTTAACTGCACTAACTATATAAGGAATAAAGCTACTTTGATCTGAAAATATTATGGATTAAGTACTTTTTTATTTTATTCTCACTGTAATGTCCATACTACATCCTATACAGGGATATGTTCATACTACATCCATCTTACCTTTGGCTCCTATTACTAACAAAGAACTAGTATTTATTGTTTTTAATGTGATGGCTCTATAGCCCATGAACTTCAGCCACTGTTGGAGTTTCTATTTAACAGAAGTTCTCAAACTGTAAGGTAATTTTGAAGTTTTATGTGCTCTATCTATTACCATTAGTTTTACCGGACTAAGAGACATAGATTTTTAGCAAATTTTATTTTTCACTATAGACGACCACAAAATCAAAATAAATAAGCAGTTACTTATCCAATAAATTTTCTGACTATATTTACTTTTTCTGTCACTCAACTTTTGTCTTCTGTTCTGAGATAAACTGCTTTATTTTTAGTGCACTGTCTAAAGTAAATTAAAATACACAAGACATTAAACTGCCCTAGGACTGCAAATAACAGAAACTATTGGAATGGATTTCCTGGATGGAAGGTTTATCATCACTTACTTGTGAAAAATTTGAGGTAGCAAAATATAGGCATAAGCTAATTTCTCAGCTTTCAAGAGGTAGTGTGATCTAAGTTAATCAGTGTGTGTGATCAGATATCAAACAGAGTTATAGCTATTGAAAACAGATGGTAGAGTTCACTACAAATAATTTTATTTTCTTTTTAATATGTAGTTCACCTAAATGTGCACCTATCTAACATCTGTTTTGTTTCCTGATGGTGACAATAAATTGTTAAAAGTTAATTGTTCATAAATTGGGAAATTCATTACAAGCTACTTTACGATTGGGTCAGATGACACATAATAAAGCTTAAAAAAACGTGGATATAGTTTTAAAGTCCTGAACTACTGTTTACTTGAAGTGAGGATTTTAACTGAAGTGTTGAGATAGATAAATGAAGAGACACAGCACAATATAGTCTCTTTGCTAATAAGTTAATTTAGCTAAATCTGTTTCTAATAAGGGATGGTGCAAATGATCTTTAAAGCTGAAGAACTTTCAAACTTTTATCAGAAGTAGATAAAGTTTCTTTGTTAGCCTAATCCTCACTGTTAATCAGTAGCTACACAGGTATAAATTGCTGTGTCAATGCAAGTTAGAGCTGTTTCTTACAGAGGTTGAAATAGGTTTTGGATTGTTTTTATGAAGAAAGAGAAGCTGGAATATGAAAGGCTTTGGTAAAAGTTTTGCTTAATTTTTTTTCAAGGACTTGCACACAACTGAGCCTGAAAGGAACAGTGAAGGCATCTTTGAAAACAACCTCCAAAGAAAAAATATTTCATACCAACTAAATGAAGTTTTCATGTCCAAGAAAACTGGAGGGTATGAAAAAGAAGAGAATATCCAAGTGTTGGATGGAGGACTGGAAGACCAGTCCTGAGGAGTGCATGGTGCAGTTGACATGTCCTGCCATGGGGTCACAGCCACCATCAGCTGGTACAAGAATTGGGATGAAGGAAGGAGCATCCCTTTCTTTAGAGCGCATTTGGCATTAGAAACATCAGTCTAAGTTTTCAAAAATCAATTAAAAGATTCTTTAATTAAACATGTTTGCATTTCTATCTTTGACCATTTTCAAATGGATATGTACAGAGGTAAAGGACATACAGACTGTAATTTAAGAAGCAGCGTTAATTCTATTTATTCTGTAAGCTGTATGTTTCTGGTTATTAGAATACAGTAGGATACATGGAAATAACTTCCTTAGGATGTTTTTCTTAACTATTGGGAATATCTAATTCCAATAGAATTATAGATATAAAAACCATGTCAAAGAATGTTGCTTTGTTTTTAAAACACTATAATTACTTGAAATAAAATAATTTCCATTGGATCAAGGAAGCCTCTAAATAGTTTTCTCAGGTCCTATTAGTCTTTGTGAAGTGGTAAAAGTTTGTCTGTTTTTTGGATATGTATCACTGATGTGATAAAAATATATTATTTTCCCATGTTAAACTTGCATATTACAGAACACTTTGTGAGACTGATCTTCTAAGTCTTTGACTGGATGTTCAAAACAGATCACCGTTTACAAAAGAAAGGCTTTTTTCGTGAATTACTCTTTAGATAAAACCATGAAGATCCGTAGGACCTCCCATAATCCAGGCACAGTAATGAATAGACCAGAAGCACAACAACTAATCACTAGTCTTGAAATGCTCAGTGGGACAATCTGGCTTCCATTTGAGCAAATAAAATTCACATTGATCTCACAGTAGGAACATGGTCAGGTTAATTTATTTACTTAGTTATGTCTCAGTTAAGATTGAGAAGGACTTCCAAGATCATGAGGTTTCAGGCCTACAGCAAATTCCATGGGATAAGCCCTTGTACTCAGGCTGAGCTAAGACTGGAATCTGTTAAAAACTATAGAAACAATTTGGAAATAAGAGTGGAAGAAAGGCGTAACAGTTGTACGTAATGGATTTTGGAAGGTCAGATAAAATACAATCTAATTTTTCCCTGATTCTTTCACGACTTCCTAAGCCAACAACCCAAGAATTTGAGCTGTAATGTTTGATAATGGGAATGAACAATATTTTGATGAATTGCAGCAATCTGAGAGATTTGGCATCACTGGTAAATATTCTAATTTGTTGTTTTAAACGAAAAAATAAACCTAGCTTAGAAAAATATGTGTTTGTCACTCATGACCAGTACCTCCTCAGCACCATGGGTGATTTGTAATAATTCAGTTAATGATTAAAAACTTTAGCTGTCTAAAGTTCCAACTCTTATATTTTAAATGAAATGTAAAAATCAGTCCCTCCCTTTTTGTAACCTTGAAAAACTTAAAATTTATTTGATCCTTAGCCTCTCTTTTCTAGCTCTTTCTTTCAATTACTATTCTTTTTGAATGCTCAGTTTTCATTTTATTTGTATTTCCTGAAAATATAAAGCCACTGTGTTACTCTCTAAGTGTATCAAAATTCCACCTTTTACCTGCTGTTCCAGTGTGTTTTTAGCCAATGTACAATAATATTGCCATGTTTGCTTCATCTCACAAAATGTTCTCAGGAACAAATTACAAAGGGAAAAAAAAAACCACATGGTTTACTGAACTACAACTTCAAAGTTCACAGCCCTACAGTGATAAACTTTCCAGCAAAGCAATGAGGAACACTAGCTCAGCACAGATATCTGCCACTGCAGGAAATACACTGAATTCTGTTGTTATAATTGTTGATTATATGATCAATAGAAAATCACTTGTTTTCTTAGAAGACAGCACAGAAAAAAATTGTTTCAAATTCAAAAATGCTATACATTATATAAACAATAAGTGCCTTTTAAAAAATAAATAAATAAATGAAAAAAATTAACATTTACAAGATTATTCAGATTACATCCCAAAAGGTGAAAATCAGTAAGCTTTGCATATTTATCTCAGTGATGTATAAGGCTAAGCTAGGCATATTGCTTTGCTTTGAAATAAAGTAGGAAATTATTTCTAAAATTATACAATTACTTTTTCAACATCACACATGCCATTTAACCTCTACTAACTCCACTGAAACATTCTTGCTGGAATGAACGCTGCCTGATATGTAACACAGCAGCACTGTGAGGATTAAGTGTGATGTGGAAAGCAGAGAAAGACTGACAACACCTTGGCATGCTGAAGAAAGATACTCAAAACGATAGATTGACATGACCATGAAGCTTGTGACATAAAGATCATTACCAATTAAGATGGAAGTGAAGGAAGAAGTAGGGTCAAAAGGGCACCTGCCTCGTCCTCTCTCAAATTTGTGCGATTCCAGTTGAAACAGATGATCCTTTAAAAAAAAAAAAATCATAGAAAACAGTGTAAGCCCTACAGGCAAATAAAAAAGTCCTCAGAGACCAACTTTAAGTTTGTTATATCTTTGTTCTGAATTGAATTCATTAGGGAGAAAATGCAATTACTGTTGTTCACTGATATACTCATAAAAATTATCCGAGTTTCTACAAATCACTGCTGTGTGTGCACTGTCCCAAAAGAATCGTTTAAATATGCAGTAAAACTGTACTTCTTTCATGTCTATGGGAGCTGAATATATCTCTGTCTTTCCCCCAAATTATCTACACTTCAGATAGGAATCTAGCCATGGAATGTATTTTCCCACTTTAAACATTTTTTCCAATGGTTGTTAAAATATATCATGCTGTGTTATCTTCTGTTTTTAGCTTTTACATGTTTACCTATCTTCTTCCTAAAAGTATGCTTAGAAATGTTATAGTTTACATAGCAGATGCAACTTCTGCAGAATATAGGCATGAAAAAAACATAGGCAGCTTTGTTAAATTTTGTTTATAAGTCATTACAGGCAGATAAATAATTTGCAATTCAGATTTTCATTTGGATTGCTGCCTTTCTCTCACCTTTTTTAAAAGAACCCAACAAATATTGTCTGAATAAATTATCAAGTGAGAGTACTTTTCAAAAGATTTATATATTAACCCCCCCCCAAAAAAAAACAAAACAAAACAACAACAAAACAGAAAACACAATCCATATAACAAAATGCAGAGATTTGTGAAGAATAAAAGGGGGAATAGAAAGAATGCTCACCTAGGAAGTCTCCACAAGCCACACAGACATAGAATCATAGAATTGCTCAAGTTGGAAAAGACATTACAGATCACCAAGTCCAGCTACAACCTAACCATACTACCCTAATTCTAATGACCCTCCTCTAAATCATGTCCTTGAGCTCCATATCCAAACAGTTTTCAAACACATCCAGGGATGGTGACTCAACCACCTCAGTGGGGAGCCTATTCCAGTGCTCGACCAACTTTTCTGTAAAGAAGTTTTTCCTGATATCACTCTCCCCCCCCACCCCGCACGTCCTGCGCTACTTGAGGGCATTTCCCCTTATCCTGCCACCTGTCACCAATGGGAAAAGACCAACCCCACTCTCACTGTAAGCACCTTTCAGGAACTGGAAGAGAGCAATAAGATCTCCCCTCAGCCTCCATTTCCCCAGACTAAACAGCCTCAGTTCCTTTAGTTACTCCTCATAGGACATATTCTCCAAGCCCTTCACAAGCCTTGCTGCCCTTCTTTGGATCTGCTCCAGCACCTCAATGTCCCTTCTGAATTGAGGTGCCCAAAACTGAATGCAGTACTCGAGGTGAGGTCTCACCAGTGCCGAGTACAAGGGCAGGATGACTTCCCTAGTCCTGCTCACCACACCATTCCTTATACAAGCCAGGATGCCACTGACTTTCTTGGCCACCTGGGCACTCTGCTAGCTCATATCCAATTGACTATCTATCAGTACACCAACATCAACTGTGTGACTGAGAAACTGCAGTAGTCTAGCAGTTTCAGTTTGATGTAAGAGTTTTATTCAAAAGACTAATGAAATACAGAATTTTATCAAAATATTAGATACATTCAATCTATGTATTCAGCAAACTATCCTCAAATTCATGTTATTCATATACTTTAGCAATTGTTTTGTAAGGATGTTTTGTAAGGCGTAAAATTATTTCTGACAGTGCTCCCAGATCCCCTGGAATTGAGAGGTGAATGTGCCTGGACCTCTTCCTTACAGCAGACATGCCAAAACAGGTCCAGGAGGCTATTTTATGATAAAAGTCATGTTTTATTAGATTGCAAATTAGTACAGCTCAGTGTATCCCAAGGAAATATCTCAATATATCTCAGTACATGTACACTGGAGAAAACAGAAATAAGCAGAAGTTATAAGCAATTTCTTTCCTTTTCTGCTGTGTCCTGATGGCCCTTGCATAATTATTTATATGTCCTTTTAGTCCTTATTTCCAGTAGCCAGAAATATGTACTTTTGGGAGGTACTGAAACCTGAGTATGTCTACTCTTTCTAATTTCTTGTACTTCTCTCCATCTAGACCATTCTCTTCTGTCCACCCATCCCACTGTACATCCTAGAAATCTCTTCCTCTCAGCACCTTCAGGTGCAATTGCCCACAGAGTAAAACTAATACTACTTTCTGATTAAGCACTCCACTCATGGCAGCTATGCTCTCCTGAAACCCTCCTGAAAGAAACATGCAATATGCACAGTGAGCAAAGATGCAGAAAGAGTGATCATTGCAAATGATAGAAAGCTGTTAAGATGGCTAGGATTAAAAAAAAAAAAAAAAAAAAAAAAGATCATATGTACAGGGCAAGTTGTATAGAATTTGGCATCCACACATTGATGATTAATGGAATATCTGAACGCATTTCATCTAAAGGAATATATTCTTGATTTTTCACAAGCCCCTTCCCTTTAAAGCACTTCTTTATTTACTTCTTAGATCACAAATGAGCCAAGCTGTTGTATCTATCTTTCATTCCCATCTATCTAAACAATAAGTGGCATTTCCCTGGGACTTCTGGTGAAAAAGAAAGAATTCCATTAGTTGGGTAGAAATGAGATGCAACCCAGAATACTGGAAAGTAAACCTGTTTCATATCTACTTGAAGTGAAAAAGCCACCCCCAAGATAAAGACAATAAGAAACCACCCTCGAAGTAATGAGTCCATTAAAGTCCAATAAAGCCCATGAATTAACCAGGCACTCTCAATCTCACCTCCTCAGAAGCTCCTGTGTTAGCCAAATCCTGGCACATTACCTACAGTAGGGCCTGATGTTGTAGCTGATGTAGCAGAAAATGAAGTAGTATTTTTTTCAGTATATAATTCTGAGTAGATACTGGTGTTGCAAGAATACTATTTTTTGCTGTATCAGCTACAATTGCACAGTAACCATTCCCATTCTGCATTTAGACAAATGTCAAACAGTGAAGAAATATTTCTGTGTGTGTGGAAATCTCAACCTCATTCCATGATTTTCAAACATTGCATATCAGTTATTTCTTTAAATCTAAATACTGTAATATTTTGGGTCAACAGTAGAAAAAGAATAGCAAGGAGAAAGTAGGAATAGAAACAAAAACCTTCTGAAAGTACAAAAATGGACCAGGAAGTCATACTTGTAGTAAAATACTATGTAAAGTAAATGTTCTAAGAAGTTTTGAATGTGTGATGCTATTTATTCTCCAATCACATATAAAAAAATTGTGAAAAAACTTACCTTCTGGAACCTTGACTAAAGTAATTGCTAATGAATTTTGTCAATAAAGAAAAAAGATATTTCTAGATTGCAAGATGTAGAAGTAAGGGGGGGGTAAGTAGCATTCCCCGGCCAAAACAGTTTCAAATTAAAAAAGTTTTGTAGACTTAATGCTTTTCATTTTTTTTTTTCCCACCGAAAAAAAAAAAGAAAAAAAAGAAAAAGAAAAATGGAATAACCAATCAAAGGAAAAATGAAAAATATTGTAGCCGATTAAAGCAAAACATGCTCAAGTATCGAATATTATCAAGTGATCAAATATGGAAACAAAAATACTGGCAAAAGTTGTGTTATCTATATTTATACTTTAAGGTTTATATTTCTTCCTTTATAGAGAACGATAAGATAAATTCCTTGTTGAAGGGCAATAGATGATCTCAGCTTATTATTACGAACTATATTTCCTATTCAGATCTCCCTACGTTAAAACTCCAGTGATTCTCAGACCAGGGAATCTTGGCCCAGTATGGGAGTCTTCCAGAAGATGTGGAAGGATTTTTAGTAACTGTACACCAAAGTTCTGTATGTCAATAAAAAGCTGCTAAGTGTAGCTAACCATTCCCCTGAGAATCAGAACAAAATCAGTGGTGAAGACAAAGATGTTTCTTTTAACATTTATAGCACTTATGTATCTAATGCAGTCAACTTTATAACCACGGAATGAAAACATTAGACAGTATGCATGGTGTCCTTTTACTATCTATATTTTAATATGTGGAATTTCTGAATGAGGATTGTAGCTTAAATATATAAAGCCTTGCCAGCAGTGAAAGTAGCTGAAAATCTGGATTTCAACTTAACTTGAAGAAGTTTCTAAGTGGATCTCATTTGTCTCAGTACAGGATGCACATTTCATAAAAGCTTGCAGATGCATGAAACTATTTGAAAAGTCATTGTTAAATGTAATTGGTGACTCCTCCAAGAGACATTTTCCACCTTCATCATTTAGAACAGCATACCAAATATTCCATGGTGGCAGTAAATTATCCCCATCACTGGAACAAGTAACTGAAGATCAGGTGTTAAATGTGTCAGCTTCCACAGAACGCCAATTTAAGTGAAATAAGCGTTACACATTAATAATCAGCTTTGAAGGCTAATACCATAATTCTAAGTCTCTTTGCTGTTTGTGACATGGCAGTCCTTTTAGAAATGTCACAAGAAAACTGACAGTTTCATCAAAGGTTACCCAACACAGCAATCCAACTTAGGCAATTTATTTTATGGGTACTTATCAGTAGTTATAATAAAATTAATGCAAACAAACAAACAAACAAAAATCCACAAAAAAACAACAAACAACAAACAAACAAAAAAAGAAGCCTATGTGGCAGTGGAGGTAAAATTACAAATTTCTACATCTAGTTTGGAAAAAGTGGTGCACTGGTTTGATTCATGATAACTTTGACCCAGAAAACATTATACACTTTCAAGTATTATTAAAATAATCATGTCATTTAAAAAGAAATAGCAGATATTTCCAAGGGCATCAAGCATTTCACCATTAACTTGACATGAATTGATAATTTTAGACAATGAAGAAGAATGTAGGTCATAAATAGTAAAGAAAGAAAAGGTCAATCAGAGCCATTAAAATTTAAATAGAGCATTTAACTTTTGTTGCAGAAAATTGCTTTCTCTCATGCCAAGTATGGCTTTGCTCTGGTTCAAGAAGGCATTTATGCATGTGATTAATTTAAAACATATGCTTACTTCCATTCCTTTCAGCAAAGCACCTAAGCCTATTCTCAGCTTTAATGCAAAGTCTGTATCTTTTAACTAAATCAGGGGCTTAAAAATATAGAGGATTTGATTGGGATTTCCTATGATATTATTTTTATGAGAAAAAATAATTGGATTTTCTGTAAGTGGATTTTTTTCCACTCTTAATTGTTAGTGTTTTCCAGGTAACAAATAAAGTAAAATATATCACAGTGACATTTTAAAAGGAATTTAAAATTGTTTCACAATCTTTTGTTACAATCTTAGCTGTATATTTTCTAGGAGACCTATGCCTTTTGGCTTATTTTATTTATTATTAAAGAAGTTCATGCTGTTTATACTGTAGAATTGTAAATCACATTTAGAATATTTTGACAGGGCAGATTTTTTTTTTGTGAATGTAGTGAATGTAGTTCTTAACACTGTCTATTCTACTTCCTATTATTGTAAGTCACTGGACAAAATTCATTATTAGTATTAAGGATCTCATGATTTTATGATTTTAGAATAAGAATGACATTACATGCAAAGCTATTTCTTATGTTTCATATATTTGGAGACATTTTGAAAGAGTGCTTTTAAAAACTATTGAAAGTTCACCTGCAAATTGTGTCAAATGGAAAATATGTAAAATAGGGGTACATTGCTTGTGAGAAATAATGAAAAAGTTTTTTAGATATGAAACATATAGGGTGTATGAACACCATGAATTCACCTTATTAAATTATAGGGCCTTGCTTGAGGAAGAAGACTGTTGGAAATGGATTGGATACACTGATTTCTTAAGGGAAGGACAACCTTACGGACTGCCTGTCTGAACAAGTGAGCTGGTAAAGTGGGAATTCAACAAGGGTTATCAGAAGTGGGGTCTGAAGCCCAGAACAGCAAGTGGACAGGGTACATGAAGGAACGAGATCCAAAAGGGAATTTTAACATTCCTACTCTGGAAAGAGAATGTTCAGAAGTATTCCTTGCCCTTTTGTACAGTGGTGAACAAGAGCTGTGAGGTTATCTCTAGCTTGCACAGAAATGTCCTCTCACATAGCAATTCCACTGAAGTCTATCGCAGGTTTGCCTTTGTCCTTTATGATAATTACACTGAGACATAAAATAAGGAATATAACTGGATTCACAGATTCCAAGCACACTGTTTAATTTTTTTTTTACTATTACTATCTCAAGCTAAACAATAAAGTAACCAATACGAAAAACTGTGATTTAAAAATTTCCCCAAGTTTTGTACTCAGTGAGACACCAGCGCAGCTATATTGACAGTTGTAAGTTCCAAGGAATTAGTGAAATTTATGAAATCTCCAAGACAGTAACAAGATTTATCCTTGGAAAATAGAATTTCAAGGAATTCAATAGAGCAAATGTGTTACTTATGAACAAAGAAAGCATTTGTTGCCCACAAGTATTTATTCTTTGATTTGTTAAGGCTGTTTTAATCTTACCCTTACACCTTTAAAATCTGGCATTTTGTACAACCATATACAGTTATGAATAGTAACATACATTCTTTGATTCCTTTGGTTAGGTTATGTCAAAATTAGTAACATACTTTAAATATTTTATTTTCAATAAAGGATTTGTAGAGAATTTCACTTGTGCCACTGGATGAATACAGAGAAATATTGTGACAACAACAGAAAATGAAGTACAATTCACAGAATACACCTCATCTTAAGTTTTTTTGCACTATAACATTTTTGTTATAAATACAGATGATATTTTGCAAATACTCTTACCTTGTGTATTATCAAAACATTTTTTTCAGTGTTTTTTTTTCCTTGTATTCTTGCTTATCCATACATTTTTATTTTTACACAGACAGACATGTTATACACATTTCGCAGAGGCTTCTTTTCAGAAAAACAAACCTTTGTGAAAAGATAATCTGAAACATCACAGAACATTTCTGTGAATCAGCAGAAAATAATTCAAATATGTCTCCAAAATGAGCTCTCTACTTCATCATCCCACTTTAATGTGCACATTTCCCTCATCAAGAAGGCACTTGGTGGAAGAGATAAACACTAAAATATATTTTCTTTGCTTAACAATAGAAAATAACACACCTTGTCAGGCCTGAAAAAACTTCTTATGTCATATAGCTTATATGCACTGCAGACTACATGTAGACAAAAAAAAAAAGCAAACATACATTAGCAGTATCTGATAATCACAGTTTCCAATATTATAGGTGTGTCTGATTGGTATAAACCCAACAAAGTATTAAAAAAAAAGAATTAAAAATCTAAAAGCTGTGGAAAAATAGTCAGTAACATTGAGTTTCTATTATATATATATATATATATATATATATATATATATATATATATGTTAATAAATTCCTATTGCAAATCGTCAACACAGATATGCAGATGAGCAACACTGGGGTGCTCCAGTAATGAAATCACTCTTCATGATGGAAAATCTTCTAAAAAATTCCAAATGCTAATTTGTAAAAACGTTATACATACTGGTTATGTTATTCTGCCTGCTTTCAGAGGATTAATACATTTAAAAATTACACCTTCCATGTTCATTCAACAATATTTTTTATTTTGTGAGGCAAATGGGGATACACTATTAAGGATAGAGTCCTCAAAGAACTTGCTGAAATAGTCAGTTCTCCTCTATTTGACATAATAAAGATTATTTGGGGGTAGTGTTTCTTCTGAGAAACTGTTTTCAATCCTCTTTACTATGCAGTGACATATTGAAAAGATCAAACATCCTATGGGACAAAAGTGCATAAAATATCACAGACATTAAATCCTCCCTACAAATTCACATTTTTTAGATCTATGCCTTTTATTCTACATTTAAATGAGTAAGACACTTTGGGCACCAATGAAAAAAACATGTTTAAAATCTGGAGCTGTGTCAAACTGCTGCCTGGGTTTGCTAAAGGATTAGCAATTTGTAACTTATGTCAAAATATCTACTCTAAAATGACAGAGATAATATATTTCACTGATCTAATTCATGTTAAATACTCTGGCAGTGGAAGAAAACCTGCATATAGAAATCACAAGCATCTATCCTTAACAGTTAGAAGTTATTATATACAACTGATTGAATTTGTCAGAATTTTAGGAGACACAGTTTTGCGTAACCTTAGCTGCAAAAGATAAATTCATTAAGATCTTGTGGCATAGAATAAGATAATTAACAACATAATTTAAGATTATATTACAGTAGTATTGTGGTCAGCAGGTATGAAAGTTACAGAAACTTCATAAGGGATCTCTATAATTAAAAGGTTTACATGGAGATGTAGTCTTATAAGTAGGGGCTACAGAATACAAATGCTCAGCAAGAAGCAAAGGAAGTTCAGCGGGGAACCTCTCTTGTCTTTACATAGCTATCCAAGACCTCCATATTCCTCATTTTTGACAGTCTAATCTTATCTGGTGACTGCAAGGGCCATATCAGAACAAATACAAGATAAATACTCTCTCATCTGATGATTATTAACAATTAGCGGACAAAAGTCATGAAAAAAAACCCAGCAACCTCCCAAGCAGCTAACAGCTGCAACCCCCAGTCAAGTCCTCCCAGCTTCATGGCACTCTGCACAGGGTTGCATGGTATGGAATAACCCATGACCTAATTCTGGCCACATGTCCTGGCTCTGCTCTACCCCCACTGCTGTGCTATAAAGGCAGCAGCTCTTCTTCAACTGGCCTGTTCTTGTTTCTACAACTCAACAACAACCTGACGTTGCTGTTAACATCTGTTTGTCTGAAACCAGGATGCGTAGGAAGAGATGGCAGAGACTGGAATGATCTACCTATTCCCATTAAGTTACCACATCGCTGGAATATTTCTTTGTTTTTGATCTAATAGCCTTATTCCCCTGTGTTGATTCCTTTTTTCCTGGCCACCTGTCTTTAAGCTTCCAAAGTACAGGTTAAATACAGTGGAAAATTCATTTCATGTAACTTATCAATTAATAAATTCTGCCAAATTGAACTTAAATTCTATGTGTTGTCATATTTAAATAGAATCCAAAAATAATGAATGCCACTCCACTTCATAGGTGGAGAGTGCTGTCAAACAAACCTGTTGTCAATTGCAATGTATAAGACTGATAAGAATCCAGAATACTTGGATTTCTCAGGCATTTGACTATATATAGCTGTTTGATGAAAGAATCTGCACTGTGAAATTCTTAAGGAATATGAACTGCTGGTATATATTAAAATGTAGTTGTTATTAGGTACATAACAATTATTCCTCTTTTACTGAAGATTTCTTTTTGATTAAAAAAAAATGATTTATTTGTTTGTTTGTTTGTTTATTTGATGAGGGGTCTGGAGCACAAGTCTTATGAGGAGTGCCTGAGGGAATTGGGATTATTTCTTCTAGAGAAAAGGAAGTTTAGAGGTGAACCTTTTGCAGTAAGGTTACAGAGAGGTGAGACTTTGCCTCTTTTCCCAGGTTACTAGAGATAGGATGAGAGGGAATGGCATCAAGTTGCACCAGGAGAGGTTCAGGTTGAATATTAGGAAAAATTTCTTGTCTAAGAGAGCAGTCAGGTGCTGGGCTGCCTGTGGAGGTGGTTGAGTCACTGTCCCTGGAGGTGTTCAAGAAATGTTAAAATGTGGTGCTAAGAGACATGGTTTTGTGAGGAAATAATCAACAAACAAACAAACAAACAAACAAATAAATAAATAATATTGGTGGTGTGTGGATGGTTTGGCTAAATGATCTTGGAGGTGTTTTCCAACCAATTAAGCATCTCTAGAAATCTTTGTCCATCTTCTTATATGAGACTACTACCTAATTAGGTATCTTAACAGTATAAAGTCAAATGGAAATTGAGCTCCAGAGAGTAGCTTTGAATGAAGTTCCGAAATATAAAAATGAGATTTCTCAGTGTGATGCTGTGCCAGGAACTCAGCACTTGAGTCTATGGAGACAGGAATCTCAAACAGAAGTAGGGAAGTGACCTTGCCTCATCAAATAGCTTGTCTGGTTGTAGTGCATGCCCTTCCAGAACACTTAAAAATACTGCAGAGTTCAGAGGAAGGACACAAATATAATTGAGGAATCCTTGTGATAGGAGGATTAAGGAGCTATATTTATTCAGCTTATCAAAAAAGTGAAGAGGTAGCTTGATCTTTGTGTATAGGCACTTATACATGGAAAAGATTTGGAAAAGATAATGAGAGACTTTTCAACTTTGCTATCACAGGCATATCAAGGTTAAATGGCAGGAAGCTGATGTTAGATAAATTTAGCCTTGAGTAACTGGAAGTTTTCTAAGTGAAAGAATAGAGTTGCCATTATTTGGATTATTTTAAATGATAATGCATAATTTCCTGAATGTTTTAATTCAATATTTGGGAGAAATAATCCATTCGGTATGTAACTGACCACACAAAATGTTCTCATTCTGGCCCTTGTCTCTATTTATGATACACCCATAATTATTTATTTATCATTATTTCATAATATATCATAATATTTATATATTATATATATCATAATTATTTATACATCATTATACTTTTCCTTGTGAAGATCTCTTTTCTTGTGAAGATTCTTTTCTTTGTTACCCTTACCAGAGATTCATATTTCCAACCATTCATTAAGATAATTATTACAAGCATATATCATGAACTTGAATTTCTCACGTAGACATAAGCATTGATTGGGAAGGACATTTTTTTGTGCTACAAGACGATGTTTGTCTTTTCAGAAATGGATCAGAGACTGGCTAGATTTGAAGATGGAGTTGTTCTTTAAATTGGGGCAGAAAATTATTTCATATGTTGCTTGCCTAATTCTTACTCATTTTCTCAGGAATACATAGGTAAGTTGTGAGTTCAGTACAAAATTCTTTTTCAGGTTAAGGATGATGTAGATCTTTGCTTTGTAGTTTTTTCCTGTTATACCAAAGCACTTCTGTTGTTTGCTATGAGCATGGGGGTAATGCCACCTAATAAATTTTCTGCCTTTTGTGATTTTAGGAGGCATTTTCATTTCTTTTGAAATACACATTTTTAACTCCAGAACCTGAAGTGTTTTAATTGAAATAAAATGTAGTGCTTCTAGATGTTATGGTGCAGTTTCGCAGCCTGCAAGGTGATCATTCAGATTAGATGATATAATCATTTCTGGTTTAAAAAAAAAAAAATCCTATGACTGTAGTTTGATTACTTGGCATCACTTTACATACATGGACTCTTAGCAACAGTTTAAAGATAATCTAAATTGTTTCACACGAACTATAGATAACAGCAGCAATAAATAATCAATTTCATAGCATTTATCATTGCAGATTTAATTCCATAAATAGATTGTACTGATAAACATGTTAAGATCTAGGGGATAGGTGTCTAACTAGTAGCTTTTTATCCTTCCAAAAAGGAACACTTCGTCTCTGAGCAAATACTTTCAGTGTAAGAATTTGTCACACATTCTGTGCAATAAGGGACTGACCAACACCCACTTCTGTTTGTGTCAGTGAAGCCAGGTGTTCCTACACCTTAATCCTCTAAAAGCTGAGAGCTGAGATGAGTAATTGGAAAAAGCATGGAGAGGGAATAACTGAGCAAATCATTTTGTTTTGGTTATAAAAAGATATGTCAGAAACAATATCCTAAAATAATATACATAAATCTGATATAATTTTGTTCCTTACCAACAGGTGAAAGCATTATGATATTACCTCGTCATTACCATTATGTCATGTAAAAATTGAACTAAGATATGACTTGAAGATTCTTTCTTAACTTATATGTCAATTTACTTCAGTTTGTTAAAGCAAGAACCGAGGGGCTTATTTTGCCTCTGTCTGGTGGAAAGTGTACTGCACTGTTGAACCTTACCTTATTTTTGTTCTGAATAGAAAAAGAAGTTTTCTAATTATAAGAAGCAAGAATACGAATACGCAGAATATGTGTTAAGAACACACTGATTGTATCATGCAAAATTTGGGTTGGATGATATCTGACTCTTGCTCTGTTCACACATTCTGAAAAAATGTCATGAGATAAAATTCGTATCTGGATGACTGATAGCCAAATACAGATGCAAGTTTTTCTAATCTGAATGGCCTCTTTAACATTTGAAAGTATTTCACAAAGTTAATGTGTTTCGTAAAGATAATAAGCTCCCTTACTAGTTGGCAATTGCTTTGTATTTTGTAGACAAAAATATCTAGTACATTCTTGGTAACAGCAGCTTAATTGTTCCTTCTGCAAAGTTAGCACATATTTTCACCCGTTTGTAATTTATTTCTAAATGACAGAAGAATGTTAGTTAATTTGATGAAATGTTTAGAATTTGGAAGAAAACATTCAACAGGGTCAAAGTATTTAGAGAGACAAAAACCCAAAAAAACCCTGCTTGTTACTGTCAATAACTACACTTGTATATTTTTAGAAAGGTAATATCTGGCAACAGCTTTACTAAAATGTACAGCCTGGAAATCCAAAGCAGTATGATTTAGCAGTAATATAACTACATATATATATATATGCATACATATTATATATGTATAATAATACAATATAATGTAATGTAATATAATAAATATTATATAATATGTTATACATTTAATTTTTCAAATGGGTATGTGGTGTATCATAAAAGTTATAGGTAATTTGATTTGGGAAAAATATTTGTTTATACTCTGATGATAGAACACAAGTTTAAGGTTGAATCCTACCAATATTGCTTGTTGCTTTATTTGAACAACATGTTCAAGTGTAATACTTTAAATATTTAATTGAAATAATTAAAAATTACTAAAAACTATTTCAACATTAAAATAACTAGAATTGTGATACTTCTATAAGCCATAAAAAGCATGTAAGAAGAGTTTCAATGTGTAATGCATATTAATAAAACTTCATTGTGAAAGATTTCAGTTACTGCATACTAAACTATATTAAGATTTTCTAGAAAATATTATATTATGTTAAATTATTTTATTTTAATAATATTATTATTAAATAATATTTTAATAATTTTATTATTATTACATTAAAACTGGGAAAGGACATTCTCCTGGTTTTTTTGTTTTTTTTTTTTTTTGTTTTTTTGTTTTTTTTTTAAGCTTAAAGATTCTGATTTCCAGTAATTTCCAAGGAGTAGTGATCCACTAATTAGACAACCAAATTCTGCCTGGTTTTGGGACAAAAGTCTTCTGGTTTCAAATGCTTGTTGATATGAGCTCAGTTTATAGCAAGACACAGCTCAAGCCTGATTTTGATGAGGAAATATAGATTTGTAGCTGAATAAGAATGTGAGACTTATAGAAGAGGCAGAGTACTCCTTTTTACAAGCTGGCATGTGCCTCACAAAAACATGCTAAATGTTGGATTGGGACAGAAATTGCCATACAGTATGAATACAGTCGTAAACATGGCTATGGGATATTATCACAGTCCAAAGGAAGAGCTGTAATGCTTCATTTGCTTACCAAACATCTATTCAGAAATGGCTAGCTTCATGTAAACATTCATTATTAACCAGTAGCAAAATATATTTTTCTGCAACATGAAGACTACTGAGACTGAAGAACAAGAGCATCAGCTGGACATTTTGTTCCACCAGAACAAAATATTTTGGCTTCTAGAGTAAATTGCAAGTGTGAAGGTTGTAGAATATGTAATCCTACTATTTTTTCAAGTTTTTAATGCCTACAGCTCTAGTTGTTATTACCATACACATTATAATTCAAGAACCCCGTTTGTTTTTTTTACAGAAAGGGCTGCATCTTGTCTGGACAATTAGCTCAGAAAGCAATACCAAGACTTATGTTTAAGGTAGGAGGCACAAAGCACGCATTTCTTCTATACATGCATTTCTTCTATTTCTTCTATGCTAATTCCACATGGAAGAGTAAATCTAGCTATATGTGCTTTGATAGCTAGGCTTATAGATGCAGAGAAGTCTGCTATAACAATTCTTTCCCTGTATGTCTAAAAATCTGCAAAGTGTTACTGTTCAAAAAAGGTATATAAACCTCAAATATACCTTGTACTACCTAGAGACATTCTGTTCAGAAGTTGTTTTTCTACAACTATACTTAGTAATAAAAATGAGTTGAGAAAAATGCACGGAGTATAATGTCATGAGTCTTCAGTGAGGCTGGCTAGGAACCAGCAGTGCCATATAGGGATCACAGTATTCCCTAATTAGGATATTTCCATGGCTGAACCTAAAGACCTTGGAGAGCAGCTGCTAATCATTTATTATTCTCCTTTCCATGAAAGTCAGACAGAAGGAGATGAGAGCTGAGGTGGAGGAAATTGACAGTAATTGGAAGTTACTTTCTCAGGATAGTCTCACTGGAGAGATCAACAGAGTTTAAACTGCAATTTTCTGAGGACAGATTTGGTTCCTTTCCTTTCTGCAGTTACAAGATATCCTTATCCTGCAAGATTACAATTTGCTACTCAACCACATACCATGTGTTATTTTTAAACTACCATACACACGGCACCTGTCTTTTTTAATCCTATAGTCAATTTTTCAGATAATGGAAACTGGTATAGCTACTACTTATAGCTCCTAGTGTAGCAAATATGTTTCCTGTTGGTATACACAAACAGAAAAATGGTATTTTTCCCATGACTTCAGTGTGGGTAAAATTTTAGAACTTCAATTTTAGATGTGAAAATAATCAACTAAAAAGAAGGAAAGAAAAGACAATGATGTGTAAGGGGGAGAATCGTGAACCACACATTCTTATATAAAAACTTTGGTTTTCATTTTTTTTGTGTTTTTGTTTGTTTGTTTGTTTCTATTTTTATTGGCTTGTTGATTAAGTAAAGTTCCTAAATAAATAGACACTGCTTCTTTTAAACTATCTCAGGAAGTCTGACACAAGGTTCATAATAGTGGTAAAGACATGCAAAAATTTCTTTGTTTTAAAATTGCTTATAGTTTAGTTCCAGAATTTTAGAAGACAGTGTCTGATAGTTTCAAAAATAAGTCCTGTTAAGGGTTCTGAACTAATGAACGCTGTTGATTTTAACAGAAGATGATGATGCATGGCATAGATTGGATTCTTATTTCTGGTGCTGTGTGTTGCTTCAGTTTCATTTTTTCAAATGTACGCTTCTTTACTCAGAATTATTAAAAGTTGTACATGTATCCGAAGGAAATACCTTATTATCATATAAGGAATAGAGTTCATTAAAAAAAATCATACTTGTGATTAATATTTATTTGAGTCAACTGCATATTTTAAATGAGCTCTACCATCTATCCTTTGTTTTCCTGTTGATGATCCTGACCAGTACATCAATAAGCAATACTGCAGATATGAGAAAAGTATGAAATATATCTTCTATGACTTACTGGGTACAAAACTGTTAGCTAAATATGGAATGACAATTTAAGTGTGATGTAAAAGACAGAATAAAACCTGGTTGTTTCGAGAACTTAAGCTGAAACTGAGTAATTCTGATATAGAATAGCTAGGAGTAGGTTGGATTGGAATGGGCTGGAATAACATTCACTTTGTAGTTGCATACTTAGATACAGGAAATCACACAAAACAAGATAAAAGTTTGGCAAGAAACAGTAGTAAAAAAACATCATCACCATCAATAACAACAAAAAAAAATATAGTACAGTTTCAAATGAAGGTAGGCAGATCATAAACTTATACAGCATAATTCGAAACCAATCTTTAATTTTCTAGGATACAGCAGACTTTTTCCAATTTGTGTAAGTTCATCTGCATAAAACTTCAAATATATTGCATTTTCATTTCCATTTTAAATAGATCACAGAATCACAGAATCACAGAATCACAGAATTGTAGGGGTTGGAAGGGACCTCCAGAGATCATCGAGTCCAACCCCCCTGCCAAAGCAGGTTCCCTACACCAGGTTGCACAGGTAGGCATCCAGGCAGGTCTTGAACATCTCCAGAGAAGGAGACTCCACCACCTCCCTGGGCAGCCTGTTCCAGTGCTCCGTCACCTCACTGTAAAGAAGTTCTTGCGCATGTTTGTGCAGAACTTCCTATGCTGCAGTTTCCAGCCGTTTCCCCTTGTCCTATCTCCACTCACCACTGAAAAGAGTCCGGCCTCGCCATTCTGCCCCCCACACCTTAGATATTTATAGACCTGGATCAGGTCCCCTCTCAGTCTCCTTTTCTCAAGGCTGAACAGACCCAGTTCACTCAGCCTTTCCTCATAGGAGAGATGCTTCAGGCCCTTCACCATCTTTGTGGCCCTCCGCTGGACTCTTTCCAAGAGATCCCTGTCTTTTTTGTACTGAGATACAAATCAACTGATTTTTTCATAAACAATGGGATTCCCTACCATTATTTTTTTTTTTTTACCTCATAGTAGAATAAACAATTTCTTCAGCATTACTAGGTATATGTAAGGGATAGTTTTAAGTGAACAATTTCAAAATTGAATTTCAATTTTAATAATTGGATTTCCAAGGTTCACACCTAGGAGCATAATATATACCTTTACTCAGACTTTCAACCTTATTAAACGTGGAGAAATTCAGTCCCTCAAGGCGGCTTCCCTTATTTATTTTTTATTTGTTTGTTTGTTTGTTTGTTTAGGGAATTTCAGACTACACTCATTAATTCCAGAGGTTCTTTAGACTATACATAGGAGCAGGATGTAAGCAAGATCAGTCAGTCAGCATTTATATGTCCATGAAGTAATACATAGTTTATTGGTATAACCTGGACTAGGTTAACTGCCTAAGTATATTTAAAATGAGAGATTGGTGTATTTAGTGATTCTTTAATGCTAGTCTAATCTAGATTTCAAACAGTTCAAACAGTTAAAATTGTCATCAAGGAGCTAACATATACTTGAATTCCTACAATTCTGTGATTCTGTAAATATGATCAACAATAAGAAGCTGAAATCAATAAAAAAACAATTAAGCTTTTCCACATTCCATCCAACTAAGTATGTGCAATGCAGTACATTATTTCCTAAAACAAGCAAAAATATTGACTTGAAGTTCTTTGCCTAATTCTCCAAAATACAACTATATAAATCATTAATTAGTTCTCCTTTTCTCAATTTTGGACAACTATCACATTTCATTAGGGAAAACATCTTCTATATGATTTGTATGAAAACTCCCAGCACTTCAATTTAAATATTTATTTTTAACCATAGAGGCTTTGCTGTAATATAGGCAAGAAGAATCATTACTGTAAAACAAATTTCTTACCTCTGATGGATGTCCTACTCTTACAAAGGTACAAACTGGATCAAAAGCTCCTGTTCCACAGGCCAGAAGATGTGTTCTATTGTATCGGTGAAGGACACGGATGTAATTAGCACATTCATCCTAGTTCACATAAAGTGTAAACATAGGAAAATCTTAGAATTTCCATTAAAAATGATAAAAAATAAAATAACTTTTTTTTTTTTTTTTAATATCTTAGGTATCAGATGATGCTCTTCATACTGAGAATTTCTTTTCTGTTATTTATAAAATTTTAGTTCTCCTACTTTATACTACTACTTCAGTCTCACCAAATCCATGAATGGACACTTACAACATGTTTAGAAGGAAGTTCAGAGCTCTGATTTATCACAATTTACTATAGGCACTTAACTAGTGAGGAGTGATTAAATTATAAAACATATTTTGCGCTTCTTCAACCTTGGATACATTTCACAAATCCAGATATTTGTTGCATTAGCTTTTATTATATGCAGTATGCATTAAAATGAGAGCAGTATATATGAACAGTCAACAAATGGCTTATTTATCAAGTTAAATGAACTTTATTTCAAGGAAGTAACACTTTTATTTTATTTTTCCATAAGACTACTGCATTTGTGTGTATGTGTGTGTAATGCATTGCTCATCAATACTTTTTATATTGTGTAGCCTCATGCTTTTTTAAGTTCCACCATTCAAGTCTTCCTTTGAAGAAGAAATTATTCAGTTTCCTGAAGGCAATACCCTGGGACTCATTAGTGTATTTGCAGCTTCATAAATATTACAATTAACAAACTTACAAGCATTGTTTTGAGTTGTGGGGTCATTACAATTCCTTTGCTGAACTAGAAGCAGAGACTGAATAAAATTATTTATTTTGGGACTCTGCTGACTTGGTTTATCAGGGTTTTTATCATTATGTCATTATTTTCTGTGTGTGAAGAAAAAAATGTATTCATTTTCTTTAGTTGTGTGATCTTTCTATTACTCAGACCCTGGGTTTTAAGATGTTAATACCAAGTTTAAGGCAATTGTAATGAGAGTAATCTCGTCTAACTATAGCCATTCTGAAGTTTTTTGTTCTAACCTATGCTTTTCTTTTAGACTCTTTCAGTAGTCAATAAAGAAGCTCATATATCTCCAAAAAGCAAATAAGTCCATCCTAAAATTATTTTGTAAAAGAGAGTGGAGGAATTTCATTTTGGAAACTTTTCTCTTCTTCAGTTTTCAGACTATATGAGAAAAATCTTGGGTTTTAATGTCCATCTGCAAGAGGTTAATGTCCCAAAGAATAACTCTATAGTGGAGCCATGGAAAGAATTTGTGTAGCTACATTAGATTCAGAACTAAGAATCTGCCTTTTTTTTTTCTTCAGTCCTTTGCATCATTCAGTGCAAGTGTTCAAATTTATGAAACAAAAAGAGCAAAAAACAAAATAAAATAAAAACTCATATGGAAAAACTATCCTTTGTAATATGTTTCTCCTTAGCCTTTAAGTGAGAGGATATGTCATGGCAATTGAGAGTTATTTTTGCCAATAGGATGTTTGACTCGAACATAAAGGTTTAAAATGAAATAATGGGGAAAAGAGAGTTATTAGCAACCCTGCAAGTGAGTGATGGACAAGGTCAATGAACATGGGCATATAGTGATGTGACAGGAATTGTAACACAAAATCAACAAAAAGGAGTCACCTTCAGCACTTGAATGTAAGCAAGGAAGTATCTACCAAGAACCATTGGGGAGAAACCCAGCATGCTGGAGTGCCTCTCCATTCCTGTATGATAATGCATGCAGTATGAACAATAAAGATGATGAGTTAGGGATGTGCATGCAGTTGCGATACTATGATTTTGCTGCGATCACGGAGATTTTGTTGGATGGCTGGAGGGACCATTGCAATGGGAGGATGCAGGCTTTTGGGGGAGGATAGAAAGGGGGTCTGTTGCAGGAGGTGAGATAAAGGGGTGTTGTCCTTTATGTGAGAGAGCAGTTAGAGCGCATTGAGTTCTGCTTGGAGATGGATGAGGAGCCAACTGAGAGTTTATGGGTTAAGATTAAAGGGAAGACAGGGGTAGCTGACATTATCACTCATTCATGCTCTAGGCGACATGAAAAATTAGAATGAATAGGTGAGGCTTTCTGCAGACAGATTGGAACCTCACATTCGTAGGATCTGATTCTCGTAGGAGACTGGGCATCTGTGCACCAGCTACTTTTTTATGTGTGCCTGCTTGACCAGGGTGGGGTGGATCAGCTGTCTTTCAGAGTTCCCTTCCAACCTGTCATTCACTGAATCTTTGAAGGAAGCAGGAAACCTACACAGGTGTGTAACCTGTTGTATAATTAAATATGTATATGCAAAGGACAAATAAAAATTGTTTAATATCATAAGTTTCTGAAAACTTTTTTTTTTTTTTAAAGTCTTTTTCTATGTTGTCTCTCACCTGGTCAGGATTTTTAGACCCACTGAAAAAAAGTCCCAAATGTCAGTTGATAGAGAAATAAATGAGTTCAGATTAGTGGGATGACATCATCTATACATCAGTTAGTACTCAAAGACAGAAATACCCATTTCACTTGTGCTTCACAAATGTTTTCTAACCAGCAGCAGTGGAATGGCAACAAAAAGGATGCTTTGTAATTTCTAAATAGATGCTTCACTTGGCACTGATGCTCTTCCCTCTGTCTTCCCTCCCTGCCAAAGTATGACCTTCCTGACTCATAGCCCTCTGTTCTGCCTCTGTGCTGTTGTGTTTTTTTATCCATGGTTTCCTTTTGTTATCCACATATCTCTTCATCTTTGTCTCAAAAGAGCTTTAGAAGGAGAGAGATCTTAGGATTATTTTTCTCTCTTCATGGGTTACTTTTTTTTCTACGTGTCTTCATAGAAATGCCTGACATTTTCTGCAGCTATAAAACAGAGTAAGAGAGACACCAAATATAGAAAAACTAATTCCAAATGGCTTTATCAAAATTATATACAAGTTGGAAAAGGTGCTATTCTGGGAACCATCAGACAAATAGTTTTTGCTGCTGGCCCCTCTGATAATATCCTATACACATAAAAAGGAAGAGATGCATCACGCAGGAGAACATTAAAATAAGTCATCTTCCTACTTCCTATTTAAACAATTAAATATTCTGGTTATCTTTAGGAGACTTCTTAGATGCATTATTAGATCAGTGGAATTTTATTAATCTGAAGTTTCTCGGTGTGAAAGTTAGTTGTAACAACAGAATTTGATTTTTATTTCTGAATGATTTCCAGTGCTGATAAACTAATTGAAAGGATCAAAAGCTCTCACACTACAGGCCAACAGGTGTGTTTCCTGGCACACTGGATGAAAGTTTTCTGAAACTGTATTTATGACTACAATACTTGAAGTTTTACTGCTACAATATCTACTGATAACCTTATACAGGTTGTAAAAGCTTATCAAATTGTCCTGTTGTTTAACATCAGTATGGCTACTAAAGAATGTATAAAGTTTCTCAGCACTGAAATGCTTATTACATATCAGTCTTGCATAATATTATTTGCACAGTTAGTACCAGATATTTTGCAAAGGAAAATAAAGAAGGAAATAGCATGGAAATAAATAAGAGGTCTTTGAAAGATAATTGATGAGGTGTTTTTTGTTTTTTTTTTTTTCTCAGAGACTTTATATTGTGAAAAATAGAATTCTGAACTTACAAATGTCAAACTGTCGATTTTAAGTTATAATGCCATTAAGCCAATATTTATTTATTCATTTATGGTTATATAAAAAAAAAAAGGAAGACGAAAAGGCAAATAATAGAAAAAGTTTTGTTCAGTGTAGCTTCTTTTCATGTTGAGCAATTGCAGTACACTAACTACTGAGCATTTTAATGAAAATTACTAAGCATTCCCTGGAATTAATTAGCTGCACCCATTCAGTTGTCCCACACATAAATTAGGAGTCACATGAGAATCAGAATATTAATTGATATTGTTTGGTATTAAAATATTTACAGCTTTCACAATTTTAATGTATTTTACAATTTTAATGTATTCTGGAGTCTGTGTTTTGTTTTTGTTTTTGTTTTTTTTTGTTTGTTTTTTGTTTGTTTTTGTTCTTGTTTTTGTTAATTCTGTTCTTTTCCTTTTAAAAATCAGGGCACCTGACTTCCACATTACATGGAAAATATGAGAAACATATTAATTTTTTAAACTATCACATTCATTCCAGTGCATATTTGAAGGTACACTAGCAGACTGGATTTTAAAAGATCTCAAATTTTAGGGAATCTCACAAGTCTGAGGGGGAAAACTTTACATTCCATTGGAACACCCATAACTATTTCTGTATTTATTTAACCCAAATAATATTTTTGAAATATAAGAAAATACATCTAACGTGTAGTGTTGAAGGAAAGGTGGCAGGGTTCTAACAGTAGTAACAACTTATGGCTAGGGATCGTATTAAATAAAACTGAAACAATATGTTTTTGATTCATTTAATATGACCTTGAACTTAAGACAATATAGAAAATCACTATATTCAACCAAAGGCACCTGAAAATCTCAAGGCTCCAAAAACATCCAGAAAAATGCAATGAACTACTAATATAAGTACAAAACGATCAGTTCTAAGCCAGGATAGTGTGAGGAGTAATGTACTATGCTGTTTTTTTTATTATTATTATTATTATACTATTTTCCATCTGATTCACCCGTTCTGTTGATGTGGACATTTCAAGAAAAAATTTTATTGCTTCCTAGACTTCACTCTGAATGTGTGGTGGTTATCATCAAGGCTGTTTGTTTGCTGTGCTTTTGTGGAAAGCATTTTACCCATTGATGTTTCTATCACTGTTGCTGTAAAACTATCATCATTATCAAATTGGTGTGAGCTCTTGCAGCTGTGAGATTTACTAGGTGTTTTATGTGCTTTGTTTTTATGAGTTGCAGATAATGAGCTTGGTGCACTGCAAAATTATAGAGAGCTTCCATCCAGAAGAACTTTCATCCTGTGGTGTAAATGATACCAGACTGTGTATTGGTGAGCTTTCATGTCTTTTTCTGGGAAATGATTAAAGTTTAAGCATTGAATCACAGGAACAGTAGAGCTTCTGGGTTCATTAAAATACAATATTTATATTGGTATGTCAGAAAAACCTGTGGAGCAAAAGTACACTTTATAACTACTGATAATTTTGTTACTTTTTTAATGTATTCTAGAGATTCTAAATTTTAAAAATGATTTGGAATGTGAAAAAGTTTAAACACAGAAGGTAGTCTATGTGTATGAAAAAAAAAAAAAAAGAATTGGGGGAAGGGAATTACTAAGGTACCTTCCTTGATATCATTAGAAAAAAACATTAGGAGAAAGCTCAAATGATCAAAATGTTCATTGCCTTTTTATGAGCTGCTTTGAAAAGCAATTAAACTAATAATTTAGTATATTCTTGGTTGTTACACAATTTTAAGCATCTACACACAATTATGTCTCTGCTTTGACCTGTCTGAAATTTAGACATTCCCGAGTCCTTGTTTTGGATCAGCAAAAGCTATAATTGAAGTATATTTGACTTATATTAGATGATACTTACAGCATCTCTTCCTTTAATTATGCATTCTTCTGCTTGAAGAGGTGTACTAGGCCAATGGATCTAAAAAAAGAAAACAAATAAAAATAGAAAGTAGTACAATTTGTAGTCTGATGTTAAAATTTTTCCACTGTTTTTCATGTGAGACTCTTTTATTGTATGTTATTACATTTAATCGAGCTTCTATTACATTTTGATTTCAAGCCAAATAATTACCCTCTAAATATCTATATAAGTGTACAATAATGTAATAGATATTTTGTATCATGAAAGTTTTGCTTGGGCTAACTCAGCTAAATTAATACTAGTAAACAGAATATAAACAAAATATATTAGACAATTTATATAACTTCAGTAGAAATGTTGTTGATAAATCATCAGAGACTTCCAACAATTTCCCATAAAGAATTAATTTTGAACTACTGATTTTCTGCTTTAAGTGGCACTTAGAAAAGAAACTGGTTTATAGAAGGTCCTTATTTGCCTTCTAGGAGTAAGATCAGCTCTTCAGAGTCTACTGCTGAATGCCAAATTATGCAAGTAGAATTTTTTTTTCAGTTATCTATTGTATAAAATTTATTTTTCATTACAAATGCATAATTTCAATTTATAATTTTTGTTTATAAAACTTAATTAATATTTAATTAATTAAAAATTAAAAAAAATAATAATAAAATTAAAATTTATTTAAAAACTTAATTTAATATTAATATTAAAACTTATTATTAAAAATTATAAATAATTTGTAATTGTGCAGACTGGAATGATTATTTCTTAGAATTTTTAAAAGTGAAAAATAAGTTCACCTCAGTGGAAGTCTGCTAGAAAGTGCTTGAAATCACAGAATCGTAGAATGTTTTGGCATGGAAAGGACTTTAAATAGTATCAAGTTCCAATCCTCCTGGCATGGACAGGAACACCTTCCATTAATCAAATTGCCCAAATCTCTATCCAGTATGCCCTTGAATACTTTCAAGAATGCAGCACCCACTGATTTTATTTTGTGTTGTTTTTTTTCTATCAGTGATGCAAGAGAATGTTAGGAATGAAGACACTGAAAAACCACATCATGAATGAAACACTTGACTCTGTAACCTAATATAATATATATTGTTTGTAGGTGATTATATTTGTATTCAGATACTTAGTCCCAGTGAAATTCAAAATATTTTATATGCATATTCTCCACTTAATGGGTGCTGAATTAGATGCATAAGCACAATTAAGGGAGAGACAAAACTCCAGGATATAACTCAGTTTTCACCCCTTGTCTGAAAGTTTGACAACTGGCTGCAGAGTAAGCAACAAGATTTTGTTCCGTAACATTCTGAAGAGAAGTGGGGGATGTGTGCCTCTTGCAGAGGTGAAGGGCTTTGACTCCTGAGTGAATTGCTCTCATCAAAAAGGCTCATGAGCAGCAGGAACTATCCTGTATCTCTGAATCTACCACTTCTACTGTGGATCTGCTTTCTAAAGCTGCCTCTTGCACATTGTCTTCCACAATTGAAATCCTGTTTCTGTTGTTGGCTCAGCCATTGCATTACCTATTGGGATACATATCATAGCTTGTTGTAGCTAAAGGTGCCTAATGAAAGGATAAATATAAGGGATCATCTCTGTACCTTTTCCAGCAGGTGAGAAGAGGTGTAGAAATCTATCTTGGATGCCTACAGCCATTTATCTATGTCTAAGCTGAACCAATGTTTATAGCCCAAAGTAGCTCCTTACAAGGCTTATGAGTCTCAATACAAATAGGCATTAAGATTTTGATCTCTTCAAAATTCTTATAGACTACAGGCTAAAAGAAACTGAATTTTCTGTCATAGGAAATTTAAAAAAAAAATCAGAAAAAAGCTAATTTATTTATTTCAATCCTGAAAACAGAAAAGCTGTTCAACTTGTCTGCTATGATCATTTGCAAAGATATTGACAGTAAATGGCTCAAGACAGTAACATTATATTAAAGGATATTTGTGTAATTATTTCATTTTTCCTTTTTTGGGATAAATGGGATATGTTTGTGCTACATGGATATCCAGATATTAGCCAGCTGTAATGGTAGCCTTTAACTTGCCACATGTATGTTTTCCTAATGTTTATCCTTTAGTGTTATGAAAACTACCAACCTTAACTTTGAATTGGCTCTTTGCCAGGATTAAAATCTTTTAGCAAACTGGTGGTATCAAGTGTTGGGAAATTTTTGTGTGCATCTAGACTGGAATAGCATCATACTAGCATAGATTTCACAGGGCTGCAAACTTGATCTTTTGTTTGGACATAACTATTCAAAACTTGTCACCACTGCAGACTACTGTGAAGTACATTTTTAAATTGCTTGTTTAATGATAGTTTCTCATCTTGCACCACAAAACTATTATCCTTGAAAACTGCATGGTATACTTCTAGCATTGTATTGAAGGAAAAAAAGCTATGTTTAAAGACAAAAAAGGAAAAAAAAAAAAAAAAAAAAAAAATTCATAGGGCAGTACAAATGATAGCTACTGAGTAAATTCAGAGAGGAACCAAAATTTAATTGGATCTGGAATCCTAATTAGTATCTCCAAACAGCTTTCCTGTTCAGTCACTGGTCTCAAAAAACAAGATAGCATGTCTAATGAAAGCTAATTTCAGGAAACTATATGAACTTTATAGCACTGTTAGCTAAAATGAACTACTGTCTGAGCTAGACTGAACACTAGAATACTGCAGAGCAATTAAGCAATTCAACCTTCCAGTCATTATCTTGAATTAGTAAATTGTGCTTAATGAACACACAGATTGTTTTTGTCTGAAACACAAATTCTGAAAAAAATAACTTTTTGTGTGGTAGATGTTATTTGTATCAACATACATATCATCTTAACTCTTGGGAATTAATTCCAGGGAATAATCAAGTTCACTGCTAAATCATGTACTTCTTATTTCCATTTGTATACTTTCCTGTGTGATATTCAAAGGAGATGCAAGCAATGTCTGCTCTTACAGCCTTCTGTTCAGCCAGCTCTGAAGCTTAGCTCATACACTTAGTTCTACCAGAGAGTAAGAAAGGCATGATATACTGTGGAGATTTTATTGCATTTTGCAATGTCTATATAAATCCTAATCTGAAGTTATTTCATAATGGACCAGAAACTGCACATTGAAAGCTGTCTGCACAAGCTTATGCAGGAATGCTTGTCTTAATAGCAAGCCCTTTGTGAACGCTTTGAAGAAGCTATGATAAACAGCTATCTGTAAAGAGTTTTTGGACAAATAGGGAATACATTTTAATTTCCTTTCTACAAGAGAATAAGTAGAATCAATAGTTATCCTTCTCTGTGAGCTGTTAGATCACTCGCAATGAGCTACCAGCATTGATTCATTTGCTGTCAAAAAGACTTGCTCTGGTCATCAATAAAATTAACTTTTAAAAATTGGCACCAGATATCAAATAAGTTCTCTATCAGCTTGTTTATCATTACAAGACTTAAATACTTTGGATCAAATCTGAAATATGTATAATGTTTGATTCTAAAAGTGGTGTGAAAAGAAATTATATCTGGAGAGAAAGTAAAGGTCACGTGGAGGGAACTCCGAAGATTTGCCTTTACACATGGTTTCAAGTACTTGTCTGGCTTTAATTCTCTGTAAATACTAATATCCACATTTCATAGACAGTAGCTTTGTTTCAAATGCTAATGGTAAGACATACTAAACACTGTAAGCAAGATTTCTGAATACCATAAGCAAACAAATACAAATAAAAACAAATACAAAGTAGGTGGAAGAAATATGACAGGTGAAGAACTAAGATACATAGAAGGACTATGCCATGGTTGAAATCTCTACTCAGAACTCCAGATTTCCCAGACACTGCAACAGGAATAGTTTTCTTCTCTGAGAAATATTTTCCATTTGCACTCATGTTTTCTTTAATGTGTATTAATGCTGCTCTGAACAATATGTGCCTAATATAATTTTGGTATGTATATACACAAACAATTAATAGTATACCAAAAAAAACCTCTGATCTATCTTTCAGAGTGCTTCTTCATGTCTGACAGCTAAACTGTGCTGAACCTTAAGAAACTTAAATCTGTTTATTAAATGCAGATTTATAGGATACGTATCTCATATAAGATGAGTCTGTTGGAAATGCTGGATTATTTTGGCAGACGATAATTCTCAAAGAAAAGGCATTTTATGTCCACTCAGCATTTTGTTTTCTTCTGGAGAACTCCTAATAATCTTGCTATCTAAGGAACTACAGGGTCATTTTGTGGCAGAAGAGATATATTTCTGACTGGCAGTGGGGTTTAGTTTGTTTTTTAGAGAGCATGTTTGTATTGTAAATTGTAGAAAATATGATGCCAATGGATTTAAACACATCAACTACTTTCTAGAATGCAGAAAAAAAAAAGATCAATCAAGTCTATCCAAACATGCCAAATATCTGAAATAAATGTCTTGCATCCTAGAGAGAAAATAAAACCCAGAAACTTGCCTCCTTATATTTTTGCTAGGTTATAGCTGGTATCTTAGATTAAGTAAACTAAAATCTTCAGTTGGAAAAAAAGGTCAAAGGCTAACCAACACATAGTTAAGGGAAGCTTAATATAAAACTTTGATAATAATGAATCAACATATCTCTCTTTTTTTTTTTTTCCCCAAGAACTTTACTTAGCATATCTCATTAATTAAGCTCTAATATAACATAAATGTTTCATTCTAGACTTTTCCTGATATCGCAGTGGGAAACTTAAATTTTTCCTAGCTATTACTGAATGAGATCTGTGCTGCGTAAACTTTGGGAAAAGAGAAAAGGAATATGACAAGGGAGCTGAGATCCAGTGAGGTCATGTTTCCAAATGTGTAAGGTCAAGCTCCATTTATTCCAGTGTCTTGTCTTTTGCACATCATAAAATCAGGCATGCAGAGCTTCCATTAATTTGTCATGTCCTGTGCACAGATCTCAAGACAGACAATGTAGTTTTAGAGTAAAGAGCTGATCTTCTATCTAAAAACAACAAGAAATAGTGTAACGAATTTAAGAGTGCATCCAGATGTGACAATGGTGGTTGGACAGAAGTGTAAAAAATTTTATCCTATCATCTTTCCCCATACAGATTTTACTACCAGATGGGAAACAAGAGGAGGAAAGAAAAACTCATTTTATAAAAATAGCTGCTTCTTGAATGTCTTCATATCCCTGACCTCTAATATCATGTCACAGGATATTAATAATTTTTATCAAATGGAAAAGGAGTTTACTTATACCTCACTGTGCAGGAACACAGCTCAATATGCAGTAGTGCACTGCGAGGAGTTAAAAAGTGTTGTTTTAATATATTTGATTTAGATAAAATCTCAGATGGTCTCTCTGAGTGTTCCCATTTCTCTATGTTACCTTGCAAGATTACCTTGCTGAAACTGTTTATAAAAAGGATAAAACATATCCTTTCAGAGTCATGGAGCAAATGGAGATAAGAACGGCCCCTTAGTGCAAAGCTGACCAGGGTGTTGGCATGTTAATATGTTATTCACTTACAAGTAGGGGAAAAAATAAAAGAATTTGATACGCAAGCCTAGTGATCATTGGAGTACAAAGATTAACAAAAGTCTTTTTTCTCTAGAGTACTTTATTTACCAGCATTTTCATTCATTTAATCATTTGAGAATGAATGAAAATATATCAAAATAAAGAAGAAATTTTAAAAACCAGGAAAACTGAAGTATTTCAAAGCATCTTTTATTCTTAGTCAGCAGGACTGTGGAAAGAGTGGTGGTCCCACAACCTCATTTCACCACCACATGCCTCCAGTCCTATCTACCAAGTGCAGAAGGAAGCCAGAGCTCACATGAACAAATACTCAAGTCTCTTTACTTCAGTTGCTAGTTTGCCAATCAGCTGCAGTATCTATCATGTACCAAGCTCACTGGTATGATTATGACATGAACCCACAAATCTCTGAGTAGGCTTGAAATGAAATTTTCAGTCACTACTTACCAGCACTGGCTTTTAGCTAGTGATGCATTTTCTAAACAGAGGTAGAAAATAATCAAAAAGATTTTTTTTATAGTTTATGTACTTTTCTTGGGGATGAGGGGAGAAGAGGGAGGGTGTATATGTTTGGTGTTTTTTGTGTTTTTTTTTTTTTTTGTTGTTGTTTTTTTTTGTTTTTTTTTGTTATAGAAAAACTACAATAATAAAAGGGAAAGATCGTTCCTTAGTTACATGTCAGAGATGTAGACATCAGGTGTGTATAAAGTGCTGTGTGATGTTCTAAATTTTAGAAAACATGCTGAAAAACAGTGAGAAATAACTTTCTGGGTCTCCCAGCTCTCTTCACTGAGAACAACCCATATGAGACGTTCCTGGAAATGAAATGATAATTGATATATTTTCTTACAGACAAACATGACGTTGAAGTTCATGCACAAAATGTCAGTGTTTACAAGAACACCATTATCTCATTTCCAGTCATGCAAACTCTGATATTCTATGCTATGCATTGTAACACAAAATGACGAACATATAACATCTTTTTACTCCACCTCTCGGTAGTTGTTGCTGATTCGATCCAAACTGAGGGAGTACAAGAGGTCTCTTCCTCCCACGAACAGTCGCTCTTGATACTCATCCAGGAGCATTATATGAAGACCAAGATATCCAAACGGGCTATGAAAGACTGACGTCCTGTTTAAATCCCAGAGCTCTGAAATGCAATCAGAGTGTGCGTGATAAATACCAAAGAGCTTAACATCATGGCTTCATTTTCATATTCTCCTAGGGAACTATACAAGAATTTGTGAGACATTAAAATGCTAATCATATAATCTTTGAGTAAGAAAGAGACACAAAACACCTGGGAACAATTTTCAAAATGAGCCAGCTCTCTAGGAGACTTGCATATGAATCTTTACATCATAATCTTTGTGCTCAATATATCAAAAGGTGAGGATGGGAGAGAGTAAGCTTTCTCCAAAACATTTTCTGAAAAGGAAAAAGCACTGCTTAGAACATTAACTGTAAATGTGAAGAAAGGAATGAACAGATGCAAATTGAAAAATTACTGAAATTTTTTTCCTTGTTTTTCACTCAGGCATGTTGAACTGCATGCATATTGTATGCACAACATTGTTCTGCTTTTGTTTTTTGGAGGGATTCCATTGATTTTTTTAACCCCGGCACCATCCCAACTTAGTTCATGGAAAATATTGCCACTAAATTCAGTGAGAAGAGTACAAAGTCTGTAAAATGCATATTCATAATTTTCCAAGTGATTATTGATTTTGTCAGGAAATATGCTAAAGTGTTAAGGCAAGCTGGGGTTTAGCAGTTTATGGTCCAGGCTAAACTCACACAGAGAAAGTGAAATTCATCCTGTGTAATGTTGTAGAAACTTGGAATCAGACCCCAAGAAGAATGAAAGAGGCAAGCAACCAGGTTCTTGTTGACAGCAGATGGTTCAGAGCACAGTCTGGCTTGCAGTTCAGAGAGGCTGACAATCATTGCTTTGGGAAACCTCTAGAGAATTCATTACAGAGAGTGCCCTAGGACTGCCTCAAAAAGAGCAAAGCTGGGTGTGAAGAAAAGGAACTAGGTTCCTTTGGCTATATTGTGAGGAATTGTTTTATTTAGAAGAAACAAGCCACTCTTGATAAAAGTCAGCAAATTCCCTTCAGTTTATCCTCACAACCATCCTTACTTGAAATAAATTTATCATTCAATAGCTATATTAGTATAAATTTTATCATTTTAATAGGAAATTTAGCATTCATTAAGTAGCTGAATTCAATCCAACAGACATATTTCCACAACTCATTTTCATTTTAAATTGTTATTTATATATGTGGTGATGAAGCAGTTTAGTAATTTAGTAAGTATGTTTTGTTGTAGTTGACCAAGTTCAGTTCAGGAGAGGTCAAAAGCAACTAGTTTCTTCAAGTGGTTCCCTAGATGATAAAATTTTTATTAAAGGAGTCACGCACCCTCACAACTGTTTTTTTTTCCTAAGCTATCTTCAAAAATAATTAAAAATTTGTGGAGAACATTTTTAATATCTAAGCTTTCTGTAATATTTTTAAACTGGAGAGGTCAAAACACTTGGCATGTGAGTGTGTCTGTCCTGATTTAAAAAACAGAAAAAGTAAGTTTTATTTGTCTAAACTTAACATACAGACCATTCTTGGCAGTGATACACCTAGTGCAAGACTGCACAGCAATGAGTAGATGGTGCTTCTCTCGCCAAGTAAATCCAACAGGCTGCTGTTTCAGAACATTTCTTGCTTGATATCAAACTAGGAATGGACTAAAATCAGAACTGGAAATAGCCCATTAGTCCCAAATAAAATATTTTTTTAAACATTTGTAAAACATCCAATGTATTTTGTTTTCAAGTTTGTCCAGAAACAAACAAACAAACGAACAATTACATTTCAAAATTCTAGTTATATCCAGCCACAAAAGTACATTGTAGTAGCTTCATCTGCTTACTTTCATGCTATCTTGAAGGCAAATTTTTCATAACTGAGACAAAATTTCTTGACGTAGATCAGAGAGATCACTCACCTGTTTTCAATAAGAATACTAAGCACTATGAATTCGTCTACCTGATCGTGTAAACTGGTAACTACTTGTATAAGAGACAGTCCTGCCAACCACACCTGCACATTTGTCTTCAGTGAACACTGAGAAAATTAAACACTTTTCAAGATCAAACTTGTAAAAAGAGTTATTACTAGCAAAGCCTCCACCAAAGCTATACTGGTGTGATTTTGCTGCGTGTGTTGAGGCCAGAAAATAAGTGAGTCTGACATATGGAAAGGATTGGAAAACAAACAAGCAGAGAGACCTGGGGAGAAATTTGGTTACTGAAACACCAATGTATTAGTATTATGTAGCTCCTTTGAAGGGTACTAGGATTTGTGGACAGGATATGTATAATAAAAGGTTACAGAACATACTTAATACCAAGATAATAGACTGTGGATCTCTGCATTTTGCAGTGTTGAGATTCTCAGGGAGTCATTGAAGTCAAAGCAAAACTGGGAACAAAATACTTAAGTTTAAAGCAGCTTTCCCTAAAGTCTATTCTCAGTTACTTTCAAGATGCTTATGCTCACGAGACTTGGGCTTCTGGTCATGCCCACATCCTTAATTGAACAGTTCATTTTCCTTGATCATACCTAAATTTGAACATGAACCAAAAAGATGATGTTTTTCTAACTAATCTTAGGATTTAGTAGCTGCAATTATGCTGAGCACATCTAACACACTCACAAGATCAGATATTTCTGCTATTTTCTTTGAAAATCTGGCTACGGAATTATAATGTTTCCTAATCCTTTAAAAATGTTCTAGAGACAAAATCTGTTACCTAAGAAATTCCTTCTCTAAATGCATTGAAACCCAGATATTCCTCTTTCCATAAAGAGGACAAATCCCAATACTAGCTACTAGATAGGGAAAGATGGATGCTTTCTCCATTTCCTATTGAAGTCGTAGAGAAAGATCTTCAGGCTCAGGCAGAGTAAGCAGGAGGAAAGTGATAATGTAGCAGTTAGGTTACTTTTCCAGGAAAAATGTTCTGGCCCAAGTGCTCAAAATAGTCTATGCATTTTGTATTAAGCAGTTAATGGACAAAATATATAAACTGATCTAGCAAGTGGTCAGGTCCTCTCACAGGATTGGCTGAGATTATAGCTGAGAAAAGCACAACAATTTATTGAGACTCTATAGATTTCTGTAGCAAAAAGCTCTTTCCCCATAAAGGTCTTATGTCAAAGAGCAAGAGAAAAAGAATAGTTTTTGAGAGATAATGTATTGTTAGTGCTCAACATAGAGGACAAAGAAGAAAAGACCATTCCTACGCCCGTCGGTGAAAATGGACCTTCACAATGCCTCAGAGCTATCATCCCCATATTTAGGAAAATGTTATTTAGTTATTGCTCCATAGTGATTTTCCATTTTAATGTAAAAGTTCTATACCAGAAGTAAAAGTGCACCACTAAAATATCAGTTATTTTACTTCACAAAGAAATAACAGCTTCAGCATTTACATATTCTGTGATATTCATGTAAATCAGTGCATTTACAGTGAGATCCTTAAAGCAAGTCTGGGCTGCTAGATTATGTTTCACAAACGCACTACAGTACCTATGAAGAACAAATCTTGTTATTTCCTGCTTTAAATGTCAAGAATAAACCTGCAGATTTCTTGTCTGTCTGCCAATGCTTGCTGGCAAATATTCAGACTGATCTTCTTTACTGTACTTTTCCTTAAACAAATCTAATCCAGTGAACATATTCACATTATATCCTTTTGACAAGAAGGACTGTAGTTATTTGTTACGCATTGTTATATTTGTAATATCTGATTTTTTAATTTTTAATCTTTAGCATATAATTCTTTTAAAAATTGTGATAGAAGTTATTCCTTTATTTTTTTAAATAATTTTATCATTTTTATTCTGTCAAGATTTTTTTGAATGTAAGTGATAGATAACCAATATATAATTAGGACATTAAATGCAAAAAAAGTTGTTACTGCTTCAAAGTAGCTAGAATATAGTGAATTATCTTGTATAGCAGGTAACATTTTATCAGAAATTAAAAACTGAGGGAAGAACACATATCTTCATATATGGGATACAGATAAATATCAATTCAGATATATACTTTTTTTTTCAGGTTGTGAAAAAGTTGCTGCTCTGTTCTCTGCAGCATTACATCACCACAACTGTAAAGTTGCTCTTGCCCTTTTTTGCCCTCACGAAAATCTTTGATTCCCCTTTCAAATTTTACAGAGATATAGCCTCACCTCCCACACTACGTAAGTCTGCAGAACGTTCTTCTGGTGAAGATGTTATCCAGGTGCAGAGCACTGACAGATGAGTCTGGCACTTTGAACTTGTTGAGTATGTGATGTGGACATCTCAGTGCAGCTTCACAGGAAGAGGTAGCAACTGTCCCCATCAATATTATAAAAGGCCAGAAATATAAAATCAAAGTAATATGAACACCTGAATAACATTTCATGTTTCCAAAGAGCAGCATAGTCCTAGACTATAAATATTATAGTGGAACAGATTTTTTAAGAATTTAGTGAGCTTTATTGAATTTCAGTTGATTCAGCTTTTTATTACATAGCTAATAACAACCAAAATCTGCTTACATATAACAAGAAAGGAATATAAACAAAACAGAGGAGAAACAAATAAAAGACATACAGAGACAGCCTGAAATATCTGTAACAGTTTATGAAACACAGATTAACAATAAGATCAGGCTATGCAAGTATCCTGCAGTTTAAACCACAAGTACTTAAAGTAGGTTACTATCCAAGAGTACTTTGAAGAGTCATTCATCACAAGGACAAAAATATAATCTTACAAGTGGTTGGATAATTCTGACAAGGTTAAAACCTCTAAATGGCAATATTCCATGTAGAATTGTTAACAGGAGGCAGAAATGTTCTTCCCTGGGGAAAAAATAGAGATGGAAACTCATCTCAAAACTATTCTGCTGAAGATGAGCTAATGCATTAGCAATTTTTACTTTCCTGAGCTCATAGTCATCAGTCATCTCTGTTACTGCAAAACTGATTTCAGTCAGGACAATGATTGCCATGTAGCAGAGAGAGATGCTAACTCAGGTGAACCATTAAGCATTAGAAAAAGAACAGTGTAAATTGTCAAGAGACAGCTGAATTCAGTGAAGTTTGCTAGCAAAATCTGAGCTGAGATCAATAAAGGCAGGATTAATAGCAACTAGCAAACTAATTGAAAAATCTTGAATGTTGAAAATAATTATGAAAGTTTCCACTGTATTTTTAATACATGGGTCTTGATATATTTCAGGGCCTCATTTAAGGAACTTGAATTAGTAGGAGGTAAAGTCTGTGAGTGAATCTGAAGTATGAACTTTCACTGCTTGAGGTTTAATCTTGTGGCTGCCAGGAAGATGCCTCAGAAACTTGGCAGGGCAGGAGAGAGAAAGTAAAGTCTAGTAATGACAAGCAGAAAGCCATTAGTCCATAACTACTCTCACATGATTCAATCTCTGCTCCTAACAGCAGGGAAGTTTGGCTATCTAGCTCTATTTGGGTAATGTAATTGGCTTCACAAAGTGAGCTGGTACAGCAAGTCCATGAAAAATGCTGTTTGGTGCTTTTCTAGGTGATTTTTCAGAATGTGTGGATATACTGATGAGATTAATTATAGTGAAAAGCAAACATGCCTTTAAATATCTCTGTTTTTTACTTTGTTTAAATTGCAGAGGCAAAAATTTCTGCAATTATAAGGTATGGTGGGCAGATGAAAATATTTTTTATCCGTATGCAGTACAACCATGTCTCTTTCTTTAAAGCTATTGGAAAAAAAACCTATAAATAAAACATGTAATGCGCCACAGAGTATATTTCTGTTTCTTCTACATCTATTTAGCTTATAGCAGAAAAAATTCAGTGAAATTTGAAAGCTTTTAACACAGCTAATCATGCTAGCTCATGTACTTATCCTTGATATTTCCATTTCACACTATTATATTTTCCTCTGTTACATTTAGCAAATATTTTGTTTTTCTTCCCTAGTGGCAAAACATTCAGTTGCTGTCATTCTAACTATTCTGATTTTAGCCACTAAACAGAAATATAACCATTACAGATCTATAAATACATATTGTGTTGGTATGCTACATAATACTAAAAAACAAAACGTGCTTAAACAGCATTTAATGACATTTATAGTAATTTTTGGAAGTTTATCCAATGAAACTGCACATCAAATTGAAAATAAACACATAATCTTCATGAGGGCTGGATTAATGACATTGTACGCCACTTTTTTTTCCAGAAGCACATTCTAATCTAGAAGAAATTCAATGCAGTGTAGTAAAATCTTAATATTTTTAGTAGGTAATCAAACCTACCCAGTAATTATAGCAGGTTAACAGGCTGCCTTGAAAGAAAACTTATTTGTGAATTGATTTAATACATTTACAATACCTGTTAACAGTTGTGTAGTTTGCCACACTGTCTTCTGAGCATAAAATATGTGACCTTCTAGATCCTTTTGTTATTTTCATTACCTGAACAGTAAACTTACTATGGCTTCTAATATAAGGCCTAATCCAGAGCTCATTCATCATTTTGCCTGTTAAATTCACTGATTTTATCTAGGTAGCCACAGATGAAATAGTTTTGATATTGCATCCAACTAATAGACTTTCTCCTGTATTTTATCCAAATCCACAAAATAACAAGCAAGGAATCATCTCAAAAAAGAGATAATAATGCCAGCACTAAAATGGCATTCAAAGGATAGTTGCTTTCGTGCATTCACATCATGCTCTGAATGAACTGGAATTTAGCATTAGTTTTCAGAAATTTTAAATTAAGCTTAATATATCGATTTCATAATTACTCCTAAGTAACTGGATATTGTTTGCATAGTGGTGGTACATTCATTTTTTAAATTCAGTTTTATTCTAGATAGTAAATTTTGGCAAGTAGTCAAATTCTCTACAGTCGTGATGTGATTTTTTTTTTCCCAGAAAATATAGATGTATCCCAAAAGTGTTCTCTGACAATACATTTTAAAAACGTGGTTGTGGTAGAAAATATTAGACTGTATTCTGTGCTCATGCAAAATAAAATAATACCAAGTCCCCAGATCTCTGTCCAAAGTAGAGTAGATATTTACTTATGTGAGCAGTATTAAATCAGTATAATGAGACTGCCTAAAATTCTCTGGTGATTTCAAATCCCAATGATTTTTATCTCCTTAATGAGTTATTTTTAAAGCTAGTTATAAGAAATTGTAATTATATAGATAATAATTATCATTGATATTATCATTCATTTTTTTTAATGTAGAATTTTTGATAGAACGTTTGCTAAATGCACTTTTTACAAAAACAATCAATTAAAAATATAAATCAGAGTTTTTTAATATGAAATTATTCCAGTCTAAGGGTAACACAGACATCCATGAAATAGTTCTTGGACATGTTATCCACTTCACCTAAGGTATTGAAGTATTGCTAAGAAAGCAAGCATACAGACATATACGCTTTTTACATTGTGCTCAGATAAAATGCTTTGCATTATATTTAATATCTTAATAGTGTTAATAAGTGAAAGAATTGATTTATAAAACTCTTGAGATTTAGCAGAAACATATGGTTCAAATAATCACAGCTCTCTTCTGATGAAATACAGGCAGTCCAGTCTCTTCAGAGCTTGATTTATTAAGGTGCACCACTTACTACACGCTTATTACCACACCAATCTGGGAAGAGTAGCATTCTTCCAATGGAGGGATCCAGTGTTTTGACAGAAAAAGAATCTGGTTCTTTCATTCGAAGTGAAGAAGCCAGAAGTCAGTATTTTATACCATTCAAAATGAGTGTTAAATTGAATTTCCTTTGAAAATATGGATGAAAATGATCTATCCCATGTGATTTTCAGGGGCATATGTTCTTGGGCATGATGGTATGTGATTGACAGGATACCTTAAGACTATCTGGAATCATCAATGTGATAAAAAAAAAAAAAAAGAATGAAGGCAAAAGGAGGCATTGTAAGAAATGCAAGAAAAAGAAGAGGGAAAATAGACATGGAAAGAACAAAAAGGATGAAAGGGAACTTTCAAGTTATTTTTTTTTTCTACCACATCAATTACTCCCATCAGATGCAGCTTTTAAGACAATATTCCATAGGTGAATTCAAAAAGATTTTCAACATGCACTGAAATAAACTCATATTTCTCTGAGCACCAGTGAATGGAGCTTTGTGGAAATTAATATATTGTTACCACAAAGTCTGTTCTCTTTAATTGACCAGAACAGCTTCTACGAAGAAGATTAAATTAACAGAAAGGAGACGAGTATTCAGCTACTATACTTAGTTTCTTCAGAAATCCTACCTTAATTTGAGATATCTGACACTAACCTATCCATGATTTCGTTCTGTTTTTCTTTATGTGTCCCAAATACCTTTGAATGTGAATAAATACTGAATAAATCAAAGGTCTGCTTGTTTTCCCAATTTAACTGTGTTATTTTATTCTGAAATGGATTTTTATGAAAGAATTCAATTTCTTAAACTGTAGGGAGGAAAATGTCTTATTCAAGTTTTGTTTTGATTGATGGCTTGTTTATGATGTTATCCCTCTTCATTTTTTTTTTATCAGAACAAGAGAAAAAGTTATTTCAATGACATTTCAAAATTATTTTGTATAAGGACGTAAATATTTATAATAAGGAAATTTAATAAGTTTTAGACAGTTAAATGTAATTGAATTCTATCATAACATGCATTCTATACAAGAATAAATGTTGTATTTTGTCAAAATTTGTAACTGTAAGCCCTGAAATGAAAAAAGTCTTTGTCTCTACCTTTTCTTTACCAAGAATGACTAATTGATTGTAAATTAGTTAGTACACTAAATGCTGGATGAAGGAAACAGAGAAAAATTGTATTTGAATAACTTGGGAAATGTGTTTGAAAAATTTCAGAATCAATTGCACTTTGGAAATAGTAGCAGTCAAAACCTGCAACATTTTTGCATTTGATTTTAAGCCACTGGAACTCATCAGAGTTGATCTTAAGCACTGTAACCAGAGAATAAAAGTCAACATTGGGTAGCTATTAGTGACCTCAAAACTATTACAAATGATACTGTGAACCACTGCATATTATCCTTAGACTTTTACAGATTTGTGCAACCATTCCCCAACATTTTCCCCTCGTTATTCCTAGGCAGATTTTGCAAGTCAGAGGGATAAGTCTAGTATTTATTCATAAGTTAATTGTATATTTGATGTAAATAATATGATTTTTCACTGATCATCAGTAAATTCTTACAGTAAATTTTGATATGATTTTGATACATCTCACAGAGTCAGATTTGTTCCTAGTGAATTTCATATGTACTTTATGCTCCTAAAGCCTTCATATTTTAGAAAAATACCCACTGATAATAAAAGTCCTGTCAAATTGTAAAGAAATCTACAAAGAAATCTACATGTAAAGAGGAGAAAGTATCTGACCAAATTACAAGTAACATCTCTATAACCTCATGTGACCTGATGTAACCATAAAATAATCACAAGCCATTCATCCTTCAAAACACAACCTTGCTATTACCCTGTCCTGATTCAGGCTGCATGTCATGTAGAAGTACTACAAATTTATTGAGTTTTCCTACATTATTTTCTTCTTCACTGCACCTTTAGAAATTCACCTTTATCTTGGTGCTTGTTTAGGTGCTTAACTTTGGAGTTCTTAGGGTCATCCTGTCTTTTCTTGTTTTAGCTGACTTTACAAAAAGAAATTAATGAAGTATTTTCATTAATAGTCTTTTTTTCTCACAAGAACTCTTGCTTTTTATAGTATAAAGATACAATATAAATCAGAGGTTGACACATTTTTGTATACTGACATTGAAATAATTCTTATTGACTTTGTGCAAAATCCATAGCAACCTATAGATTATTTTACCCAGCACTGCAAAAATAATCCTTTTCACTAAGAGTTTGCATTTTAAACTAGAAGACACAATGCAAGAGGAAATGATTAAATTATGAAGATGGGGAAAATGAGAAAAGAATAATTTTTTATTTCACCAAATTGTCCAGGGCTTGGTTTTATCCATCTGTGATCTACAAGATCATTCAGGTAGACTACATAACAATGGGAAGCATTTTGAATGGATGGCTGACTGCTATCCTGTAATGAGAATTTGCTTTCAGAAAAAAAGGAGAATACACATGAGATATTAGAACTGTGAGGAAATTCCTTTCTGGCATTGAAAGACTTTTTATTGACCTTGAAAAATGCCAAAATAGGATACAATTGTCAAATATGGAACTATTTTCATATTGACCTAATGGAAGCATTTTGATAATTTTGCATATTGTATTTTGATTAATGCTGTCTCTTCTTAGCCAACTAACATTTCAAAATGAAATACTCTTTAAACAAAATAGAACTCTTCATTTAAAATATGTAAATATCCTTTTTTTTTTTTTTTTTTTTTTTTTTTACATCTGCCAAAATAGTAGCTAATGAAAGCAGGCCTTGCTTTGATTTCCACAAATTCATACTATTTCATGGGGAGGGGGGGAAGCATAAAAATAAACAAAAAAGTCAACCAACCAACTGAAATTCCCCAAGATCCATAGCCAGAAAACTTTTAAGCACACCTGATGGCATGTACTATAATACATTTTACAAAGTGTGAATCTTTAAAAAAAAATGGTCTGCCTCCAAAAATAAGCAGTACTTTTCAAAAGAGAACATTTCATTAGGTTAATTACTAGGGATTTTTCATTGTGGTATGATGAAATAAAAAGTTATAGAGAAAAAAGATATAGCAGACAGCATTCAGAGATCCTATGCAGGATTGCAAAACAATTTTTTTTAATATTTTTTTTTATTCAGAAAGGTGACTTTCAAAATCAGATTCAATATAAACATGAAAACTTCGAAGATATTGTCTTAGAACTACATATCTCAACTACCATATCGTAGGTGAGTCTGACAGCATTGTTTTTGCTTGAAGTATAAACAGAAATTTATGTTGTAATATAAACAGAATTTTATTTAAATGCATTGCAAATATAAACAGAAACTTGTATTCTGCTTATTATTTATGAGCATGGGACTATTTGAGGACATGCTCTGTGCTGCCTTAGTATTTAGACTCTGGGATATAATTCTCCATTCCTGATACTATAGAAAATATGTAAAATGAGCATCAAAACTGTATGAAATAGCTTGTCATACAATAATATATTTATCAAACTGTCATAAGTAAGTACACTTAGGAATGAATAAGTCCTAAACATACATTATTTAACTGAAAGCTATTTAATTGTTTATATTATATTTCATTAATACTTTAGAGGGAAATGTTACAGTTAAGTAGTTCTGCCACTTACAGTACAAACTTACTTGAAGTTCTAGGGAATATTCTCTCTTTAAGAATTAAAGAATTGGAAGCATTTTATTTTATTCTGACCCTCCTAGGATTTTATAAAATACTATCCTCTTTGAAGATATCTTTCTTTATAGAGAAAGATAAAGAAGATTAGTACATCAAAAAATGCTTGTTGGTGTAAATACAAATGCAGTATTACTGTAGTATTAATATATTTAATTAATTCACATTAGCTCTATTCGGTGATATAAGTACCATCCACAAAGGCTGCTCAGAAAATAATGCCTCCTATTTTATTATATTAACTCGTGATATCAGAGGCAGATAGTTGGTAGTATAGCAGTAAAGGTTGAACCTTCCCACCAATACGCCACTAAGTTTTGTTGTCGTGCTACAGGTGGCTGCAGAGGGGCAGTCTCACAAAATAGTGTCTGACTTGGAAGTGAGTATAAGGCAAAGGCATGTGATTGAATTCCTCTCTGTGGAAAAAATTGTACCTAAAGACATTCATCAATGCATGCTGAATGTTTATGGAGACCTAACAGTGGATGTGAGCACAGTAAGGTGGTGCATGTTTCAATGGCATGTTTCAGCAGTGGAGACAACAGTGGGTCACCTCTGCTTGTGCAGATTTTCCCGAGTGCAGCATGCATGTTCTTGTTCATTTCTGGCAGAAATGCATAACTAATGGTGATGCGTAAGTTGAAAAAGAACGTTTTGCAGCTGAGAATTTACTCTATCAAATGGTATTATTGTGCTCTTTGTATCTCTTGTAGTTTCTATGGAGATAAATAGAAAGCATTACTTTTGGATATAAAAAGTTACTGATTTCAATAGGTTTTTTTTTTCTGGAGGGATAGATGTTTCTGTCTAAGAGCTGAATAAATAACTTCTAGGTACCAGTGCATGGGTGGCACTAAGAGGTCACATAGGCAACAACATATATTATGCTTGTATCACAAGAAAACCAGATGAAAATGTTCTTCCCTCCAAATTTCATAATCACATACACTAGTTCAAGTTGATAACTGTTAAGCATTCTCTCTCCATTTTGCTCTTTCAGAAGCAATAGAAAATAAAGCTTTTAAAACAGAACAAAATTATAAATACAGGCTTTTGAAAGAAAAAAGATTAAAGAAAGGAAAAAAAATTCAAGGACGAACAAAGGAATTATATTTGGCAATTTAACAATAAATTTAGAAATAATGTAGCAGTCAGGTCTATTAGCTTCAGAATAATCTGCAAAGGCAGGTACTGGAACTGCTATTAGATGAGCCAATTAAGCAAGGATGGAAGGAAACACTTGACAGTCTACTCCAGTTAATAGTCATGCACTAATTGGAAAAGAATTAGACAATTTCCAGGTTGTTTTTCCATCTTTATGTTCCATAGCACAATTTACAATAGAGAATAGAATTTTCCATATGCACAGAATATTGAGACCAAGTCATTCGTTATAGATGTCACTTTTCCAGATAAAATATTTATGAATAAGAGTAAGATAAAAAAAGAATATTAATATCCATCTATTTATATGGCCATCTGAGGAAAATACTGTGACCCTCAGAATGTGTGCATGTGTATATCTATACACAGATATAGAGAGAGTATATATGTATGTTTATATATATGTATGGGTGTTATTTCACAGAGAGGTCTTGTTGTATAAGTGATACTGTTTGCCATTTCAAATTATGCTAATGAAAGTACTATCACCAAATTAATAATAGAAATACAAATATAATAGCTATGATAACCTGTATTTTCAAAAGATTATTTGAGGAAAGTAAATTTAATAAAAGCAGTAACAACCTATTCATTTTTTCCTCCTATGGTAGTCTAATTCATTTTGGAACGTGCATTTTCTTTTTTCATCTTTTGAAATGTTGTAAAGATTGTAATGAACAGAAAGAAAGTCCTTTAGAAGGATTTATTTTCTCTGTGTAACTTTTTAGTTTTTATTAAGTGTTTATGCATTATGCAATATGAAAGCTGTTGGTACAGAAATTAGAACGCTAGAAGCCATGGTGTTTGTGTAGGTGCCCTGACATTGTCAAAGTAGCAGTCTCTTCCACTTATCCAGGTAATCCTGTACTTGCATTTATGTCACAAATATAAGCATCAGCTCTCTAATGCAAATTATGTGTCTCTGCTTCAGCTAACTAGTTCCACAGATGTCTAAGGAATCCTTTCATGTTAAATATTTATCTTCTTTTTACTTTCGTAAGTCAGAGAATTTTAAATGTAAAGTTTCATTGCACAAGAGGTACATGAAATTTGGATTCATTTATGCTTAATCACCTTCATCTGTCTTCCAGTATCCTACAACTTGTGCTTTAGGTCACAGAACTCAAGACATAAATACTGAATTTCACCTTGAGCTACAAAGTTTATATGGGTAATGACATTCTTTTCTTGAAGTCTAATAACTTAAAAAAAAAAAGAAAAGAAATATTTGTGATTATAATGTAGCACAACAAATCCATAAATGGATATGTATGGATTCAATTTCTAATGTGCCATACAGTTTAAGTCTCAACAGGTGAAAAACCACAGCTGCAAAAGAAGGTGACATGATCAGGGTGCAAAAGAAACTACTATAAACACCACATAATTTTATACTACTGAAACATAAACTCAGGAACAGTCATGTAGGGGAAAAGCTTATTTCACTTGTGTAAATGAAGGTATACTTATTTATGTACACTTACCTACGTTAAGGTACACTTATCTATGTAAAATCTGGCCCTTGGTTTCTGTTTCTGATTTACTTACATAATCTGCCAATATAAATGAATTCTCCAGCATTAGGAACAAGAAGATATGATGAAACTATTAAAATCCAAAATACTTATAATTTAGCAAAAAACAAGATAAACTAGTAAATCTGCATTTTAATGTACCAACAATGGTTATAGCCATTTCTTTTATGACTATAGTAAGCTCTAATGATATTAAACTAACAGTATAATTTTCACTTCTGATGTTACAGGTTCATGTGCTTAAGCTAAAGATTAAGAGTTCTATCTCCACATTATTTGATTTCTCCTTCTAGTTATAAAATTAATCATGCATAATAAACGTCAGAAGCCTACAAAATATATTAACACGTGGATCATTTGTTCTTATTTGCCCTGATGGATAAGCACACTTTGGTCATTGCATAGATCCAGTAGCAGAGCTGGAAAATGGGAGCGATAGAGTTACCTAAACCACAGCACAAGAAAGGCAAGTCATTCAAGAAAATCGAGTCTGCTTTCAGCATGTTATGTTTGAAAAACAGATACGCACACCGAGTTAGGAGTGCTTTTGAAACATCAATGTATGGTAGGAGATGTTTTAAGACTATTATTAGACTATTATTTCCGCAGGAATATTTCTGTTGTGAATAAATACACTGCTTAATGTGCCTCATTTTTTAATCTCCCAAAGATGTAAACTGTACTTTTTTCTATTGTCTGTAATTTAATTTAATTTAACGCTCGGAGTGTTGCAGTAATATGCAGTAACTGATATGCTCTTTGACTGTGAAATAGTAAACCAAAAAAGTTTATATTTTTTTCTGCACTGCAGAGCTTTCTTATTGTAAAGAAAAGATTAACTTCAGCATGAATTTTTATTATTCATAATTAGAAATGACACACAGACCTAAAGTAAAAACAATGCTGGCTTTATGTAGATTCATATTAATTGGAAAACTTTTCTGTTTTCCATGTTTAGGAATTTTCATTGTGTTTTTAATTGTGAAAGACAACTTGCAAATTTCAATAATGGTTGAATAGCAGCATTACTTGAATAGCACCATGAGAGGTATCTCCACTGGTATAAATGTATTTTTTCACATTACCTTTTCCTCACTCCCTTTAAATATTTCTAATTCTTTGAAGAACTAGTTACTAGAAGAAAGACGCAAAAGAGTGCAATAATATTAAAAAATACTTTTCACTATATTTCCAGTCAGAAAATTAATTTAAATACTTAAATTAATACATAGAACTAAATTTTCATTTAAAGTGTGATAGAATTTTAATGTTTTACTCCATGTTATTTCAATAAGTGTTTAGATTTGAAAAATGATATAATTTGAAGTGTCAGTAAGTGCGTTTCTTTTTAAATCAGAATGTTTCTATTCTTTTGCAGCAATTCTGACAAATGACTTGATAAGCTATCAGTATTTTAATTACTGAAAGGTCTAGTGGAATATTTAAAATTCAAAAAATTCTTAATTCAATAAAAATGTATATATTGAACTTTTCTTTTTTTAAAGCTTAATGATATCCTTCAATTCTCTGTGACCAGAAATTGTTAACGATCTATTGAATGACTTGAAGGACCTTATTTTTTCAGTCAATCTTGACCTTCCTAATTTTAGCTATTTCAAGTAAGAGGGTCTTATAAGTTTTTTATTCATACAGACTAAAATTGCCAATGCAGGTATATTATATCATTTATACTCTACTTGTAACCTATTCTACAACATTGTCAGCTTCCATAGTGTCTGTTACAGATCTGACTTCTATAAAAGCTGGAGTGTTGAGTTTACATGAGACAGTTTTAAACTGCAAGTCTCTCTTGTGATAGTAGAAAAGATGCTAAACGTGAGAAAACCATCATGACCTTGAAGTCAGAAGAAATTGAAAAGTAAACAATTTCATTTTATTATTTCATTACATTTTATTTCAATGAATACCGAATACTGCTGATTTTTTAACTCAATGATTTGACACAGACAAATGAATATTTAGATTGGGCAGTTCTTATAAAATGTATTAAATTTTGTTCCTCTAATATGTCAAAATTAATTGATTTAAGCAACTGACTTCATAACATTATGATTAGTTATATTTAAAGTTTGTTTGTAAAATTCACACATAAGAGGCTGGAGATGTACTGAAGCTTGTCTAGCAGTTTATAATTAAACAAATTATTTCAATTATCAAAACAAAGCTGTTTTGCCTGTTTGCTTGTTCTATCCACCACTGGTAACAGAATAGGAATTAGATTTTTTGTTTTATTTATCATTTTGTAAAATGGTGGGTAGTTGTCACATACCTGTAATACATGTTTTAGCATAATCTGGTAAGTATACAATGTCAAACTTGAGTATTTTAAATATCAATGTTATGCCCTTTCCTTCCTTATAAGGAAAATAAGCTTTTAAGCATGAAAATATGGTGCTACTAGACTGAATATGTATTTATTTACTCATGCACACAAATAAATAGAAATAGAATGCAAATCACTCATTAATCAATCATTTCCCCCTCTACTCGTTCTTGTGAGCCCCATCTGGAGTACTGCATCCAGGCCTGGAGCCTCCAGTACAAGAAAGATAAAGAGCTCTTGGAACAGGTCCAGAAGAGGACCACTAAGATGATCAGAGGGCTGGAGCACTTCTCTTATGAAAAAAGGTTGAGGGAACTGGGTTGTTTAGCTTCAAGAAGAGAAGGCTCCAGGGAGACCTCATTGTACCCTAAAAATACTTGAAGGGAGCTTATAAACAGGAGGGAGAATGGCTGTTTACATGGATGGATAGTGATGGGACAAGGGGGGATGGTTTTAAACTGAGGCAAGGGAGATTAGGTTAAATATTAGGAGGATGTTTTCCACACAGAAAGTGGTGACAGACTGGAACAGGTTGCACAAGGAGGTTGTGGATGCCCCATCCCTGAAAGCATTCAAGGCCAGGCTGGATGTGGCTCTGGGCAGCCTGGTCCTGTGGTTGGCGACCCTGCCCATGGCAGGGAGGTTGAAACTAGATGATCTTTGAGGTTCTTTTCAACTCAGGTCATTCTATGATTCTATGATTCTATGATTTACACTGTAAAATAATTCACTTCCTTCTTTGGAAGAATTGGAGATTGTTGAAGGCTGAATCACGCACTTTTAAGGATAACTTCTGAGTATAAATATTTGCATTCCTTACAAGATGTTTTTCTCTACAGGAGCTAGGAGCACTTAGCTTTGGCTTTGTGCCTAACTATACACCTTTAACGTGTGACTGTCTCAAAACTCTTGCATGGAGTATTTTACTGAGAAGTTAAATGTAGAATGTTAAGGGGAGAGTAATTTCAATTAAAAATACAATAATGGCATTATAATATGCACTGCCATGCCTTCAGTAAGGTCTCTTGTCTTACTTTCAATATGAGCCTACTAGTGCTTGCTGAATTATTTGCACACAGGGAATGACACAGTTGCCAGTGGTGTGGAGAGTGGTACCTATGATGCATATCAGAGTGAGAAAAATAACAGCACTTTAAACTGATATTTATATTTTGGCACTGAATTCTATACTATTAATTAGTTAGATTGTATTTATAATAGGTTTTACATTCAGAGCTGCTGAGAATATCATATTTTCGGTTGAATTTCTTGAAGAAAAAGCATTAAAAAAGGGATATTTGATAATGTTTATTTAAGACAGACTATGTAGTAGAAATATGTTAAATGGGCACTATCAGAACTGCACAGAACAATGAATTCTAAGGCAACAGTGGGGTTGCTGTGCCAAATATACACAGAGGTCTATACAGCCTTCTGCACTTCTACATAGGATTCTGCTGTTTAGACTTGGTGAGCTAATAAACTGTGAGAACTATTCCACATTATTTAAAACTTTACCTTGAAAATAGAAGCTGACCTAAGGCTGGCATGTTGCTTACCACCTGGAGTTTCAGAAAGATAAAAATTTTTGAGCTTCAAGGTAGGGAGAGGAGACATTGTCTTTGAAAAGACAACAAAAATAAGGCAAAAGAAGATAACCTAGACTGAAACTCTTCATGTCCTAAAACCACTGACTGCTATAAAAGCATTGATTATTAATGCTTGTCATGGTTTTATGATTTTTGGTCATCAGTATTCCACACCATAACATCATGTAATGCACTGGGGGTGGGGTTTGATATCTGCCGAATGTTCGTCCGTGGGAGAAGAACTACATTTCCCCAGGAGACTTTGCGGTCAGCAAGGGGATATAACTCCAAGCAAGGTCACCTGATCCTTCTTCTTCGCCTGCTCTTCGCTGTCTGTGCTTCGCTATCTGCGCTTCGCCGCCTGCGCTCTTCGCCATCTGCACTTCGCCGTCTGTACTTCAGTCACTCAACTGGACTGCACTTCTCACCCCAGCATTGTGGTGAGGTCTATACAATTCAAACAGACTCTCTCTCTCTCTCTCTCTCATTGTATTTTACTAATACTATATTTAGTAAAATCATTTGTTCCACCTCAGATCAGTGCTGTTGTTTTCAAGTATTTTGGGGTCCCCTGCTTCCCCTTTCCCAGAGGCGCAGATCTGCAGATCCCTCCGCCCTGCTGGTCATGGAACTGGGCCGGACCAGCCCATAAACCGTTGACAAATGCTGCAAGCAGTAACTACTATTCTAATAAGTATCCTTTCTCACAGACACAGTGGCACAACTTTAAGAGACAGGTTCAGTGACAAATTTTTAAAACACTTCAGAGTTACAAATACTCTGTTGGTCCTCAAAAACAAAGAAGTGTTCAGTATGTTCCCTCCTGAAACTTAAACGACTTCCTTATGATTTTTGTAAAGATCTCTTCTATCCTCCTGAACTATTTAGTGATCTACATATTAATTTTCTCTGGTCAGTCTTCTAACAGATTTTGAACAAAACTTAGCTGTTTTGCAATAATTTATTGTACTGCTGTGGATCCTTGTGCACCACATGGCAATTTCCACTTAGTACTATGTGTTAACATCAGAGGTACTTATTAGTACACAAAGAGCATGACTTTCAGAGAGAGTGTTGACGCACCTGAAATACGAACAGGCTCTGTACTGAAAAGCCCTCACCTCAAATGGAAGTCAGAAATTGAACAAATTTCAGTGTGATCTTCAGAGTTGGTCACAGGACTTTATCTTTTGTCTTTTGCTTTTATTTTATTTTATTTTGTTTGCACTTCTCTGTGAGCATTTCCCCACAACCCTCAAGATTATCCACAGTTGAAATGAAATAAAATACTAGTTTAAAGGTGACCATTGTGGCTTCTGTGTTAACGGATACTCTCATTCAGTTTAACTCAATTCTTTTCACTCTTTATTGCTTCTAGGCTTATACTCAAGTCATATAATCTGTCACTGAGCACAGAAATTTTTTGTCAAATGAAACCATGGGGTTCCAGTACTGTTGAAGCTCATTTCACTTTGATTATTTTTCTGTTTGATTGGGTTTTTATTTTGTTTTGTTTTGTTTTGTTTTCCCATGCACAAGAACCATTAGCTCATATATGCCAATTCAAATTGGTTTCAGTACATGTGAAATGGAAAAAATTGACTAGGAAGGTCTTTTTATATTCAAATACTTTCTTAAGATTACACATTGTGGAAATTGTAGAGTGAAAATTAACTTTGAAAAGTGAGGAAAACTGAGAGAGCATGTGGTGGAATAACCAAATATAGCAGTAAGAGTGTTTCATGGAAACTCTGCTTGAAAAGCCAAGGCTTTTGGTGACTGAGAAAAAAAGGATGACTAACAAAGAAAATGATTAATTCCCTTTTGTATATAAATGAAATTCTGTGAAATAAGAAGAATTACCATAAAAAAAGCAACTGGCTACAATTGTCAAGTATGAGATAGTAAGAATTCACAGATTAATCATAGTAGGCTATATCCTATTAATCATGTATCTCAAAATGGCATAAAAAAAACAACTTTAATTTCTACCTTTATAATACAGTATTGACAGACTGCATACATATCTGTAAAGCAGCCAAAATGTCAACTTGACAAATGTTTTCACGTGATCAAAATGGCTTAAAATTGTGTTATTTCTGTCACACACTGGTGAATGCGGGAAACTATAATAAATTGCAGTGGGTGGAAACAAATATGATTTTCATACTCTTGGCAAAAATTTTATTATATTGAACAAAAATTTATTGAAGGAAGTCACTCTGAATCATGTTTTTTTCTACATTCTATTTAATAATGAAATGTAAATGAAGAAACCAAGGGATGTTTTTCAGGGAACACATTAAAATAAACTTGTGCAATACAGTGAACATACTGAGCATCTTAACAGCCTTTTAATAGAAGAAAACTAATGAATTATATTTGGTACTTGAAAACATTATCTCAGCTGTGTTTACCCACTGTTATTTTCAGATAAGATCATTCATCAGTAACAAAGAATCATTGCTGATGATCAAGACAACATTAAACAATTGATGCCTCTTCTGTTTGAAAAGTATGAGTGAGTCAATAAGCCCTGCTAATATGAAAGACTATGGTCTCCTTGGCTACATAAGTATTACTAAATAAAACCATTTTATGGCTCAAAGAGCGTGTGGCATATATCCATAAAGCTAAACTGTTCCATTATCCTGATCTCCAAACAGTGTAACATCATCCTACCCCCTACTCAGAATGGGCTTTGTCATACTGTTTCTTGAACCATGCCCAGATATTATTTGGAGTGCTAGTTTTCACTGTTGCCAAGAAGAACATAAGAAATGTAAATGCTAGGGATAATCGCAGGTCAATCTTTCAGTTATATTTGTGCTCTCACTCCTCTTTTTAAAAATTAAATATAATCTTTCCTACTTACTAAATCCATCCTTGCTAGGTTTGTTTTAAATTCAATAATGTAAGTCTATTCTATTCCTGAAAAGCATAATTATTTTTTAACTGATATCTTTCAGCATCAATGAGACAACAAAGTAAAAAGAACTTCTTTTGTCCCAAGCATTTCTTATGTGTACTATGAGTCTGGTTCTGAAAGGTCTGGTTCCTTGCCTTTGAGACTGAAGGAGCAGTAAGATTATATTCACTTCCTGAATCACAGCCAAGGGGCAATAACGAGCACAGATAATTTTACTACAGTAGTCTTATCTACCTATGGTAACTTTAGTTACCATCTCTAATGATTTTAAGAAAAGAATATCTGCAATCCATTAATTAAAATCGAGTTAGAATCTTCTTTGATAAAGTGAACATGTAATTCAATAATAATTTTGTTTAATTGAGGAAGTATTAGACTATGGAATGTAAAATTAAGACATTCACTCTATTTGAATTCATCCAAATCTCATTCTAACAGCATGTTCAGCCTCCAATAAATCTCTATCAGATTTTTTTCATGAAAGTATTCTAATATTTAATGAAACATCTTAGTTCACAATGAGGATGTGAAATGTTAAGTTAAAATATGGAATCTGTAAAAGCACAAGTTCTTCAGGCAGTACATTTCCCTAAAGAATACGATGATGTACATATGCTCAAATTGTTATCCTTAGGGAAAATAGTGGGGTTGCATTAAAAATATGTTAAATTTTTGAAGTAACTTGTATTTGTGAATAACTGTGCCTTATGCTGGAGCTAAGAACAGAATTTGAAGGTATGTTTTTCCTCTATTACCATTTATCCCTTGCATTTTAGGGTTACTTCCCTGAATATGGGAAACTCTGCTTTAGAGCAGAACTTCAGACATGTTACTTAGCACACTGGAAAGATGTGGTCTCTTTTTAGGAGCGAAAGGGAGCTGTGCACTATGTCTGTTTAAGGAATAATCTACGAATGATTACTATGATTATAAATTAACAATTTCAAGTTTTTTCATTTTTTGTATATATTAAAATAGTCTAGATTATAAACATAACTCGGCCAACCTGTTACTCAACTAAAGCAAGAAAAAGGTTTGTTTCCATATGCCATTTGTAAACTTTGCCTTCTCACTTCAGCTACATGATAAATCATCAACTTGTTTGAAAAAGCCTACTTTCTTTCTTTAAGAAATGAATAAGAAGTTTGAATTTGCTACAGAATCAGCTTTGCCATTCCAATATATTCTCACTCACTTTTTGCTGTATGCATAGTGCTACATTTTCCATTCTGTAATTCAGACAATGCTGAATTCAATAATCCAAAATTAATCTATACTACAAAACCACATCAAAGCAACACAAAGAAGTTAATTGGCTCCACAAGAGGATTTCAGGTATATTTTCCAGCACTACAAGTCCATTTAGCTAATTGTTCTGAGATAATTCTGAAATAATTTGCTCATACTAAAAAACAATGATTAATTATTTTTTAATTTTAAGATTAATTTTAAATTAGATTAATCTTAAATCAAGTCATTTGCTTATCTTGATGCACTTTTCTTCTGATCATGGCTAAAAATCTGATGCTTCAGGAACCACAAATAATTTTTTATACAAACTGGGTGACATGGTATATGTGTTGCATCACAGTCTTCCTGTTTATGATGCACATCCAGAAGCAAAAGAATGGATTGATATTACCATTCAGTAATGTCAATAACATGAGTAACTTACAGCCAGTCCTATTAGTACATTGATCTGAAGAAAAAATATGCAGTCCTAAAGGTTACAGAAAACACATTGCACTTTGAATATATTTCCACTTTACAATGTGGATATAATTTTAAAGAGTATTGTATATAAATCTTTTATTCACTTATCCATAACAACTGAGAATATCAAATCTTCCCCAAGTCTTTTTTAAGTGTTACATTTAATAGATTCTCAATAATTAAATCATGTTTAAATATGTTCAGATAAGCTTAGGACAAATAAAAAGCCACAGTAATTAATCTCAAGTATGAAGATGACATTATTAATTCAGGCTGTGAGTCAGTTCCAAGTTATTATTGTCTACACCAACACGCACATATTCCCAATGCACACTTGCAGTAGTTTCAGTTTGGCTGCTCCTCTTCACAAATCATTTGCCTTTCTCTCAGTTCACTAGTGTGATGAAAAACGTGCCACTGTAACAAAATTTCCATGAGTGGTGTAAAAGCAGAAAACATAATGTTTTAAACATTAATAATACAAAGACTTAAGAAAGAGCTTATTAAGTCAGTTAAATTAATAAGATATTGTTTTCCAATATATATGTGTTCTGTATTAAGTAATATAGTTTTGGTTGGAAAATGCAGTGTAAGTTATGACTTTTAAGAATTATTTAGAAATTGAAAGCCTTCTAGTATTGTAAATATACATTAGGCAATCAGGAAAGTACTATTTCTTCCAATCTGGCTAGGTCCTGTTGGAGAATCACTTTGATCAATTTTCTGGCACCTAACTTCCCTTGAAAATTAAATATAATTTGAAAAATAAAAATGCCTGCATGTATTACAAAAGTCACATTTCCACATCACTGAAGTGGGCTTCAGAAGAGTGAAAAACTGTTGTACTCTGAAACCTTATATTTGAATTTATGCCATTTCTTAAATATATTTTAGGACAGGCCTTTCTTCCAGGAAAAAAAAAAATCATTACAACAATAAAATATTTAAAATTTAATTAATATAGTGATCTATAAGTCTACTGTTTATTTTTCATCATCTTCGTCTACCCTTCATGGTATTAAATCTTTGCAATCTTGCTCAAAATGGGACAACAAAAGAAATACTGATCTAAGGTTGCTGTACGTATATATTCCTTTATATTTAAACTAACATTTCCCCTTGAGAACTCATTCATGTAATTCTGTAAAGCAGAAGATAAAATTGTAGATATTTATGGAAATGTATTTTATGACATTTCTTTTACTTAGGTCCAGATAAAGTATACAACGGTAGTCTCTCTAGAGGCTGAAGATGCTCAATACAAAGCCAAAGAGAATGAACAACAACAAAATGAAATATCAAGACTCTTTCTCATCATCTGCTCATTAGTGTGCAGAAACTCACAGCCTCGAAAACGATATAAATGAACTCCCTACTGTTTTTGGCTAACAATTGTCTGCATGGAAATGTTATATCAGCATAAGTTTGCCACGTTCTATTTTAGTTGTATTTTTGTGATGTGTTCTTTCTGTTTCATTTGACAAAACAAACAAACAAACAACAACAACGACAACAACAACAACAACAACAAAAAGCCCTGCTGATGTCTTATAGAAATTTATTTAGGGAAAAAGCTTAGGGAAAACAATGTAATAGAATTTATTTGGTGTTTCACATTTCTTCTTGCCTTATTTCTGAACACAGTTCTACAAAGATATTTCCTTGGTTCTCTGAAGTTCATTTTTCTGCTTATGATTTAGCTGATGTTATATTTCTAAATTTGTCATTTTGCAATGGATTCTGGAATTGTTGTTCGAATGGGATTTTTCAATCTTGAGATGTGATGGGTGGAAGACCACTTGTGTGGAAAGTAGAAGAAACTGAACCATGCTCTTGTATTACGATCCATGAGCCGTTGCATTGCCACCCTAAGCCTTCCTTAAGATCATGCTATTAGCTTTTTTCCTGGTCAAATTCAGTAGCTCTGGGTCTTGATCTGTAGCAGGGACATCATGCATTTTTCTGTGGGTTCTGGCAGTAGAAGTAGTAAGCTGAAGAGTTCTTACAGAAATGAATAATATTTTTGCCATCTCATTTGAAGGCCTGGGTCATGGGCACATCTCAGGTAGGTAATAATGAATGAATAATGAACTGTCTTCAGCTTTGTCATGGGAGGTAGTCATCAGGCCATTCCATGGCACTGGAATAACACATCAGCAATCTTACCTATGCCTTACATAACAGTCTTTCCTAATTTGTTAGAAAATACTTTATGGATTTTAGGAGCCCCTTTTTTATTTTTCATAGACAATTACAGTACCTATCTAACAACAACTCTAGGAACATCGCCTTAGAATTTTGTTTTCTTCTTCCCTGCGGGTCCCAAGAGTCACAAAAACAGATCACCTATTTTGTGCATTATCTGTAAATTTCACTAGAACGCTGCTTGTTTTTATGCCAAGCTCATAAATGAGCCTATTAAATAAGTTGCATTGCATGAATAACCCTTTTGGAACTCCAAGCAAAACCCAATCCTTTAAATCCAGTAACTGGTTTTTCTTAATTTGTTTTATAAGGTGTGTGCTAATATCTGCCTAACCCTAATCCTTAGCTGACTAACAGCATCTCATAGCACTATATTAAATATGTTACTGAAGTCTAGATACATTTGTTCTACTGCATTCCATCTGTCTGAAGAAATGCATCATATATCAAATAACAATAAGTTTGTACAATGAAGAGTATTTATCTTTGATGAAGATATAATCTCACTTTTAGTTCAGTTTAGTTCCACATTTTAAGGACAGATTTTTTCCTTTAAGTTGAAAATTAAACAAATAAATAAATAAATCCACCAAAATGTACCAAAACAGAATCTTTTAGTACTAGATACTGTTTTAGGTTTCCCATAACCAGCAGGAAGACATAAGCATGTGTGTAGAGGAAGGCATTACATACATATGGGCATACATGTACAAATACACAGGGTTATTTAAAATTAAATGAAATATCAAATTTCCTATTTTTAATGAACTGACATCCATGCTTTTAGATAGATGGATAAGCCTAGATTTAGGTGAAAATAATCTCATCCTAAATTTCTGAGGAATTTTATAAATTTTATAAAATATTCATGAGTTTGATTTGCTAAGTTCCATTCACACATTTTGGTCATACATTTCACAATTCATTGAAAAATTCTTCCAATGAACTTAAAAATTAAGATTCCAACTACAGCATTTAGATTGATGGAAAGTGTGTGATTCTGACTTGAGGATGTCAGAGTTCTCATATTTGTTTTTCCAACTTGGAGAATTTTCTCTTGTACGTTTCAATTATTATCAATCACTTTTTGGTCCTATATTCTGTATGTTTACCCTTATTGAAAGCAAATTTTCATTTAGATTTGAGTTGAACTTAGATCATCACAAAGTTCTTTTCAGTCACAAAATTCTTCTCAGTCCGCACTGTACAATTATCTATTTTCTTCTTTCTACAATTTCTTTCAAACACTTGAAGATCTTACTGCTGCAGCCATTCTGGAGGCTAAGCTTTGAGATGTGAAAAAAAAAAAAAAAAACAACCCACATATATTATACAAGTGTTTCAAATGTGACTTCAGGAAATTTAAAAAAAAGGAAAAAGAAACAGCTTTTATTTTGCTTTGAGGGAGATATATATATTAAAAAAAAAAACAAAACAAAACAAAATGACCACCAATAAGAAAAAAATAAAACAACTGGAAAAAAAAAACCAACACTGATTTAATGGGGAAGACTTGTTTGGCCCCTAAGAGAAAAAAATATTGATGCAGCCAGCAGACAAGTATTCTCCCTTTTTCCTCAAAGCATGTCTGGGCGAACAACAGGCCTTAATCTCCTGGTTCCACTCTCCCAGCCTCCCATTGGGTACAATGAAAGTATTTGTCTAAGAACAGTAGATGAACTGAAAGCTTTTTCACTTCATAGGCTTTTGCTGCTGCATTTTAGCATGCCTGCTACAGACATTTATTTTTTTTTCCTGAAAGCTGGTTGATGGTGCCAATTCTATGGATACTTTGAAAATGACAGAAAAAAATTCCACTTCTGTAAGTATAAACATAACTATATCCTTATGTCAATGTTATTTTTGTGCTTTTCGATGTCAAATTGGACAGCAGTGACACAAACCCCATAATATGAAGAAAAATGAATTCCAGATGGATTGCCCCAGTTTGTTATTTCAGTAGCGTTCAGAACAATTTTAATTTATTTTTACTAAAAATTATGGCTTACAAAGACATCTTTTATGATGTAGCTCAAGGCTGTAAATAAATATACATATTCTGATGATTTAAAATGAAAACCACAAAGTTCCTAGGTATCAGTAACAGCAATGAGTTAGATTCTCCAGCATGTAAGATTTGGAAGCTTTAGTTTTTCATCAAAATTGTTCCGTAATTTAAAAAATGTATACGTGTCTGTCTAAAAAAAGGAGGATGCATATCTAGAATTCAGCTCCCAGTGTCCCCTATTTTAATTCAGGTATTCATACACGTCATTAAGCTTTGATTAGGAGACTTCAGTGGAATCATAGGAAGCTTTTTTAGGAGTCAAGATGCAATTAAATGACTTAGAAAGGTACATTAGCTAAGCTGGGGAGGGCAAATGAGCTGAGATGCTATCAGGTAGATAAGATCCTTACAGGTGGAACAAAAAGATGTCTCTAATGTTGTTTCTCCTGCTTCCAGAAACGTTTTGCTTTTTAAATCAAGAGACTGCACATACCCTTCAAAGTAAAAGATCTAAGTTCCAGAGACATTTCTGAATGAATTTGGTACACAAATCACTGTTTTACTGTTAAGAATTCAGATGAATTACAGGCTAATAAAAGTAGGCGTGATTTAGATATATTTAACCTCATTGTAAAGAGTGAGAAGAAACAACCAGAAGAAACAGTACCGTCTGATTTGCTATGTCAGTTGTGATTTCTTTTTCATCAGAAGAAAATACACTAAAGACAGGTTGAATATTTGTCTGAATTAGGTTGTTCCTATAGATTAGATACTATGCATTATTTAACACATGACCTAAAGCAAAAGACTTGTTTAATGATAAAACTCAACAACACAGCTATTAGAATGTATCAAGCTCTTTAGGTTAAACATGACATGTTTAGCTGGCTGAAGACTGAACTCAATTCTAATGTTGGATTCAATTTCTGAGGAAGTTCAAGAGGAAAAAAAATAAAATAAAATAGTTGCCTGAATTTATGAGATCAGTACAAGCTTCTGGATCCTGTCTGGTTTTGTACTCTTCAATGTGATTTTCAGAATCATACAAATTTAGATTAATTTCACCCTTATTGCGAAACTACTAGAGGCATCCAAGCTGCTGAATACTCTGTAAATAAATTCCATGAATAGGTAATGAGAGAAGTATGTCCCTCCAAATAATGATCTAACCATTAAGCAATAGCCTCTGTTATGGTCTGCTGTAGCCCACTGACTGCATGATCAACCATATTAACACCATAATATTAATTTAAGCATTATAAGTGGTGAACTCATGTAAGATCAACATGTCACATAAATGTGATTATGAGGTTATAGGAAATGCTGTTCCACATTGTTTGACTTATGAATGTCTTGTACCAGTGGAGAGTGTGCTACTTTGATAGTCTTTGAGCCAGAAAAATTATTTTCAGCCATAATATCAGTATGATAGCACTACGCGCAGTGGGTAGTAGCAGTAAATATTTTTGTGCCTTTGCTAGTTATTTGTCTTATCTCTGATTTGCAAAGAACGATTGTATGGGAACTGCTGAGTCACGGCCTGAACCTCTGATTAATCACCTGAGGTGAGCCTTGAGTCAGCCAGAGGAGCACAGGTGAAGGCAATTCACCTGTGCTGCCGGAAGGGGGTGGAGCCAGGCTCCACCCCTCCTGGACCTATTTAAGAGCTGGCTACCACAGGGGAAGGATCTCTTCTGGAGATCCTCCTCTTTTGGTATCTTCTAGTGAGCTCAACCCAAGGGTAAGCTCTTCTACTTATTCTCTTTTGCGATCCTTGTTTGCTTTTGCCTTACTCTTTTGATTACATTGCAATTATAACATCTTGGTTATACAACGATCTACTCAGCTGCAAGAATACTTCATTCCCTATCTTCACTGCAGACTCTGGGACCACCAGAAAGGTCCAAATATCTAGCTACAGATTGTCTACACAGTTTGCCAGTTACTACTCATTTGCTAGCCAAATAATTGCATGCTTCATGTCTTGTACTAATAAAGCCACTCAATCTTATTTATTTCATTACAAAAATAAATTAAAAATAAAATAAAAAAGCACAGAGACAACATAAAAAACTAGTAATTAACATTTATAAGACTGTTATTAGAAAGTATGACAACTGCAGTAATTGTTTTGGTTTTAGGCCAAAGGATATTACAAATACTCCATTATTTCTATTAATTGCAACTTAAGTACTTTTCAAAACTTTTCTACATGCTGGCCATCAGAAATTGCTGCAGTAACTCAAGTTTTCATTGCAATTGCAATTCACTTGCAATTTCAATTGTTTTCAGCCAAGTATGTTAAATACTGTTAGGGTTTTTGTTATGGCTTCCTGAGCAGCAGACATTTGGCAAAATTTGCAGAGCCAAAGAAGTCAGGAGATTGGGTTCTGCTTTCACTTTCAGCAATTACAAAGTGCTTTCATTCATAGCACTTCTCAAATGAAACTTAAGAACCACATTAATAGAACAAATTAATTACATCATCCTTTCATCACAGCCTGGGAAAAAAAATTGAACTCAGAAAATTTTTTCATCCCTGAAGATTCAGATATATACCTAATACCTTACAAGATCTGACATTAGAGAAGGACTACAATTTCAGAAGTCTGATATGTCTACATATGATGAAGTTATCTAATCTCTCTACAAGAGATCGACTAGTTATAGGAACATAGCTGTTCACCTCCTCCTCATACATATACGTAACACCGCTGACATGCATTGCACTCAAGAAGTGCTAATTTATTTTCATTGGTTATAAAGGATTCCCATATGACGAGCTCAAGTGTAATTGTTGGGACAAGAATTTGGTACTTCTATTTACAAGCATATTATCTGTAGATTACATTATTCCCATTCAAGTGAATCACTTGCATTCCCAAATTTAAAAATGGGCTTTTAAAGACTTTTCCTAATAGTGTTGGTCCATCTGTCGTTGATAACTTTGCATTTCAGAATCTGCTCAAAATGCAACTGAAGAATCATTGTTATCTTGGTATTCAAAATATGTTTTTGTTTTTGAATTTTTTTTTTTCCAGTGTAGTGTCTCTTAAGAGTTTTTCCCTGTAGTTCTGTCATGCTATACACCAACATATAAAAAAAGCTATAAAACATCTAAAACATTTCAACTATGATTCTATGAGCCCACAAGAAGCAAAACAACAAACAAACAAACAAAAAATATGCTGTATTGCAATAGATTAAGAATCAAGTTTTACCTAAATTTCCATTATCACCTATTCATAGGTATGCTATCGTATTCTTGCTAGTGCACTATTTAAAGCCAAGCTTTCAAATCCCTTTCTGTTCCTCTGTTAAAGTATTTGGCATAATATCTTTGTCTAAAAATAATGTTTTTCTTTCATGTTTTCCTAAAAGTGAACTTAGGTTTAACAGGTTATCAGTGGGTCAAAAGATCTGAAAACATGGAGATTTAAATAAAATAATAAATATAAATGATCTGGAACTAGAACCAAGGCTTTGGGAGGCAAAAAATAACATTCATGGTTTTGGTCTTGAGTTTTGTTTGAAGATTTTAATCTAAGAAAATTATATGAAGAGGGACAGCCTCCTGGTAAAAATTAAGCTGAAACTCTTTGTATTTCTTAGCTCTTACTCTGATTTTCGGAGTATTCTCTAGGAAGTATTTGAAAGACCACTACAGATTATATTCTACAAAAGATGTTTCAAGATTCCTGTGATACTTGAGATTAAGAATACAATTACTGAACTTTACCAATATGTCCAGTAAATATAGCCACCATTTCAACAGCAAACAATGAATATTCAGATGGGACTTCTGTTATCCAAGAAGGCAATCTGGAAAGCTATATTTAACACTGGTCAAAGTAATGACAGAATACTAGCCTAAAGTTAGGTACCTTTCTTCTGATGTGAGCACATCAATCAGATGTAGAAAGTGCTTTACCATGACTTCATTTTGCAATCCTAAAAGTCTAATTTTTGCTAGGTCTTCAAATCATTTTCAGCATCTCAGACCTCATCAGAATAAATTAAAAAAAAAAACAACATTCTTTTCATTCAACAGTTACTATCACAGAATCACAGAATGGCCCAGGTTGGAAGGGACCTCAAGGCTCATCAAGCCTAGACCAGGCTGCCCAAGCCCCATCTATCCTGACCTTGAACACCTCCAGGGATGGGGCATCCACAATCTCAGGGCAGCCTGTTCCAGCACCTCACCACTCTCACTGTAAAGAAAGTTTTGCTGAACTGTCCACCAGTTTAAACCAGAGCAGATTTTAAGTTTCATTTGATTTTATCATACTCAACATGAATGATATCATAATTCTTAGAAGACTGCAAGCATGAACAAAATCAGCCAGCTGTAAACTGTGCTGAAGTATCAGTAAGAAAATATGCCGCTGAAATGCCACAATGCTTTCTACACAGCCTTCAGGCAACTTCTCCCCTTTCAAGCAGGATCTTGGACTTACAAGGCCTGCTTTGTGCTAAAATTATCATATCATTAAATCGATTTTTTTTTTGTCATGACTATTCTAGTTATTAAAAGATATAATCAACGTCTTTGATGGATTAAATAATGATCCAATAAAAGCGCATTTAGCCAAAAGATATATTTCTGACTACATAACTCCTAAGTTGAAAAGTTATTATATATTGGAAAAAAAATCAATTGATTCTAATTAACCTATAACTGTTCCAAAATGCAATGAGATAATCTGTTCTTATTGACAGGTGGTGAATAATTGACACTTAAGTCCTCCAAAATGCAGGCCAACTAAGGTATCATTGTAGTCAAAAGCACACAATAATTGAGGCAACTTATATCCTTAAAATAATTAAATACAGACATGACAAGAAAAAGTTTATAAAAATGTATTTTTTTTATTTGCATGCACACAAATGATGCTTTGCAATTGTCTTCTACTTAAGAACATATATTTCAAGAAAAATCTGTAAAATATACAGCAAAGGCTAGACTGCATATGTTATGTACAAGGTACCTAACAGATTACAAATGTAGTTTTAATAACTGTGATTTTTCAAAAAATAATTGAACATTTTGATTTATTTCTGTATGCTGAATTATCACTGTATAAGCCAAGAAACTAAAAAAATTAATGAAAATTGCAAGAATAAAGTTGATTAAAGAGGACAAAAAATGTCATCAGCTTTCACAGTACAATAGAGGGTTTAAATTGCATGTAAATGCAGCTCCTTAATTTTACCTAATAACTTTTCATTTTTGTATCTCTTATTAACTTCTATTTGAAGATAATTTTGTTATATTAGAAATAAAAAAATACAATCTGAACAGTATGTGCATTGACTATATTTAACTTCATATATATTTAATGGAATTAAATCTTTCATTTCCTTAGGCCACAGTTCAAAATCAGCTGTAATGATGTTTTGAGTTTCACTGCTAAAAACATGAGCCTTTCTTCAGGAAGTTTAAGTATTTCAAACAGTATTCCTCAGTATGTCAAGGCAAGGAGTTTGGCAACTCCTAACCTCAACTCTGCTTTCAAATTTTGGAAGATGCATCAGTCTCCCGTTATTCTTTGAGGGAAATAACCAAGGAAATCAGCGTTTTCTTCAGAAGAAACTATTTCTTTCTCTTCTAAAGATAGTTGGAGAATAAATAGATAAATCTACTTCTACAAACTATGAAATGTAATTGCTCAAGAGAGTTCTGCATGGCCCTGGTGAGATCATCTGTTCTTGCAGCTGGCTGCACGAACAGGCCCGGACACATCTTTAATTAAGAAAGCCTTCACTAAAGGTTGATATACGGAAGACTAAACATTGTTATTGTAGCTCCTCAGGATAGATAAGGGAAAATTAAAAAAAAGAAAAAAAAAAAAAAAAGGAAGAAAAGGTAACTATTTTTGACTTAATGCTAGAAGTATATCTTTAGCCCTTTAGGACGTCACTCGTCTTCATACTTTTCCAATTTTTGTCTGTTCCTTTTGTTTTCCTACTTTTAAAGATTTTTGGATGTATCTCCAATATGTGGCAGTTATTAGTTTTCTGGGCACATCTCTGCTAAATCCATATTGGAATTAAGCTCATGCTGACTGGATTCTTTAAGTGATTAAAGTTAAGTTTGCTGACTACAAGCTTCAGGTAATTGTATCTTAACGCAACTTTTTCTCTTCAGTCTTTCATAATTTTGTCATACTTTAATTTCCAAACTCTTTTCCTGTTATATAATTTGCACATTTTTCACTATTATCTTTAAATAATTTTTTAATAAAATGACCTTTAAAGGTAAGTTATTTTTTCTAGTATGCAGACAGCAATGCATTTATTTTTTAAATATATCTTTTTTTTCCCCATCTTTTTAAATAAGAAATGCACAATTCAAAGTCTTTCAGCAGTAGTGTGTCAGATGGCATAAGTTTGAAAAGAAGAAAAGCTTTGTCTAAACTGTTTATTAAAGAAATCAGCCATGACTTGTTACCACAAGTGCTTCAAAGACTTGCTGTCCATTTCAGAAGCAGATCCTGAATCATCTGTGATTTGACTAAGAACATTATCTAACAAATTGGTCATTAATTACTGTTGAAAATCAATTCACTGAAATAATGGCTTAAAAGTATTGCTGAACGATTTGTCATGAAGAATAAATATGAGTGAAGATAAAATTATTTAATTTCAGCTGCAGTTTATAAGTTATGTCTGGGCTGCCAATCACATCTAACAGTCAGGGCACTTCTTCCAGTGGTAGGAAATCCTGTCAGCATTTTCACAAGTGGAAAGTAATTGAATTAACTGCAAAATGCTAACATTATCCTTTTTCATGTGCACTGAAAAGAAAAAGAATTACACATCTTAGAAATACTGAAATGTTTTAAGACAGAAGCAATTAGGGGTCACAACAGCAGACTGACCCCCGTTAAGTTCTAAATTGCCTTGGACTCTGTGTTGCATTATGTGATGGAGCTAAAAATACAGGCATTAACTTGCAAAAGAGAAAAAGCAGCAGGGACTTCTCTGTGTCTTAGGAAAGTCAGAAAGTTCTGTAATTAAATAAATTAGAAGAATTTTGCAACCTGCTCATTGGCACATAATACATATGCTGCATATAAATATAAAAATTATCATAATGTTCAATATAGTAAATATTACAGCCCCACTGCATTAAAAACAAATACTTGCAGACTCATTGCAACTTGTGTTAATCATCACAAGAAAAGATACAAAAATGCCAAATTTCCAAAGGGACATTCATATGTTTTTTGCACGTGATAAAGGAGATACTTTTATATTTTTTGGCCTTTAATAGAGGCACAAAAGATGGTAATAAAAATGTTTACATCATCAAGTCAGTCCTCTCAGAGGACAACTGTTTGTTCACTCAGCACACAGTTTAACACTATAGCTGAAGGCATTTTGTTGTGCAGTCATTAAAGAATGAAAACCTTTGTCTGAGGAAACATTGTCTTCCATTTCTTTTTTTTTTTCTCTTCCATTTTTAAATTATTACTATGCCATGTTCCTGTCTCTACAACAAAAACAGCAATGCAGAAAGCCATCAAAATAGCCAAACTAAATAGCTTTACCCAAAGGACAGTTTTGTTCCATTACTGACTGAATTTATGAACTTTATTTGTCAATTTGCAAGACACTTCAGAAGCATTTGGGACAAAGTAGAATTAAGCTATAACTTCTCATTGCCATAGTAAAAATTTTATGTCCATATCTCATTCTTTTTTGTAACACAATAGAATTAAAAATAAGTGAATTAAAATACATTCTGCATCTGCCATCATATAAGTAAAAGTTTTGTATATGTATAGGGTAAAATCATTTCCTTATTGAAGTCAATAGGAATTAGGCCTTAGATTGAGTTCAACACAGTTTTATTTGCAAGTAAAAGCCAAAAAGGATTATTATGACTATTTATTTGACCTCTTTCATTACAGAGGGCATAAAATTTAATTAAGTAATTTCTGCATCAATCCTAATAGCTTCTTGATGAGGTCAAGTGGATGATTTAGAAAGCCCTTCAGCTAAAATGGCTCTGTCACTTTGGCTAGAAACTTTTCCCAGTAATTAATTATTCTCATTATTATAAAAACAAAATAGAGTTTACATTATTTCCCATCCAAACCTCTCTTACTATAACTTTGTCCACATTATTATTAGCATCTACAAGAGGTTAATTACTTAACGCTTATATTTTAGGAAGTACTTTATATGAACTCAAATACCTCTTTTTTTTTGTTTTGTTTTAAACATTACATGGCCATTCAGCCATGGTGATGGGCAAGATGCCATTAGATATTTTCCTAATTAACACAACTTATTCTCAGTTAAAGACATAAAAGCTTTCTGAAGAAACTGTGATAAAAGTGGACTGTAAGAGCAAATTACACAAGTGAGCCAAATTAATTCTTAAGGTGTAAGATAGGTGGTGTATGTCAAATAAAGCGAGATAGGCAGATCAATCAGGATGATTCAGTTAAAGAAAAGAAAGAAAGAAAGAAGAAAAACCCATAGTATTTCAAGCAAAAAAAGAACCCCAACAGAAATCCAGTTTTGTTGCACTGACCAAACAGACTTTACAATAGGATGCCTGTAAAATATACCCTTGGATGTCTGTAAAATATAAAGTTTAGAATAAGCAGCAGAAATATTAACGTAATTGATTTTTTGTGTGCATATTAATAATATCCAAAGGAGAACCTGGGATGTGACTTTAAATATCTTCAGAATTTGCATTATAGACAATGAACAATGTACCCTTGATAAAGGGTAGCATTCATAAAGACTGTCCAGCATTTTGCTCATTTAACCTGCCAAATAAATCGAGTTTGTAAATGAATGAGCAAGGACCTTCATTCAGTGCTTTCAGCTGAAGTCTAGTCTGTAAAATATCTGTTCAGAGAAAGACGGAAAAGAGAAAAACAGAGGCTGTGAAAAATGAGAAGAGAATTCATCCTCATGGAAGCCAAGCACTGGTATTCCTTGGCAGCAAAATTGTGAAGAGACCTAAGTACATGCAGCGTAGCCTAAAGAAAACTGATATTTCTAATTATAATCTCTGTTTCATCATAAACTTGGGGAAGTTAGATTTCTTTCACATACTTCAGGACAATTTGTCCTTGTCACCTGCTCTTATTTTCAAAAATATGAATTCTTCATAAAACTATTTCAGAGAGGAGAGATACAAAGGATTTGTTTGCAAGTTTATAATCAGCAGCATATGAACTCTGCAATGAGGATAAAGTTACACATACTAACCCTTGCCTCATTCACTAATATCTGAAGTTTGGCCCATAATATAAAGTCTCAACATGAATGACCTTGGGTGCCATAATTAAAATTCCTTGAAAGAAAGCTTTTCAAAAGATTTAATAGTTTGCAGTGCTGGCATGTGTTGCTCATGCTACTGAGACACTCTGATTCATGCAAACTGACTAGAGCTGATATCTGGTTGCATGAAAACGTGGGGATGAGATGAAAAGATTATGTCAAGATTTCCTAAGGAATAATTTCTGATGTCTTTTCATCCATTAGTGTCAATGTGAGCCAACTTCTTTTTTACAGCAAAAGAAAAAGATATGCAAATAAAATTTGCTTCCCTGGAAGGTTGGTGTAAATTAATTTTGCAGTAATGTAAATGAAAAATATAAACTTAGCTGTTTTGCGTTAGTTCAATACAGCTTTAAGAACTGGCCCTAAATGTGTATGATTACATCTCTTCAATTTTGAGGCAGGGTGGAAATTATTCTTACTTGGGAAAATTTTAACATGTATTTATACCACAAACAGAAATGTCTTTCCATTTTCTTAAGAACACTTAAACTCCCTGAACTTGAAAGCATGGATTATCTTTCCTGTTCTCCTGAGAGGCTAATTTTGTCCTTTAAGGGAGTATGGCTACTCAAGAAGTAAGGCTGGCTGAAATTTAAGTGCTAGGGAACAGAAATATGTTTTAATTGAAAATTTCCTAACAGGAACATAAATTTATTACTATGAAGTTCTGCTATTTAGAGGTAGGGGAAAAATACATGCAGTAAATAATGAACATATGTTCCATTTGTAAGTAGAATTTTGACACACTGATTCCTTTTTTTTTTTTTTTTGCCACCTTAAATGTAAAAAAAAAATGTTAAAAAAACATACATTTATGAAAAATTTTATAGAAAAGATAGCTAAACACTGAAGTCCTACTGTGCAACTAATTTAAAAATTTAAAAATTCTGTAGGAAATGCATAGGGTTATAATCCTGAGCAAACAGTACACTGCAAAATCACAGCACAGGAGCAATTACTGCAAGAGGTTTTTCTTATGAACAATGTATATTTAAACAGGAATGAAATTTTATAAACCAAATGCATGATGAAATGTGTGCTTGTGGCACACAATCTGGCCCCATCTGGAGTACTGCATCCAAGTCTGGAGCCCCCAGTACAAGAAAGACAGGGAGCTGTTGGACAGGGTCCAGAGGAGAGCCACAAAGATCATGGGACTGGAGCACCTCCCCTATGAAGACAGGCTGAGGGAGCTGGGCTTGTTTACCCTAGAGAAAAGAAGGCTGTGAGGTTACCTCATTGCAGCCTTTCAGTACCTAAAGGGAGCCTATAAACAGGAGTGGAATCAACTCTTTGAAAGGGTAGATAACAGCAGGACAAGGGGAAATGGTTTTAGATTGAGGGAGAGAAGATTTAGGTTGTATGTCAGGGGGAAGTTCTTTACTACGAGAGTGGTGAGGTGCTGGAACAGGCTGCCCAGAGAGGTTGTGGATGCCCTGTCCCTGGAGGTGTTCAAGGCCAGGATAGATGGGACCCTGGGCAGCCTGGTCTAGTATTAAATGTGGAGGTTGGTGGCCCTGCCTGTGGCAGGGGCGTTGGAGATTCATGATCCTTGAGGTCCCTTCCAACCTGGGCCATTCTGTGATTCTGTGATTCTGTGAAAGACATACATAACTGTATATAATGCAGGTGTATATATGCATTCAATATACATACAAGCACATGAACATAAATGCAAACTCTGCTGTTTTCATGGTAATATATCGTAAGGATGCATGATCATACAAAAACTGCCAACTATTTTGCCTGAATTTAATGCCAAGTTCTGTGTGTTTTGTTGTTTTATTTTGTTGTGTAGGTTTTGAGTTTTTTTCTTATTGTATACCTGGAGACCATTTTTTTACATGGTGTTGAAAAAATTCTCTCTGAATTTAAAGAGCCCCAGATTGTTACTTTACACTTCAAGGACACACTTTCCTTCTATTTCACTAGAAGTCTTTCAACTAAAGCTTTGAGGGCTTTTATAGAAACTTTTCTGGATAATCACTGAAGTTTTAATGCTTGAAAATCTGCCAGTCCCAGACCTTAGTTGAACTGTTCAAGCTGATTATACCAACACAGAGAAAATTTTGCTAAACTTGCTTTCCACTACCTGATTGTAAAAGCAGCAAATCAGGTGTACAAAAAGTATCAGCTGTTTTTCAGATTATGAGAATAAGGAACTGGAATCAGGATGCAAAAGCAGTAAAATGATTTGCTTCTTTTACCAAGGCAGCTATCTGGTAAAGCAAAACACATAGAAGGATTGTTACTTGTCTTTTGTATGTATATAATCTGATTTAGGTGAGTATCCTTATTAAGGACACCACTTAAGTGTAACTGCCATCCTAAAGAGGATTCATACTGAGCTGAAGGGGTTTATCAGAAGCAACTGTGGCAGAAAACATTTTAGTTCTGTTAGATCATTTAAACATGAATGCATTTCAAAATATCTGAAATATTGGACATTTGAAAGTCACCACTAGGGTCGAATGAAACCATAAAAAAAAAGTATTCAAGCATTCCTGCTCCTAGGAAAGACCGAGTGGCATTTTCATTAAATAAGTGTTTTAAACTGAGTTTAAATTCTCAGATGTCCATCAGTAAGACTGAAAATGTTTTAGGGTAGAGTTATCATTCTCACTGTGAGATTCGTAATGAACATGATGGAAGGGATAAGCCAAATCACAATCAAAGAATCAAAGAATGGTTTGCGTTGAAAATAATCTTAAAGATTAACTAATTCCATGGGCAGTGGTACCTTCCACTAAGTTGCCTAGAGACCCATCCAACCTGGCCTTGAACACTTTCAGTGATGCAGGCATTCACAACTTCTCTGGGTGACCTATTCCTATGCCTCGAATTTCTTCCTCATATCTGATCTCAGTCTCTCTAATCTACTCTCTAATCTCTGATATAGGTAATGAAAGAATACAGTGAGGTCATCCTGGAGCCTTCTCTTCTCCAGCCTGAGCAAACCCAGCTTTCTCAGCTTGTTATCACAGGAGAGGTAATAACACCAGCACCCCGACCACATTTATGGCCTTTCTCTGGACACGTTCATAACAGGTCCATGTTCTTCTTTTGTTGGCAGCCCCAGAGTTGAACTCAGAACTCTATACTGAACTCAGATTAACTGATGATTTTATCGGAGTTATTTCAGATATTCTCAATTCAATATGAAACAAATTCAGAGTTCAGCTGTGCCATTAAACTAGACTACACCTTTGCATTCACAGCAAGTAAGAAGCTGCATAGTATGCTTGGGTAGCCCAGGGAAACAGCGACTCACAGAAATCACTCTGAGTCATAAATCCTCCCTTGCTTCCTCCTTGTTCCCACTAGGTTTCCATTTACATACAGACTTTTCCAGAAATAAATTATTATACCAGCTTCATGCCAGCACAGCTATTTTAGTCAGCGACTGGAAGATTTGGACCATGCTGATTCCCATCTGCGCCTTGTTACCTGAGCTGGGTAGGCAACAGAACCAACCTAAGTCTCCAGGCAGCCCATGGGAGTCTAATGAAGGAATACAAAGCTGTTCTGATTGTCTTGGTTGTACTATTTTGTTGGAACATTCAGTCATTTTCTTAATTGTTCTCATTGAAGTCTGAGTTAGACAGCCCCAAAGAAACGCTAAGTTACACAGGGGTTTTGATGATTCAAGAAATAAAAACATTTCTTATATTTAAATAAGTATAAATAACTAGCTACTGGTAGGAGATCTCCCGGGAACTGGCATTAGCAAATAGAAATACAGACAAAAGAAAAATGTTAAGTGTTTAGGCATTGTTTGATTTAATGCATTTTTCCTTGAGTATGTGTGCGGTGATCTGAATACACAGCCTGTTTTCCTTATAATACCAAACAATAATGAACACATAGGAAGAGTTGCACTCACAGTTATTTATTGAAATGGTATCAGTAGCTGAAAAAATGAAAGAAAACCTAGAATCATAGGACATCCTGAGTTGGAAGGGACCGAAAAAGATCATCAAATCCAGCTCCTTCTCTACCTAGGACAATCCAAAATTCAAACTTTACTTCTGAAAGCATTCTTCAGTCACTTTTTGAAGTCCAACAGGCTTAGTTCCCTGACCATTACACTGGGATACCTGTTCCAGTGCCTGACCAACTTCTTGTAAAGAACTTTCTTCTAATATACAACCTGACACTTCTTTAACACAACTGCACACCGTTCCCTTGGGTCCTGTTGCTGTCACCAGAGTGCAGGGATCAGTTCCCTCCCTTTCCTCATAATGAAGTTGTAGGCCACCATGAGGCCTCACCACAGTATCCTCTTCTCTACACTGAACTAACCAAGTGACCAGAGCCATTCCTCATATATTGTCCCCTCTAAGCCCTTTATCATCCTCATAGCATTCCTTTGGGCACTCTAATAATTTTATGTCCTCAGAATCATAGAATCATATGAAATGCTTCTAAAATTAAATTGTGTTTTTTCATACTAAGAACAATGTTAAGAGTTAATTTGTTGCTGTCAGGATGTGGGGCTTCCAAGCTGCTTTTAGTCAAACAGAAAAATTAACTTTATGTGTATGATTAAAAAAGTAAAGAGAAAACAGGCTTCTTAAAAATGAACAGCTCAAAGGTTTATACTCATGATGTCCAATGTCTGCAGGCTACCATTCATGTGATTATATTTGGTCTTCTGAGATGTCTAATAATGAATTTGTTTGCTAGATTTTGATCTCAACTATGTCTATGTAAATTACACATAGTATCAAGAAAGTCTTAACAGTACTGTACTCAGCAATGATTTTTTTTTTCAGTATTATTACACTGATATAAAAAAGACTATATGTAAACATAGATAAGAAATTAATTTTAGAAGAATAAAAATTCTACAGTGGTCTTTTTTTAGATTAAAAGATTATATAAATAGACAACACTTCATTAAACTCTATGCGTGTTGCTGGAATAGAAGAACATTACCTTCATATTTAATATTCTAGGAAGAAGAACACAACATATGAATAAGCTCTCTGCCCCCTTTCAGGGCTCCATCTTCACGGAGTGAACAAAAAAAAAGTTTCAGAATGCTTCTAAGCAATTTGATGTGATAGGATAGAAATTTTGAAAGAATTCTCATAATCATGGAAAACAAGAAGGAGTACTCCATAGTAAACCATATCTACTGATATTTAGAACTATGAAGATAAAGTTGTCTAAATTCTTCAAGGATTTTATGGCTCTGAAAGATATCTAAGAGTAAAAAGAATTAAAATTCTCAAAGCACAGTTCAGTGTACTGTATCTTCTTGTCATGATCTGTATGGAAGCATGAGAAATTTAACTTGAAGGATTGCCACTAAAACCCTGTTAGTTGGCTAGAAGATGGGTTAAAATACTGTAGAATCATAGAGCAGTTGAGATTAGAAAGGATATACAACCTTGTGTTTATAGCAATGTCAGTATGACAAGACACTTGAAGACAAGTATATTTCAAAGGACTACATTATATATCAATTGTGAAGTACATGGGTATTTTCAGAAATTATTCATTAAGAGAATTCAATAATTAATGGTAGGATTTCAAAAAGATTTAAGTGGATTAGATGAAAACCTTGTCACTGAAATCCCAGTCTTCCCTGAAAATGTCAGCTAACAAACATTTCAGTAAAAAAGTCACACATACACAGTCACTAAGTTATTCTAATTTGATTTAAAATACTCCAACCAGATAAGAATCTGAGCATCTGAACAGAAACTTCTATAAAAATGCAAGTCACCAATAGGAGATGTAGTTTAGAGCTTAACTACAAATATAATGGAAAGTTAAAGAAAATTAAATTATAAATCCAGGTTGGATTTTGCTGAAAAGAAACAAGCTAATTCAGTTTCTTTGTAAAAAATGCATCCAAGATCTTTTATGAAGTAAAAAAATTCCATGAAAAATTCTTGAGTACTGCTGTCAACAAATCCTTTCCACAAATAATTGCAAAATCTGTTGACACTAGATTTACTTTTTATGATGAAGAAAATCAGTAGGGGTAACTCTGCTAACAATGAGTGCAAACAGATGGAGTGGAATCTCCTGTCAAAATCTCATTTATTCTAGGTATGACATGATAGCCTTAGTCTGTATCTTAAATATTACACTTTCAGTAAAGTAAGACTTTAGAAGGAAATTGGAAGTGGTGCTAAGAATGTTATAGCATAGCTGGATGGATCCCAGAAAGTTCTTCAGTTATTATTTCAAATATCAAGTCACATTAATACTTTTACAAAAGTTGAATATATGCAGAGTCCCTTGATGTATCCAAACTCCTAAAGTAATTGCTGCTTATCTAGATTTAAAACCAATTCCTTATTATTAAATATTTCTGAGTATATTAATTAAGCACACTTACATATATTTCTGAACAGAGTATATCCTTGTAGTCTCTTTTCAAAGAAAGAAACACTGCAGAAACAATTTGGTCTCTTTTTTAGACAGTCTTTTACTTTTAATAAAAGCAATGTGATGTGATTTTAGTTGTTAGTGTATGGTTTTCCATTTCCAATGATTTTTAAAACAGTGAAACCCATAAAAGTCAGAGAAGACATTATGTTATATATAACAGGGTATCCTTTTCAATTATTTTTTTCCCAAGGATGGAAAATATATGCTGTGATTAAACAGGATAAAACTTCCTACAATTTCAATCTTTTTAAATTAAGGCATGCCGTAACAGCTAAGGTGACATATTTCATATGTTTGCTCAAAGTCCAATGCAAAGGATATGTGCATTAGATGAAAACTAAACATTAATGGTGAGAGAGTATCTGCCTGTATAAACTAGAAGTATAGTGATAGTGAAATTGTACCAAGCCTATGTATGCCTGTGCATTCAACAAAGCTGGACACAATTATGCCAAATAAGAAGTGCCCCAGAAATTTGAAGGATGTAAGAGATCATTATAATAATTTGTTTTGACCATATGCACAGTATAGGCTATAGAGTATCAGCAGAGACAGAAATAGACTTTTTCTTGTACTAGAAATATTCCCATAGGAAATTCATATTAGTGGTAGTCCTAGATAAATATTTGTATTTAGATATAGAAGTTTATTGAGAATTCTTTAACATTATTTAACTAATATATACTGAGCAATAATAATGAGAATCCGAACAAAGAATTATGTTCTCATACTAGCTAAGACTGACAATTTACAGCTAAATAGATGTTTCTTTTCATGTGTATCAATTAGTGAACTTGATTATCAACATATATCTATCTATTGACAGGCATGTAAAATTAGACATCAATCCCCATTTAGACAACTTGAAAACTTAGGTTATGAAATTTTTAACACATCTTCAGAAGCTGTGAAAAAAGTTTTCAGGTAGCAGGTATAAGTTCAAGATTTCCAAACTGATAGACACTTCAATATAAACTGAGAGATAGATGATTTTACAAAACTTTCTTTTCTCATTTATTTTTATTGATATTATTTTAATACTAGTTTGTCATTATTTTAATACTTGTTTGTGCAGTACTCAGCAAAATAAAAAGTTTATATGCACTTTATGTACTCAACTTATTACTAAACACAGTGAATGAATAAATCACTCCCTTCTGGATGCATGACAGAGGCCAAAGAATTGCATGGAGATAATAGTCATAGCACTGTACTTAGTGATCTCATTTGATGACTGCCTCAGTACAGGACAATCTGAAAATATCAAGCAGATGTCAGCCTATAGGAGAGGTTGTTCCTGGTGAAACACTTTTAAACTTATACTTTTTAAACTTATAGGTCAATCTAGAGTTGCAGTACTGTGTACCCACTACCTTGCCAGCTTGCAGCCTTGTCATGGTTTTATGATTTTTGGTCATCAGTATTCCACACCATAACATCATGTAATGCACTGGGGGGTGGGGTTTGATACCTCTGCTACCTTTGCGGGAAAGGGGAAACAGGGGACCCCAAAAATACTTGGAAACAACAGCAATAATTTGAGGTGGAACAAATGATTTACTAAATATAGTATCAGCAAAAAATACAATGAGAGAGAGAGAGAGAGAGAGTCTGTCTAGATGGTAGATAGACCTCACCATAATGCTGGGGTGAGAAGTGCAGTCCAGTTGAGTGACTGAAGAAGAATAGATGGCGAAGTGCAGATGGCGAAGCGCAGACAGCGAAGAGCAGGCGAAGAAGCAGAATCAGGTGACCTTGCACGGAGTTATGTCTCCTTGCTGACTGCAAAGCCTCCTGGGGAAATGTAGTTCTTCTCCGTGGGATGAACATTTGGCAGGTATCAAACCCCACCCCCTAGTGCATTACATGATGTTATGGTGTGGAATAGTGATGACCAAAAGTCATAAAGCTATGACATTCCACCCCTTATTCTACATCACTACATCATGCTTAACACATGGGATTACAGACTGCACTCCCCCAACATCAAATTCCCTTGTGGTACACACTGAACATCCCCGTTTTTCTGCATCACCCACCAGGTGGACCCAGGTCCCTGGGCAAAGACAGTTCCGCGAAGAGGTTTGCCCTTCCCAGAAGCTGGAAAAACCCAAACTGCTTTTCCTAACATGTTCTTTACATGTACTATAGGGACCTTATCTCCCTCTACAATATGTAGGGAGCTGGATTGGGTAGGACCGTCTCAACTGATTGATCCTCTGGTGTTAACTAGCCAGGTGGCTTCTGCCAAATACTTCTCCCAGTGTTTAAATGTTCCGCCACCCATTGCTTTTAATTGATTGTATATGCCGATTGCTCCATAGAGCAAGGTGGCAAGCTTAGTTAATGCCCAGTATGTTTTGAGCATTAGGAAAGAAGAAGCAGTGGCATGCAGCCCCTTAAAAGTCAGTTTTACAACAGAAAGCATTGTTTTTCTTTTTTTTTTTTTTTTTTTTTTTTTTTTTTTTTTTTTACAGAGGCAAGATAGTAAAGCTCAGAGTTTACAAATATCCTAGGATATTGGCAGTCCGCCTGGAGTTTTCAAGGTCATGTTTTCAGAGAGTAGCGGTGAAATAGATAAGCTTTCCCAATGAATCTCTCCGAGAGCAGAGAGAGAGATTTGTTCTAAACAGCTAGAAAGCAACTGTTGTCCGCATTCTCCACCGAAGAATGGTCACGGAACCGGGCCGAACCAGCCCGTAAACAGTTGACAAGCCTTCTGACGGAAATAAAACACTTAGCTGTGGACTCAAGAAGAAAAGGTATTAATCCTTATTGGCTCATGTAGCCTAACTTGCTTTACTGCAAACCTTCCTGTTCATTTATGTTCTGACGTTAGTGACTAGAACTTCCTTGAGGAATTGAATCTGAATTGAATTAATGTTCATGGAAACATACCTCCTGGGTTCTTCTCCCAGCCGATCTTCTAAAAGTTTTAACTTCCCTAGAATAATGGACAATTTTTTTTAGGGACTATGATCACTTCAGTAAATGAAAATATCCATTACACTCAGTTTCAGTTGATAGTGATTTCAGTAACTCCCTTTGAAAACAAAATGCTATGATGTTTTGTTTATATCTGGGAAATGACCTTCCACTTATGTATCATCAATCACTACACATCTGGGTGACTCAATACATTTGTAAATCTAAGGGAACAATGGGTATATGGAATCTACACAGATACAGAAACAGTGAAGTCAACTGATTCACTGCAGTTAGGAATGCCTTGTCAGTTGCCATGGAAAGGTAACAGAAATTGCAATGGAAATACAGTTTGAGTGCAATTTAAATTATGTTGAGGAAATGGAAGATAATCTGATTATGCTTAAATCAAATTTTGGGGAACATGAGTACATGTGATAAGCAGATAAAGTGGCAGTAGAAAATTATGTTCATTCAGCATAAAAAGGAAAAAAAAAAATCAATCCCTGGATTGATTATCATCTCAAATTTGAAAACTTTGTTCTTTCAGAAAAAGGTAAAGTAAAGTAAATTGAAGTATTTGCTTCGCGAATAGGTATATAGACACTTCTAGAAACAAGGTGTTTGAAATATGATGATTGAGATGCCAGGTGTACATTTGGATCATTTTACATTAGAACATTTATTAAGGAATAGAAGGATTTTCATCACCAGTCCTGATTCTTACTGTACTGCTACAAGCTTTACATTGCCTTATCACACAGAAGTTGTGAAACTATGTTTGTATTGATATTTAGAACAAATATGTAAGCCAGATCACAGAATTTCTGTCAGACACTTTAGGTTTCTCTAAAGTAGAAATGTTATAGAAACAGCCAGGTGTGGACAAAATTTGCTTGGGGCTTATTGTTGCACTTTAGCCCAAACAACTTTTTATAATCAGTCATTTCATGGTATGCAGGTTGAGACAAGACACATTCTTAGTGGAAAAATCACTGCTGAAAACCAGGTTGTGCAATGTTCTAAGCAAATCCTTCCAATGCTAATACTGACGTTATGCTTTGGAGGCCTCAATTTTGTATAACCTTCTTGGAGAATGCAGGTATTAGAAATCCTTCTGGTAAAACACAGTTATCTAGTTCATGGAATACATTGAGTAAGAGAAAAGAAAAGTGGACAGCCTTCTTAAACTGTGAACATCACGTTTTCTCTGAGTAAGTGCAGCTACTTATCACTGCAGGCAAACAGCAGTACTTCCTGCTGATGAAAGACATATGTTATTTCAATATATAGGGTGAAAAAATATTGCTCCTTGAGATGTGGACAGATGTGTTTTTTGGATCTGTAAGAAAGATAAACTGTTTAAGTGATCCATAGTGAAGTAGAAAACTCCATCCTCCCTTGACTAAAATAACAGTCCAGGAAATTGGCTATACTCTGTGGATCTATTCCCTGGTAAGCTGAAACACCAGGATTCTTGGCTTCTCAATTATGTGCAGTGAGCAGCAATTGTTACACTCTCTGCAAGATTTCAGTGTCCTGCAGGCTACTCAGTATTGAAGTTTTGAAGAGAAAATTGAATACATTTGATTTGTAGCTCAAATGATAGAGTAGTCTGCAGCATCTTTCAGAAATTTGAATCTCTTGATGAAAGGATGACAATGTAGTTAATGGCTCTTCTTGCCACGGTGAGCTACAAAAGTTGCTCAGCTATGATATCTAACCTTCATATTATAACAGTCCATCTTCCAGACAGTCTGATAGGTTTAAAGAAGTTGTCTTTAGGACTTCAAGTGGCATTGTAATGGCAACAAAGCCTTCATTAAACACCAAGATCTGCAATTGAACAATTGTATTAAGGTATGTAGGGCGACAAATGGTCAAGTCTTACATCTCCTAATATAGTCATAAAATCAATAAATAGCTTATAAAGATACTGAGAAGAATAGAAAAACAGATATCATCCTTTACAATAACAATGTAAAGACTATTTCTTAATCCATTCAGAAATTAAAAAATGCTGCAAGAACTGAATACTAAATGTAAAGTATTTAAAGTATTCAGATCAGGACCTCTGCAGTAGATGGACTTTAGGTGGCTCTAACAATCATTTATAGTTTATATTTGCTGGCCTTGCATGCAACAGGGGGTTTGGATCTTGATGATCGCTTCTAACCCAAGCCATACTATGATTCTATAATTTTCTATACATGTTCCTGGAATGTGTATTGGTAAGAAAAAAATGTACAGATTCATACACATATAAAAAATCTGTGTTACCTATGTTGTATCTGTCTGGGGCAATGTTTGTTGCTTTTTTTCCCTACAGCTATTAATGCTATTTGAAATAGTAACAACAGTACATAAATAAAAACACTTTTTTTTTTTTGTTGTTTTCTTCAAGTGAAGAGTAAAGATTCTGTTCAAACATGGAAAGAAAAAAACTCTTTTGAAAAACTGTACTCATCTCACCAAGGGAAAACTTGGCTTTTAAAATTGTATCACGACCTATCAAGGCATAATGAAAAATAATGCTGTGCAGTTCTTCATGCGAGATCCATTTTCATTGTGATTTTGAGATGGCCAAAGGTAGAAGTGGAACGATGATATTGGTTTCCATTCCAGCAGCTCCAAATAGACAATCTGTCCTGAATTTCTTACTTCAATATGTATTCCCAAATGCAGTGTACAGCATTCAGACTTACTGGCCTGCATATACAGAAGAAATTGTATCTGAGCGTTTTTGCTGTTTTTGTTTGTAATTACGTATCTTCCTTTAGAATATTGTCACACTTCCATTTCTGATCCTACTTATAAGGGTAAAAATAAGATATTAATAAAATAGTAGAAATATATAGCTAAAATATGTAAATACTTAATATACCATAAAATTGCTGTTCTTTGTTTTGGTTTTCATTTCAACAAAAGTAATTCATTTGGAGGGTTTTATTGTATGCATTTTTATTAATGACTAGTTTTGAAATAAGCCAATCAATTTCATTTTAGAGTTGTTGTTTTATAGAATACAAGTATTAAGGAAAATTGAAAGGTCTCATTTTCTAACTGTTGAAAGAGATGGAAGAAGCAACAAGCTTTCAGATAAAGTAAAGATAAAAGATAAAAATAAAGATAAAGATAAGAGATGAAGATAAAATAAAACAACAGTTTTTTTTTTTTTTTCCACAGATCTCTCAGATGTTACATTTCCACCTCAAATAGAGAATTATGATCCACTGAACAACAATTAGCATTATAATTGGATTAAAAGTATCCAAATGAGGATAACACGCCTGATTTGAAAGACCTCAATTTCTTCATAATTGGAGATAATTTAAAAATACAATTAATATAGGTTGAAAATATCTATGCGATTGCTACTGATCCATTTGGATAACACTGTTCAATCACTATTTTCTGCCTTTCTGTCATGATGAACTGGACCATGCAAAGAATGAGAAGACTGAGGATTTTCATAGCAAGATATGAATAATATCATGATTTGAGCTGTAGCGTGAAGATGCTTAATGATTCTAGGAAAGAAAGAAATGTGACACAGCAACGTAGCTTCACTCAGTCCTAACATATCTTGATCTGTACCATCTTGAACCCAAATCTAGTGGAATTTTGTGGAGGGGAAAGAGATTCTGCCTTTCTTTTCTTCTGCCCCCTAAAGTTTCAAGAGAGGATGTTCATAAACTATTCATTTTCTAGTATAAAAGCAGCCATAGTCCTAAGTGTGCATAACTGTTGGTATAGATCATATGTAGAAGCCTGAAGAACATACAGAGCCAGAAATAGGTGTGGATTCACAAAACCACTGAAAAATTACTTAGTCATACTATTTTATGAATCAGAAGGGAATACTCTCCATGAATATGGTCAGTAACCACAAAATGCTAAACTTAGCTGTACTTCCCAAGCAGTACAAATTCATCAGCATGCTTCTAAACCCTCAGGGACATTTATTCAGCCATAAACAAAAAGAGAGAAGTAGCATTTGAAAGGATCACATGTCTTCACTGCACTGTTAATGTGGGCTTTTACTCAGTTCTCATTCATAGATGAAACTTTAGGCTAAGCTTATAACTTCAAAGTGAAAATTCTGGCCTGGCCTGTGATATGTGAGCTAGTTCTGTCCAAATTTTTCAGTGAGGATGTGGTGAAAAAAAGCCTACTTGAACTTCCCAAAGCACAAATGCCATCAAAATCTGGAAATGATCAGAAGAGATGCAGCCAAATGAAGCACTGAAGTCAGAGGATATGTTCACAGTTGCTCAGAGGTTACAGAGAACTTGAGCTTCAGCATGCAACATATACCTCAAATCTTGTTCAACTCTTCTTAACGCATACAAAAAAACCATTATAAAGTATGTGTAAGCAAGGAGGTTTTGTTCTTTCTCTTCTCCTTTCCCTACAGTGTAAATATCAAGAACTATTTGGTCATACTGATGAGAGGAAAAGCAAGTTAATCTTGAAATGACATAGAATTCAATGCATTATTCTTCAGATATTTACTGAATTCATTATGCACTCTGTTTCTTACGACTCAAAACAAATATTCTTATACCATCAGTCATCACTTTAAAGTACTTATCCAAAGGAATGTAAACTTTTAACACAGAGACAGATACAAAAGGATATTCAATTAAGAAATGTGTGTCTTGGGAAAAGCAAAACATGCCACTTATTCAATAGTCATGATCTATTATTCTGTTTGACTAGGTCACTCTCATTTTAGATTTTCCAAGGACATAAGAAAGTTTGCACTTGCTGAAAAACTCAGGATAACCTGAATAATACATCAGAATTACAGCCTGTTGATAAAGCCATATAAATTTTACCTAGGAATTTACTGCGCACTGAGAGATTACGTTTGTTGTAAATCCCCAGTTTTAACTGATTATTCAGTAGGTGTTTGTACATGTCTCAGAGTTAGCACACAACTGACAATTTAGAGATAAAGATATGGTGCTGGACCACATCAAAGGTCTTGCACAAATCCAGGTGGACGACATAGTTGCCCTTCCTTGGTCTACCAATGCTACCATTCCACCATATAAGGCCTCCAGATTGGTGAGGCACAATCTGCCCTTGATGACGCTGTGCTTGCTGTCTTGGATCACCTCCTCATCTTGCATGTGCCGTAGCATCTCTTCAAGGAGGATATGCTCCATAGTCTTCCCAGACACACACATTTTAATGTAAGCTAAGTTCTTAGGATCCATCTCTACCCTTAGTACTCTCAGATGCACTTTTGAAATTCTGTAAACAATCCAGAAGTGGCTGAATATTATCAGCATTATTGTAATCCCTGGGAAAGCAACTGCAAAGCTCCAAAATGCTTATAGAAATGTGTTATTACCCTGTACTACTTTAATGCAGTAACAACCAGGAGATCAGTAATAGCTAAGCTCTGCTGTCAGAATTATAGTTTCTGGAAGAGTACAGCTTACAGACTGAAGGACCAAAAAGTAAAACCACTGAGACAGCATTTGCACAGAAATTTACAGTAATCTGTAGAAACATACTATAAATTGTGGACAGTTGAACATGGAAGTCACACCACAGCAAACAGCAGTAGCAGGACTATCAGTCCAGGACTACTAGACATACAATGTATATATGTACTAGTCATATTATATATGAATAATTCAAGAAAACTGAGGTACATTTTTACCATAGTTTAAAATAAATCTACCTGTGTGTGTGCTAGCTTGTGATTTACACCATTTATATTACAAAGAATGCTGAGATTTGACAACTCTAACTCAGCTATTCCCTCTGGATCTCAAGCAATAGTATCATGTAGAAGTACAAATCAATACCTCTGTTACCTTTCAACCTGCTATTTGAGTTAGAGCATGTCTATGCTGTTACCACAGTACACTCTAGGAGCTATTTCACAAGAAGTTATAAGCATTGGTGTTATTTTCAAATCTCCGTACTGTCAGTTTTTTGTTTTATTTTACTTTAAAAGTATAAGAAGTTTTCAAAAAACTCAAAATTTTACAGCTCAAGGATTTTAATGGTATCACACATGTATGCAGTTAATTAAAAAAAAAAAAAAAATCTAATATATTGACCTGAAGTACTTTATGAAGTAGTATATTTCATTTTCTAACAAAGGGGTGGTTGATTAAGAAAAAAAAATGACAGAGACAGTATAGCACTTGAAATATCTAGTTCAGAGTTCTAAATGACAAATACATGCACATATTACAGTGCTGTATAAAATCCACATAGATGCATTTAAAAAAAAAAAAACACCTTTCATATAATAAAAGAACATGGAAAAATGTAAGTTTCAAGTGTTTTCATAAGTGTTTTAACCAAACAACAAAGCAGAAAGTTAAATTATATGCAGAAATCAAAGTAGTCAGAGTTTAATGTTGCTTTGTAATGCCTGGGGTACAGGAATATAGAGCAACTTTTGTCATTATTGATTTTAATCAGTTACACTACATGTATGGACACAAAGAATCTAGGCCTTAGACTTTGATCTTGCAAACAAACACCAGTTCAAGTGGAGCTGGAAGCATTTGTGTGATTAAAGTACACAGATGATTAAGTATTTATGGAATCAAATTTTTAGAGTATGGTCTATAATGCAACTTTGTTTGCAGCAGAAATAAATGCTGTTGGTCCTTGCAAGAGAGTAGCTGTGCTCTGGCAGGCAGCTATGAGAGGTTCACCTATTTCAATGTGAAGTGCATAAGCTTAACTCAGGGTGCTCTGAAACCTGCTTAACCTAAGTCAGTTTATTGTGCCCAGAAGCAGACACAGAACACATATCAGCTAGTGGCTCAGGGAGCTGTGTTCAACAAATACCATTGTTGCTTAAGTTGCTCAAATCACTGCTTGAGTGACCACATCTTTGTCCTCATCTTCCAGGCCATTAATAGATCAAAGACACATTTGTTAGGAATAATATCTTCACTTAATACCGTGTCAAGGCAATTGTGCTGCAGAGTGTTAACTGAAGTAAGTCACTTTCAGAAGGGTTTTATTTTCAGATGTGTGACATCGTGGACCTATCATCAAACATTCATCCCAAATCCATTTCACCCACTTTTATCTGAGTGTTATGTCAGGCCTCTGGTTTAAGCTAACTATTTTATCCTTCTGTGCTCAGGACAGACAGAAGTACACGGCCAGGATAAGTGCAACAATCAAATGAATCACCTCTTTCAGAAAATAAGGTCAGGAACAAGGAAAGACCCTGTCAACTCTTTATTCATAGAAATTTGCAGGATGTTTATCATTGTCTTTAGTAACAGTGAAACAAGGTTTCTGTTCTGTTCTTGTATCAGAAGTTTAGCGTAGTTAATGGTAGATTTAAAGGAAAGGATGCTGCATTCAAAGAATCACAGAATCACAGAATTGTAGGGGTTGGAAGGGACCTCCAGAGATCATCGAGTCCAACCCCCCTGCCACAGCAGGTTCCTTACAGCAGGTCGCACAGGTAGGCATCCAGGCAGGTCTTGAACATCTCCAGAGGAGACTCCACCACCTCCCTGGGCAGCCTGTTCCAGTGCTCCGTCACCTCACTGTAAAGAAGTTCTTGTGCACATTTGTGCAGAACTTCCTATGCTGCAGTTTCCAGCCGTTTCCCCTTGTCCTGTCTCCACTCACCACTGAAAAGAGTCCGGCCTCGCCATTCTGCCCCCCACACCTTAGATATTTATAGACCTGGATCAGGTCCCCTCTCAGTCTTCTTTTCTCAAGGCTGAACAGACCCAGTTCACTCAGCCTTTCTTCATAGGAGTGATGCTCCAGGCCCTTCACCATCTTCGTGGCCCTCCGCTGGACTCTTTCCAAGAGATCCCTGTCTTTTTTGTACTGGGGAGCCCAGAACTGGACGCAGTACTCCAGATGAGGCCTTACCAGGGCAGAGTAGAGGGGGAGGATCACCTCCCTCGACCTGCTGGCCACGCTCTTTTTAATGCACCCCAGGATGCCATTGGCCCTCTTGGCCACAAGGGCACACTGCTGGCTCATGGCCAACCTGTCGTCCACCAGGACACCCAGGTCCCTTTCCGCAGAGCTCCCCTCCAGCAGCTCATCCCCCAACCTGTACTGGTGCATGGAATTATTCCTCCCCAGATGCAAGACTCTACGCTTGCTTCTGTTAAACCTCATCTGGTTTTTTACTGCCCAGCTCTCCAGCCTGTCCAGGTCTTGCTGAATGGCAGCACGGCCTTCAGGTGTGTCAGCCAATCCTCCCAACTTCGTATCATCAGCAAACTTGCTGAGGGTGGCCACTATCCCCTCATCAAGGTCACTGATGAAGATGTTGAACAACACCGGACCCAGCACAGACCCCTGAGGAACACCTCTGGTTACAGGCCTCCAACCAGACTCTGCACCGCCAACGATGACCCTCTGCGCTCTGCCAGTCAGCCAGTTTTCAACCCACCTCACTGTCCACTCATCTATCCCACACTTCCTCAGCTTTGTTATAAGGATGTCGTGGGGGACAGTATCAAAAGCCTTGCTGAAATCAAGGTAGAAGTTTTTGGAGAACCACTCTTTACTGTAACTGTTTTTTTTATTTTTTGAATGTGAGGCATTTTATCAGAAAGAATTCAAGTATTTCAGAAATAAAATAACACATTGCACTGTTTGACTGCCGCCCCCACAGAAGCAATAAGGAATCCCAATAAGGAATTCTTTGCAATCATTGTAGAACATGAGAGTATTTACAACCTGTTCCAGAGCTACAAGTAATGCTCAACCTGCCGAATACTTTAACACCTACTCAATAGTATGTTTAGAAACAGCTATCTCAGGTGCTTGTGTAACCTGAAAATATGCTGAAGGATGTGGGCAAGCCTAAGATAAGCAGAGAAGAGAAAATAATGACTTACTGCATGTAAACACAGAAACATAAAGACTTTTTTTTTTTTTTTTCCCAGCAATAATTTCAAGATCTCAAAGTCAGCCTGAGTGCTTCTGGGCTTCAAGTCAACACATATTTTTAAGCTTTGTATCATACCACTCTCAGTCAACTGAGAAGAAATATTTAATGCATAGAGGAATGGGCTTATTTTCCTTTATTTTTGGATTTTACCACACACCCACAGGAAAGCACTTCACTTAATCACAAATAAAGAGTTGCAGGAGCTCACGGAATTAAGTGGCACTTGCTAACCTTTAGCTTTTGGCTGAAAAATGATCTTCACTGATGACCCGAGTGAATAGTGCTATTTGGAATAATTCCCTTGCATCAAGCAACCTATTATTTTACTATTATTAAAGTTTGGTAACACTGCAGGGAGAAACCATCTGTTAAAAAAGAAACAAGGTATTTGGGGACTATTGTTTTCTGCAATCAGTTTAAGGTACTTTTCATTCATTTTGTACAATTTCCTTTCACTAGTGTCAGGAAGATCAGAATAAGAAAAAGCCAACATCCCTGTGATGTTTATGACTCATCGACAAATAAAAGATATATTTACAGCTGCATTCACCATTTTACTAGGTCTATTAAACAAATGTGTTGTAAGAAGAAGCCTATGAAACAAACTTAGCAACAGTAAAAGGCCCATTGTTTGACTCCTACTGAAGCATCAATTGATTCACAGTATGAAGTCAGGAATCCTTTAGATAAAAATAAACACAGAAGAAGTAGAGAATAAATACATTAAGAGGAGTGACATCTTCTTTACTGAAAGGCCTGTCTTCCAACCACAGGTTACTTGGTTTAAATAATTATTTTGCAATTACTTCACCAAAAATTCCATCATGATAAAGTCAGGAATCTTTAAAATTTTTAAGTAAATATGTTTGGGGGAATTTAAAATAAAAGAAACAAAAAAGATAGAATTCACACAATTCACTGAAAGAATGAGTTTCCTAAAACCTGGAATTCTTCAGTACCGATGAAGTAGAAGTGTTAGCAAAATGATTTCAGAAGGATCAAAACCAATTTTTCCTCAGTTGCTGCTGCCAAATTACAGTCTAAAGAGGGCTATATGTGGCCTGTCATCAAAGTTTTGTAAATAATGAATGCCTTCTGCCTAGGCTAAAGGAATATGTGAAGAAATTAGTGATTTTTTTTTTTTTTTCCTCCTGTTAGGCTAACAGGCTTTGTTTGACTGGATTTCTTTCCTTTTTCTTTTTCTTTTTTTTTTTTTTAATTTCTTTTTCCTTCCTCCATGAATGATTTTTTTTTTTTCTTTTTGACCTTTTATTTCTTCTTTACTTGGATATTTAATGTTCATAGTGATACTTTGAACTATATTGTAATAGACCACAGAAAGCACGAAAATCTAATTTTTGTCATACAACCTTCTCTGACTGACTGGAAATATATCCTTTGTACTTACAGGCAAATTTGATTAAGAATGGTAATGTCACTTTAGAAAGTAAATGTTGCATGTCTATGAGAAATTAATCTTTACCATTAGACTATTCTATCATTTCCTTTGTGTTAACTTTTTCATTTGCAGAAATATTGTAAGATCCAATTTTGATTAATTTCCTTGATACTGAAGACATAAGTATTAAAAGTCAACCAATGGCATCCACATGACTTACAGAATGTGCTATTGCACCATTTTTCCACGGAAGGCAATAGGGCAGAATAGCCTGGTATATTTTTACTAATCTGTGAAGTTCATAAAATAAATTAGTGACACTTCCACCAAGCAAATGAGATTTCAGTTTGAAACACTGTATTGCTTTCAAGAATAAGTCTTAAGGCCTTTGATGTAACTGAAGACTCTTTCTGACTTTACTGAGTTGAGCACTCTAATTGACAGAGTAGGTAATAAAGCATGGCAAGTACAATATTGAGACAGAGTAGCACGACATGACAAAAGCAACTACCAATTATCTGCTTTTTCCTGAAACTAATAATAAATAAATTCAAAATGAGATTCAACTTTTATTCCATCAAAAGTTTTTTTAGCTACATGAGTGATCCAAGTTTTGCAGCTATTGGCTACACACAGTCTGCACGCCATGCCAGCGCCAGGATGTTTGGCAAGCGTTTCTTTGCTGACATCTTTGTGGTTACAGACCTCCTGCTCATACTTGCTCAGAAACTGTAAATTGAATCTTTTACAGGCTGTTATATTCCAGAGCACCTGTAAATTATAGGTAATGTAAGAATGAGAGCAGACTTAGAAAGAAAGACGCATTGCTAAGATGGTATATTCACCTACAGCACTGTGGCCAAAGAGTGTATTCAGAGATGCCTGATTGTAATGTGCTGAAGTTTACAAATGCAAAGCCTAGCATCAAGAAACATCAGGACAAAACCTGAAAACAAAACAAAACAAAACAAAACAAAATAAAACAAAACAAAACAAAAAAACAGAAAAATCCTTTTTTTTTTTTTCATGTTTGTAATGTTGTTTCTTGCCTAGCTGATTTTTGTAAACATCATGAGGTATGAAAAAAGTTGAACAAAAATGTTACAGTTCTGCTTTACACTGTTCTGAAACAAAAAAATATTTTATAGAGCTATAAAACCACCTGATAAAGGGAGGTACCATGGGCAAAAGCATATCTACTAGTAGCTTCATCAGAACTAACAAAAGATGCTTAAAGGAGAAACACAGTTACAATAGTCTTTAGCTGAATCAGTTAACAAGGTGAAACATCTTTTCCAAAATCAGAGTTGTAGACTTCAGGAAGATCAGAAGAAACAAGATGATGGAAAAAAAGAGTAGGTTCAGTGTGAGATGACAAAAAAGAATAGGCTGGTAACATTCATTTTTGAAACCATTTCCTGAGAGAATCAATGTTTTTATTTGCTTTTATGTATGTAGTAAATTCAGTCAGTTTGTCAAACAGAATCTTGATGTTGACAGTTTGTAATTTTCACTAACTTAAAGATGGAATTTATTTAAAAACTACTCAAATACTGTTTCTTCAAAGCTATTTAACATTCTTTCTTCACAAGAGTTTGGAATTAATGCTAAACTACATCACAGATTTTTTATAATGCACTATTTTCATTTTTTTTTCTTTTAACATTTTCTTTCATGTACAGTCATGAATGCTTAAAAGATTATGTAAGTGCCAAACGTTAACTAACCAACACAAAACATTTAAAATAGTATACTTACATGAGGAGTGTAAAACAAAGATTATTATCTTTATCCCTACAGGGTTTGAATTTCTTTAAGAAATAAAGTTTATTTCTAATTAATGTTGACTACATCTAATTAATGTTCCCTACATGTTGACTTCATTATATTTGCCTAATTGTATGAAGAAGACCAAGACAGCAGTTCTAATAATATTTAGTATACCTATTGCAGAGTTTTGGAATATTTTTTGACCCAGAATTTCTCAAAAGGTCTCAGATGCTCACCCTTGCACAGCATAACGTAAATCGTACAACCAACATTAAGCTTGTGTTCATGTAAATAAAATAAAACATTTCTAGTGAAATAATAAGTATAATCTCTGATGAAGAGTTTGAAATGGCAGATGGTGTTATCACTCTGAAAGCAAGGAGGTAGCTGTGTGGAAGCAGTAGCATGCAGAATATTCTGGTCTTGTAGCTTCAGATGGCACTTAGTTCTTTAAAGTAAAAACAGGAAAGTGATTGATGTTACACAGCAAACAATCTGCTTCTTACATCCCCAGTGGCAGTGCTTATCACTTCGGAGTTCTGCTAAAGTAAAACTTACAGAAGCCTTTGTCAACAAACTGCAGTTATGAAAGGAACTGTCATGATTTCTCTGCCAAAAAATTCCAGCCTTTGTGAACAAGTCAATCTAGGATTACTTGGAAACACTCCTGAACTTGCTGCCAGTCACCTCTTGGGATATGGATAAATAATAAATCTGAGGCAAGGTTTGTTGTTAGGCCAAAGGGAGAAAGGGAATAAAAGCCCTCCTGTCTTACTCACTAGTTCGTCTGAGATATCTACATATCCTTCTTTAAAATATTTCTATTCTGACACTGAGTTCTATGTAGCCTCAAGAATTCGGTTAAAAAGAGACTGTTTCCAAATACTTGTAATATCAGTCCTTGTACTCAAAGAGATTTGTATACCTTCAGATAAAATGCAAGTCTTTAGTTCCTGAGCCCTCGGAGTTATACTGTTACTTATTTCACCATAAGGAAAATCCAAACATCTATCTGTTATTTACATACACATATTTTATAGATACTTATATTTATGTATACACAAGTATACACATTCATAAATATATTTATATACATATAGATATTTATACATTGACATAGGTATTCATAAATATATACACACACATAACATATTTTTTTAATACAGACTTCCCTGGACTATAGGTAAGCACCAATAAGCCAGGTCCTTATTTTGATAGATTCACGTTGATTTATATATAGTATGAATGAATATCTTACTCACATTTTAACATGTCTTGGTAGGAAAGCTAGTCTTTCATAATCATTTCAAGCCAAAATTCTATTGCCATGAAGACTATTAAAATAGAAAAAGTCTACACATAAAACTGAATCAGCCATGATTCAGTTATCAGTTATGTGGGTGGTTATTAATTAACAATGTTTTTTGTGGACAGGTGATGACTAACTAAAAATATTATATGTACATTTAATGTGTTTACCTACGTCAGTATCCACAAATACTTGTCTAAAATTTTTCTAAATTTTTATTATTCACATTTTTCATTAGTCCCTGGATAAATTTTGCTGCCACCTACTGACACAGTAAAAAATCCTGAAGATGTATAGTTATAGTTATAAGACCAGAGATGAAGAGCAAGACATTGCTACAATAATTTCCAAACTAGTCTCTGAAATCAAATTTCTTTTTGCAAGTAAATCTCTGACTAGATAAACTAAATTACAACCAATAAAATTTGCAGACATATATTAATCTAGTTTAAGTATAATGGAGTAAAAATGACTATTATCAAAAAGTTAAAGTAGGCACATTGAAAATCCAGCTCCTGCAAATAGCAATGAAATATTTTTCCTTTGCAGCAGACCTCAGCAGTCCTCGAAGACCATTAGCCAGGCCTAACAAACCATAATTCTTATAGATGGTTTCATGTAACACATCCTATATATTAAAATCTGTATATGAACACAGAAAGTATCACTTCTGCAAAATTTTATCTGTCTCTTCAGTCTCTTCTTCTTCTAGCTTTTTGAAATGTTTTATCTTGAGAACAAAATTTCAAAGCCCAGATTCTTGTTTTCTTAGTTCAGTCTGATCCTTCTGCCTGTTGCAACTTCACTAATTCAAGTAGCAAGCACTGCTCACAGCAAGCAAGGTGGAGATGTTAGGACTGGAAATGCTACTTAATCACACCCTTTCCAGGAAAAAACAGTGTCCAGTGCATAGAAACACAAACTGAACTTGGACAATGCCAAAATGCCTCAAGTCACTTAAGAGCACTATAAACAGGTAAAACAAACAGGTAAAATTTCTCAATATCTGCAGATGTCTGCACAGAGCCCATTTACCATATTCTATTCCTGGTACAAAATTGTGGAGACACCACTTTCATACTGTTACCTTTGCTCTTTAACCTATCCACAAACCAGAAAAGAACACTTAGGAGCACATTGCATATCATGTGTTGGGCATGAATTATACAATTATGTCCTTCATGGGCTCTTCAGGCCTGCATGCTTTTAATGTAGTTCTACTAGGCTTATATAAATGTATCCCTCCTGCTCTCTGGAAAGAAACCAAATCCATTTCAACCTGTAATGTAAATAGTTTCTTTTTAACATATAGCGTGTGCTGATTTCACCTTAATTATATATTTCCCATTGCGAGAACTCAAACTGTGGGACACTGGGAAAGAATGCAACCCGCAGCCTATAAAGCACGGGGGCTGAATCTTGGCCTCCATTATCACCTCATTAAGCAGTGCCTGTACTGTACTTAAAATCAGCTAATGATTTTTAAATGTATTTATCAACCTACAACTTAATAACGTAGAAACAATTTTCTCTCTAATATTGAGTGAGCAATAATACATTTTAATCTCTACAAATCAACATGAAACGTTAGAGGTACGTCATTATCTCAAGCAAGACATCTGCTGATCACTGTCAAATGCAACCTCCAACATGACCATACCACTAATACCACAAATGGTGTTAATTGCAATATAAATTTTCTCATGAGCAAAAGCTGATGGACTGAGGAAAACAGCTTCAATTCCTGGGCTTGTATACAGTTCAAGTTACTAAGAACTAAGTTAAAACCATAAAATTAATTCAACCCCAAATAAAGGAATGGCAAAATTCTCATGTTTGAGTTTAATGTGAGTGAAGACAATCCTCTGTGTTACCAAAAAACACCATTACAGCTTACATTAAACTGACAGGTTTAACAGTAGTTCAGGAATGCAGGATTTCGATTAAGTCCCACTAAAGCTGAGTAAATGGCCATAGCATCAAACAGAGGTTTCACAGTATATCCTTTAATTGGCAAGGGGATTGTGGTATTCCTATCCATCAGGCGACCCTTCTGAGCAAGGGTTAGGACCTGAGCTTGTTGCAGTGAGTTGGGAAGCATGTGTGCTCTGCAGGTGAAGCCTGGTTTGCTGAAGGCAAAAAGCTCTCGTTCATTGTCAGTTCACTTTACTTTCACTGAACATCACTTCTGAAGCAGAAAAAGGAAAGGAAAATTTGTAAAAATCAGTGTGTCTGATTTGTGGATGCCTTCTCCTAGCTCTATAAGGTAATAAGCTTTTAAAGTAAATTAGTTATAAATACTCCTCCTGCCGAAAAAAAAAATAAATAAATCTCATGTCCTTAAAGGTCATCATACTCATCACAGAAGCTTTTACTTATCTGTCAGTACTAGCCTAGCCTGCAGTGGCCTGAATGCTAATTAACCTCCAACATTACCAGTTGCAAAGGGAGGCACTGAGCAGGCATGTCTGCTTTCACGTTTCAGGATCTTTGTGATTAAATTTACTGCTGAATTTACAGCTATTCCATGCTGAAAATATACGCATATGGATTTCATTGCCTGTACCAAAGTGGTGCAACCACCACTTTGTAACTGCCCAGGCCCATCTGGTACCCAGAACAGCATCCCTCTGGAGTACGTGCAATTCAAATGAGGGGATCTTCCTGCTGTTCCTGTTTGATTAGTGAATACAGCAACATTTACTCATGGACTTCATACTTGGATGCTACATTCTTTTGGATGAAAGAGTTGTGAGTGTAGTTCCCAGGGTGTAAGCAGGGATGCCATGTATAACCTTAGACTTTGGGTATGTAGTCAGGCATTCATTGACTGCAACACAGCTTGTAAAATCAGTCACATTCCATAAGTGTGAAAAATGTTGCAGGTTGCTCTATGAGGTGAAATACAGGATGGAGATATGTGTGCTCATGGTAGAGAATTTGCTTGGAAAAGATCTTTCTATGTCATTGGATCTGGGAAAACTGACATTAGGCTGGGGAGGTTTGGCCCTCAGAGAGAAACGGATGTTTTAAAATTTCCTTGAGAATATCAGAGTTATGATGTGCTATGTCCAAGTTACTGGCTCCCTGCTGTAAGTGAAAGTAGTATGCAGTGAAATGTACAGTGATTCCAACCAGCGGAAAAACAATTATTCCTACAAGTGAGCACAGAAGCAGTTAATAGTTGCAGAACCATAGTGGGGAGCTTGCCAAAATTGGCAGCTAAACCCTGAACCAACATAACAGTAGGTCTATTTGTCTCATTTACTCTGCTTTTCTCATCTCCCTAACTCCATTTCAAGGAAATAAAGATTGCTTTATTTTATATATATTTATATATATATATAATCAATATATATATATTTATACATATATAATAACAATAGCCTTAGTGATTACGCCTAGAAATAAATTAACAGTAAAATACATTTTCAACAAAGGAGATGTGAAGGAATTATATAATCAGCATTTATCATTCATTTCTACTGATTTACATATTGAAAGGGATTTATTGCATTGGTAGCAATCAATTGTTTACTTACAAGAGAGCTTTTCATGACAAGTCTCCCTCTTTAAATCATGTTTCATTGCCCTAATAAAAACAAAACTCATTTCATAGAGCTTCCTAGCAAGGCATACAGACCAATTATCCTATTCAGATTCTTTCTTTATAATTGTTAATTTAGCTTGCTATATAAAACACAATTAAACCTTGTTTAGACTAAAGCTATGTGGAGTTCTAGCTGATGCTAGATTTTAAATCCTAGCCATACTTAAAATACATATTTTAATATAATTCACACTGATGCTGCATAGTTATCACTTCCATAGCCACAGAAATGTACTTCAGCAAATTAGCATGTTCTCACTCCCAACTATGTCAGCAAAAAGGTATTTTCTTTTCATCTTTGCACAAAAGGTAATATCTAAACATAGCTGATTGGCTTAACATCAATTTACCTTGCACACTTGCATATTTTTTCCACCTTCACTGCTACTAACTGCCTGACATATATGTATGACATCTACAAATGTATATGCTACTGCAGAGGACTGAAACGTCATGGCTGTGTACAGGTACCCATAGATATACGTAGGATAAGAACCGAATCATAAGGAAGTTTAAATCACATGCAATCTAGAACAAGGGGGCACTTGGAAGGAGCTAAGGGAGAAGGGGTTTCAGGGAGACTAAAACTGAAGAAAAAAGTTGTAAGTAATGTACACAAATATGAGAGAAAGTAATATTTTTCTTTGAGTAGCAGCTAAACTGGAAGCAGACTTACATTGGCAGTTAGTCATTTTAATTACAGTGTGATGACACTTGCTAGTTTAGAAAATGAATCATATGGTTACACAGGAATGCAGTCTTTTTGCCTTAGCTATATTTGTAGATAAATAGAATTCTAAAAGTGAAACAGACATTCAATTGCTTAAGGGTTACTTTATGCATAAGAGTATATTTATTCAGTAGTAATTTCAGGCTATCTTCTCATGACTTTCCTTATTATTACAGATCAGACATCCTTCTTACAGCACAGAGGACATCAACAGAATGACAAGAAAACCTAACGCTCTTTCAGGTATAAGAATATTGAAACAGCCTAAAATCAATCACTACAAGTTCCTGAAATCATTCCAATTTCAGTAAAGTCAATTACAGATACAGTTTAGTACAAGGACATAATTTACAGCATTTCTGAAGAGGAATATTTTATTCTGTCAAAGGACCGCAGTTTAACCCCACTGCAATACTTTCAGTGAAGTCAATGAACTTGCATTAGCATAAAGGCTTTAAAAACCTGACACACTGACCTACCTTTATGTGACAGACGTAACCTTGGCTGTCTCGTATCTGTTGCGTGACATCCAGCCGGTAACTCTAGTAACAAGCCACATAGTGCCAGAATTAAAAGGTCCTGGGCAGATGCCATCATGCCCAACATCGAAATCTTGCTCTCTTCACTTAACTGCAGCTCTTTGTTTGTTTTTTTAAGGCTCCAAGTTCCACTTCTACTTTTCCAGTACGGTCAGATATCTCTCTTTGGTCAGTTTGTGGGGTATCTCTATGTGAAAAATCAATGTTCGTCAGAAGAGCACACAGCCTCAGCTTGCCATTTGTCAAGCTGTGCAAATGTCATGTAAAAATATTCCCTCCCCAGTACAATTGTTTATAAAGTGCGAGGACATTCCAAGGCGTTACTCTGCAGTGTTGTGTCTTGAGCTCTCTAGTAACTCTGCCCGTGGATTCAGGAAGAAGCTGTATTTGCAGTCCCTCCTGCAAGGCAATTCATTAAAAGGAGGGAAAAAAAAGAAAAATAAAAAAAATAAAAAGAAAGCACCCTCCTCCTTGGTGCTCTTCGGAACTCAGCCCCTTGCTCTGACTTGCTAAACAGCCAGTTTTAATTCACCTTTCACCTTTGCTAATTAAAAACAAGAAGTGCCATTCCCTCCTAGAGTTGCAGGATCCACCCAGCGGGGAAGCCGGGCTGTCAGGCTGCCGTATTTACTGAGAAAGTTCAGCGAGGGTTGAGGCGATGTACAGTACGAGCTGCTTCTAGGAAGCGATTTAATCCACGTGCCGTGCGCTGATTCCTCAATTGCTTCGCGGTTTCATGTTGTAAAGCATCAGGAGAACGGTCAGAATTCTTCCTGCCCCTCCCTTCTGAAAAGTCATTTCAAGTTTTTTTTCCAGCTCGGTGTTAGAGGAGGATTAACCCTTGAATTAACAGTTTAAGTGCATTATCACTTAGAGTCATTAAACAGCATGCTACTAAGTGGATCAGCAGTCTTTTTTTTTTATTTTAAAAAGGGTTTGGTTTTATGTTGTTGTTTTTGGTTGTGGTTTTCTTTTGTTTGTTTTTTTTTTTTTGTTGTTGTTTTTTGTTTGTTTTTGTTATTTTTGTTTGTTTTTTCCTTCTACAGATGTGCTTCTACACACATCTTAATGAGAGCATGATAAACAGCATCAGATTTAGTAGGGTCAAGCAGCTACTTCTTACATTGCAACTAACAAATACCAGAAAATTCCATCTCTTTTTTAAAAATCATTTCTAATTAAGCATCATTAAAATTCACATCATTAAAATTATACCTGTGGCAAAAATTAAGTTTTTATTTTAAAAGTCTATAGGTCCAGGCCTGAAATACATAAATTAAAATGCTCTGTAGCTCAGATCTCATGCATAGAATCTTTTAGCATTTTTTGAGGCGCACTTCAGTTATTAACAATTGTAGGGTTTTTTTAATTTGTTTTTTTGTTTTGTTTTGTTTTTGTTAATGAAGGTGTTAATATATCTCAGGTCTTTGCAAAAATGAAACACAAAAACTAATATACTCATCTAGAGATAATGTACTCAAACACATTTGGTAGCCTACAAAAGAGAATGATATCTGGACAGAAAGATTTAATAAGAAATTTCTGTGTGCCAGCAAACTGAAATGAACCTAGCACAATACCATTGTGAAATGCTAAGAATTGTAATGACAGGATAAATAGATGGGAGAAGAAAGATCTGCAGATCTGTTCAAGGAGATTGAAAAATATGATCTACTACGATGGGGAAAAAAAAAAAAAGGAAGCAACTTTGGAGGAAAAGACAAAAGTAAATCAGTGAGGGTACCCAAGGACTCCTGGAAGCTGTATAATCAGAAGTGGGGAGGTCATGCCTACCTGTTAGTTCTCCAACAGCAGGTCACGTACACATACCTGGGCTAGCCTTAAATCAGTTGGAAACTGTGCCATCAGCAGCTAAACCACAGGAGCAAGAGCTGAGCAAGAGCTAAATCACATAGCTCTTTGTTCCATTTCATGCACACACATTGCAGGTTACACTGAATTGTATACTGATGTAGGGCTGTGGGGCCAGGTATCTGGCAGTCACTCAGTATGTGTGCTAGAGACATTGTCTGTGAAAACAATACTGTCTCTGCCTCCAAGAACTGATCTCACCACAGACAAGTTTATCATCTACCTGATGGAGATTTTATTGGCACCTTTCTGTCGTACTAAGGCGTATCAGTGTGCTGCATTTGATCACTTGAAGCTGTTGTAAAGAGCACGATCTGTTGAGGCCTCCCTGAAAATTTGCATTTGTCTTTGGATGTAATTCTGTGAGCTCTCTTAAATGTAAATCTTAAAAATTTAAACAATTCAGTTTCTGAAGTAACCCAAATGTCCTTTTTGCTTTTAAGAATCTTGATATGGAAAATTCAATAGTCTTTTTAATTTAATCTATACATTTTCAAAAAGGCTACAGAAATCCAAATGCAAGCTCAAGTATGAATACTGAAACCATATTTAGTGAGTAAACCAAACATTGATGCAAACCCTCAAATTCTGCCCCTCTCTGGAGCTGTTATTCAAAGTACAGTAGGAGGTTGTTGATATTCTCAGGATCCAGCTAATGCTATAGATGCTGAACCTAATTAGTTAAGACTTCAGGTATCCTGAGGTGGTACTACCACAATAGTGCAACAATCTTAAGACAGTTTCTCCAGCTTTAAATTCCTTAAATTCTAGTTTCATTTTTTTCTGGAAGGTGAGAAAGAAGGGAGCAGCTGGAAACCATGGGCCTTATTTTGTTCTTAGGTAAGAGAAAAGGTGCAGCACGTCTACTCAGACAAGCTCAGTGTGAAAATAAGGGCAACTCCCTTCTGATGAGAACTTACCTGTACACTCTGTTGCACTTCAAAAACCCATGCATCCCCAGCCATTACGTAGGTCTTGGCTCCCTACAAACACGTGACTCAGAGCAGGGGCTTCAGTAGCCTCAGAAATACCCAGGCAAGCTGATTTTCATATTTGTGCCCAAGGACAAAGTATTTCTGTCTGAAATCTAATTCTTGAGCTAAGTGGGCTGTGTGGATGCCTCAGGCTACTTTCCGTGCCTGTCGAGGGAAGGCTGTGGAGCAGGGCTACAGAAGCTGGAGCTGCTGTTGGATGGGGAGGCTTCAGCTGACAGCAAGAGATGCTGGCATGCACATGCAGGGAAAGGCTGCTGAACACAAAGAAAGATGACTGCACTGGAAAGAGACCCAACAAGATGGAAGGGAACGGGAAAATGCATATATTGGTGTAAGCAGGAGACTCACTTCTTTCCTAGAAGAAAAAAAATGAATGTTCTTAACAGATATATCCTTGCTTCATTTTTTTCTCAAATCGTTGTATAAGATATATAAACCTTACACCAACTTACAACAAACAAACAAAGAAACAAACAAATAAATATTGATGAAAAGTGAGTAGTGGAAAGGTACACACAATTTCAAGGCAGAAATGTGTGGCCTCAGGCAAGGCAGACAAGCTCTTTGCCTCAGCGACTTTTCAATTAAACAGACATGTGGTCTTGCCTCTAGGGGTGTTTTGAGAGACTTGTTCCTGAAGGATTTTAAACAGTAGGTACAAGGATAGCAACTAAGATGTTCAAATATTAGGATTCTGTCTTAGATGAGTATAAACACAGATGCCAAGGGCTGCAGAGTCCACATGCAATACCTTGCTGGGTCTCTGAAGATAAACATGGTGGGCTTACTGTGTATTTTCTGTTAACAAGGCAAATAGAACAGATCTCTGTTGAACCTGAATTTTTTTCAGTAGCAAAATATCTGTTTAAGTGAATGCTGACAGGTAAGTAAAAATTCATGCCTAGAAGTCCTCAGGTGTTTGAAAATTGAGATGCAAATCTGGTATATTTGACTGCTGGGATAAAGTTTATATAATTGCTCTCAGCTAAAAAATACTAGAGGTTTTCTTAATAGAAAAGACAAAAATAAAGATGCTGTGTACACTTGCATTCTGTATGTACAGTAAAAAAAACTAGTAAAAGAACTCCAAATTAATTGTGAATTGCTTTGTAAAGTCTGTGAGTCACGGTTTGATTTGCTGCAACCACTGTTGCACAGATGCACAGCAGTTCTAATGAAGCCAGTGAGCCTGTAAGTCTAAACACTCTAACATAAAATGCTTCTGACATACTGTGTGAACTCGTTTAACTGAGAGAGTAAATGTAAATGCAGGAGAATGATATAAATAAGTAGATCTGCTATTAGCTACTAGCACCAGTAACAAATTCTAAACATTATAACTATAAAGCAAAATGAAGTGTTTAGAAATGTTAAAGCTAGGGTGGTCCAAAGATCGCCATAACCATAACTCAAAACCAGTTTGAAATCTACAAGACTGCCTCCTTCTAAAGACAGTACACTGAGCCATGGCAGAAAATCTCTTTCGGATTGTTTGCAGATCAAAAGAAGGTGTGCAATCCAAGGAAGAGCTGTGTGGCCTTCAATGAAAGTTAATGACGCCTGCATCTTCATTAATCCTGTAACCTGTGGTAAGTGTATTGCAAAGGTAATCATTTATTTAACAGACAAATCTTTAAACAAAACTTAAAGAAATCCTTCTCTTACAGTATTTTACTTGCAAAGCTTTCATATGTCACTATTTGTCCAGTGAGCATTGCAGTTAGTATTGACGTTTCAGCTTTCAAATACTATTATAGAGAAAGAGTAGATGTGGGAGATGAAGGAAAAGCTTGTATATCATGTAATTATTATCTCTGTCTTATCTTTGCCTTTGAGGTGGTAATTCATGTCTGCTCCAGCCTCTGTTAGAAACTGGTAACTGGCTCTTGCTTCAGCCCTACAGAAAAAATGCTTGTCATTGCAGTGGTGCAATGGTGCAGCCTCTTAACTCCTAATCAACCAACAAAAATTCTGTGGCACATTAAGCAAGAGTTCTGACAAGACACAACAAGAACATGGAAAAATAGATACAGCAGGTGAGTAATCGCTCAATAGTAGTATCTTCTTAGATCTCTCCAAGAAAGGAGCAGAAAACCACTCGAATGACCCCACTGACCCTAGGGAGGATATGTTAACTGATAGCAAAAGAATGCTGCCAGATCCTGTTTGATACAAGGTAATAACAAGAAATTAAAACAAAACTTAGTCATCATATAGAATTTTCAGACTATAAATGATTCTGACATTTGCTTTTGTCTGCTGGAGTTGGATCCTAGCCCTGTGTGAAAGCCAATGTGTTTATATACAATGTCTTTAGGACAGGGAAATGTTATTTCTCTTGTTTCATACACAGTAAACTCTCCCTTTGATCCAAGATCAAATTTAGACAATATTCGTTAAGCAAAAGGGTTTGACTGAACATGAACTTGCACTTCAAACTCACCGCAAAATTATCCTGTAAATTAGTGCTCTGGAGGAAAAAATAATTCTGAACTAAATTACTTTCCTTTTGATTTCAGAGAGACTGGGTTTTGTCAGGTAAATATTGAAACTCACTGTCCTTGGGACATTGTTGTTTGCAGTAGTGTCACTTCTATGACTAATTATAGGTGAATGTCAATACTACTTGGGCCATAGATCACATACTTTGGTTAACCGATATAAAACAGGTGGAGCAAATGCTTCTTTCTTCAATTGCAGTTCTCTTCAGTATATCTTTATGAGTTGCACTAAAAAAAAATAGAGTATCAGTATCTTACCACTGAAATCAACTCCATGAGCTTGACTTACGATTAGCACATGGGTCACAGCAATCTGTATGGTTAGTTATGGATGAAAATCACATTACTGATTTCTCTAGAGGAATGTATTTTTGATGATATTTTTCCTATTAAATAATTGCAGAAGTCTGTCTAAACAAAAGTAAAAATGGAACAGCTTAATTTTTGTTGATGATTAAATATGGCATGTCATATTTTCCACTGATCACTGAGAAGAAGATAAAAATGTAGTATTCAGAAGTCTAGTAATTACGGGTATCAGACATTTCCCATTAACTCATAATGAGAATTTTTTTTAAAGAGAATGATGTTCTTTGTAGTACTAGATAACAATATGAACACTGTGTAATTCTCTCTTTAAAAGATCTTACAATTTATCGTTTGTTAATTTTTCATTTTGTTTAAAAAAATGCACATTAGTTATATAAAAACACTATCTTACGCCTTAAAGGCGTCATTTAGTTGTTTCAGTTCATAGGTGTCAATCTGCTACATAATGAAGTGGTTTAGCCATTGACAGAGTCAGCTTTAAACAATGGTTACTTTTCTTAATCAGACACATGAAAATATGACTTACAGATTTTCTGTTTGAAGACTACAGCCATCTTCTAATATAATTATTTCTCGAAGGTGAAATGGAAAGTGTAAATTGTAAAGCATTTTGACCACAAATCACTTGCAGGTTTTAAAAATGCAAACGTATTTTGATGCAAAATATTTGAAAATGAATTCCAGTTTTATTGACTGATAATAGTTTCCACACATCTGCTTGAGCAAGGTGATATCATCAGTATGGACATGCGTCCTGAACAACATGTAGTTCATATTTTTACTTACACCTATTGCTGGAAGTCATGTATGATGACAGATCCCAAAAGCAGAGAGCAAATTGGTACATGCTCTGATTTGCCTCAGCAGTATATAATCTACTTTCAAGAATGAATTAGATTTCTTATGACAGCATCATAGTCCAAAATCCTTTTTTTTTTGAAAGACAGCGGAAATCTAAAGAATCAGTTTCAAACATTTAATAGGGAACATGCTGGGGAGAGAGCTGACAATGTTTGACTGCAATACAGAAAGAAGCTTAGTTGAGATGCTTCTGGGTCATAGTGGCTAAAGCATTAAGTCCCTCCATGGTTTATTGAGATTCAGAGGTGTATATACTTCCATGAATCTCTTCACAAGTGTCACTGAACTAACATTTAGATATTGAAATGCTGAGAACTGAAGCACACAAATCTCTGGTATTTTATGTCACCTCTTGGTACATAGTGGCTGTTCTCTCTGCAGCCACAGACAGCTTTGGAAATGTGAGAGGTGTCAAACCTTTATGATTCTGGACTGAATAAGTAACAGGAATTGAAAAACGTGTATCCTTTAAGGGCTTTTGAAATCACAGCATTAATAAGATCATTATTTTCACAAAAAAAAAAAAAAAAAAAAAAAATCCATTACTACCTTTTTAACTGCTTTACCACACACATACACCCATGCTTTTTCTTAGCCAAGAATAAATCCAGGTGAGACAGCATCTTGACTGACTGAATTGCTGTCCTTTTCTGTGCAGTAGTTGAAACAAAGACTTTGTCTTTGTGTGGTGATTTGGGTGTGCCTTACACCGTTAGCATTTCTTTTTTTGCCATCTGCTGTATTATGAAGAAAGTCATTGGATTTCACTTTTGACATCAGTCTAGACAGACATTTAATAGAAATACGAACATTCACTTAACAAAAAGAAAAAGAAGAGGCTTTAACACATTTTCTTTATTGAAGAGCCAACAACTTCAGCTTTTAAGTCTCTGGAAAAGGCATCAAACAGCGCTGAATTAATCCTTAAATTACAATCTTGAGGAAATGGAAGAGCAGTGACAGTCTATTTTTCAACTAGATATGTGATTACCTTATCTCAGGGAAATCTGTTGTCTGTTTGCTAAGATCATTTATATCATTTTAAAGTGTGGATTAAATTGTATTACTGTCATCTACTAAGACCACAGAATCACAGAGCTGCAGGGTCCAGATGGATCTCTATAGAAATGGACTCCACAACCTCTCTAGGCAGCCTGCTCCAGTGCTCAGTCACTCTGACAATAAAGAATTTCCTCCTTGTGTTAGCATGGAACTTCCTGTGTTCCAGTTTCTGCCCATTTCTCTTGTTTATCTATACACTGTCTTAATAGTTATTCAACAGTATTCAGTATATAACATCAGTTTTTAGTTATTAAAATAACTAGTCAGCAATCCAGTATTACAGCTGTGCAAAAATTACAGTAGTATTGTCAAATGTGAAAAAAAATATTGACAATTAAAAAATTATGACAGTGCAGGATAATACAGAAATGTAATTTACACTAATTTCTCCAGTTTCTAAAGCAAGCATAGAGATAGGAACATTTACAGAAAGAAAGTGATTGTATCAATATGGAAGGCTCTCCTATGGGTAAGGGAGGGTCACTCTCCCAACCATAGCTAAGCTGAATTGAAAGTGAGAAGCTGGAGATTTGTGAAGGAGAATATGAAGAAAAATTTTTAAAAAATGCTGTGGCAGTAGGATGAGCTACACTGCAAACTAGCTGGCTCGGGATGTGGTTAAAACCATGTTATTTGGGTCATTTTTAACTAGACTACTCTATCCTTCAGGGGAGGTGTACCGGATGATGTATTACTTGTTTTCCACCCCTAGATTTTATGATCTTATAAATGTTGTGGCTCAGAACTATGTCTATTTTGAATTAACAAAACCAGTTTGTATGTAATGGGCAAGGCAAGGATTAGGGAGCTGCTTAAATAAACAGTACAAGACTATTTATATGGTGACTTCATGAAGGTACAGTGAAAACCACACTTCTCTGGCTAATCCCTCTGTAGGGATTCTCTGAGTCATAATTTGTTTTTATACAAGTGACCATCTTCCTCCAACAATAAAGGAAGAAATGATCCAAAAGAAAAAGTCATTATAGACTGTAGTTTAGTCTTCTGTGTCTTCCCTACTCAAACACCAAGTACGTGTGTATTCCCAAATATAGAAAAGTTAAAGTAGGCAAAACCAGAAGAGCATAAAAATTATGTCTGTCTGAGGGAAGCCCTGATTTATACCATGGCAAGTAATATGGTCTGGTGTTGCTGTGCTATCTGGTGCTCAGCATAATTGCTTTAGCAGGTAATATGATATAGCTTTAATAATAATAACAATTAAAATGTTATGTAATTGTTAAATCATCTGCAATCCAAAGTAGGGTGTAAAATGCAGAACCCTTCCATTTTTGTCCCCATGTGTCACTTCTGCAGTCTGTGTACTTTTTCAGTTATATTTTCCTAAGATTTCGGAGCCAAATTCTTGCATCACCAAAAATGCTGGAAAACAGATGACCTCATTTACTGGTTGCGTAAAATGATTTGATTCGATTTCTATTAATAAAGATAGCTAAGAGCACCAAATATTCTGAAATTATAAATTTATTCTTGAGAAATGTGAATTTGCTAAAAACAGTCAATAAAATCTGTATTATGGGTTAAATTTCTGTAACAGGATTTTTTAATTTAAAACAATTTAGTTGCAGCAGTAAAAAAGAAAGAAAGAAAGAAAACAAAAACAAAAACAAACAAACAAACAAACAAACAAAAGTGATACTTCAGACTCATCCTTCAGACTACAAACACTGATTTCAACACAGGTATTCATGTTCCTAAGCACGCAGTTACATGATTTATTGGGTCAGGTTTCAAAATCCTGATTTTTCAGCAAGAGAAATCTAGGAAATACAAAACAAACAAACAAGCAAACAAAAAAAGATCCTGAGGATAATGTTAGAAAATAACTATTACTTTGCTTTATATTTGTTTTGCCTTCTCAGTAACTCTCTCAAAACAGACAAATATTCGTGTGAAACAGATTCAAGATAGAGATCTCCATTTGGAGAGAGGCTTGTGAGGTTTTCTAAGGATGCAAAGCCTACTGAAATAGTACTGGATAATTGGGTCAGACTACTTAGGAGGACCCCCTGGATTGGATTATCTCTTGGGCTGGAGAAAGATGATTGGAACAATACTAAAATGAGTTAGGGAGCAAACAAGATATTAACGAGTCCTGTGATATCTCAATGAAAGGATATTGAGGCTTACTTCAAGAGATTTTAGAGGGTCTGGAATGAAGGCAAGAACCTTCCTCTTTGTTTTTTCTTTTCCCCTCTGGGTTGAGAGCCATTTCTTCCTCCCCTTATTTGCAGGTACCTCTGCCTTCCCTGATGCACCCTCTGGCTACAGCACTGTGCTTCCACTGTAGGGCAAACTCTCTTTCCTGTGTTCTTACTACTGACATGTTTCCTAAACTTTTTTCTCCATATCTTGGGCTAACATGAAGATGGAGCTGCTTTTAAATGAAACGAAGATGGATCAGCTTCCTTCTCTTTCTAAGGTCAGGATCAGCACAGAGTCCAGAAAACTATGCTGAGTAAAAAGTGTTCCTGCCTCTCCCAGCTTGTGCATGGATAGATAAAATTAGAACTCTGAGGCTGCAAGACTCATCTACTTAGCTTCATGTAGAGAGACCTCTCTTTTGCCTCTTTCAGGAAGCACTTGTAGACAACTGCCTATCTCTGTTTATGTTGTGCAAGTTTTTATCATTCAGATTCAAACTAGTGCGTATTAGTTGGTCCACTTTATTATAAGTAATTATTTAGGAGATATTTAGATAGTAACTTCTTTCACTAGACAGATTAGGATATTCTTCAGTCTCTGAACAAATCTTTGTAATCTGTATAGCTCCTTTGAAGTTTCCTGAATGTTTCATGTTCAATCAACTTTTCTATACTTTCTCTAAATGTGGCAATGGAAGCAGAATACCTTTTTCTATTTCAAATTACTGCTTTCTTCTTCTCTGACGTTCAGGACTTTTTTGATCCACTTCTTATTTTGCACTCAGTACCATAATAGGCATTCACTGTAGGTCATCTCTGTTCTCAAAGTCAAAGGATGCTCAAGTTTAAGAAGAAGCAGGAGAAGTCTGCTAGAAATAAATTGTTATTAAAAAAAAAAAAAAAAAAAAAAGAGCGTGTCACAAATGACTTGTTATAAAAGAAAAGGAAGCAAAAAGTACAACCTGAAGAATTTACACTGTTCTGATTGTTCTAACATTTTGTCTGGGAAGAAACAGAATAATAGACAAATGTTACATCTGTCTACACGAGCACTTCTGTTTGATCCAACTACAGTGTTGAAGTGAATGTTCTGACTCACACACCACACTTCGGCTAGCATTGCAGAGCAATGAGAGGATGTAAAATGGATTCCTTTGTAATGAAGCTAAACTGGAAGATGCATTCCAGGACTGGACTCAACATGCTCCTACTGTTATTGGGCACCTGCCCAAGGAATCAGACTAGAACTAATCCAAAATAAAACTCCTGGAATTCATACAGCATAAATGTCTGGTCTTGTTAATGGTATGTGTACTGATGAAAATGACTAAATGATCTCCTGGCAGTTCAAGTTCTTAGAATCATAGAACCATAGAATCACAGAATAGTTTGCATTTGAAGAAATGTTAAGGATCATCTAGTCCTAAACTTCCTGCCATGGTCAGTGATGCTTCCTATTAAATCAGATTGCACAAAACCCTGTCCAATCTGATGCTGACTGTCTCCAGTGATGGGATATCCACAGCTTCTCTCAGCAAACCTCACAGTGAAGAAATTCTCCTTAATCTCCAATCTACCTTCTTTCAGTTTAAAACCTTTATCCCCTGTCTTGTCACCATATGCTGTTTTGAAGAACACCTCTCCAGCATTCTTATAAGCCCCTATCAAGGCCACTTTATCATGCTGTAAGGCCACTTTACCATAATCTCCCAGAGCCTTTTTTTTTCCTAAGCTCAACAACTCCATTTCTCTAGTCTGTCAGCGTGACCTCAAAGGAGAGGTGCTACAGTGCTCTGATCATTGCCATGGTCTCATAGAAGTAGAAAAGAAATGATTAGGCTCATAAAACTGTTAAAGAGTATGCATAGGTAACTCTGTTGAACCAATAGACCAGTGATGGATGTAAAGATGTGGGAGATCCAACTTTAAAATAAATCAATGATGTAATTTATACCTAAGGATCTAAGTTCTTTTTTTTTTTTTTTCCTTTTCTTTTTTGAATGAGGCAAAATTGAAGTGTGGTCCTGTGCTTTTGCATATCCACCTCAAGCTAAAAGGTTATTTGACATAGACTTACTTGAACCTTCATTCTCTATGTAATTTTTCACTGAATAGATAAAAAAGGTTTTTTATGCAGAAAAATAATTTCACATTTTATTCAGCCTGAAACTTTTAAAGTTCTGAAATACAGTTATTCACAAAGCACTGTTCACAGGACCTCAATAGATCTTGCACTTAGTTCCCATGTTCAGTTCATCAGACTGAAACACTCAGCAGAATGGAAACCTGTCCGAGAAAGATTACTATTACTTGTCATTTTTGTGGAAATTTGCCATTTTCTTCTATAAAAGGGATGTGTTTGATCAAGAAAGCTTGCCAACTCAAAGTATATATTTATAAATACATAAATCTTGATCAGCCATAGCTGGGAAATTATTACTTTGTGGGCTGAACACTCAACACACGACCAATTGACTTGACTGTTTGAATAACTGTAAGATGGGAGGAATTATTTTGTACTGAGGTTATTTTTTATTTATTTCAGTTGAGGAGGCAGTAATTTTCCACAGCTAATATCCTGTTTTTAAAATATCTTTAAATGATCCTCCTAAAAATAAAATCACATTTTCACACATGTCTTTCACTGACACTTAAGTTTTGGAAAGACTTAGTTCTAAACTTGCATCATTACATTATTTCTTTCCACAGATATTCTCAGGAATTTGCCTTTGGATAAAGACTTCTTTGAATATTTTGCATAGCATGCTTTCAGGATCTAAAGTTATTCTCTTATAAATTCTGTAGATGAGCAACAACCTCAACCTAAAAAAAAACAAAACAAAAAAAATCCTCAGAAATATAGTAATTGTCTGTATTTTCTATATTCAGTAAATTCAGAATTTTAATGGGCAATTATCTACCAGCATCACCATTCTCAGTCATTTTTGTGTGAAATTAATATTTATGAAAAGTGCTGTCCTGTCAAAAAGAAATAAATATAAATAAAGCATACCAGAAATCAATCAATCTATTTATTTATTTGTTTGTTTGTTTGTTTGTTTATTTAAAGTACAACAGAGGAAACTAGTGAACCTTTCCACTAAAAACTTTATGTCAAAGAGTTACAAATGCAAAGTGCTGAAGACTGATGCATAGTGAAATTGAGAAATATAATTTCAGATTGCTGTGTTTTTAGGGTAGGATGTGAGAAAAGTGAAAGCAAAACTATAGGAGGAGGCTTCAAAGTAGCCAGAAAAACATAGAAACTGCCATATTGAAATAGGAAGGTACCAATGACTATGCCTATGAAAATGTTGGCTGATGTTTAGACACAATTCCAACTTTACATTCACATCTGAAGCAGAAATAATCAGTTTATGAAGCAGTCTGTCCATCACCTGTTGAGTCTGCGGATCTTCATTTAGCTGAAGAATTGACATTACACTGAAAGGTACCTGTATGTTTTGGTGCTCAAGTTTACCCCAGTATTAATGAGAGGAAAAAGAAACTATCAGTCCTATTCATAAGAAGCAACTTAATTTCACACAGTAAAATTATATATATATATGTATATATATATAATGCTCATACTACCAAGAGTAGTATGTTATGTACATAACATAAGAGTAGTATGTTATGTACAAGTAAATGTTAAACCTAACTGAACAGAGGACTCAGACCAAATATTTGACACTGACCACCTGGCAATATAATTATAAATTAGCCTACTGGAGCTCTTAATATTCTGGACTGGAGTTGGCCTGGAACAAATTTTTGAACTGCTGATATTTTGCAAGCTATAGTTATGAATCTCAATTTTTATTTTGTAAACTATATTAATTCTGGAACTAATATTCTTCAGAAACTTATAGGTTTTTTCTGTGCTATTTGGAACACAGACAATAAAAGATATTTCTGAAGAATAAAAAATAATGATCAGCCGCAGTTTTGAGAACTGTTTTCAATTTGGATCTTGTCAGCTCAGGCTGCCCTTCATCCCTGTGGAATTTCCACAGACATCCACATCTAATTGACTCCTTGGTAGCAAAAGGATAATTTAATTTTCTTGATCTTTTGTCTGCCGCAAAAGCTCATAGAAACATTTGCAATGATACATTGATCAAAACACTCCCAAAATATGGCTTCTTTTCTGACTGATATTCCTTATATCTTTTCACCTTATAAATAACATATAACATTTTTGTCTGAGTTCTTTCTACTACAGAAAAAAAATTTATTAACACCAGATAGTGAAAAAATGACTTCAGCTGCCATTGGATATTTTGGATTAAAAATCCTTAACTGTTTGGATTAAGTAATTATCCATTAGATCTTCTTCATTTTCTTCCCTTTGTCTGAACTTTATTTATATAGATATATATTTTTTTCAATTTAAGATTTTTGTTAAAAAAGATATTTTCTGTTCTGGAGAACTGCCTTAGGCTTCTGATTTTCAGTCTGCAGTGTGGAGATGCTGCAATATTGGTGCCAAACACAACAGCATCATGAGCTACTTTTAAATTTTACAGGAGCTGGTATAAAAACACTGGTTACATCCAGAAACTTGGTGAAATTATATAAGAACAAAGTTCTTATGCACTATTATATAGTGCACAAAGAGTTAATTTTCCCCAAAAAAAAGGTTTTGCAAACCTTGTTTAGCAAATAATGTGATTTTTTTACACAGGGAATAACAGAACACACTTAGATATGGAGAGTGACAATATTATCCATAACTATAGCTGCTCTACTGTTTCTGTGGAAATGTAGTTCTATTTAAAATAACAACTTCTTAGACATAATGTATGCAAATGATGATATCTCTCAGCTCTATTCATTTGTCCTTTTCATTTTTCGCCTCTTTTCCCAACTCAGTGACACCTCTCTTTAGTGGCTTTCTTTCTTCTCTGGATTCCTTGGAATGTATCTGATGTCTTGGTCAGGAGGTTTTAAGCAGGCCTTCCATGAATCTGAGTCAGGTTCTGTTCACCCTAATATTAGTCATCTGTTAATGCTAAGTCTCAAAAGCCTGTCTTTGGAGACACTGAAGGCATATCTCTTTGTTAACAGAAGAGGAAGTTTAAATATCTGCACTTTATAGTATAGTTTAAAAGTATTTACATGCTTAAAGTAATAAACTTAAATGAGACAGACCTGGTTTACAGAGAATGCCATTGCTCTCTCTAAAATACTGACTATATATTGCATTTGTTACGAAAAATTGCATTTCCTAATGCAGTTTCTTCCAGTTTGCAGCCAACAGTTAGTATGATGAACTCTTTTTTCTTATTTTATGAGCAGTCTATATAAGTTAGTTTCAAAGTCCAGAAGGATGTAATTTATTTGAGTAAAACTATACACTTGTTTTCACAACTGATGAGGTGACTATACAGCTTTTTGCTGCTTTCTAAACCATATGATTGCTTTATTGAGAGGCAAAAGAGCAAGTTCAGGGGTGACAAATCAAAGATGCATATAATTTCTCTCCTAAAAAGCTAATTCAGCAATTAAATTACTTAAAAAACCACTCAGGAGATGTCAACTATTTGTTTTTGCAAATTTGCTCAAGTGCCTTCATTTTCATTTCATTTCTTTGAGGCTCAGTTTCTCCAAAAAGAAAAAAAGAACAAAGATATTGCTATGTCATATCAAAGGTATGCAGAAAAGATATTTCCTTGAATATTTATGTGGTCTGCAAATATAAAGCCCAAAATATAAATACCTTCTAGGAAGACAATCATCTTAAAATAATTGATAAGTTTAACTTCAAAATATTTTACACATTGTTCTCTAGGGCTTATTCTTCCTATTAATTCATTTCCTACTTAAATAACAGCAACACAAAACATTTAAAATTTTCCCTGGGAGTCATATGCAAACTGGACAACTTGGGTTTATGTAACATTGTTTGCCATGTAAGGGAGGCAGATGTTATTAAACATCAAAGGAAAGATGGTGCTCACACTCCGCTAAAGCATAAAAATCATTGTGGAACTATAAGTGAGCAATAAAACGATAATGTATTAGTTTTGTTAGAGGTAATAAAACTCAATAAGAAGGAATGTGGGTTTTCATCTGGAAGGAAATATTACAGGAGAAATCTCTATACAGCTTCATATTTCAGTTGATCTGAAAGTCTTTTTCTTTTGCGTTGTCTTCTTTTCAATGGTACAAAACCAATGAAGTTTCCACTGGAACAGAGTGATTGATTGTGGTCTAGTCCAAAAAATCAGTGAGCTATAGTTCTGCTCCGGTGGCCTCTTCTCCCTTCCTCTTCTCTCTCAGTTTTTAACTGTTTGACAGAACACTGAAAAGTGGCACACCTGAGCATAGACTAGCACTATGGGCCCCAATCTCAAACACTGGAATATAAATTGATAAAAACAACTTTTTCTTATTTTCTGTTATGCAGAGTTGCCTACAGGAATATGATGTATTGAAATCAAATCATGTTTTCAAATTGTCTCCTATTTCTACAGAAATATGTTATTTAGCAAAGAAGGTGCATTTCTGAGACCAGCCTTTATTCCTTTACCCTTACAGTCCTTTACACATTATGTAATAAATTTGACTTCAAATATATTTTTCTTTCAATGCTTGGTCTTCAGTACAGTGGTGCTACAAGGCTTAAATTACTGTAGATATAACAGAATAATAATTATAGCAAATTTTAAATTTCAGAGAAGCAGTGTAGTTTTCCTTTATTAATCTTTATGGAAATACAAATAATTTCCATACAGAGAAACCAGCTCTGCACTGGTTTTCACAAAAGCAGCTAAATACTAGAGCATTAATCAAATTAATACAAGTTCTTATTGCTGATAGTGTCATTGATTTGTAACAGAATTCACTTTCCAAAATTGTCAACTTCCACTTTTTTGCTGAGAATTACTCACATTAGGAATAAGTTATAACACATATGTTTTAGTTTTTCCCAATCATTCTCTCAAACTGCTACTTATATTTTTTTTCTGCAAACCATTTAATTCAAAGCTGATCTTCAGCATTTGATATTGAAGACTGAAATTAAAGTTACTGTATGAGAAATTGCTTTATACCAAAGGTTTAGATTTCAGAAATTATCTATTAAAAAGTTTTACTGGTGTTAGACATTACTGTTAATTAGAAATCACTCAAGTAATGTGGAGAATACAGATTCAGTATATAACAATCCCATCAAATTCTGGGGGTACATTGATAAAATTTCACGGGTTTCAAACACCTTACTTATAATTAAAAACAACAACAACAACAACAACAACAACAAAAAGACTTTTCACCATTTATGTTTTCTCCACAGATATGAAACTTTCCTTTTCATGGTTACATAGATAGACCAATGTTCTTTATAATTGCATTTATCATAACATGAAGCATTAAAATCACATAAAAAATATATCTGAAATAACATTTCATTTGTGATTCTCCAAAGAAATATAAATGTTGATTATTCTTAAATACTCCTTTTACAGGAAACAGTAGCATGAGAAGGAGAAAATCTTTACCATACACAGAGTAATTAACTACATAAGGACAAGTTTATCTGAATTGTCTTGTACTGGGCTCTTCTCTCATGGAAGTCATTCAGCCTGCTAAAACTGGTGGCTGCCTAGGGTAGGGCTTATGGAGGCCTGAATAATTTTAAAGTGCTTCTGAGAGTTTCCTTGCTATGGAGATTATAGTGTGTTATCAGTGTGTCTTGTTGTGCTTCAGTCAGCAATATCTCTGTTTGTCAAAACTGCTGTCTCTTTGTCATAAACTGTCTGCAGTGTGCAGACTGAGATGTGACAAACTTGTTTCAATAATAGTTTTGTGCATTATCTTTCCTTATACTGTGCCAAAGTAGACATCCTTTTACCCAGGGAGAAAGCATGAAATCACTGAGGAAGGACAAATTTAAAAAAAAAACCAACACCCTATGAATCAAGCTTAAAAAAAAAAAAAAAAAGGTCTTCCTTGATTATGGACAAGTATTGACTACAGTAAGCAAATAAACATGCTTCTTTTATTTCTGTTCGTTTTCATACTTAGAAAGCTGAAAACACAAGTTGTAAGCAGGCAATTTCCACGTGGTCAGTTGAGATTTCTCAGCATTGATGTGCATGCCTCTAAAAACAGAATCCTTTGTTTCATTTGTGTCTCTCAGTATTCAAGCTCAGATAGACTCCAGATTTTTGGTCTATGTGTGCTAACTCTTGACATTTATGTGAAACTCAAGTCCAATTTTTTTTAGACTACTGTAATAAATCAAACAAAATGTTTTTTGGGTTATGTTTAATGTTTGATCCTTGTACTTTTACATAAATGGCACTGTGCTCTTTATTCAACATAACATTTTCAGTTTCTGAGTTCTGCTTCATCAGCATCATTTAATCACTTGGAATGTTTCAGTTTCTATACAATGTAAATCACTAACAGCAATGCCCTGTTGCCTTCCCTACATCAGCTCGTGGTAGCAATTTAATCAATAACATAGAAGAAGGGTTGTTTCATGAACTACTTGCCAATGGAGAGGGATGTTTCATGTGAAAAACATATACCCTTGCTTTCTCAAACACCTCTCTGAGTAACTATAAAGAGTTGATACATATGCAAGAGAGTGAAGCAGAAAGAAGAATGTCTATTTGTTGCTGGTACTTACTGGACAATTAGAGGCAACAGAATTTTGATTTGCTGAAATCTTCCATTCCATCTTAGTAAATAAGCAATTATTGATTTAGAAGCTACAGTCTAGCAGCTAGACATTATAGAAAATTGCTCAGAAATAAAGAGCTGAGATTTTGTGAAGTTAATGTAGTGAGTATTATAATGAATGTAAGTATTAAGTAAGGACCTGTATACCATACCCAACGTCTAACACTTATTAAACATTTAGAAAATAAATATTCAGTTTTAAAACTATTTTCAATAACATAAAATACGCTCAAATTATGGCTGGGTACCTTGGACATTCAGGACAGGCCAATCTTCTGTTTTAGGTAAAGAAGATAAATTTTAAAGAAAGACTAGAACAGACTCCGAATCACACACAGTAAAGGTGCCCCTTGAGGACACAGTGGTGAGATTCTTGTCCTTCTGAATTACAGGTAATTTGTGATAAAATGATTGAGCAGGTTTCTCCACTTACCTGGGAATAAATACATATGGAAGAATATAATATGTAAGAACATGAACAATTTTATTTTCTGTCAATGACAAATGTACTTCCTAAAAAAAATTTATTATCATATGTGACAGTGAATCACATTTAACAGGTATAGAAGACTTTTATCTACTGTGGGGGAAGCCAGATAATTCCGAGAAATGTACAAGAAAAGTAGTGCGAAATATGGAGTAACATTTCAGAGAACTAAATTCTTGGCTCCTTAGTGGATGAGAGTTGCTAGTCAGAATAAAAAGATATTTGAAATCTATATTCTCACATTAATAGGGAAAATCAGCCAGAAAGTGATGGTCCTTTCTATGTTACTTATAACCAAAAGATGAAAATTTCTTTCACCTTACAGTGCATTGTCTGATAGCTTAAATGCACCAAAATCTCCTTATTATACCAAGATCTGGAAAGAGACATCTCAGAGTGCAGAGGAAAACTGAACTAATTGCTGACAAGAAAGGTCTTGGCAGCTGTTTTGATTATAATTGTGATTTTACTTGACCATGAGTTTACATTCCTAGGCAGAATTCATGTCTGTTGATCAGTCTTAAAAAAGACTGTGGAATCTTTGGAAGATGACAGAGAGAACTTTTTAAACTTTCCTGAAAACAGTCCAAAAATATACTGCCTGCTAAAACTGGCATAGTAAGTATCAAGCTCTTACCTCACGCTGCCCTGAATTAGATCCTCAGTTCACAAGTAGTCTCATTTATTTCCCCTACACTATTTTGGGACACAGGTGAAATTCAGTCTAATTAAAGGCATTATCATTTTTTAGAAAATCTATATAGAGTTTGAAATGGTATCTTGTGCCTGAAAACAGATCCTGAAAAGAGTGCTGTTGGCTGCATGATTCCTTCAGTTCTTACACTTGTACAGGAGATGTTGAATCAAGTGCTGTCAATGCTGAGATTTGCTCTGATACTGCCAAAGTTAGGGTGTTGTTAAAGATTATGTATTTCTGTAACACCATCATAGGTAACAGACTCACATAAGTCAACAGATTCACATAAGTTAAGAGTGTTTATCAGTAGGATTTCCGGTGTTATTAATAAGTCTTTGCATAATGAGAACAAAAATATCAAGAATACTTCAATCTTGTGAAAAATACAATGGTAATCCATGAAAAAATTTGACAGACACACTTAAATATAACTAAGATCCTTATTCTTAACACAATTATGTTGCAAATAAAGGGGACATTTTGTATTCCCTATATATAAATCCTCAAAATAAAACCAGAGTATGTTTTGGAATCTAAACTTTAGTTACGTGGAGTTATTATATACCATATAGGGAAACTATATTGATATTGAATTACATCTGAATTGTATAGATTCTGAATTATGCAGGTCATTCTACATAAGTTAATGACAATTAAGGAGTTTATGAATTACATTCTCATCACAGAACTGTAACATGGTCTGACATAGCATATGCTTGCTCTCTTCTAAGATGTCAATACTTACCAAGCTAGAGGCAGAGCTTTTTGAATAGATGTTGATCTCAGACTTTCTGGCATTTTCCAGAAAGTTAAATCTTTGCGATGATGCCTATGAGATACAAATCAATATTTAAGACTATTTCTGTTTTATATTTTTTTCCTTAATTACCACCAAGGATTTCAGCTAAGACTCTGCTGTGACCATTATGCAGTGCAGCATTCCTGATGTTTACTATGACAGCTGACTTTGACTTATCTAACATAGTCTTTCATTGTTATAGCTACTTTTCAGTATACTTGGGTGCACTTGGCAAGCGTTGTGCATTATAACTGTGAGATCCCATAGAAACATTTGTAGAGGCACTGGGGACAGGCTGGCACTTCCTTATGTGTGACTGGGAAAAGCTGTTTGTTGCCTAATGGATAACATACCCCGGTACAGAGTACAGCTATAATGGCTCTTTTAATAAGACTGATTTATGTAAAAACTGATTTATGTAACAGCCAGTCATCCTTCTGAGGAGCTTAACTTCCAAAGGGATTGTGGAATACAAAGCCATTCTTTGGTTTTAAGGTTGCCACCAGCAACATGTAAGAATAGACTGTAAGTCAGATGGAAATCAGGGAAAAAAATGATTTCATACGCAAGGCAAATCTCTACTCCAGACAAAAGTGTTTTTTCTTTCTTTCTTTCTTTCTTTCTTTTATTCTCTTCTATTTCTTTTTGTGCTAAAGATCCTAACTGACATTAATCCAAATGATTTTAAAGCTATGAATTGTGTTATAATTGTAAACTGAGAACAAACACACTGTAACAGGACCCAAAAACACAAAAATGTACAGCAGTGTATAACCAGACAGCATTCAAAATGTTCATTGATTTATTTTTAGGATTATGCATTCTGAATATCAATCACAAAGTTACCAGTGTTGTGGCATTTGAAAACCAGATTTTTTTCCACTTGTAAGTACACTGGTATTTCAGATTTTTCTTACTGGCTTCCTCAAGCTGCTGTAGTACACTTCAGTAGTTTCTTTAAAAGCTTTCTCAAAATCTAGAAATAAAAACCTTTCATGACTCTTGCAATTTGCTGTGAGTCCAATCAAACTAGTGTGTAACCATTTTCTGTGGAAGGCTCCCCAGTGTCCCTGTTCAGTGTCAGTTAGATTGCTTTCAATATTGAAAAAGGTTTTGGTAGGAAAGCATTAAAACAACAGTCTAAAGGGTGCCATGCAGCCTTTCCCTCTTTTGTTTATATGTCTTGTTTTTGTTCAGTTTAAAGTCTCTGTTAAAAGAATTATGTGAAATCTTTATGCAATAATGCCAGCTCAAAAATGAGGGCCAAATAACTTATAATGAGGTGTATACTAGTACAATAACCAAGTTAAAGCTATGATTACATCATCAAGGCTACTTATGCTAGTAAACAGTTAAAAACATTTTGCTTACTATTTAATAAAATAAATCTTTGGTCTAAGAGTACAACCTTAGCATTAAGACTGTGATTTACTGATTGAGTTAATTCAAGTTATTCTTGGCTGTTAAAATTAGTTAACAACTGGCTAAAGTTCTTGGCATGTGAAGATATTAGCTGTGTTGCAGTATAATCTTTCAATGAAAAAAAAAAAAAAAAGAATAAAAGAATGAAGGGAATTAGAGTACTAAGATCCATAAATATTGTATAATAAAGCCTGTTCATTTATACTTTGTTACAAAATACTTAAGCTCTGGATCTGGGAAAGAAATGCTGCATCAGATGAGAAATGCGCCGTTTCTATTTAATCTGGACTCCCTTATTATTTTAGAGCATTGACTTCTGCTTGTCAGTGTTAATCTCCAATTGTTCCTATCTTAAAAGCTATCTGATTAAACTTCTTTCTCTATTAAACTCAAACACTGGATTGATTTGATACATTCATCCAAAGAAGATGAGAGAGGCCATGATTTGAGGATAAATCACAGATGTTTTTCCTTTTATTTCAGAAAGACACAGAAAGTAAGGTTTGTTGGATAATACTAACTTTTCTACATCATACTAATAGGACTTGCAAAGTATTAGAAAACCAACTGCCATCATTTGCATTTGACAGTTTTAAATGTGACTGCATTTCTGCAGGAAATTTATAACAGGTGAGGAGCTATAACAGGAATTTTTATACCTAAATTGAAAGCGTTTTTGTTAGAAAGTCCATTAATTATTCACATTACTGTAAAATATTCCTATTGATCAGTGCAAGAAGGACAGAAAATGCCATAAAGCTCCTCCAGTAGCCCTGCCTGTTCTTGATAAATTGATATTGTTAAAAAATTGCCTTTGAATAATTTTGGCAGTAAGAGCAACCTAAAGCAGGCTACAAGAAACTGAGTGCTTGATATCCATTTTTTGCACATGCCCCAGAAGAGGGTACTGTGGACTCAACAACAGAGTTTGATTTTCATACCTTAAAATGTACAAGTTCATACATTCAACTATAGCAGTATTTAAATTTTTATTTAGAAGTATTATTAAATAATTAAATGCAATTATCATAACAGTATCTATCAAAGTAGTCAGCATTGTAGCGCTCTTCCCAACTGCCAGAACTGAGATTTTGTTATAGGAAGAATTCAATAGGAATTACCACAACCATGTTAATATTTATTATAAAGAGAAATCCAGACATAATCTTAAGTTTCACAAATATTGGTAAACAGCTATATCACTATGAAAATATGCTTATCTGTTGTGGGAATATTTAAAACACAGTATGAATTGGTTTAAAGGGAATAGAAGAGGAATGAGAGCAAAACAGGAGTGAGGGATTAAGCAGTTCAGAATAAAGCATTTTCTCTTTTAAAGCTAGAGCATCTTTTTTATCTCATCATGTAGGTGGTTGTGACTTTACTGCAAAAGCTCAATTAGACATGAATGAAGATTCTTCCTGCACTGATATTGAACTGAGATGGAGTTCTCTTCCATATAAATCTATTTCACTTTAGAATTCAATATGGATAAAGCAACTTTTATAAACCTTCCAACTGAAGAAACTTAATAAGATTCTGACAACTTTATAAGTCATTGTCACCTCAGCAATATATAAATTTATAAATTGATTTTCCTTCTCTTGCCATCTAGAATAAAGATGTAGCTGAGAAAATGTTTTGAATCAGCTCCATAATGGTGTATGAGATTAAAAATATAGGCTATTTTCTTGATGTCATTAACAACTGTACTACCAACACAAATGTATTCCTTCTTATGTTGTATGCTCTGCATATATTTGCATATACTGAGCCTGTAATAACTGAAATTTACAAAAACAATGAAAGAAGAAAAATGCCACAGGTTTTGAATTTACCTCTATTACTTTTTTTTATAGGTTCAACTTGCATGGAGAAAGATAAAGCAGAAGACCTGGAGAGGATTTAGTAGAGAAATAGTAGCACTGTGAAAACAGAATCTAGACATGAGTTTTGTCTTGGCTATTTCTTTACTTGTTAAAGACAGACTTCTCTACTGAAATCTCAATGCCTCAGTTGAGCAATGACAAAATTCATCAAGGATAGCTCAAACAGACAATCCAGAATCTGAGTCAGTATTTCTTTTTTTTTTAAGTTCTAAAATATTTTTAGCAATTAGTATTTCTAATTATTAATGAAATATAGTTCTGTTACCTAACAGTATCAAAAGTTCAAAATATATAATTGTGATTTTTTATAGATTTTGAAATTTTTTGGCACAAACTATTACTCTTATGAAGTGACCTGTTTGTAGTATTTTAAAATGTGCTTTACAGAACTCATTCCTAAAATGGCTCAGATTAACTTCCAGTGTGGGCAAAAAGCAGTGTTTAAAAGTCTATGTGAGTTCTAGAACAAAGGACCAAGTGAAATAGCTACAGAAATGCAAATAATAATATTTAAGCTTTGCTCACTTGGAAATTGCAGTTGAAAACTAGGAGCTTTCATTCAACCCTTCTTATCTCTTCAATTTTATGAGTGAAACATATTGCATCAAAGTCAAAACTAGTGTTAGATTCTGCAACCACCAGTAGTTCCCTGTCTTGAGTAAGCACATTGAATCCAGGTGCAGTAATTGCAGATCTGGAGAAATAAGGAAGTACTATTAAGCTGGAGTATGACTGGTATATAATGCCGTTTGTAAACAAAACACAAGTACAGGGTGATATGTTGATTTTCAGTTATCTTTTTTACATTTTAGCCTTTTTCTTAAGGCTTATGATATTGTAGATGCTTACTGTCAAACCAGGGATTTTTTGAAGGATACAGTATACAGGACTCCAGATTCTCCATTCTCATCTAAAATAATTGTGCTTCTAGGCTTCAAGCACCAGAACTGTTTCTTTGGGGTGGCAAGTGTTAAAGTCTGTGTTAATGTCTGAAAATGTACTAGTTCTAAAATTCTTTTTCCTTTTCTATAAAAACAATTACATAATCAGCACTGTGTGTTTTTCCATATCCTTACAGACACAAGTACTTGTTCATAATGTTGGTAGAAATCTAAGAATTTGTTGCCTTGAAAAGCTCTTTTTGTTGAAGATCCAGTACAGTTCAAAGAATTTTCTTTCTCAGTCAAATAGAACAGGCTATACTGGTCTAAGTGTTTATTACCACCTCCTTTCACTCATGCCAATTAGCACCTACTAGTGAACACAAAGACAGATGGTGATTGTCAGTGAGGGCTTTATGTCAAGAATTTCCCTTTCCTAAGTAGGAGAGGTGGGGAGAGTGGGGGGAAAGGGAAGGAAAGTTGTATGAACCCTGCTTTGTGTTTTTACACAGAGGGACTCAACAAGAAATTTTATGATGTTATCATAGCTATTTCTAAAATAAGAATTCTATTTAAGCAGTATAAGGGTTCCATTCTTCATCTCATTTTAAAAATTTTGCATAATATGAGCCTAATTAGATTTAGCTCAGGTACCATGGCAAAAAAATAAAAAAGATCTACAGTATTGTGTCTAACTGCCTTCCAATTACAGGCAGTTCTGACACGTACAAAAAATTCCTGATTTCTAGATTTAGAAATGAAACTATTATTCCTACAAAAACATTATAAATTATTGCATTGCAAGTAGACTCCAGCCCACTCATGTCATGGTAATGACTGTAATGGGATCAGGAATTTATCTGCAGTAATTAACTATTGTTAATTATAATGAATAGGAACAAAAAGTATGCTACACTAAATTTACAACGTCATCTTACAGAAACTCTAAGAGATATTATCAAATGGATAAGATACAAGCATAATAAAGCTAGATTTAAGTGACACAGAATCATAATTCTTGTATCTTGACTAAACTTCAGTTAACAAATTGCTCCTATGTCTATATTTCACTGTTACAAGGATGCCTTAGTACTTTCCTATCTTCTGTGTCATCTTGATGTTTGTTCACTATTCTTTCTCCATCTGCAACTGAATTTCACTTATGAATGCAGTGATATAAGCTGTAAAATGTAAGTGTGCTTAGGTCTTTGGATAAGAATTGATATATGAAGAAATATCATTTAAATGAAACATCTCTCACTGCACTCTACATCTCAGCATTTTTTCTTCTAAATATCTAAATATTTACCTTATCTGCAAGCACAGATAGTTTGTCAGAAAATAGCCGTATGAATTAAAAGTTAAACCCTGCTAGAATTATTAAAAAATATATATCTTTAAGTAAGTTGATAGAGGCACAAAATAAAGATAATATGTATGGAGGGAATGAATCTTTAGCATGTATATAGTTAGAAAAGCTTCATCATAAGGGAGTGAATGTTGAAAAGAAGATGATCTATTCAAGATGGAAGAGAAGGAATGTTCATTACTATTTGTATTTGAGAAGACATCTATATGTAGTGCAAATATGTTGAGGAACCTCAATTATGTACTGATTACTAGTAGAGTAGAGCCTTGTAATTTGCTATTGAGTGGATATATATATATATATATTTTGCTGTGCCACTGAAGAATTCTTTAGAGTTAAATTAGTAGTATATAATTCTTAGCATATGTATGTATAAATAACCCATAGTTAGAAATGAGATTTAAAATACGTAACAGTGCCTCAAAAGTATGTGCCCCAGTTTAAAGAGTGACCTTTAGTGAGAATCTGGGAGCGTTGTTAAGTGTATAGATTGTTAAGAGCTGCCTCTGAGAAACAGCCGTGGTCAGGTTGGGAGCTTGTGGCTTAAAATTAGGGACAAGACCAATGAACGATACCTGGAGGTTGGAGTCCACTACAGGCTGCCTGACCAGAAGGAGTCTGTGGAAGAGTCCTTCTTGCTTGAGAATAACTTCCTGGTCCAGGTATTGTACAAACCGACCAGAGGTGCAACACTACTGGACCTGGTGCTCACGAAAGCAGAAGAGATCATTAAAGAGGTTAAGACAGGAAGCAGTCCTTGCTGTAGTAAACATGCTACAAAATGGCTATCTTGGAATTCCAGAGGGCAGACTTTGGACTGTTGGCTGGGAGAGTTCTTTGGGAGGCAGTCCTCCCACTGTAAGAGCAGAGCTGATCAGAAACTGCCTCATGAGACTAAATGTGTACTTGAGAAAAGCCCTGCAGAGAAGGAGTTGGGGATCCTGGAGGATGAAAAGCTGACCATCAGCAAAAAGTGTATGCTTGCAGCCCAGAAGACCGACTGTTACATCCCAGGCTGCATGAAAGGACAGGTGGTTAGCAGGGCAAGGGAGGTGCACTCTTAAGACCCCATCTGGAGTACTGTGTCCATTCCTTGGCCACTCAGCATAATAAAGACATGAAGCTGTAAATTTAGAGGTATTTTTTCCTTGGAGAAAATATTTTTCCTTGGAGGAAAGAATTTCATTTTCTTCTAAGGTAAAAGGTGTGCATAAATATCCATTGCAAACCAGACTAGACTGAGCTGTGTGTTGTTTCTAAACACTGCCACATAAATGCTTCTGTAAGCACACAGCATACTCATGTATTTACCATTTTATTCCCATTTGTAGAGTGTAAAAGACAGAAATCCCTTAGTTCAGTTTATATTGTATTCCTTCCCTTGTCAGTATTTTATGCCTTTTTTTACCCTCTCCATTATTTTAAAGGCATCTTAGAGAGCTTCTGGTCCTTCAGTGAAATATTCCAGCTTTGGAAATTTGACCTTTTATGTGTACTCTGCAGAAAAAAAGTAGATTCATAGCTTTTAAGGCCAGAAGGGACCATTCGATCATCAAACCTGACCTCCTGTATAACATAAGCAGAAGAATTTCCCCTCTATTGTGTCCAATAATTTGTCTGTAAACCATCCAGTAACAGGATGTTATATTTTATGAGTAGTTTAGAACTATGCAGGTCTCATTTTAATTTTTCACCAGTGGTTTCAGTTTATCGTCCAAATAATATTTACAACAGAAAATGTCTATATGAATATTGGCTGTGCTTTATAGAGAATGTTTACTGAATCTGAGTTTAGTTTATTAATCCACTGGTGAAGCATATGTTACTTTACATTTGAGGGGTTACAAATCTGAGTCTTTAAGTTCTCCATATCACAGACTGTGCTGCCATTAAGCTAAATCATTTAATCTGTCTCACAGGCACTCAGTTGCACACACATAATTTATCAAGTTCAAATTCAACGTTGACTTGTTAGTTGTGAACACTAAATTTTCTGCCAGAGTCAGTTTTCATAGTCCCATATAGCAAGGAAAAATGAAAAAGCAATGTTAAATCACCTGTTCATATCTATTTACATCACAAATAACTTTTATCTCTACTTTATTTAGCTTTGATATTTCAGCTGCTTAAAAGTGGATAGGAAAACATATACTGTACAAAAGCTGAGAGATATGCTATGGAAGTAACAATCTCAACACAGAAAATCAGGAATTAGAACAGTGCAGAAAATAAACAGTTTTTAAAGTCTGTGAGGGTGCACCAAGTGCTCTACTAAGTCATACTGCAAAATGATTTCTCAGAAAAGAGCAGGAATACAAACTCTCACTGAAGCTTCCAGATAAGTCAAACCTAGCTCAAAACATTAGCCAGTAAAAAATTGTTAAAGAAAAATGCAATTCCCAATCTACAGCTGTTATCTCATCTAGTAACAGGATATTATATTTTACAGGATGCTCCATTTTCAATGAAATGAATAATATCTACTCAGACTCACCTACTGGTAAATGACTACTAGAGCACAGGATGTGGAGACTTATGAAACCACTTATTTTTAACATATACCACATCATATAAATCTTATCGTTTAAATTTCATCTGCATAGAATCAGGCTTTAATATACAGGCTTCATGCTTCTCTGTGTATTATAAAAGCTCAAGAGAATGGAGAAGATTAAGAAATATGACAAAGTTTCATGGAGCTTTGCAAAGTGTAATGATGACAAGGTCAAATGAGAGGAGATTAGACACTAGGACAATCAGCAGGATGGAAAGGAGTAATTAACATGGAGAATGGATCATCTGAGACGACACAAGAAACCACAGCTGTGATAATTCAGAAAGTGTTGGACAAGCACTCTGAAGCAATGAAAAATTAGCAATGTCTTACTGGGAATGACTGCAGTGGACTGCATGGCCTCCTTCTGTCCTAAAGCATTATTGTAAAGAATTACAGTCTAATACTAAAAGAAAAAAGGGGAAGAAAAATAGGAATGTCATGATGTTAGCACCATAGACTCTAATAATAGAAAATAAATGCTAGACAGCTTGATAAGTACTTATATTTGTACTATTTGAAGGCAGAACATTGAGGAACTGGCCCAAACAGTCTGGGAAGAAGGAATTTTCAAGGATAATCTTGTCTTTCCCAGAAAACTGTGATCTAGCTTGGAGATAAATCTCTATTTCTTTGACCCCTTTTCTTTCACCCATAAAAATTAGAAAATAATGTTTCTCTTGACTTCAGGATGAAGGAATTAGAAGTGGCAGTTGAATACTTTGGATAAGTAAAGTCTCCCGTCGAAGGTACTCCTCTTATGTTATAGCTGGTTTTATTAACTAGTCCTTGATTGGACCTAATAGGCAAATTTCAAACACAAAACATTCATTTTCTGAGATGTACTATGATTTGCTAGCCTGTCACCAAGGCAATACAGAGGCAAAGTATCCCTGACAGTAAAACAATATGATACTAACCAAATTTTAAAAGGCCTTTGAGATCTTCTTATGCAACTCAATACATAAAAGGCTAGGCTGTCACCATAAATTGCGTATTGAAATCAATCTCTTGGGTTTTGAGGCTTTTTTGGGACTTTTGGATTAATATAGCCTTCAAATTAAAAGAACATGTAGCAGATTTTTAGTAACATTTATATTCTGATTTTCTTGCTTGGTACCTGTACAATAACTCTATGCAGCTCAACACCTGCTATTTTGATAATGTTTTCTTTGAGGATCAAATAGTTGTTATTACTGATGTAGAGATTCAGGTTTATAATATCTATGAATGTATGCAAATTGCATTTGTAAATTGCCCGAGAGTGGCATTCTTTGCACCTCCAGCCTCTGTATCATTTTAAAGCCAGAAGCCTGAAGGGAGGTTGTGGTGCAAAAGGGTCTGGCCTCTTCTCCCAGGCAAATAGTAGGACCCGAGGAAATGGCAAGAAGTTATACCAGAAGAGGTTTAGGTTGGATATTAGGAGAAACTTTTTCTCTCAAAGGGTGGTCAGGCACTGGAATGGCTGCCCAGGGAGGTGGTGGAGTCGCCATCCCTGGCAGTGTTCAAGAGGCGCCTGGATGAGGAGCTACGAGAGATGGTTTAGTAGCTTGTGGCACTGATAGGAATGGGAGGGTGGCTGGACTGGATGATCTTGCAGGTCGTTTCCAACCTTGTGATTCTGTGATTCTGTGATTCAGATATTGGGGTATGTTTATGTACAGGGAGTGGGTGTTGTATTCCCAGTATCTAATTTTCATGATGTAAAGTTAAGATTATGTCTGGTTTATTAAGCCTTCCTTCGTGTATTCTCCAACAAGTTGAGTTTGTACCACACAGGCATAGACATGTTGCCATAAAATAATGAAAAAAAATGAAAAAAAGTAATGGGGATTTGTTGAATCAAATATGCCTGAGCTGTTGTCTTCACAGAAAAAGTTTTGTGTGTGGATATACAAATTTCTGGCATGCTACCTTATTGCAGGTCAGGGCCATTAGCATTTTGAGTTGATATGTAACTAGTGTTCTGTAAAACTGCATTCTACCTTACTGTATGCTAACTTCCTTTTTTAGACAAGCCTGGAAAGTTTGAGATTTATTCATAAAAAGGGTATTGGAAATTCAGTTCCATCTGACTTTCTTGAGGAAAGTAAATATAACCTATGCAATTCACATTGACTTGTTCTTCACAATTCCTTTTACAATAAATGAATTACTAACAAGACTGGGTGCTGGTATCTTGTCTGCAGAGACTTCTATTTTTAAGTTTTGCTAAGCATAATTTGATTCTTGGCTTTGTAATTAAAAGAAGGTGACATTCTAAGCTCAGTTTTCACAGAATCATCAGGCATTGCAGGCAGCTGGTAAAACAAGGGAAAATTTATTTTACCTTTTCATTAAATGAGAAAAAAGAAAATTTCCCTATATATTCTTAAATATATTACATCAATTTTCTCATTCAATAGCCAAAAAAATGTACTAAGTAATCAGTCTCATGTATATCATACCTATGCATATATATCACACAGTCCAGATGATCATTTCACAGGTTATAAAAAATATCTAAATTACATTAATATTCAAGCTAGGTGAATGAATTGTTTTATAAATATTATTTTATTATAATTTCAATAGCAGTAGATAGAAATATGCAGTATATATTTTCCAAACTAAACAATATCTTTAGAAAATACTAAAGTAAGTGTATTTAAACTTACTCGGACTGATTCCCAACTATGCAACAGTAAAGTAAAAGGATACCAAATTAAACAAATAGGAAGCTGAAATAAAATTTGGGATAAAAGATACTGAAGACATAAGGCCGTTGAGACTGTTGGTTTACTCCACCTGTGTCCAGATAAAACAAACAGCCCACTGACTTCGCTTTTCTTTCAAATTCGGAACAACTGAGAAATGCATATGCCTACATGTATTTTAGCGTGAAAATATTCAAAGAGTTTATTCCATATTAAGCTAGTCGTGTGTAATGAAAAGTTGACTCTATGTTTGTTTTTCTTTGTTATTACGTTACTAAGCACACTGTACTTAGTTTTAGCAGATAAAGAAATACACTTACTTTTTCTTTCTGTTTTGGCTTTAGGAACCATTACTCAGCTGGCAGTGATCAAAGACTGATAACTGGCGTATTCCTAAAATACATCATGAGTCATGGGCTCATGTGGATGTAAATGAAAGCATATTTGCCTGTTTTCATACAAAGAAATGTATTGTTTTGCTGACACTAAAAATGTGAACTGCAAGCAAGATGTATATAATCTCTTACAGTGGAATCGCAACAATGCTTGTTTGTAAAAACAAATATCAAATGATTTCTGCAGGATTGTCCACTGCATGGAAAAGTCAGACACTGGCACAATTCTCACTAAATATAGACTAAACTCTTTCCTGCCAGTGAAGTAGGAAACACAAAGAACCAGTATTTTCTTCTCATTCACACAAACTCCATCAAATACACAGCGTAAACAGTGTAATTAATGTTGTTCTGTTTCTGTCATCAACAGTAGCAAAATACATGCAGAATGTTATGATAAATGAACTGTTATCATACTTTCTATGAAAATATTCTTTGTACAGTTAATCACAGATCTAGCAGGTTGTGCTCCAGACCTGGTTATAGGATTTCTATTTAGTCAAGTCTCTACACTAAATGTCAGCCTCTGGCTGCAACTTAGGATGAGCCAAACAGTTTTGTAGAATGAGACACTTGTGCTTATGGAAAAATATTAATACTTGAACTCCATGAGAAATAGAATTGATTTTTTCCAGTTTCTTTTTTACTGTACGAGATAGAGATGTCTTAAAAATTCAAATCCATTTTCAAGTTTGTATTAGACATGCTGTAACGTCATAAAAGCTGACCAAAATGAAGGCTTTTTAATTCTAGGACAATTCAGAAGTCAAAATTCACTTCTGTAAAAACAGATCAAAGAATGTGGTACCAAAGAGGCTTTGGTAATTTCACAATTTCCAGTTTAAAGTAAAAAAAAAAAAAAAAAAAAAAGCTTTGAAGAATAGAACAAACCTTCTGTTTTGATGTAAAAGCAAAATTCCTGTCCAGCCTTGAGATATTCTTAAAGACTTTCACCATGATACTTAATTGAAAATGAATTACTATAAAGCCATATAAAATTTTTTGTAATTTGATTGAAAACATATAGTAAAATTGTTATTCTTTTAATATAATTGTTTGATGAAATGCTAATATTGGAATTATTTTTTTCTCAAAATGGTTTTAGCTTGAAGAAATAATAAGTGCATTGACATTTTAAGGTACTGTTCTGGCTATACTTGATGTTGAAGACTGTATTCTGGAAATATACAACTGACACAGAAAAAGAGATTAAGGGTCATTTGAAAAAGGACCCCTTCCCAGTAGGAAATCTTATAAACCTCTTATAAAATTATATTTATACTGTCCTGCCTGATACTAGCAAGATGTAATGAGCAGAATTTCTGAAAGAGCTATTGTAGTCTATCTGCCAAGTGGAAAACTGTACCTCCAAAACACTAATTAGACTGTTATCATAACCTAGACAAACTATGAATCCAAACTGAACGAATCCACTGGGACTAGTAGATTGCTCCTGATCTCCTGTTTACAGAAATCTAACCCTAACGACTATTTAACAGTGCTCATTTGCTGAAATGCAGGTCCACACCACGTGTGCAGTTTAACTTCAGAAGGTACCTCCAAAAGCAGGAGTGAATTGTTGAGAGGGGAATTCTTTTCATGGCAACTGGGATCGATTAAACAGCTTGGCCAACTCAATCAGTGTGTTACACATTTACCTGTGAAAAGCGTTCTTCTTCTTGTAAATAGTATAATTAAATGAAGTTTCCTAAGTAACTTTCTATTGAAGGAGGAAATTGAGGTTCTTAAGAATGCAAGTGACTTCATATAGGTTTAGATACATATATATATGCATCTATATGTGTATATGTCATGCACACAAACATATATTTGCATTTGTAGGAGATACATATGTATGCATGCAGGAAAAAAAGAGGTAGAGAAATGTGGCAGTGCACAGACTTCAGATGAGAAAAATTGCTTTGAAAAATATTGATAGGAGCCCAAGTTAACTGATACTTTGAAGTAGACCTTTCCCATTTAATGAGCTCCCTGAAGAAGATCACAAGGCTTTTAAAATCAATAAATGCTATATTTTTATGAAAAGAAAACTAAAATGTATTACTTCTCTTTGTACAAAGGAATGTTTTAGAATTCTTTTTATCCAAGAAATGAAGAAATGTGTATTTGTGCACCAGCTTCACTGTTCCCCAAGTTTTCTCGCAGGTGGAAATTTACTTCCATACAACACTGTAATTTACTCAGTGATCTTTAAAATTCACTAAACTTTGTACACCCTTCTAGTCCCCAGGGAGTTCCTCATGTTGTTTCATTTAAATCCTGGCTGCTGTTTTTTACAGCAGCTTTATATTCTCTAAGCTCCATTTCCCCAGCCCCTCAGTTAGAAGACTTCTGTCACTGTCTGAAGTCTCTGATACTTTCTCTCTTTGCCAGGTGATTCTATCTCATCTGATCTTCATGAAACAGGAAAATATACAACCAGAAATAAATATAAAGAAAATCTCACCTGTCCAAAAGACTAAAATGTGTAAGACAGTGTTTTAGAGAATAGAAACGCTGGGAGAGGGCTGGCTTTAGATGGGTCATGAAACTTCTGAAAAACAATAAGCAAGCACTAAAATAAATCTTTGTTCAAAAGAAGACCATATTCTTTCCTACATGGGATCAAATCTTTCTTTAGACTGTTTTGGGGTTTTTTTTCAACAAAAAATACAATAAACCTGTATTCAGTCATCTGTGTTGTTTCCTCTTCATTCTTCTCATAAAATTTTCATTGCTGCTACATATACTTCCAGTGCTTTCTTCAGCAGAAAGTGATCTCAAAATTTGTCCAAAAGTCATGGACACAATGAACTTTAACAATCCTATTGTTTTTAAGCAACCAGAATAATGACTCCACAAGATTTTTCAAAAGTGGCACTGAGCCATTTGTTACGAAAGAAAGAATTATGAACTTATTATTTTCACCGAAGTTATTTCATTATGTTTATTTAAAAACAAAACAAGCAAACAGAAAATACTTTTTTTTTTTTTTTTTTTTTTTTTTTTTTTCTGAAACACAGATGCTAAGTTTATGTTGCCTGCAAAAAGATACAGAAATTGACAGCTGATGACCTCTTGATCCTGAGCCCCAAAATTGTAATTGATTACTCTGGTGGTCTGACCCAGCAGTAGCAATCCTAATTTCTCTTAACAGCATTTCAATCCCTTAATTTATGGAGAAGAAAATAACAGCAACAAAAGGCATTTTTTTCCAACAAGTATAAAATATATAGGAGTACCATACTAAAATTCAGCAGCTACTGCAGAGGCATTGCTAGAATTTTTCTCTTGTCCTCAAGATACTTTATTAGGTGGAATCATAATTTCTTCTGATAAAACATTGTTGTTTGGAATAGTGCCATGTTAATGCTGCTTGTTTAATAATGAGCAGTAATGGAGAACTTGCTAGCCTCCAAAGGAAAGTCATGGTGCTGTGATGAGTTACCCGATACAACTGATGTGCAGCAATGTTTATCCTCAATCTCTTATCCTGTGACAAGTGTGAGGTGATTTACATTTCTTTGGTACTCAACAAATATGTGATGGAAGAAGATAAGGATTATTTCAACTACTTCACATTTGCCACAAACCAAGAGAACACAAATGGAAAGTTACAACATGTTGATTGCTATTCTGTAATTTGATATCTCCGCGGGAACTTTTGCATGTGCCTAAGCCTGTAATTCCCTACCTCTTGAAATGAGATAATAGTCCTTCTCCCACCTTTCCTCTTCATCATAGATGACTGTGTATTCATCAGGCCTGAGGGTGTCTCGTATTAAGTGACTTATTTGTTGAAACTGTTTATCCTATGTTAATGAGGGAAGTTCAATTAATGCGTCTACTTGTCTACTTTACTCATTCAGATAAAAATGCAGGACTGTTGCCAGCTAAAAATGTTTCAGTTTCCAAATATTACAGATATCATCATGTGATAAATCACACACTGAACATGGGGTACACTATTTGCAGTACTTGACTCTCATGGTTTGACCATTCAACATTTTGAATTTTTGTTTAAAGCTCTAAATTCTACAGGGTCTCCTTAATGAAAAAATAAAATATAGAAATGGAAACTAGGAACTAGGTTGATTTTTCAGACAATTCTCTGTGCATAATGATGTTCTGTTATGTGCTAGGTGTACACAAAGCTGTAGCCATTTTTTGAAAGGACTTCATTTGTTCTCCGAATTCTATTTAAAGCAAAATAATTTTTGCAAATTGCAAAAACAAGTTTCACACTTCATGTATTGAATTATTAAATTTATCTGGAGAACTTCTGGAAACACTAGTGCACTTTTTTTTTTTTTTTGTGCATAAAATAGCCATTTATGCTATTATTGTAAGACTTGGTTGCTAATAAACCATTCAGAATTGAAAAGTTTTTCAGATTTAAGTCAGTAAAAGGAAATTGGCACCTAGACAAAAGACAGCTCACAAGCAGACACTTTCTGTGGTAACCTCTTCCATCAGTTCAAAAAAAGTGTAAAAGCAATGAGACCAGACAGGAAGCTTGCCACATACCATGTGCTATTCTTGGTGGAAAAATACTTTCCTGGCCTTGGCATCAAATTCTCACAGCAATAAATCTCAATCTGTGTGTGGCCAGAGAGTTCTGGCTGCAAGATTAGGATGTTTTAGGAAGACAGGTGAAAGGGCAAAATGCATGCTAGAAGCCAATTTCTCCACCAGGAAAGCATAAGAAGAATAATCTGAGAACAGATTTTCTTTACATCTACTTCAAGAAGTATACTTCCAAAACTTAAATATAATATACTTTCACACATGGGGATTGTGTATTACTAACTGTTAAGAACAGTCAGTGATTTTCACCATTAGAGTTAAATTCAGTTGTTTACAATTTTGACAGAACTAATATTTTAGGGTGAATTTCCACAGATTTGCGATAGGTTGCACATTTTCTCGGAAGGTTTCAGTCGCACCATATATAGCACATGCATATAGATTTTTGTCAGTGAATATTCATACAATTATAGATGTGTTGTGGGTTAACCCAGCAGGCAGTAAAGTACCATGTAGTTGCTCCCTCACCATCCCCTATTAGTGAAATGAAGGAAAGAATGAGATAAAGGTCTATTTACTTAGACAGACAAGGAGAAGAAAAGGAAAATAATAATAGTAATGATAATAATAAATATTTTCAAAATAAGCAATGTAAAATGCAATTTATCAACACTTGCCAACTGATTCCCAGCCAGTCTCTGAGCAGTGTCTGTCTGCCCAGAAATCTCCCATCCTTACAAGATATCATATGGTATAGAATATCCAACCCTTTGGCTAGATTAGGTCAGTTGTCCTGATTCTGTTCTCTCCCAGCTCTCTCCTTGTGCTCCCTCTTCCTCACTTGCTGGCAGGACAGTACAAGAAGTTGAAACATCTTTGTCTCTGTGCAGCCACTGCTCAGCAACTAAATCATCAGTGTGTTTTCAGCATTGCTTTTCTCCCAGAGCCAAAACATGGCCATATCAGACACTATGAAGGAGAAATCAACTTTATCTCAGATGAAACCAGGACGCTATGTTATAAAAATGTTAAATACTGATCAGTTAAACCTTGTTGAAGTTTAAGAAATTGCCAACTGAATGAGCAGCATGTGTCTGGCCCCTATGCAGACAGAATGCACCATTCCTTCCAAAATGAATTAGCATATTTCAGACTAAAACTAGGGGAAAAATGAAATTTCCCTTTCAAGATTACCCAAGCTTGAAGTTGAACACGTGGCCTATAAACAGGGGGCACATCTCTCCAGCATTGCCAAATGTGCAGTGGAAATCTAAACGAAACAGAAGAAGGCAGGGTGGCCTCTGGTAAGATGAAAAACTGAGAGAAGGTAAAATGGAATGAGCAGGACATGAAAGTTGCCACTTGAACCTTGATGAGCCAAGAGGGTTAAACTAATATTGAGGAGCACGGTTTCAGCTCTGTATCTGAGATTTGCTATCTTCTGCTGTGTTACTCAGTGGCAAAATATATGAATGCTCTTGAATCTTACCCATGCTAAGCATAACAACCTGTGACTGCATACACTTAATAACAGTTAATAGGTGGTTACCTATGGTGGTAAATGCCAGAATAAAGCTAGTTCAAACTTGTTAACAACTGAAAAAATTGTCATGTAATGGAGGTCTTGTTGTAATCATTCTGCTTCTTGAAATGTTGACACTACACATCCAAAAAAACCTGTAAATCATGAATTTTCAAAAATTATGAAATAAGAATGATCCTTTTTTGCATTTTAAATATGACGTGATCTTTAAATATAAAACTACTATGTACCAAGGGACATATCATATATATGTGCAAGATATTAACTTTACACAAGTAAACTGAGCATTAATATTTCCTGAACTACCAAGGTTTATTATTATATGTATCTTTTAAATGTATCATTAGCAGGAAAGGATGGAAGAACACATACAGGAACATTACAAACTTTTCCTGTTTAAAACTCTGTTCCTGAAGCTGAATAGGAAAGAAAACTTCCTAACAAAGCTCACTGTAGTGCAGATCCCAACTCCTTTCTTCTTCTAACTCTTGCATAAGTTTGGCTGCTGTTTAAATTTTCACAACTTTTGCTAGAACTCTTCAACTAACAGTATTTTTAATTTATTCTGTTTCTACGCATCTCTCCTCCTAACTAAGTCTTTGTAAGCCTTTCTTTCAACAGTTCGACCAATGAAGGTAATTATGAATGCTTTTCTTGCCAACTATCCAGGGGAGATGTTAAGGAAAATAAGCAAAAATAAAATGGAAAATACTTTTAGTTAAAAAGCAAACAAACAAAAACCTACACTAAGCCAACCAAAAAAAAAAAAAAAAAAAAAAAAAAAAAAAAAAAAAAGTGAAAGTAATTTCCACATCTTTTTTCCAAATTTCCAAGCATCGCATCCATGGTAGTAACAATGTTAAGAGCTATTTGGAGGTGATGAATGTCTCTGTACCACTCTTTTTCTCAAATGTTAGGAATATTTTAAACAGAAAAAAAAATCTTGGTTCACTGTCAGTCTGTCTATATGCTGTTGTATACTTAATCAGGCTTCCTTCCAAGGTTATTTCTTTCTTATCTGGTAACTAGTTCTTTCCATGTGCAGTTTAATTTCATCACTTAATGCCTTTTCTTTTTAATAATCTATGTTCACTTGCTCTTCAAAATCATTTGTAACTTTCTGGATTTTTTCCATTAAGAGTTGTTTTACTATTTTTCTTATTCATGCATTTCTCTACTTCAGTAATCCCTTTATTTATTTTATGACTTCATAAAAAAGTTGTTGATTCCTCTTTTGCTTTGACCGCATTGATAGTCTTTCCCTACTCACAATTATCCACTCTTCCTCAAGAATTATTTACGAGTAGGAATTTATTCATGTTTTAGATCAGCAGCTTATACTTACTGAACTTTTCCTCTGCCTCAGTTGCAGGTATTTATTAGGACACACTGCAGCCATTACATTGATGTAAAAGCCCCTTGAATAAGATAATTCTAAGTTTAACAACATTTTCCAAATTTTGTTATTTGGCTTGCCCTTTGCCAGAAATGAAAGACGCAGTTATAAACAACAACAAATTGCACTGTCTTATTTCAGTTCCACTGTCTTATTCAATTCCAATTTTTTTTTTTTTTCCTAAAGTCAGGAGAGAATTGATGTAATGAAGTTCCTACATACTCCCTAGAAAGTATCTAGCTTCAGCAGCTTCTTTTTTTTCACAGACTTACGAAGTACTGCTTGGTTTGTAATTCATGTTTTTGCACTAAGTGCACTAAAAGCATATGTATTTGAGCTGAAATACACATAAGATGTACTGTCATACATAACTTGAATTGAGAAAAAATAGCTTTCCAAAGCACAGATTCTTTATAAAATATTTAAAACATCATACAGTGATACTGATGCACTGCTTCTATACATGTATATGTAACTGTATGTAATATATATACTGTATGAAAATGTTAGTGCTGAAGTTCATATCAGTTATGTGTTAAAAACTATACTGCTTAATATTTGTGTATTGGGGGCTTAAATACAAATCCCACTGGAATGCAAAAAGGTAGCTAATGAGAAAATGTTAATGAATTGCACTGTACAGATTGATGGCCTTACTTTGCATTTGCATTACATGACAGTGAACTTAACTGAGATAAGACTATTATGCTTTCATGAAAGCATAAGAAAATGTGATTTTCTTACGAAAAAGAGAGAAAAAGAAATTATAAGTTATCAACTTTCTCTCTGTGTGTTAAATTTTATCCTTCATTCTAACATGAAATAATATCCAACCTCCTTTTTATAGTTGTAACATTCATAAGATTTTACAAAACTGCACTATGTTACATGATGGAGTGATTTCGCAGTGAGAAGTTAATTTGTTGCTGTGGAGTGTGCTTTGAAATAGTAGCTGCTAGAGCAAAATGAGGACATGGTGATCAGTAAGTAAGGGCAACATAATTTGGCAGAAGATAAACCCCCCTTGTGTTCCAATTTTTCCTCGGATAGCAGAGGAGGTGAGGAGCTGTGCTTAGATGCTAAATGATGCTCAATCCAGTGCTGAAAGTCCAGTGGTGTTCAGTATACAGTGCACTGCCCAAGTCATCTACTGGCATACAAATGGACTCCCATTACCACTCTTAACAGCTCAGGCAACACCCAGACTAAGAACTATTACGGCTAGGTTAGTGAAGAGTACAGTTTATTAAAAAAATACCACAGTTACGGATTCACAAATAGCACACTGCTGAATTCATCTAGCAGAGTCCAAATGGGCTGTTATGAATACTCTTAAAGGGTTTGCTCCGTGCCCAGATTAAGAACTCTCATGACTAGACTGATGAATAGTGTTTTTATTAAAAGAATAGATTGGAGTTTCTTTTGGATTGCTGATGATAAATACATGGTCTGTAAAGCACGTGAGTTTAACTAAAAATTTGAATAATATAGCTGACTACAAATGCATTAAGTTATAAACAACTGTATTGAAGTTTCTGAGTTTCCTGGGAAAGGACTCAGGTGTGCAAGTCTTACCCAATAGACATTCCTATGGGTAGAAGAGAAGCTAGTCAGTTAACTGGTCCCAGAAGTCAGAGGTGGTCTGTGTCTGACATCCGGTGGTATCCTCCCTTACATCATTCCTCTCTTAAGCCATTTTAATAGTATTTTCTATTTTTCAAGCAGAGCTTTAGTGATGGTAGTCATACATACCTTTATTTATGATTGATGTAAAATTATCTCACCTTGCTTTTGAAGGTATAAGAAAAATTCAGAGCACAGACTTAGTGAGGGATGGTTGCACCTTGGAGGCAGGTAGCTTTTGGGATTGAGGTGTATTTCAGTGTTATGAGTGTATAATGAACGTATAATGAGCAAAGTACACCCGAAGGACCATACTTTGTCAAGAGATGGCAGACTGTTGACCCAGGATAGCAAATACATAGTTTATCAGTTCCATAGTACCATCAAGTTCTCATCTATCACAGTGTGGCTACTAGTCTTTACTCCACTCCCTGTGCTATTTCTCTTAGAGTTATCACATCAAACTCCTTTGATGTTGCCAACAACTAAGGTTGCCTAGGGAACTTCTGTGGAACGGGTGCCTTGCTTATCAGCTACACTCTGCTCTTGCACCCCTGTGAACAATGCTGTACCTTAATTTCCAAGTCACCTGTAGCAATTATCCCACATAAGTCCTTTGTGAGGCCTATTTTCCTTGTGTAACAGTGACACAGCAGAAAATCAACAGGACACAAAGCATTCAGCATATATTGAAATTTAAAGTACTCTTAAATGTTGAAGCATATCTCCTGAGTAGCAGTCTGTCAAGGGTATACCAAATCTGTTTTTCACTTTTCTGTCATTTTAACAGATTTTCAAATAGTTTTCTTGGGCTCAATCATTTTTATGACATTTAACATTGTCAGTATAATTAGTTTAAAAGATCATTTAGTGATAGATGATTAATATGTTGGCAAAACTTTCATTATTCAAACAAAAAATAAAAGATTCTTTCATTGTACCATTAGGTTTTATCAAAGGATAAAGCTGATATTAAAGAGAAGATCCTATAGAACAGAGAAGTCACCATTATACTATCTTTTACATCAAATCCAAATTTTTTTTCTCTTTAAAATAAGGATATTGCAGCATATCTGTATGTAAGATGAAGTAAACAGTACAGAAGCTCTACTGATAATAGAGAATAGAAATAAAAAGAATACATTAGATTAGAATAATGTACTGTTTGATATGAAGGCTGTAATTACAGATCACACACCCTGACAAGGCAAGCCATCAAACTACCTGTGACAAAATGTGTGTTTACATTCTGCTGTTGACCGTGAAGGGCAATTATTACTTTATAAATTCAACTAAGTGCAATACCAGAGGAAAAAAATACTTGTAAAATACATATTAGATTTTATGATTAAAGTCTTATCACTATAAATGAAAATACCCAGTAACATGAAAAAGAAGCATGACAACTCATAAACCCCAGTAACTTCATGTGAACAGGGAACCCTAATCCCCCTCATCCTGGGATTGCCCACGGAAAATTGTGAGTATTACTCTTGGTAGGGAGTTCATCCACAGACAAGAACACTCTTTTGCAGTGCACATTGCAGATTGAATGGGGTTAGAGGGCTTGTTACGGAATGTTGTGTGAAGCATATTTTGAGATTGTGTAAAATTTAATGTGGGATGCTTGAATGGAATTATGCAAATGTGCGAGAAACTGTGGAATATTTTGGAGAAGGACCAAAATTATGGAAAAGAATGCACTGAGGTGTTTTGAGAATCACTGAGGGAAAAGGGGAAAAATAAAGTCAGAGAACTGAAAATAAATGACTGAGCTCTGCACCTGATCGTAACAGTGTATATTATCTTCCTAATAAATCCTGTCTGCAACGATCTATTTTGTGATCTATTGTGCTTACTGTTCTGAGTGGGCATGTGTAAAAGCTAGTGAATTTCAAGCTGGATGGGTGACAAATATGATAATCAGCCAGAGTTCTAGCATTTGTATATCTAAATTATCAGGAAATGGGGATTCTATTGGTCATCTCCATCATTTGGACAAGAGAAGACTCCAGGAAGACCTCATTCTGGCCTTCCAATACTTGAAGGGAGAATATAAACTTGAGGGGGAATGGCTGTTTACCAGAGTGGATGGGGATAGGACAAAGGGGAATGGTTTTAAACTGAGGTGGGCTGTTTAGGTTAGATATTATCTGTGTTTTTTAGACAGAGGTTGGTGATGTAATGGAACAGGTTGTGGATACTCCATCCCTGGATGCATTTAAGGCCAGGCTGGATGTGGCTCTGGGCAGCCTGGCCTGGTGGTGACCCTGCCTGTGGCAGAGAGATTGAAACTAGAGGTTTCAACCTAGTTCTAGATCTTTATTGTACTTTTCAACCCAGGCCATTCTATGATTCTATGATCTACTGGATGAGCCATCTAAGACTGCTGTGGAATGATATGTATTTCATAGCCACATGTGTGGAATTATCTATTGAGAATTCATGTTCAACTGAACCTTAGAACATGAAGCTACAGAAGTTTCACATTCGTTGAACTAGAACATTTAAGAATATTTTTAAACCTTTACAGCTTGAAATAATGACTCACTAGCACAGTATGTTTCTAGCAGACACCCACATTCAGAATCATATGCTCCATTTTAATATCCTCACCCTCCCTCTCCACCCACATAATATAGTTAGAGGAATCCCTTGGAAGTCCTCTCTACAAAATTATAACATGTCTTCTACCAGAAGACTTTAATTTTATATTGCAAAACTGTCCTAAAAGGATGTAAAAGCTCTTATGATGTATACTTGAATAGAAATTTTGAAAAGAGAATCAGGAGTGTCTCTACCATAACAAACCAGTTGTGTATTGCATTGGCTGTCATCCATGAAAATTGTTGAGAGGAGAAAATGTTTCTCAAATTGAAAATACGAAAAATTTGAGTGTACCCGGCATTTTCAGAAATCATTCCTATGTAAACACTGAACTCTATTTTCATAATTCTATTAAATTTTTGAGACTTAAATAGAAAATGCCATTTTACCTGAAGTTGATGACACATTTACTGTCTTTTTAGATTTTCAGCAAAAAAAGTGGGAAAATCTCTAATTATACATACTAGACATAGAACAGCTTCTTACTAAATTATGACAGATGTAGTCAGATGTAAACTATGACCTCATTTATTACGATTCATTTTGGGATGAATTAATTACATTCAGCCCCAAATCCAAGCAAAACAATTATGCAACTATCCACAAATGTACCCTGAAACATATACCAGTCAACAGCAGCTCACTCAGTGGTCAGGAGCTCCCAAAAGATAACACATACCTCACCTCGTAGCCTGGAGAGAAGTGAGTGCAACTGCATTCCATGGATTTGCCAGCATAGATCATCCTTCAGCTCTAGGCAATGTAAAAGCTAATTTTACTACTAGAACTTCATGATATGCTTAAACTGAGCATATCCACTGAGAATCAAAATCTTTTTTCATGCAAATGATAATTACTAATCATTCAATTAACAAAAATTAATCACTTGTGAAAATATTTAAGTATATGCTTTCGTCTGTTTGGAAATAATTAGTTGTGTGGATAATGAAATGTTTTAATATATTATTTCAATCAGAATAAAATTCTCAGATTTTGCAGTGCTTAAGCTAGCTGATACAGGAGTGACTCCCAAATCCAAATGTGAAAGTATTGATTCTAATATGCATTTGGATTATGTTCTTGAGCATTTTCATATTTAATATCTTGAGACTTACTTATAAATGAATTACAAAAATCTAGCTTAATCCAAAATCATGATTGGAAGTATTGAGTTGGAATTGCAGGAAATTCTCTTTCTATCCAACTTTTACACTGTATAATATATATACAGTGTATATATACAGTATATATATATATGTACAGAATATAGCAAATTAATACTGTGTCTGATAAAGTACTAAATAGTATTTCAGGTTAAAATACTGTTGTGGCAGGAATCATTATGAATTCCTGATTAGGTGTTTGCGAAACCGAAGTAGCAGTATATTATATCTATTTTCCAAAGTTTCAGATTAGACTTATTGTGACAACCATGGGGTCCCTTAAAAACTCACCTACTGAATCTTAGTGGAAAGTATTCAGGCACTGGTAGAAAAACAAGACTCCAAGACAGACTTTAGTAGACAGGAAACACCATTGTGTGTTAATGTTAGTAGTACTTTATAAACTCATCAGATATACTGCAAAAACAGAAATTGGATCAAGTTAATGACTTATAACAAAGTCCAGACTTTCTTTTCCTTTTTAAGTTTCAGAGCTAGAGCATCTTTTTACTCTGGATGTACACTGTGGGATCTGTCAAAAAGAGAAGATGTGTTCTATAAGCCATGGGAAAATGTCAAAAAAGGAAAAACTCCCCCCAAAAATAGAAATCTACATGAAAATGCAATACAGTAAATCTGCATTGGTGAAAAAATATGTATAGTTTGTATGTAAAGTCTTTTTTATTCTTACAGTAACAGCTCAAGACTGAGTGAAAGCAGGAACTGATTCACAGTAAACATATATAGAAATTTGCAAGCTTAAGCTGTCACAGGATAGTGAAGTTTTACTTTTCCTCGTATTTTGTTTAATGTAATGCAGTACTCTTTACATCAACCTCTGTTCTTTCTACATGCAGTAAAACAATAGCATTTTAGGTATTATTAAACGTAGCACTATATCAAATCATTTATAGCAATATCAAGTCAAAATTATTTACTAAAACCTCTCAGAAAACAGCACTGAAAGTTGTAGACCTGTAAAGTACCATAAGTGAAGTCATAAAGTGACAATCACAATTGCTGGATCTTCTGAAAACATAGCACTAGAACTGCAGTCGTTTATTTGAGAAACAATGAGAACTAAAGCAAGGCTCTGAGATGTTTCTGTCCCTTAGACTGTTTGTTTACAGTTTTAGAAGTGACAGCTTAAAGAAGAGGCAAAGAATGTAACACATTTTTCTAGTTTCCAATCTAAGTGCTTCTGCTAGTTCTTGTAGGTAAGGATAAATCCAGAAGACAACAATCTCACTGATTTCAGGGCTAAACTAATACCAAATTACAAAAACAAACAAACAAACAAACAAAACAAAACAAAAACAGAAAAAAAAGAAGCAGGTGGCTCTGCTCCGCAATTTTTAAGTATAAAAAATTTTGGCACCTTTTAGATTTTAATGGAAAGATAGAGAATGCTCTGGTATTAAATAAATAAATACATACGTACATACATTGCCTTCATCTGTTACTATTTAATGCAATGATTATGTTTACATTCATTTATGCACTCACACTGAAAATCTAGAAAAGTCAACAGAAAAGTTTGGCTACCGTGTCTGTCACTATGGAAAAAAGCTAAATGCAAACTGAGATTCACAAAGGATTCACAAAGCATTACTGATAGTTTGATAGTTCTGATAGCTTTCTACATGTAAATTATGTCTAGTAGATTTTGACATACATTATGATGCAGAATCCACATATACTATTTTCACATCAGTAAAAGTGCATTATTACTATTTCCTCATATTAGCCAGAATTTCACATAAAGTTGCATCTGAGTGAGACTTCAGTATTACAAAGCTTTTGTTTCCAATTATACTTGAAGTGATGTTGTTAAATGTAACATGACTGAACGGATCCACGTGAGAGAAAACCGAGACACCTGGATAGAGCTAAAAATCTACAAAACATTTAGATCAACTGCAGTAACAGTTAATGTAGCCACCTTTGGAGGACATAGAAGTTGAAAAACAAAAACGGATGACAAAAAGTATGTATCAACAATTTAGAATGTCTTAGCTTTTGATAAATACAGTGTATTTCATGAAATATTCATCAAATATAAAAATATCTTTAAACTCCAGCTGTAAATGTACTCATTGCAAATTTTGGCAATGACTTGAGGAGGTCTAGGATCTAGACCTAACAATTCTGTGAACAGGAATGTGAAAGGATTGGAAAATTAAATAAAATGACTCTTCTAGGAAATCTTTAGAAGTTTTTGAATTGCTCATATATATTTAACAAAATAGAAGTTTAAATATAATTTCAGAGTTGTATATGATAGAAGATACAGTACTTGATTAGATCTAAGCTCCAGAATTTCATTTCCTGTTTTGAAAAGAGAAAATACTACATTAATTTGAAACTACTTTTGCAACAGCAAGTACTGGAACAGACATGCCCATAGTTAAACTGTTTGCTAAAATAATAATAAAATAATAATAGTTGTAATTATAAAAAACATCTTTCTATCAATGCTTTGGAAGCAAGTTCAGTAAGAAGCAAAGCATAGTTCTGCAGCTGGGGAGGAGCAACTCTACCGGGTGAACTGATCCAGTGCCAGAGGACAACTCTTCTGCATGGGACATCAGCTGTCACCAGCGTCTTCACAGCACAGGGCAGCAGAAGATCTAAAGTCATTCCCTCTCCTATGTGTACCCATTACTACATGCATAAAAACAGCCCAAGAACTCTGGCCATCAATTACAGAGTCTTGTCCAAGTATACTTCTGGCTTTTAACTAATTGATTCTGATAGGTCTTGATGATGTGAGAAGATTGAGAGGATTTGAAGTATTGCTTTCCCCGGAAAAGAGCTAAAGCTGATCTCATATGTACAAGCATAGTATTACTGGCATTCTGAAAAGGTTTTGGTAAAGACTGGAGAAATATGCAACTGAGACATCTGAAGGAATTAGATAGCAGAAACCACTCTCCTCTAAAGGGGGGACAAAATGGCGGAAATTCAAGGTCTGGAAAAATAGATTTATCTAACATGCAATACCTCCTTCAACTTCCTTCTGGGTAAGAACAGTACCTTGATATGATAGAGGATGTAACTACATCTCTGCTTTGTTGTCTGATAAAATCACACAAAATTGCTGTGCTTGAAATCACACTAGTGGAAGAATATATAATAGAATATGAATAGGGTTCTTTTCTTCTTCTTCTTCTTCTTCTTCTTCTTCTTCTTCTTCTTCTTCTTCTTCTGAGTTGGAGAGTTGTTTACCACCAATACAAAGAAGCTGGAAATACCTCATACTCTATACCTTAACTTAGAAATTGTGATAGATCACATCATTCTACCTGGTAATCTGTTTCCAGTTTAACAAAATACAGTGTCAAGCTGGCTTACTTTGAAAAATCTTCCCAGCTCCATGCTTAAAGTTAGGGCTTTGATTAAGTACTTTGATGACTCAAAGTCAAATGACAGTCTCAAAGCCAAAACAATCTTGACAAACTTTTTTTTATCCTAATTTATTAGCCAATAAGAACTTATCAAGATTTCATGACACAAAGTCATACAATAAAAAGCCAAAAGTGTATTTTGCAGATCATGCATCATCCTTACACTAATTTTCATTAGCCTTTTAACACTTAATTAGCTACTATCTACTATGTCAAAAAGCATTAAAAGCTACCATTAAATGGCTTTTTATTTATTCATTTTCAGCTTGAGAGGTGGAGGGGCCTGTTTTTTTGAAGGCTTTATTTCAAAGAATGTTAAAGACAATTTTAAAATGTTTCACCTGCTGTAGAGCTCTTGAGGGCCAATAGAGTGTAAACTTTCTTGCTGTGATTTATTTATACAAGGTAGGAGTATTTTAAAGTCATTGTTTATCTGCATGCTCACACTGTATTTTTCCCTTTATTCCACAGCTTTATTCCATACCTGAGACTACTTGTTATTTTCTGTTTGTTTTTCAAGTTGACAGTAAGAAAGACAGTAGTCTAGTTGGAGACCAAATGGAACAGGTTAGAAAAAGAAGACTCTTACATAGCAAAAGCACAGTACTTATGTCCTATTTATATCATCCTTCCATCCCCAGTTAGCTGTAGATGATTTCACTTGGGATGTCTTCCTGAAGAACACTTGTGAGAAGATAGGGAGATAAGCATAGTATCTTTGGTTTCTTTTAGTCAAGTAAATAGCTGTAGGCTTAACTGACAGAAGATAGATGACAAACACCTTTCATTTTTACTTGTTTTCAGTCTTCTATCTTCACAGTTCCTTTTTAATGTTAGGAATTTCTGAGTGGATTTTTAGAATGGAGAGGAAAATAATTTTGTCTGAAGAGGTGCTAACTTATTTTTTGTGTCCTTTCCCTACTGTTCTGAAGGTATTCCATGGTCTATCAACCATTCAAAACTCCACACAAATGATATGGTTACACAGGAGAGCTTAGTGATCTGAATCCTGAGAAGTGTTTAAATTCTTCATCCTTGCTTTCGAAGGTTTCAGGCTCAATTTGTAACAAGTGAAATCTACTTGACATAACGATAAAAATAAATGTATCTTTTTAAATTCAAGTGAGTTAGGCAAAAGAAGCAGAAGAGTGAGATGAATTGAGTCCTGCCTTATAATACATGAGGAAAACAATCTCTTTTGCTTAGTGCATAGATTTAGCAAATAGTATTACATTGGTACATTTGATACAATAATATAAAGTCTTGATTTTACATACAGGGCCAAGAGAAGTTCTTTTGCTCATAAAAGAAAAAATAATGCAAAATATGGAAGCCATTAAGTAGTAATAGACTCATGACAATGCTTTGGAATCTTTTGGTTATTTTAAGTATTGCTACATTATTCTTTTCTGAAGTATCTTTTTGGGACTTAAGCACAGGAATATTAGTAGAGAAATGCTACTATGTTTTAGTTGTGGAAAGATATCAAATGAAGTAATTGAATAATCGTGTACAGTACTGTCATTTGGGCTGCTCTGTCCAAATAATCATCCAAAGAGTAAGATAAAAGTTCAGTTTTAAAGATTCAGAGATTGGAATTCTTGCCCTGGAACAGCAAAGCAATGAAGCATGGTTGCTCAGTGCATGGGAGAGCTCCCTTGGAAGTCAGTGAACTTTAAGCTATACAGGTATTAAAATGCTCTTCTGTAGTACCTGCCATCCTACAGGATAGCTGCATCAAGCAACTGCATTTCAGAGTGCACTTGCCTCTGGAGTTGGCTTTAATAATGTGATCTGCTAGAAGACACTGGCATGTGACAGCTGTAATCCACTGCAAGATCATATGGTGAAAACTGACTTTAGTGGCAGGTGAATGTACTGACGGTTCAGTTCTGCTCTATTATAGTCACAGTAGTGTGCACATGCTGTTTCAATAAGCATCACCCAAGTCACGTATACTTAGCACTGCAACCTCATTTGACTTCCAGCACAGGCTAAGTTAATTCATGAGCTGTATTTAAGTTCAGGTGAAGTTTGTGAAACTGAGCATGCTGTCAAAGCAAACTCCATACTAAAGATATCTTCCTGAAATTACAACAGATTCTTGAAGAAAGTTTTACTAGCTCATTAAAATCTTTACATCCATGTGCTCCTACAATTTCTGTCTGTTTGTAATCTTCATCAAATCATTTCTCTGCATCTTTCACAATCTGACTAATCTTTAGCATGACTAAAAGTAGAAAAAAGTCCATTTGTGCTTCACAGCTCTTGAGAGAAACTTAATCTCTCTATCGGCACTGGCATGTGAGTTGCACTATATACATTATCTCTGCTGTGAAGCGCTTCTCTCATTCCTTCAGGACAGTTTCTTTATGAGCATCTGAGAACCTCACAGAACACATATAAACCAAAAAGCAGATGTTCTTAGTAAATCACTGAGAGGCTCACATTAAAAATTAGCCACCTGTGTATTTATCTTTTCCTTTCTAAGTATCAATAAATTATTTAGAACATTAAAATGTCTTTTTAAATTTATCAGTATGTTATTCATAGCTCTTTCCATTCTGGTTTTCCAGAAATAAAAATCGTCGTAGAACTCCTCAAATATGTTTTTAATTAATCACAAACAACATAATCTCTGGCTTCAGTAACAAAATTTCTGTCAAAAGCAGTGAACAACAAAACTTTAAAAGAAACAAGTTATTCAAGTTTCATTAGCTTTATCATTTGTCCATTTCTTCAAAACAGCAGAAGTTGCCTGTCAAATATGCAGGTTCAAAGAAGTCTTGATATATTCCATCCCCTTAAGGACAGATTGAAACTGATAGGAATGCTACCTGCATATTCTAGTAATTTCCACTTTGTTTTTAAAAGTGATTCATAAATCATTAAAAACACAAAACCTATTATTTTCTTTTAATGGGTGCTAACTTGCAGAAAGATAATTTTGCAATCATTTCTTTCTGCTTAGAATCTTGTTTAACAACTGAAATACCTGACATTCAATAACAGTCAAATCTAGTGTCTATTGTATTTTTTGTCCTCTGTTTCTTATACCTTGGCATCACTAAGCTAACTGGGAGCTTTTTGAACATTGCTTATACTTAGGAAAACTTTCTCAGATAGTTAAAACTATGAAATTAAGCATTTCTGAACACACATGCATCTGGAGATCAAAGAAATGATCTTTGCACTTCGTCAAAATTTGACATTAGGTACTAAAAATGGTGGTAGCTTTTAAAGTTCTTAACATTTAATCCTGCTACATCTGCAACTAATCCACTGACTCCCAACTGTACATGTGAGATGGGGGATCAAATAATAGTTTGAAGATCACCTGGTCCTCATAAAAGCCTCCTAGATACTTTGTTGAGGGGAAGAGGCAGGCAGGGCAAGGCAAGGCAAGGCAAGGCAAGCTATGGCATGACAAAGCACAGCGCTGTCAAGAGACCTTGGCTTGATGGCGGGACTTTAAACTTTGTACCACGTAAGTATGGCTTGATGGAGCACATACAGAATCACAGAATCATGGAATCACAAGGGTTGGAAAGGACCTCTAGAGATCATTGAGTCCAACCTCCCTGCTAACGCAGGTGCTCTACAATAGTTAGGACAGATGGGCATCCAGATGGACCTTGAATATCTCCACAGAAGAGACTCCACAGCCTCTCTGTGCAACCAGTTCCATTGCTCCATCACCGTTATCATAAAAAGATTCTTCTGCATGTTTTTATGGAATTTTCTATGTTCAAATTTTAGTCCATTACTCTTTGTCCTGTCACTACACACCATCAAGAAGAGCCTGGCCTCATCCATTTCCCTCCCACCTCCCTTTGGTTATTTAGAAATATTAAGTGGATTGCCCCTCAGTCTTCTTTTTCCCAGGTAGAACAGACCCAGGTTATTCAGCCTTTGCTCATTCAGGAGATGCTCCAGACTCTTAATCATCTTTGTGGCCCTCTGCTGGACTTCTTCTAGGAGATCCCTGCCTTTTTTGAACTGGACACATTATCATAAATGTGGCCTCTCTAGGGCAGAATAGAGGAGGAGAATCACCTACCTCAACCTTCTGGCCATGCTGTCTGTAATGCACCACAGAACATCATTGGTCTTCTTGGCTACAAGGACACACTGCTGACTCATGGCCAACCTATCGTCCACCAGGACACCCAGGTCCTTCTCTGCAGAGCTCTTCTCCAGCAGATCATGCCCAAACCAGTACTGATACATGCAAACTTACAGTTAGTTGTTAGGTTTTTTGCATTCTTTTTTTCTGTTTTTCAGCCTCATATTTTTCATAAGCAGATTCCAAAATCACTACCAATAATTAGGTCAATATAAAACTGGGTTCCTGCTCTGATTCATTCTCTCTCTCTCTTTTTTTTTTTTTTTTTTTCCACAGTAAAAGGTGATTAGTTTTGTTAGTAAAGTTAGATGATTAAAAATGTATACAAGGTAGAATTTTCCCTGGTAATAAAGGACTTCAGCCTCAGCTTCATGATTTGGAGATGTAGTAAACACTCTGAGAAGGAAATTGTATCTTGTCAAGGAAATGATATTCGTTTTCTCCTGCTGGAAAAAGAAAGTCTTGACAGAGCTCATAGCTTTGAATTCTAAGATGAGACAGGTCCCTTAACTCTGTGTGCAGGGTAAATGTTAAACCACCATATGCTTCTTTATCGCTTCTGACTGTTCGACTTCCTGAACACAGAGCTACCTGCAAAATCCCTGCTGGAATGCACAGTAGCCTCATGCAGAAGCTTATGAGACTCCACGTCTAAACAGAGTACATAAGTGTTCAGGGAAAGAGTTACCTAAAATCTGGCTGAGACTTCACTGTTATCATGTTACATAATTGTCTTAATGCTCGTATATAACTTGATAGCTCCTCTCCATTTCTAAAGTTAAGAAAGGATAATAATGTATTGACACAAAAAGGGAACATGAATGGAGAATGAAAATAAAACGCATTACTTAAAATCAGCTTAGTCTTGATTGATGTTCCTGGAGGAAGATACACAACACAGCTGTAAGAAGTGAAATGGAGATGCTGAGGTTTGTATGTAAAATAAACTAACTAACTAACCCATGCTGTTCGATATCAGATGAAGTCACACATTATGACCTGGTTTGGCCAGCAGCATTAGTGAATAAAAACAGAAACTCTATCAAAACCAGATGATACTTGAGGGTTTAACTATCATAAGCATAATACCTTTGGAAGTGAGTACTGTGAACAAGGTATTGTGAATTCATCTTCTTTTTTGACTATAACCAAAATGCCCTAAAGGAAGAGTAAAATGTAAACCGTAGTCAAATAAAGGTGAAGAGTGATACATAAGGGAGAAGAAGAAAAAAAAAAAAAAAGAGGAGGAGAAAGAAATCCAACCTTTGTTGCTATGTTACTAGTCTTTGGAGCAAGATCATGCACACATGGAAATCAATGTCAGTTCTGCTTTTTTAGTTTTCCTCCTGTGTCATAACTCTCGTAGTTCTTGGCTGGGAAACAGATGATAACAGAGCCAAGTCTTAATAAAATCTGAGTGGGGTGCTACAGCTGAACAGAGAATATTTTGAGTAAAGAGATTTAGTAATTGTTTTTAGCAGGATTTTTAGACATCTATTAATTGTGTGCTGGAGCTTGGGAGTGCGTTAGGGCACTTGGATGTGTGGCATGGAAACCAAGAGAGCTTCTGGAGACACTGTAGCTGAAGGGATATGTTTCTGAGGCATTACCTCTTCTATCTGCAGCAAGGAGCAAGGCAGAGAAAAAGCAGCGCTGCAGTATAAGATCTGTATGTCAGGAACACAGCTTCATTATATTAAAATCTGCTGAGAGAACAAAATAATCCTGACCCTGAAGTGTTGCAGTGCAAGGGAAAAGCACAAGAAATGCATGGGATCTCAAAGAGGATATGTGAGGATATGTTTTCATTCAGAGTCATTCAGGAATCACTTTTTCCATCTCGGAGAAATAATGAAATTCCAAAAGGGAGTAAGAGCTAAGTACATTTAAATTAAAATCTGTGCAACAAAGAAACTGCCCCCCCCCCCCCCCCAGCTAACATCTAAGAAATAGTGAAAGCATGCAGTTTTGCTTATTTCCTCTTGCTTGTAAATGAGTGAGTCTGGGGGTGGGCCACTACAATGATTCAGAGATTGGAGGATATAATGAGTGAGAAGAAGCTCAGAGAGCAGCACTTGTTTCAGCATTAGGAATAGACAGAAAGGATATCTTATTTTAATCTTGAGCTATGCAGTTTAAAATTATCTTGGCTTTGAGTGTTGGGGCTGACCTGATAAACTTCAATGGGTCTTTCCAATCTTTGATTAAATGCCTGTAGGAGCAATAGTTGGAAACTGTCATAAATAGGATTATGCAAAAAGTATTCTATTCAATGAACTTGATATAAATCACCAAGCATCATGATCCTCTGAAAATCAGATCTGCCAACACTGATGTGACACAATTTGGGAAGGAAGACGAAAAAGCCATAACTTATATTTGACAATACGTCTGAAGGGCAACAGGAAAAGCCAGCAGTTTAGTTTCAAGCAGTCACAAATAATAGTCAAGTTAGCTGTTCAAAAACAAAGCAAAGCAAAACAAAACAAAACAACAGAGACTATGCCCTCCTTTCCAAAACAAATTCACAGAACTCTTATTGCATAAGCATTTTATTTAGTTACTTGTCCTCCTACAAATTAATCTCAAACCTTTTGCATGTAAATAGATTCAGAATACTTTTTGATGTACTAAAACATGAGGGGAATACAGAAAAGATGAGAAGTGGATTTTGTATCTTCCCAAATTGAATCTCTGGAGATATTCCTCAAAACATGTACTTCAGATATGAAACATCAGCATACATCTTTTTGGGTAGACATAACAGTAATAAATCACAGTGACATTTTCTATTTTGCTCAGATCAAACCCAACAGTTTCCAAGGCCTTTAAGATACACAGGATATTCACTCAGAGCTAAATCCTGCTCTTCTTCCTGAAGTCTTATGTCTGAATGGGATTTTATGAGATATTTTTGCTAAGGAAAGCGAATCTCTACTTGATTAAATTGTAGAAAGACAACTGAATCACTTAGTCGTCTCTACCGAAAGTTTTCTCCCATAGGGGTAGTACCAAGGCATAGACACTTCCAGTTTAATTAATGTCGTTTCATGTTGTAGACTGGAAATTATATGTCTGTATATTATGTCTATATATATTTTCTTCTCTATGTCTGTATTCCTAGGTCATTTTGAAAGCAGTGCCTCAAGTATAACTCCATGGAAACTGCAACAGGTAGAAAGGCCATAATAACATGGTTTGATGCAGCAAACTCTCAGCTGCAAAATACTGTGGTTTGGTTTTTTTTTAATGTATAGTCACCATAAATAGTTGTGAATTTTTGCCAGTGATGAACAAGAGCTTCAATACTATGCTCGTAAAAATCTGTATGGCCATCTGGTACATGACTTGTCTTTCACATCACTTTTGCCACTTCTGAATCACATCCCCTATCACATCCAATGCTCACATCCACTGTTTGATCTCCATAAATATTCAGCAAGCATCAATAAATGTCAAAGGGACATAGAATCATAGAATCACAAGGTTGAAAAGGACCTACATGGTCAACTAGTCCAACCATCCTCCTATCACCATTATTGCCACTAAGCTACTAATTTTTTCCGCATGAAGGAATTAAATGACACATCTTTGCTTCATATGCTTTTCTATGTTAGACATCATTCTATTAGACTGCCCTTCTGCTGCTTTCTGTCACACGGCAACAAAATGTAATGGAATATTGGCAGGAAGATTCAGCTACCAACATCCATCTCTGACATCATGGGCCAACATAAGAAAATAGGAGGCATTACTTTCAGAGGAGTCCTGTAGAATTAGTGTACTATATTAACACTCAGAATTCTGTTCACTTCAATGGGTTTTCTTTCTAATTCAGTAGATTTTGTAGGAAGAGTAAATATATTTTTAAAATATTTATCTTACTAAATTAATGTCATTTAGAAGATATCGTTTTTAATAGATTGGAAAGGTCCTTCTATTTCTAAGGAAAAGAAATAGAAGTTCATTAATTTAAACACTAACATGTATAGTAAGGGAACTTATACATATGACAGCAACTCCTGAAAGGCAGTAGAAATCTTATGAGAGAATGCACTTTTTAAAAGAGGCTGAAGTAATTTAAATATGATCCATGAATGACTTCTCAGTAGATTAGCCCCTAACCTTTAACTTTTCTGGCATTAGTTACATTTCATCCTGACATCTATAATGGAATATTTTCCTATTCAATTGCTTAAAAAATGTTTGGTTTGACTTCTGATTGACCTCTGATGAGAATTGATTTCCTTAAGAGGGTTTCACAGTTGTAGAATCATTAATCTTTCTGTAAGAGACAGAGACTAATGACAGATGGAAATTATTTCTATAAAGTACAAAAAAATAATAGGGCAGCAAACATTTCCTGAGAGATGAAAAACAATGAAATAAATGTTGGTAAACTTATTTCTTTATTTGAACTTATTGTTTAAAGATATCTTAAGAAATAGTTCTTAGACATTCCGAATATTAAGTTAAAAATAAGTTATATAAGGAAAGGCAACAGATTTAAATACATTAGAGGAATACATCTGGACTGAGAGTTGCATCCATAGTGAGATATATGTTATTTCTTAAAAAAACAGGTATATCCAGAAATATCCATATGATAGTTCAAAACACTACTTTCTGTGAAATAAGTAAAGCATTTTGTGTTTTTTTTTTAATATCTTGAAGACATATTTGGAAAATGATAGATCTGGAACTTAGAATGACAACTTATTAAATTTTTTAGTTAGAAAAAAAGTCAATATTTTGCACAGCATTCTTCAGGAACTCTATTACTGGAATTCTATGACTAGAAATATAAAAGAATCAGCACATGAGTCCACAGAAGTTTGTCATAAGGAACAAAGCCTAAAAAAATCACCATAAATTCTCCCTTCAGGCAATTCTTCTCTCCTTTGTGGAAAAGAAAATATTAATTACCATATGTAATGGCTTACACATATAGGAAATACTTTATTAACCAACCCATTAGCCTTTGCTCCACCACAGCTGGTAGCATACATTTCAATTCAGCTACATTAAAATGTGACGCTATGAAACTGCTAATAGAGATATCTCATTAAGAAGTTGAGAGAGAGATTTAACTTATAATTATAAAGGATGTTTTGAAAAATAGAACACTACTAGCTTGTGTTATAAGGACCAAAATTCATCTGAACAGATTCTTTTTGTATTATCAGGATACAAGATTTTTGAATTGGTTAAAATTAGGCATATATTTAAGATGAAGATTTAAACTGCTCTGTCTTTGCATTTGGATTTTAAGTATGATATCATCTGTTGGGCTGCAAGTCCAATATTTGAGAAATTGCAAGAAAGAATATTCAAGGAATTCTAAAACTTTATCTGCGCTACACTGGGTGAATTCCTTACAAATACATTGCTAGTTTCTACCAGATCTATATACAGATGTCTGTAATTTGGATCTCTAGTTGAGAAAAGTGTTGAACCAGTTAACTAATTGATAATGCTTACGTATGTTAGTTTTGAATAAAAATATGCAACTTGTAAGCAGTGTATTGTTCTCATTTGGATGAGAAGATCAAAACCAAGAACAGTCCAGCACAACTCTTACTTTTCATGGTGCATAAGTACTTTCAGTGACTACAGAATACTAAAGACTGGTCAGAGAGCATTTCAAATGAGAATGTATGGTAATTGGTTATGAATTCCTGTACACTGGTTTTTTGTATTTCAGATACCACACACTGCAAAAATAGGATCCTGGAATTTAATAGATTTCTTAAGGACTCTGCCTGAGTAACTGTCTTTCCAATATGCTTTAACATAAAATCTGTTCATTGCAGAATTTCTGCCTTCCTCAGCTTGGATTTGTCTACGATAACAATGAAGAATATACAGTTAAACTCTTTTCTTCAGATGTGAAAACTCTTAGGACTTTTACTTGAAAAATTTTAAATGCTTCCTCTTCATTCTCTCTCCCTCAAAAGACTGCAAATTTACCAGCTGTCTTGGTGAGTCATCAGAACTAGCATGTTTAGTGTCAATATTTACCACCAGACTTCAAAAGGCATAAATCACAATATCTCCCTTAGTGCAAAAGGGACAATGTAAATTTATACCAGGAAAGAGTACACAGTGGCATGTAGCTTACCAAAGTAATTCAGATTGTGGTAGAAGAAATTCAATTGTTTGCATCTATCATATTATCAAACTTCTGTTGAGATATTTTGATTATGAATTAGAGGGACTCTGTCTAAACTATATGTCATGTTAAGAAACTCATTCCTTACTCTGCTAAATCACGTTGTGATGTTTAAACCTTGGTTTCAGCAAGCATAGGATTTTGCCAAATTGTTTTTAGTGAGCAGCAAGTGCATGTACCAAGTAGTCTAAGCTGCAGAATGAATAATGTACCCTCCTGCACCAATGAAATATTTCCTGTTTTGAATCTTTGGATCAAAAGAAAGTAAGTGGTTATAATATAAATAAGCTATTTTCATTTACCACAGGAACAGCAGAAAACAATTGAAACAATAGAAAATATTCTTCAAAAGTCGAGGATTGTGAACTAAAGGAGAAATTCTGCTTCTTAACAGCTATGAAACTGAAGACAACAGATATATATTTTCCAGTCTGTGTTTTATTAGAAAATGATATATTACTGCAGCATTTTTTTTGACTGATTGAATTCACCTAGCATTTTAAAAGAAGTTTTAACATAATCTGAAATGAAATTTATATTTATTATGCCTGCTAACTATCTTATTTCATGAAATGTAATATGAAAACTGATTTCAATAAAATGTTACAGTGTTGAGTTAATAAGATACAGAAACCACTAAAATATTAAGAAATGACTGACAGTAAGGAATGATGAATACAGAAAAAAGGAATCTGACAGAAAAATTATGTGTGAGCCTCTACACTGTAACTTAATTCTAGATCTTCTCTTAGTCATTAAACTGTAATAAATAAATAAATAAATAAATAAAAGATTAAAAACAAAAACCATGAGTGGAAAAGATCGAGTAACTTTTCATAACTAAATACATGCTGTGTGCTTGAGCTCCACAGAGAAATATATGTAATGCTTTACTTAAATGACAAGGACTGGAAATTTTTACTAAATTTTTATTTTAATAGCCAAAGCAGTAGTCACTTTAATTGTAAGATGTGACTTAATGCCACCAAAGTGACTTAAAAGCCACCACCTAAATGACTCTGCATACCTACATTACAACCTAAAAAATTCAGGGCTGGTTGCCTCGGGATACAGGGACAGTACAAAGTCTTTTTTTACTGTAAAAGATCACTAAATTCCTTTCCATGGACAAGAAAACATTCTCTCTTCAAGTTTGGTGGATCACTAGGGGTTCTCATAAGGAAAAACCATCTATGGAAGTTGTCTAGAATCATAGAATCATAGAATCACTAAGGTTGGAAAAGACCTAAAAGATCACCCAGTCCAACCGTTCACCTATTCCCAATAGCTCCTACTAAACCATGTCCCTCAACGCAACATCCAGTCTTTCCTTGAACACCCCCAGGCTCGGTGATTCCACCACCTCCCTGGGCAGTCCATTCCAGTGCCTGACCACCCTTTCTGAAAAGTAATACTTCCTCATGTCCAGCCTGAATCTCCCCTGCCGTAGCTTGAAACCATTCCCCCGGTCCTATCACTAATGACACGAGAGAAGAGGCTGACCCCCAGCTCACTACAACCTCCCTTCAGGAAGTTATAGAGAGCAATAAGGTCTCCCCTGAGCCTCCTCTTCTCCAGGCTGAACATTCCCAGCTCCTTCAGCCTCTCCTCATATGGCCTGTGTTCCAGACCCCTCACCAGCTTTGTTGCCTTTCTTTGAACACGTTCCAGGGCCTCAATATCTTTCTTGCAGTGAGGGGCCCAAAACTGGACACAGTACTCGAGGTGCGGCCTCACGAGTGCTGAATATAGGGGAACAATCACCTCTCTGCTCCTGCTTGCAACACTGTTTCTGATGCAAGCCAGGATGCCATTGGCCTTCTTGGCCACCTGGGCACACTGTCGGCTCATGTTCAGCCGAGCATCAATCAATACCCCCAGGTCCATTTCCTCTACGCAGTCCTCCAGCCACACCGCCCCAAGCCTGTAGCGTCGCCTGGGGTTGTTGTAGCCGAAGTGCAGGACCCGGCATTTGGCCTTGTTGAAACTCATCCCATTGGCTCCAGCCCAGCTCTCCAGCCTGTCCAGATCCCTCTGTAGGGCCTCGCTACCCCCAGGCAGATCCACACTTCCAGCCAATTTGGTGTCATCTGCGAATTTACTGAGGGTGCACTCGATGCCCTCATCGAGGTCATCAATAAAGATATTGAAGAGGACAGGCCCCAGCACCGACCCCTGCGGAACACCACTCACGACCGGTCGCCAGCTGGATTTAACTCCATTCACCACCACTCTCTGTGCCCGGCCCTCCAGCCAGCTCCTTACCCAGCCAAGAGTGTACCCATCCAAGCCTCTGGCTGCCAGCTTCTGCAGGAGAATGCTGTGGGAGACAGTGTCAAAGGCTTTGCTGAAGTCTAGGTAGACCACATCAACAGCCTTTCCTTCATCCACCAGATGGGTCACTAGATCATAGAAGGAGATCAGGTTGGTCAAACAGGACCTGCCCTTCATGAACCCATGCTGGCTAGGCCTGATCCCCCGGTCACCCTGCACATGCCGCATGATCTCCCTCAAGACGATCTGCTCCATAACCTTCCCTGGCACTGAGGTCAGGCTGACAGGCCTGTAGTTCCCCGGATCCTCCTTATGACCTTTCTTATAAATGGGAGTCACATTGGCAAGCCTCCAGTCTTTTGGGACCTCACCAGTCAACAAGGAGCGCTGACAGATGATGGAAAGCGGCTCGGCTATCACCTCCGCCAGTTCCCTCAGCACTCTCGGGTGGATCTCATCTGGCCCCATCGACTTGTGACAGTCCAGCTGGAGCAGTAGGTCTCTGACTGTTTCTTTCAGAATCACAGGGGGGTTAGTGTGCTCCCCGGCCGAGATTACCAGGTCAGAGAGAGGGGTATCCTGAGGATAACTGGTCTGACTTTTAAAGACAGACGTAAAGAAGGCATTCAGAACCTTCGCCTTTTCCTTATCCTCAGTGGTCACATTCCCAGCCTCATCCAGCAAAGAGTGGATATTCTCCTTTGTCCTCCTCTTACTGTTAATGTATTTATAAAAGAGTTTCTTATTCCTTTTCACACCAGCAGCTAGGTTAAATTCAAGCTGGGCTTTTGCCTTTCTGATTTCACCTCTACACATCCTAACAACTTTCCTGTATTCATTTTGAGTGGCCTGTCCCTCTTTCCACAGGCGGTAGATTCTCTTTTTCTCCCAGAGCCTCAGGAATAGCTCCCTATTCATCCACGCCGGTCTTCTTCCCCGCCGGCTCATTTTGCAGCTCAGGGGGACTGCCTGCTCCTGCGCCCTTAAGACTTCCTTCTTGAAGAGCAACCAGCTCTCTTGGACCCCTTTGCTCGCTAAGACTGAATGCCAGGGGACTCCCCCTATTAGTCCCCTGAACAATTCAAAGTCCGCCCTCCTGAAGTCCAAGGTAGCAGTATTACTATTCCCCCTCCAGGCTCCACTGTGAATCACGAAGTCTATCATTTCATGATCACTCTGTCCAAGACAGCCTCCAGCCTCCACATCTCCCACCAAACCTTCCCTGTTTGTGAACAGCAGGTCTAGTGGGGCAGTTCCTCTCGTGGGCTCTCTGACCAGCTGTATCAGGAAGTTGTCCTCTACGCATTCCAGAAACCTCCTAGACTGCTTCCTCTGTGCTGTGCTGTACTCCCAGCATATGTCAGGGAAGTTAAAGTCCCCCATGAGGACAAGGGCAGGCGACTGTGCAGCTTGTGCCAGCTGCTTATAGAATACCTCGTCTGTTTCTTCATCTTGATTTGGGGGTCTATAACAGACGCCCACCAGGGTGCCTGTCTTGTCAGCCCTTCCTCTGATATTTGTACGTCTATTTGTTCGTCTATTTGTACACAAATAATATGTTCTCACTATCCACCTTTCTTAGAGGTCCAGTAATTCAAATATCCCTCCTGGCTGTTAGGACTGTCTTTGCATAGTTCTCTACACTGGGTACTCTGGAACTGAAACTGATTTTTCTTTCTAAAGATTTTCTTTTTATCAAGACATTATCCAGGCTGCATCCAACAAAGAGCAAACCATTTCCACATCTTAATCCTTCGACATCATTGTGAAGAATACTTTCAAAGAGAGGAAGTGGACAAATCTGGGAATTTCCCTGATTGACTGGTAATTCTGTTACTATTGCTAAACTGCTGTTTTTTCTCCAGGAAGCAATGTATGTGCATTTGCATTAGCTGCCTCCATATCCATCTGTCTATTTGTACATCTCATCCCCTTTCTAATTACATTTGAATATTACAAACGTATCTGAAAAAGGAAGGAAGTTAAAAATATCATTTAATCCCTACAAGTTTTGTGAAAATTATCAGCCTATGGGAAAGAGATTTGAATTAGTGGTCCCATTGTGGGAAAAACAGATCGAGCTAATATAGATAAAACTCATAGTTCAGGCAGATAGAACTACATTCTGGCCTTCCAACATGGCCAACAAAGAGCACGTGTACTTCTGGATTGTCTGCAGCACGCTGAATCTTTCCCAATAGTTACTGTATACTGCAATGATTGCTGATATAAAAAGGTTCACATGCTAAAGAACACAGATCTATAAGAAATCACTCTTCATTAGTCTAACAGAATGCCGGAAATCGCTACTTCTTGTTTTTTTATGTTTGTCTTGATCATTTGCAGTGCTGAAACAGAATACATTTTTATTGTTTTTATTTTCTTAAATAAATAAACCATAGCAAGCAATGTTCAAGACATAAAAGCACTGAAATATAACTAGGTGTGCTCTGCTTTATTTGGAAAAAGAAAAGGAAAAGTGATTTCCAGAAATCTACCAGCTAAATATGTCAGCAACTGTCTCTTTAAGAACAAATTAATACGAAAGACAAACAGATGAAGACTATTCATAACATGTGAATCATATATCTGAATAGTGATGATGATTAACTCAATAAGAGTAGTATATTTACTGAGTAATCTAAATATTTACTGAGAAATCTAAAGAATTTCTACTTCAGTTCAGCAAAATTGTTCTTATAAGCTATTTGGAACTATGTTTTCCCTTTATCTAATATAAAGTTAATTGTTTCAAGAACATTGTACATCTTGTGAGATAATTATGTTCTGAGGCTGAGCTTGTTTTATTATCATTGCAAGATATTGTGGCTGCCCAACTTAGAAGCTGCTTTTTGACAGGTGAAAATATGGAAAAATGAGTTGGGATAGAAAGAGAGTCTTTGCCACAACTTTACTTGGCAAATTCGGAGAACACCAAGTTCTGCTCAGCCACTTTTTCTTATCCTTTCACATTAGAAGTTTCTTTTTCATTGAAAAGAGAGAAATACACATCCATACATACGGACTTTTTCTACTGTAAAGAAAGAATCTCCAACATCCATGTGAAGACACATTCTCATTCCTCTTTGTTTGAGAGAGCAGTCTTGCCTAGTGACACCATTGCTGGGATCAGCTCTGACCCTCTTGGAGATGCTGCCCACATCTGAATAGTATGAATCATGGACTACAAAAGGTTGCAGTACACAGTTGGAATATAATGGCAGTGCATAATCACAGAATCACAGAACTGTAGGATCTGGAAGGGACCTGTAGAGATCATCTAGTCCAATCCCCCTGCCAAAGCAGGCTAGACCAGGTTGCACAGGTAGGCATCCAGGTGGATCTTGAACATCTCCAGAGAAGAAGACTCCTTAAGCCCTCTAGGGAGCCTTATGCACATTTGTTTTGAACTTCCTATGCTTCATTTTGTGGCCATTTCCCCTTATCCTATCATCATGTTCCCCTGAAAAGAGTCTGGCCTCATCCCTTTGCCTCCCACACGTTAGATATTTATAGTCGTTGATTAGATCCCCTCTGAGTCTTCTCAAGGCTGAACAGAGTCAGGGCGCTCAGCCTCTCCTAATAAGACAGGTGCTTCAGGCCCTCTATCATCTTTCAGCCCACCACTGGACTCTGTCCAGGAAATCTCTGTCTTTTTTTGTGCCAGAGAGCCCAGAACTGGACATAATACTCCATGTGAGCCCTCACCAGGACAGAGTGGAGGGGAAGAATCACCTCCCTTGACAAGCTGGCCACACTCCTTTTAGTGAAACCCAGGATGCCATTGGCCTTCTTGGCCACCAGAGCACAGTGCTGACTCATGGCCAACCTGTTGTCCACCAGGACCCCCAAGTCCCTCTCTGCAGAGCTCCTCTCTGGCAGGTCATCCGCCAGCATGTAGTGGTGTGTGCAGTTATTCCCCCCTATGTGCAGAACTCTAAACTTGCTATTGCTAAACTTCAGCTGTTTCCTCTCTGCCCAGCTTTCCAGCCTGTCCAGGTCTCTCTGACTGGCAGCACAGCCTTCCAGTGTGTCAGCCATTCCTCCCAGCTTCATATCATCAGCACGTTTGCTGAGGGTAGACACTATCCCCTCATTGATGAAGATGTTGAACAAGACCAGACTCAGCACCAACCACTGAGGAACACCACTAAATACAGACCTCCGACTGGATTCTGTGCCACTGATCACAATCTGCTGATCTCTGCCAGTAAGACATTTCTCAACCCATATCACCATCCACACTATTTCACATTTACTCAGCTTCATTATAAGGATGTTGCGAGAAATTATGTCAAATGCCTTGCTGAAATCAACTAGACTACATCCACTGCCCTTCATCCACCCAGCCAGTGATGACATCATAGAAGGCTACCAGGTTGGTCAATCACGACCTCCCCCTGGTGAACAATGCTGACTACTGATACTCTTCTTCCAATTGCCTAGAGATGGCATCCAGAACAAGCTGTTCCATCAAGTTTCCAGGGAGGGAAAGGGTTGGCTCAACTAAACTAGACATGTACTCAACATGAATTTATTAAATTTTCTGAAGAAAAAAGAAGTAATGTTTTATTTACACTTTTAAAAGTTTTGCTCAACTTTCCTATCATTAAAATTGATTCCCACTGGCTACAAAATTCAGAAAAAAAGAAAAATGTGTAAGATCCCCCACTAGTTTTCAGCACTGTCACAGATTTTGACTCTCTGTACTTTCTTTTTTTTTCTTTTTTTTTCTTTTTTTTTTTTTTTCTGGGCCTCAGAATTCACCTCTAAAGTGGGAATTAATAATACTTCCACACTTCACAGAATGTTTTAAGAATACTTTCATTAACATTTGTAGCATGTCAGAGATGCCTAACTGATTCCAGGGGAATTAATTACGTATACAAAGATCAAAAAAAGAATTAGGAAAATAACTAGCTGAAGAATATTAGAACTGTTATTCATTACTTATACTATACAGTATCTAAACCTGACTAATTATTGAACTTCCTTTCCTTTGCTATTGCTTGTTACGGAAATCATACCACTACAATCCTTTCTATTTCCTTTCAAACTAATCATAAACTGTAAAGGTACATCAGCAAATCATTCATAAAGGTGTAGTTTATTAAGATGCATTTAATTTAAAATGGGGTTTCATTAAGTCTTTGGCTTCCTATTGACAGATAAAACTGTTATGCAAAGAGGAAGTAATTTTCTGAATCCTGTTGGTCCACCCTAGGATAAAAGCCTACTGCTGCTACAAAGAAAGAACAGGGTGAGGCATGGGATAGCAAGCACGTCATTTGAATTCCTTTGTGCACAGACCTAACAAGCCAAACCTGCTACCTCTGACCCAGTGAGCATAAGTGACACAATTGTTTTGATGCTTATGCCCTTGCTGAAAATTCAAGGAAGAAAAGTTGTAGCAAATATTTATTTTTAAGTCATTGTATAGGTGGTTGTGTTTTTATGGCTGAATCGACAGTAATTCTGAACAAGGACTAGAACTGATATGTTCTGTTTCCTAGGAGGAATCAAAGTATTACAGCATGTGGCTGAGGCACAGAGAGGAAGACGAATTACAGAAATCCTTGTTGCCTATCTTATGTGCAGAGGGCCCTCTGGCTGCAAGCAGCTGTGTCACTAATACAGTCAGATTATAGTAAAATGCTTGAATGGAAGAAAGGAGGCATGGATCTCCATAACCCAAATGAGAAAAACCAGTAACACAAATCAGAACAACAGTTATCTTCAAATGTCTATCCCTGCCCAATACAATTTGTTTTTTCAATGTTTGGTAATGAAAAAGGCAAATAATGTAACAGTAAGGAAGGATGAGAATACACCATTGTATTTTCAAGGAGCTACAAGTTTCTTCCTATCTATTTATTTCCACAAGTAGCAATTATTATAATTATTATTAATAATAATTATTAGTATTTGTATTTTAAGTAAAAACCTACAAATAATCACTTCTTCTGAGGGAAGTATAAAGCTGCTGTGCAAAGCAATGAGAACTGTTGTGAATCCCTTAATCAGAGGCTATAACTATTTTTTTGATCCCCTGGCAGCTTTTGTGTGTTTAGTCTTTGCAATCTTCTTGTGCTGGAGACATAAAGCTGACTTTGCTCAAGACCAAAAGATTAACTGGATGTTAACAATGAATTGCGAACAAATTGAACTGAGGATTATTGAAAGCTAAAGGTGTGACTGAAATGGGAATGCATCACTCTGACCTTTGAACTTATTTGTTTAAATCAGAACTTCAAATAAGAGACTAACATGGGAGGATACAGAACAAAAGGTATGAGATGCTAAAATATGTATACAGCTATGAAATATAGAACAATTTCCTGGAATTCGTAGTAACGCTTTTTGTCCTGATTAAGAAATTATTCCCTTTCTCTCTTGAGTTCTTATTTTTAATGTTGGCCACTTGGATCTGTGGAGAAATGTTATTTCCTTCAGAATCCCTGGATAATAGGGATTCAATCCTGGTGTGTTTATGGGAAAAATATCTACATATCAAATCCTGTGTTATTTGTTTGCTTGCTGTATTTTTTGTTTTTAGAGTCACTGAATTTGGGGAGGACAGGACGTTCTGGAGCATCTTGAGGTATAAGGCATGTGTATTATCATCAGACAAGGGAAATATTGCAAGTATAGGAAATAACAAGATAGTTATTGTCTAACATGCTCTACCAGTCTCAGTAGAGATGTTATCACCTGTAAGCTGAATTGGAAACACTTGAATCAGGAAACATTAGAAACTGTATTCCTTTCTGTACCTTTCTTCAATAGCACAAAATGTTTGATGAGTATTGAGTTCAGAAAAGGAATAAACATGGATGTGTTGGGCAGAACAGGATTTTGCTCACAAAAATAAATAGATAGATAGATAGATAGATAGATAGATAGATAGATAGATAGATAGAGAGGGAAGTAAATGAATGCGTGAATGTTGGCCAAACAGAATATCTTTCTCTCTATTCTCCCCTAGCTTTCTTACTTAAATATATTTTTAAATATGTATAATTTCTATTTGTTCTTTTGTGTTATTTTTTTTCTTTTCAGTTCTACTTTTGTTGCTGACCACTATATATGCAACAGAAATAAGACTAGAACAGCTAATATTTTGGGGGTCAGATCATTATATATACATGAATTAATTAATCATTTGCTTAAGATTAAGAAAGGCAGCACTATTGAGCAAGAGATACAGAAAAAGCTGTGATGTGGGCCATATCAAGGGAATAAAACAAGAAAATTGTCAAATACTGGTTAAGGCAGACAAAAAACTTGTTGATATTGGATAACTGAGGAGAAAAAATTTGTGATCTAGACCTACCCTATAGCAAATAATGGTGACCTCAGTACAGCATCACTGAAATCGTTTTGAATCTTTCAATTTATTTAAAAGAATTTTGCAGAGAATTTTGCCGTGGCATGGGATTGTATCAGGTATCTAACCAAGATACATCAATTTAGGGATATTTTCCTGTGTTTATGGAAATACTTTTTTTATACTTTTGGGTCTAGCAATTTAGTTCAGCTGTCTGTCCAAAGCTTTTCAAATAAATGAACTGCTGTTCTATACAAAGAGTCACCACAGTCCCAAATCAGAATCTCATTTCTTGCTTGCCTCTCACCCTTTTTTCCTCTTTTTAAGTCTGTCATTCTACCCTAGCCTGTCTTCATATCATTTCACATCTAGATGCAAATTAGTATCATTGCATTAAAGGCTGGCTGGTAAAACTTGCATGATATAACCTACTGTTTTAAGGAAGAAAAAAAAGAGAGAGAAAAAAAGAGAGAAATAAAGAAAAACAAAAAACTATTGGAGTTCCAAGGAAAATTCCCAAGGAGTCTATGGGAATAGTTCATCGGAATAGAAAATTCTGTTGGCCTGTCTGTCACCCATAAACTGAAGGTTTCTAGCTATGTTTCAATTCGAGTCATCATTAACCTCCTCTTAAATAAGTTCTCCTTTTCAGAAAGGAACTTTCTGGAAAAGCAAGAATGAAATAGGGCTACTAAGAAACCAAGATATGGAAATTGTGTGGAATATATTGAACACTTACAAAAAAAATTACTTACGCCATGAATAGGAAAATAATTATGTACATAGAAATAAAAATGTAAAATGAATGAAAAAAGATTGTTTATGTCTGCATTTTTATAAAGAGAATATTCAGAAATCCCACTGGAGTTTTGGAATAATTTTATTTCTACATAGGATACTTTCCTGACTGGAAGAATTTTACCTGAAAGAACTTCCTAAATTTCCCAATCTCTTTATCAATATCCTTGTCACTATTTTTTTAAATTATTATTATTTTAGAGAAATAAAAATTCAAAGAAATGTAATTTTAATGAATTCAGACAAGTTTTAAATTAAGAAACGTAATTTTAAACAGAGTATTTGATCAGCTTCAAGATCTTTTTCATAGAAGTCCAGTCTATTTACACAGAAAGGACAAGATTATTTTGAGATGTTCCAGAATTTCTTAAGAAGCTCTACAGGTGAGGTAGGATTTATAAAAACTTGCATCACTTAAATGTTAGTTGTTGCCATTAAAGCTGTGGGTCTTTCCACAGAACCTAAATCCATGCATCCTGAAGGAACATCTGCTACCAATTTCACATAGCTGTTTTCCATATCCTTAAGCAACAGATATTTGAGTGCTTACCATATGCCTGCACCTTTCATATTTGACAGTATGCATCTAATGCCAAGTCCTCAATACCAAGTTTATACAATTTGTCGCAGATTTCAAAGAGTCAAGGCTGTATACACTTACTCTAATTGAAGATCTTCGGTCTTCTCTGCCCACCAGTTTTCCCTGCTCCCTGCTTCCCTATTTCTGGCCAACACTGTCTTTGAAATGTCACCAGCACTGAAAGTATACAGTTCAGTGGGTACATACACTTTAGGTTGTGATGGCTGTTGCCTCAGCTGTGGATCTACCCCACACTATGAAGGTAATTAACCAAGATTTATAGGGGATTTTAGAGAAAATAAAAAGAATGAAAGAGAGGTGGTTTTTTAAATGGATTCAGACAAGTTAGAGATGTTTATTTGTTGGGCAAACATTGGAGATATTTGTTCCTTGGATCAAGTTCACACATATTAGCATAACTAATAATTACACAGTTATATTAAGCTTGTTCTGTTCTATATAAAGGTAAAGAGCAGAAATTCTAGTGTAGTGTTACAGGCACATAATTTGGTTTATGTACACACAGGTCGATAAATTTGAAAGATATAGAAGGACTTTAGAGCACTTTGTTATAATAACAAATGTAGCTGCATGAATCATGTCATTTCCCTCCAGTTATAAATGTCTATAAGATTTAAAATTTAATTAATAGTTTAGTTAAATTCACATTTAATGCAGCTTGTGTAGTACAAGAGGCTATTTTTCCCTGAAATGAAAATATGTTCCAAATAGTCTTTAAATTCAGCCTCAATCAAAATCATACAAAAATGGCTGCCAGTCAGAATGTGACAGCTAAGGAAGTGAGCAACAGTCCCAAAAAATTTCCACTGACAATTTAAGCTCGCTGCATCTAATATTGACATGAATGCTTTATTCTTTGTAATGTTCTTGACTCTATCTGAAGTTCTGTGTCGTAAATTAGGGCAACAAGCCTGACAGAAATCCTTCATTTAGGTACAATTTTCTGTACAAAGAGAGGCAGTGAGACTTCGAAGGGGCACAGAAAAACCAAACACAAGAATAACTGTCTTTTCAAATCTTTCTATGTCCAGAGAATCAGAACAGTATAATCATTATTTTGTACAATAAAGTTTCTGATATATTAATAGTTCTTCCTTCAAAACAAGCTTGGCACTTCTTTTATTTCATTATTTTTCCACATCTTTCAACTAACTCTATTAATTGTCATTACAAGTCACCAACATTCAAAGATATAAGTTCTTCAAAGTCATACAGACTGAAGGCTGACCCACTCAAACAGGTTTTTTTTTTTACAATACTTGAACACTCACAGAAGGCAAAACCATGTTTTAAAAGCATCTAAAACTCAATGTTAGTGTTATAAAACAAAAATAATTTCTCAAAAATTTACTCCAGGTTTTTGAGACTCAATATAATTCACTTGCATCTGGGTTGTCTAAAATCACATGCTGAAATATCCTACTGTAGGTGAATGGAAGTCTAAAAGGCAGCAGGCATGTATATCTTTAAGAAATAATAGTAAGTAGAACAGTTTTAAGTTGACTTAGCAACTCAGCTGTACACAACATGTCTTCACTCTACTGTTTATCAAAAACACTTAGCAGACTACATGAAAGTCAGTAAAACAGAAAAATCTTCTGAAAATCAGTAAAATAGGAAGAATTTTCTTTCCTGGATGCAGATACATCATGTCCATGTGATACATCATTGCCATTTTGTCTAAATAGCTTAGTGAGCTACCATAATTTGGGAAAAATGGGAGAAAATAGAGTTTTTTACCTAAACAATATATGAGACAATTACCTGCTGTCTCCATGCCTCACATTCAGAGTCTCACACCGGGAAAGGTTAATTCCACCCACTGCAGGTGCTAAATTAATATCCTGTCTGATCAACTTTCATCTATGCTCAGGAAACAAAAATGGGCACTCCAGGAAGGGAGAACCACTAACAGCTGAATTTAATGCACTACCAGAAATTCAATCTGAATTCTCATGGAAAGCGTTCTTATTCTTCACTGATTCTAGAAACATTAGGAGACTCAAGTCCTAATTTAAAGTTCTCAGTTAAATGCCTAAACTTAATTAGATAAAAATGACATTACTGCTATTATCACTGAGTGGAACTTCAATTAGTTTAAGTTTGCCCAGTACCCATCTTGTGGTGGTATCTTAATATTATTGCAGGATACAGCTTAAAATCACAAATCAGGGTAACTACAAGTCAAGGTAATTGATTTAAAGGAAACATTACTGATAAATGTACTCATTTGAGCAGGAAAGGTGTAATTTTTTGTGACTCCACTGTGGCATATTTTGCATGTGTACAAAATAAATTCCATGTATAATCCTTGAAATGTATGGAATGTTTTATGAGTGTTTTAAGAATTCTTACCTCAGATTGTTTTCTGCTCTGTGGTTTGTTTTTCTAGAGTGTTTGAGAGAGTTTTTCCAGTTATTATGTAAATTCCTGATGCTGCAAGTATTTATGATAATGTTTACGTTAATAGATAAGAAAGAAGATTAGTGAATTCCTTAGTTTGCAAACTTGCAAGAAATCTTTTTGAAATAACTCACTAAAAAAGCATGTATTTATTTTGCACTCAGTCCTTCTTTTTCAGTCTTACTTAATAGGCTTTATTCTCTTTTACATCTTCAGAAATACACTAAAACATCATTTAAAATAATACTACTTTCCAAAGCAGTTGAAAAGATTGTCTTTCATATAAACCGCTATTATTCTGTACTACTGGATTTTATTTTATTTTTAATAAAAACTTCTTTGAAGTCAAATGTGAGGAAAATTTAAGCTTGGAGAGGAAGGTCAATTCTATTTCAAAAACCAGAAGAAAGCTAAATTAAATGTAGAACTATTAGTTCCACCTATCATATCTGCTATTCTATTGGCTCATATGTACTCAGTTCAATTTTGAAGATGGTGTAGATGCTTGTAATGCATGACCTTTGCTAGCTTTTCTACTTGTACTGCAGTAGAAAGATTAGTAAGTGGAGAATGTCTAACAATAGATATAAAATCTTCTGATAGTCATCTGCCAAGACATTGCTGCATCAGAAAAATCTTTTTATATTCCGTTTTGCAAGTCTGTTTGAAAAGCTAGGAGAGGCCCCAGCATTCTGTGCCATCATTTAACCTGTGTACAAACTGTTTTCTTCCTATTTCATCATGTTTCAAGTATTGAAGTTACTAAAAGAATTTGAACTTAAGCTATCACAGTGTAAGCCACATACAGCTAAAAGTCAATTCTTTATATTTCCTGCCTTTTCTGTATAATTAATGATGGTTTCCCAAATTGTGGAAAATTGTTCCTACTTGTTTTCTTAGCAGAGAATATGATTCCTTCTAACAGTTCACAAGTTGTTAGATCCCATTACCAATTCTGTCACTTCTTATTCCTTCTAGATCTCTCCTTTTGTTATTACTTGGGTAATTTTCAAATCTTTCATTTTAATAACAGTTCAGTTATCTCTGTAACCTATAAATTGTTCTATAAGACAATTAATGGGTCACAGGGGAGAGTATATATTGCACAACCATAATGATCACATGAGACCAACGTCTGAGACTTGGGTAATAGTGTAAGGATAATACTGTATCCAAACCATATGGTAAAAGTATTAGCCTTCCATCTTACATTCACACAGAATTCAGATCTATTCCAATTTATCAGTATGACTAATCAAAGCTTATTGCAGTCAGGCTACTTGTGTTTTCTTTGCAGTTTCAAATGTCTAAGGAGTAATTATATCAGAATATTAAATTACCTTTCTATCTACTCAGCGTACCCAATGTTTTAATCTTCACAAAATAGTGCAATGCAATACCTTTTCGTATTTGATTCTTTATTTTTTCAAAAAGCTCATTGAGTCTGGATGTGTCTATGATGCTGCTGCTGCTGGTAAAAGAGACTGACTTCTATTCATATTCTATATATTCTAACATATTCCATGTTATATCTTCTATAAATTCTTTGAACATTAAGTGGAACACATTTGAATAAGTGGGTTTACAATCATGAATTACTCTTTCTTATTGCACTTCATACATAAATCTCAATGCATATTAGAGAGAAACCCTCTATCTTTATGTCATGGTTTTGTGATTTTTGGCTTTCGGTATTCCACATCATAACATCATGTGGGGCACTGGGACTTTAACTGTCAATGCTCAAGTCCTGGCTACCTGCCCAGAAGAGAAGAACTACATTCCCCAGGGGACCTTGCGGTCAGGGAGAGGAGGTTTAACTCCTGGCAAGGTCACCTGATGGGCTTTTTTTCGCCTGTCCTTCCTCGTGGGCGCTGCTCCCGTCTCCCTGCTGCTCAACTGGACTGCGCATCTCACCTCAACGTTGTGGTGAGGTCTATCCACCTTTCGGACATTCTCTCTCTCATTATATTTGATTTATTAGCTTCAATTCTGATTATATTGTATTACAGTGTGTTATCTTGCTTTCCGATAATTTACTTAGTAAATTAGTTTGTTTCTCCTCAGATCGTTGCCGCTGTTTTTAATTATTTTGGGGTCCCTTGTTTCTTTTTTTCAGGAGGCGCGGATCTGCGGATCCCTCCGCCCCGCTTGTCACGGAACCGGGCCGAATCAGCCCATAAACCATTGACACTTTATCTCAATTTCAGAGAGAAAAAAGTGGCAGAACTCTGTGTAAGACAATACAAGTGATTTTATTCTAATATGTTTTTCTTGAAACTCACTCTACTGTTTGATTCACCAAATCATACTGTTGTTTGCTGAGGTTTTTTTGTATGTAAAATTAATGTAAATTATTCATTGATGTAACAGTAAAGAAAGTACAATAATTTATATCAAATTAACAGATGCTATTGAAAACTGAAGTAAGTATTGTTTCAGGAGTCCCAGGCAAAAAAGAAGATAAAAGTGATGTGTCAGATAGGATGATCTGATAATCTGTACAATTTAAGCTAGCAGTGGCAAAATAAATCCTAGGTAATTAAATTGATATTACTGATAGGTTTAGTTCTTTAAATATGGATGGCAAACACAGACTTCCTTTAAGGTTAGATGTTTGATAGTTTCAGAAATGTTTCTTACTTTTTACCCCCAAGAATCACATTACTTTTAAAGAAGACTACTCAAGTATTTTTTATAGAGAACTATTTAGTTTGTCATCTTCAGCTTCTACTTTTGTTCTGATTTCTAAGGATGGTAAGAAATATATCGATGTGTTTTCCTTCCTATGTGTCTTCTTAATAATTCTGAATACATTGACCAGTTTTATCTAAATCTGACAGGCTGATAAATATTTCAACTATATGCTATGGGATTCATACAGCATAAAGTTTGGTAGAGACCTACAACATTTACAATGAAACTCAGAAAAAGATTTCAACTTTTCAGTAATATGGAAATCTACTAATGAAATTATCCCTATTTCCACCAGTTCTTTTTATCCCCATTGTCTATTTTGTTAGACAGTCTGTAATTTTTATGCTGCCAAGTTTACAATAAGTTTCCCTGTTATATGCCAGTATACATTTCTATGTTAGTTAAAATAAAAATGGGTGAGTTTCTTTCTCAATAATTCACACTGCTCAACTTCAGCGATACTTAAAATTTCTTTCAATTTTGTCTGCCAAGAGTCATTTGAATTCTTTTAGAAGTTATATATATGAGTTTTTTGCAAGGCCCAAAGTCTGCAATTGTGATATACATCATTGTATTAACATTGTTGCATATTAAAAGACCTATTTATACAATTTTGTTTGTTTGTTTTGTTGTTGTGTTTGGTTGGTTTTGGTTTTGGTTTTTTGTTTTTTTTTTGTTTTGTTTTGTTTTGTAAACTGAGAAAGTTACTGGAAATAATTTGCATTACTATACTTGGGCACTGAGAAATTAAATTCTAATAATTATGCAAATCAAATGCATATTGCAGCTGCTTAACCTTTTTTTTTTTAATTACATTCACCAATACTGTTTTAAGTAGTTTTTAGAGAAGATGATTTAAAGATATGTGCCTAAAGCAGCCAGTGATAATTCATCACTTTTGCTACGAATCAGACTTCTTATCAACATTGATAAGAAAGTAAAAATTTTACTAATGATATAACGTAGAAAGACTAATCACAGAATTTCATGAAGAATTGCAGTCAAGCCAAAACTGAAAGCAAAATAATTGGCTTACCCAAGCCCAAATGATTAAGCTTTTTCAGGGAGCAAACATCTGTTCCTCAGCTTAGGGTTTAATCATTCTACCAACATTCTTCTTTTACATCACTGTCCATAGCAACACTTCCTAAAAATGCCACAAGAACTGGAAGGCAGTCAAAGAATTAAGAATGCACTCTTTCAGATGGAGGTAACTCATGCATGATGGAAACATTCTAGCTATGAAATGCAACATTGTGAAGAAATTACTGACTGGAAACTACTGGATTTCTAATTAATAGAATAGCTTGCAAAATGTTGCTTGACAGACATGAAATGTATACTGATTTTTATTTATTTATTTATTTTTTAAATCATACTTAGGTGACTTGCTGACATTAAGGAAACATAAAAATCCTCCTGTGAGTAATACAAGTTTACATGACTTATGGTGGAAGTAAGAAATCATTATGGACTGATAGGAAAGACACAGGGAAAGTATTACAGACACCTACCAAATATTTCTTATCAACATGTTTCAGGTTTGCATATAAAGAGAAGTACAAGAAACAGGTAGATGTGAAGTCTTAGTGCATAAATAAAATTCAATGTTAACTTTAGGTACTTTTTGATTATATTTTTTCAATCTTCGATTCACATGGGATCTTAAGTTTCATAACATTTTTACTCAGAAAATTCCAGCACATAAAACTGTATTATAGTAATTTTAAAACTACCTACTTACCCTGTTATACAGCCTGTTATATAGATGGTACAAAGTTTTTGTTCTATATTCATAAGATCTTGAACAGATCATCAATATTCTAAGACTCTGCAGTAGAATATCTTTATAGGAAATTTGTGCAAAAAATAATAATATTTCTATGATTACAAAGTAAACCTTCAGAATGCTCTAAAAATCATATGTAAATAACTATCTGTACAGTTTTAAGAAGTGTCTGTGGAAACTGTACACAGTCTTGATTCACATTCTCTGCTTGCTTATTTAGCAAAAACACATTCCTAGCTGGTATCATCACACTACAGAAACCACTGTTATTATGTTTTGTTTCAGAATCACAAGCTTTTAGCAATTTTAAATTTTAATTAAAATATAATTTAAAGTATTTTCCATAGAGTTTCATGTTGAACTTATGCTCTGACTTGCACAATATTTACAGGAATTTTACACACTACTCTACGTGAATTACAGTACAAATTGTGTATTCTACAAACTGCTAACAGCAAAGAAACAGTAACTATGTCTTTGACATCAAAATAAAAATCACAAGCTTGAATGTGCCTATTGAATTATTCATGTTCCCTTTCATTTTAATAAAAAATCTGGAATTTGCAGAATGGCTGCCTTTTGCTCTGTAAGTGCTAGAGAACCTGGGAAACCTGGGCAGAGAACTTATATGCCACTTGCTGAAAGTGTAATTTTGATTTAAAGCCAACACACAAGGTAGAAAATTAATTAATAAATAAATAAAAGTAAATAAATAAATACTTTATCAGAAATAAAATGCTTTTATCCTAGCTGGACCACTTTATTCACTTTTTGGGACTTACTGCCTCAGGCTGTTCCAACAAGTTTTTGAGTAGTTATTACATCTTCTCTAGATGCCATTTTGTTAGATCAACCTTTGGTCCTTGAAAGATCTTATTTTTATTCATTTTCTGAATCAAGCCACCAATACATCCTCCTAGGATATCCTAATACAGCCTTCAGTATTAAACAAAGGATATTGTTCATGTTTTCCACGAGTTTTGTTTTCCAAATAAAAGTATTGACCTTCTATCACTATCTAGCTTGAACACAAATTCATTGCAAAGCATCTGTGAAAAGCAAAGGAGTTCTCTTCAGTAGCAAACTGAAAATGAAGAGCCTCATGAGCTCTGTCTGTTAGCAGGACTGCATTTTCAGTTTATTTATAGCCAGCTAAAATGAATGCTTTTATTTCAGCTTTATTCCTTGTTACCGGAATTCATAAATGATCATGAAAGCACAAATTAACTGATTTTGTCATTTTCCAGGGGGATTTTTATTCCTAATCACAGCATGAGTGCCAAATTTTGTTTTGTTTTCCTTTTTTATTGAACTCAAATAGTTAATCTAGAAAGCACAGGGAGTTAATTACTACGAGGTGGTAGCAAGACTTTGTCCTTGAAGAGGATGGAATGTGTTTTTTTCACATTTTACAAGGAAATGTTTTCTGTGATTACTCCTTCATTCTAAAAGAAAATAAATTGTTTAAAGGAGTTACTTACCCAGTTGTAACAAAAATGTGAATTCAGTTAGTTGGAAACAAAAATAAAGCAAAAGCATTTCTGTGCTTTACTTTGGAAACCCACTCTGAGCCTTATGGCTCAGTTTGTAAGTGTCTTATAACCTGACAGGAAAACTTACTGCATGATTTGACCACTGAAAGTTGTTCTCTGATTAACCTTCACAGCTATGAGATCTTACCAGGAATTAGGATGTGGCAAGCATATGGTTGCAGATAGACCTCAAAACTGCAGCAGGGAGGGTCTATTTCTTGGCTACTGACTTTTCTGTTCTGTGGAATGGATCTCTATTGTACATCAGTCACTCCTTGAAAGTGGGAACAGTCCAAACATCTCCCCTGTGAAGTGCTCACAGATGCATGGATGAAACATGTTTAAAAAGAATAACTCAGTAATGAATGCAAGCTGCTGCATGTCACCTTCATATTGATCAGGGAGGATTATGTTGGCTTCAAAGCTATGGCTTAAACTAACTAAAATCAAGTCTGAAACAAACAGTAAGAATTTCTCTGCATTTTCCCAGCTTGTTTTTAACTCCTCATAGATTAAATCTTGTAGTTGTCTCAATTCCTGAGTAGTTAAGTACTGAGATCCCTTCATTCATGACATATGGTGTATTATCTCCTTTCAGCTGTAGATATGGGCTACCAGAAATTACATGTGGAAATTATCCCTCTATATATCAAATTAAGGTATGAAGGTCTCTTTCCTGACATAGAACACAGCAATGTGATGATTTTTCAAAGAAGGTTTTGATGGCAGCACAGGAACTGAGCTTGGCCTGGAATAATCAGAAGGCTGTTCCAGACCTACAGGGTGGCACAGTGAAAGAGGTGCAAAATGCTCAGTGAGTTCAGATGACAAAGAAAGCAGTCAGAAGAGGAGAGCTGGCAGGCTGCAGAGAGCAGGAAGAGGTGAGGAGGGCAGCGGTGTAACCGGGAATGGAACTGTGAAGTGTTTTGAAAGTGAGGAAGAGAAGCTTGGACTTGAGATGTAAGGAAATAAGGACAGAGCAAGATAGAAAATCTTTGCAGCTGTATTTTGAATGGAATGAAAGGACATGAAAAAAATGAGAAAAACAGATACTGCTCATGCAGTGATACTTCATTTATGTGATCCCCACAGATGTGGTTCACCATCCTTTGAACTTTATCTTTTTCATATACTGCACTTTGGTCAAATCTTGCAAAAGCACTGCTGCTGAAGACAAACTTCATTCTACTGCATTGCAGTGCCAGACAGTGGTGTAACTTCCATCTAATCATCTTCGATCTAATCATGTTTTCATATTATCATTTAAAACATCAGCTAGCCATTCATATCTGAAAATTAAATAAAGTTATTCTGTCTACCACCTCACCTTCTTCACTACTTATTGTGCAGAACGATGTGTAGGTTCTTATGCCAGAGCTGCCTACACAGTACTCAAACAGCTTGGGGTAGATTTAAGAATTTTCACCAAGGGTAAAATATTTACCTTTTACATATTTACCTTTATTTGGAAATATCCAATGTATAGCTCTGTATCACTTTTGCTGTATAACGCAGCAATGTATGAATACTGCTCTTTCATTTACTCTCATTCTTTCCAGATACACATCTTATCATGTTGAAAGTTCGGAATTACATCTGGGTCTTCCTTCAGAGACCTGTATCACAGGATTTTCCTGCAACAAACTTCAGATTTATCTGGGAATCCTCTTTCTCACTCTGTGTACATTCATCTTCAAGATCTTACTTCAGCTTTTAAGAAAAGTGGTTAAAAGACTAATGGGTTACTGTGAACTCTTCTTCTGATAACTAATTGCTAAGGTACATGATAACATCAAAAGGAAGATAATCCTGGCCTCCTTTCTTCTTACTCAAAGGGAAGCGAAAACATCAGACGTTCAGCATTTATCAATCTATCGTCTGTTGACCAGCAAAGAATCCATCCAAAAGGAGAGCTCTGATGTCTAGGATCCAGGGAGATAAATAACAGTGCAGTAAAATTCTGGTATTCAAACAGATGTATTCCCAACAGAAGTAAATGCTGCATTTCAGTTTAATCACAGCTTTTGGGATATCTGATATTTTCTCTAACACTTCAGCTTCTAGAGTAATATTTGTATATATGAATCTCAGCTTTCATATTAAAAAAAAAAAAAAAAAGCTTGGCACTCATGGTTGTAAAGAAGATGGGGAAATGCTTGCTGTAAAGTCTGAAATAGTTGCAGAAGGCAAATAAAATTTTACATATGATCATGCAAATATATTTTTTTGAAACCAAGCTCGTTATTATTCATAGGCTAACACATTCCTTTTGAGTGCCTGAGGTCAACAGTGCTGTAAATGACACAATATTTCATCTTTAGAAGATTAACATAAATCAAAAAGGATAGGAAGTAGTGCAGAAAGGATGGAGAACGAGGCAGGAAAAACACCGATACTCTTATGTACCCTTTCCGCAGTCATTTGTGTTTGGCGTAACTGAGTAAGTGAAGCAATCTGAAGACATTAGAATTGACAGTAGAAGTGTCTGAACAGCTTTAGAGAAGAAAATAAAATGTTTTTTGTGGATAGATTTGCAGAGAGCAGCATATATGAGCCAGTGTTGGAGAAACTGCAAATATAGATGACCAAGTTATTAAGGATGACATCATTGCTGTGGGAGAAAATGAGAGTCTACATATTAATTTATCTGCTTTAGGTATGTGTCTAAAGCTGACATAGATCAAAGCTCTTTTTGATTTAGGCAGAAGAGATTAATGCTACAACACACAATACAAAGACATAAAATACATTCCTATGTATTATATATATGTGCAGAATGAGAATGTTTTAACTCTGGTGAAGAGTGTAGCTAAAATTTTCATATGAAAAATGTATGATTTCAAAATTTTCCTTCCATAAAGAATGTATGTACGTATACACCAAAAGGGATAGGTATTCAGGAATTAAGAACACACAGTATCATGTCAGTTTACACCCCCAGCTCACATTCAAGTACAAATTCGTCATTACTCCATTGCCTGTATAGTGGTTTGTATGCAAACTGTATTCTGGAAAAGCCAAACATGCTCTCTGTCAAATCTCAGCCCTATAGAATGTATGGACATTCAAGTCACTTAGGTCTAAAATCTCAAAACAAATCATGAGTGTAAACCAGCCAAATTTAAGGACAATGTAGGTGTATCTTAAATTATCTTAGCCAGAATTACTTTCTAGTGGCAGCCTTGTAATATAGAAGGTATATGAGAACCTGGAGATCCTCTGCTCATCCTCCATGAACTTCTTCAGGACACATATGCAAGTGAAATACAATTCACATCTCCTGATTTCTTTACCGTATCTCAAACAAGAGAAACCATGGTAACAATGAAACATTACAACCACATTACTCTTTCACCAGAACTGGCGGAGCTGTCAGTGATAGTGCCTGGATTGCGTACAGCGCCTGCGGGCAGTGCATAACATCCACTGTGCAAGGTGGCCTCTGAAGAGTCTATTTCTTGGCCTTTTCAAGTCTCCGTGGAATAATGCATGGCATATACAAGCCCTCAGTTTTTAAATGTTCTTCAAATACATTTTTTCAAACTTTCTTTTAACTAGTTCAACAGTCAGTAAAACTAAAATGCAAAGCTATTAAGTACAAAGCATTGGAGCCCAGTAAATACAAAACAGGTCTATTCTTTTACTGGGGAATCTTCAGAGTTTATTATCATAGTACCACATTATTCATAGCTTATATTTATTCTTCAAATTATTTTATTCTTCAGAAAATAATTCACTTTCTACTTGTTTGTAATGAAACTTGCCTTCAGCTGGTCCACCATTTGCTTCTTTATTAACTATTCATTTCTAAGCACTTCAGTCTAGTAAGATTTTCATTCTCTATCCCTTTGCTTCTGAACATTGCTATTTAAAATGAAGAGCCAAGTTACAACACTAGTTTATTTTGTACCTGTTTTTATATATGTAATGTCAAAGAAATACAATGCAAGATGTAGCCTAAAAGATTGAATTCTGGCATGTTCTTGAATAATGAGCATTGAGTTTAACAATACACTAATAAATCAGGACAAGCAACAGCACTGGGATTCACTTGCCCTTGTGACAGACAACTTTTGGAAACATATTTAGCCCCTATATCACCTGAGAACATATTCTCTACCTGGCACCATGCAATTGAAATGGAACATAATTTAGTCTGGAAAATTAAATACTGTCATGTCAGCATCACAATGATTTAGACTTGCTTGAATGCATGTGCACATGCTTTTTATTAGCTTCAGTGTAAGAGTGCTGTTTCATGTAAAGAAGCCTGAGGTAGAGCTTAAAAAAAACCAGGTTCCTGAATTTTCCAGGGGTCTGTTGGTTATCCTTAGGAAACACTCTGATACCTTCTGTTTTCTATCTATGTTACATGAAAATTATATCACTCTCTGTTATGCTGCTTTAAGATCAATGGATGAAGTTAATCAGTGGTGAGAAAACAAAACAAAACAAAAAACAAAAAACAAAAAAAAAAGAAAACCTGATAAGAATCATTAAATTAGAGTCTTAGCTTCCTTAATAACTTAGTGTCACCAAAATAAGTAACAAATTGCTTAATATTCTTTGTTTTCGAAAGCAATCCTTCAAAAAGACAAGCAGATTTCCCCTAAAATTTTTTTCGTTATCTCACGAAGTACCACAACCTGGTATGCTACATTTATACTGTCTACACTTTCAAATCTAGCTTGACTGAACTTGCATAAAATCATCCTTATTCTACAGACTGGGATAGTATCAAATTTAGGTTTGGCACGCAATACCGAATTTAACCTGTGACAAAATATATGTTTGGATAGAGTTTTGTCTTTTGTTTAGATGCTTATCTTGAAAAGTATGGATTCAGTAAATGTGACCTTTTCTCGAGGCTGGCCAGAGTTAGAAATATGAAATGTGGTTTATGATATCTCTGCTCTCCCTTGATCTTAATGCCAGTTTGGCTGCTAACATATATTAGAAAATCTTCAACAAACGTGTGTAGTTATATATAGCCCCAGAGGGTGCATATGAAACACTGGGGATATTCATTATTTCGAAATGATCTAACTGTGCCTCCAGCTATATGCTCTACATTAGACAGTATGTGGGAATCATCTGGCCAAACGTAGCTGCATACAGAAGGAGTCATTTAGATCTTGTTTATAGTCAATTGAGTGAACTAGATACTTGTAGGTTATGGTTCATTTCAGCCTGCAGGAGACATCTAAGACAGATCAGATAAGTTGCACCCTAGAAGTGCCAGAACATGCTTCCAATATGAGTTTGTGTAGACAAAAAATTTAATTGAAGACCAGAGGGTGTTAGGGAGAGAAAGAAACAGCTAATTTTGCACTGACTATTTTAGGATAAAAGTTAAATCCTCCCTGGAGATCCCCACTTCTTTTCTTTAATGAAGAAGGCATCCTGGGGTGTTGGTCTTGGGTAATAATATTCATCTGGAATTCTAAGGTGGTAGCATGAGTCCTGCTTTGGGACAAAGTTTGCCAAAGTTGGCCAAATATGCAAATCTAATGGAAGTTTGTTGGAGCAGATGAGCTGTTTTGTTAATTGAAATGTCAAGAAAAAATAAGAAATTAGATTATAAGATATTCAGAGCACCTCCAGAAAATATTACATATCAAACTGCCAAGATAAATAATTAAAGATCTCACATCTTTACATTACAATTCTGTGATATGTATCACACAAAATCTCTAGAAAAGAAACCCATTCTACTGAGAAACTTTTCAGAACTATAAGGGGAAAAGGAAAAAGAAAAAAAGGAAAAAAAAGGCATCACACTAAAAGACATGAAGGTAGTGTAGTAAAAGATCTATTCCAAAATCCTGAAAAAGGAAAATCACACAGCATATGTTAATTTTGATGGCAAAGTAATCTTCACTTTCCAGAGGAAATGATAGAGGAAGAAAACTTTAAACAGAAAATTCTGCCTCAGGCAAAAACAATTTATTCCACTTCTGGCAGTAGCTTTTTAAATGTCTGTTTTGTTTTATTTTTCATGCATCAGTTAATGAGATTTCTTTCTTTTTCCCAGACTACTTACTTCAGGTTTCTTTCTTTTTTTTCTTGTTCTTTTTTTTTTTTTTTTTTCCCCCCCCCCGAATGTACTGAGCTTTTGGCATTTTGAATAAAAAGAAGGGAAAGAAATAAATAACTATTTTAAATTAGTTTTTATTTAAGAAGTGAATGACAGAGGAGGTTGAATAGGACAATGGAGAAAAAAAGTCTATAATCAAAGTATTTAAATGCTCAGGATTCATAGAGGTGCGACTGGGTGTTGAAGCCTAATTTAGCTTAAATCAGAGCTAAGTTTAGTACTTTTACTAGATTTGTATATGATTTGTGGTACTGTTATCACTTGAGAATATCCAGTCATAAAATTAACTTCACTATTTAACACAAGAGCTCTAACACACAGTCTACATTATCCAATCTACTGACTGTGTGCATTGCTGATAGTCAGCAATTACTTGGTTCTAAGAAAACGTCAATAACAGTTCATTTAATACTGCATATATGATTTAAGAAGCAAATTTACATCTGGAGTTACAACTAAGTTTAACCTGAATTAAAACATCCCATACAGCCATCAAGGCAGGTTATTAAGATCATAGGTGTTGGGTTGTTTTTTCAGAAGCTTGTGAATAGATACTATTCAAAAATCTTTTGAAACAAAGCTTAATGAAATTACCTGATAATTGCAATGAGTCTATGAAAATATGAAGTATATTTGAGCAATATGAGAGTAGCGCTTGTTTTTAGACTTGCTTTACATTGATAATGTAGAAAAACTAACTTTGTAGTGTAATAGCAATATCACTTCAGACTGTGCTTGTATACATCTCTGGAATTGGTCCTGACAGGATAGGAAGTAGAAGAAAGTTAGAAGATGGGAAGGCCCCCAGAAGATTTGGACAAAAAAAAAAAAAAAAAACTCTGAGACATTTTATTTTAGCAATCTGTTCATTTTTTAATGATAGACTAGTTTGACTCAGTTTTACACAGTGTGTTTTTTTTTTTTTTTTTTTTTTTTTCTTACAAAAATCTGTTACGGAATAAAAAATACTCAAAGAATTAAATGAAGAAAATACATTCAGAATTAACTGCAAAGATAATGATAATATAAGGTTTCAGGAACTGCAAAATGTGTTGAGCAATGCAATATCTTTTGTACTGAGGTTTCTAGATGGTGCATTTATCTTTAAAATAATAAATGAAGTTACACATAAGTAAGATTAAATCCTGTGGTGTCAATAAGAATATTCTACTATTTTCAGTATTTTATACAGCATGCTCAGAAAAAGAGAAAGGACATCAGGTAGAATATAACCTTGTTTAACAACTAGCTACAGAAATATATACGTATGTGTACATATATATATAAAATATTATATATATATTACATATAGTAATTATATATATATAATATTTTGTATGAAGATATATTAAACATGAGAGAAATTGTCATTTGCCAAAAGAACTTTGTCAAAAGATTGTTAGATGTCTCTGCTGTAGAAGTAAGAAATTCAAATAGTGTCAGAATTTTTCAGTATCTTCCGGTGCCTCCAGTTTGAAGTAAAGTTTGGAAAGATAGGCACTAAAGTTGATGGAAAATGAAAACGAATATAATTAAGTGCAGAATTCTGGATGTAAGCCAGTTATTCTTACACAGTGGAGAAGAAGACCGCTTGGAACTTTAGACCATTCTTCCACTCTTGTCTGTCATCAAAAAAACTACTTCAACCATGACTGATTTTTAAGATTAAAATGAAGAAAAGGTAATAATAGATATATTCAAGTAACTGGTTCTTTACTGAGTTTTTCTGGAGATCCCATTTAATCCTCCTGATGCTCCCCAGTATGACAGAATTCCTTCACTCGTCTCTCAGCATGATTGCACTTTTTTAATACTGCGATCTAATTTTGGAGAAGATCCAGGTGTAGCAGCCTGTATTACCCACTTAAGTTAACACAAGTCTCTTTCTCCTTTAAACACATTAGCTCTGTGAGTGGCTCCAAAAAAAAAAAAAAAAAAAAATCTTATCAGAATTAGAGTATATTCGCCACAGAAGCAGCAAGAAGAATGGTAAAAAGATTCATAAATCAGTTTCTGGTTAACTATATTACATCTCTGGTTCCACTCATTTTTACCTTTATCTGCAAGGGAAAAGAAAATTACAGTATTTCAGCAAAATGTCCAGTCCATTCAATGTCTCTCAACCATAGTACTATAGGACTGACTGACTACATGTCAAAAATTTCTTATTTCTTGTTCTCAACCAAGGCAAATATAGAAGTATAGCTTCCTTTTTTTTTTTTTTTTTCTTTTTTTTTATCTAACACCTATGAACTATGTAAAGAATAAACTCATTTCATAGAATCATAGAATCACAAGGTTGGAAACGACCTATAAGATCATCTAATCCAACCGTCTCCTCATCACCATTGCCTCCACTAGCAGTAAACCATATCACGCAGCACGTTCGTCCAGATGCCTCTTGAACACTGCCAGGGACGGCTACTGCACCACCTCACTGGGCAGCCATTCCAGTGCCTGACCACTCTCTGAGAGAAAAAGTTCTTGCTTATGTCCAACCTAAACCTCCTCTGATACAACTTGTGGCCATTACCCCGTGTCCTGCTCGTTGTCTGAGAGAAGAGGCCAAATGCCTCTTCACCACAACCTCCCTTCAGGAAGTTGTAGAGTGCAGTGAGGTCTCCCCTGAGCCTCCTCTTCTCCAGACTGAACAATCCCAGCTCCCTCAGCCGCTCCTCATAAGACTTGTGCTCCAGACCCCTCACCAGTTTCTTTGCCCTTCTCTGGACACGCTCCAGGGCCTCAACGTCTTTCTTGCAGTGAAGAGCCCAAAACTGAACACAGTACTCGAGGTGCGGCCTCACCAGTGCTGAGTAGAGGGGGATGATCACCTCCCTGCTCCACACCATGGCCACACCATTTCTAATGCAGGCCAGGATGCCATTGGCCCTCTTGGCCACATGGGCACACTGTCGGCTCATGTTCAGCCGAGCATCAACCAACACCCCCAAGTCCTTCTCGTCTTCACACTCATCCAGCCACTCATCTCCAAGCCTATAACTCTGCATGGGGTTATTGTGCCCGAAGTGCAGGACCCAGCACTTGGCCTTGTTGAACCTCATCCTATTCACCTCAGCCCAGTGGTCCAGCCTGTCTAAATCCCTCTGAAGGGCCTCCCTACCCTCAGGCAGATCAACACCACCTCCCAGCTTGGTGTCATCTGCAAACTTGCTGAGGGTACACTCAATCCCCTCATCTAGGTCATCAGTAAAGATATTAAACAAGATGGGCCCCAGTACTGACCCCTGGAGGACACCACTTGAAATGGGTCCCAGCTGGACTTCACTCCATTCACCACGACCCGCTGGGCACAGCCCTGTAGCCATTTCCTTACCCAAAGAAGTGTATATCTGTTCAGACCACGGGCAGCCAGTTTCCCCAGAAGTAGCCTGTGAGGGACCGTGTCAAAGGCTTTGCTGAAGTCTAGGAAGACTACATCAACAGCCCTTCCCTCATCTACCAGACTGGTCATCCAGTCATAGAAGGAGATGAGTTTGCTCAAGCACGACCTGCCTTTCACGAACCCATGCTGGCTGGGCCTGATCCCCTGGACACTGCGCACATGCTGTGCAATCTCATCCAAGATGATTTGCTCCATGACCTTCCCTGGTACTGAGGGCTGACAGGCCTATAGTTCCCCGGATCCTCCTTACAGCCCTTCTTGAAAATGGGAGTCACATCAGCAAGCCTCCAATCCTCTGGGACCTCACCAGTTAACCAGGAGCGTTGATAGATGGCCAAGAGGGGCTCAGCAATCACCCCCGCCAGTTCCCTCAGCACCCGAGAGTGCAGCCCATCCAGTCCCATGGACTTGTGACAGTCCAGATGGAGGAGGAGCTCTCTGATTGTCTGCACCGGAATTGCTGGGGGCATATTCTGAGCAGCATCCCAGACTACCAGATGGGGGCATAAAGAGCCCAGAGGATAACTGATCTGGCTATTAAAGGCAGATGTAAAAAGGCATTGAGGACTTCAGCCCTCTCCTTGTCCTCCGTGACCACATTCCCTGCTGCATCAAGTTTAGGATGAGAATTATCTTTGGTTCTTCTTTTGCTGTTGATATATTTATAAAAGGATTTTTTTTATTGCCTTTTACTGCAGAGGCCAACCTAAGCTCTAGTTAGGCTTTCGCCTTCCTAACTTCCTCCCTGCATACCTTAGCTACTTCTTTGTAATCTCCCCAAGTAGCCTGTCCCTTCTTCCAGAGGATGTAGACTCTTTTTCTCCCTGAGTCTCAACGGTAATTCCCGGCTCATCCACACCAGTCGTCTTCCCCTACAGCTCGCCTTATGGCACTCAGGGACAGCCTGTTCTTGTGCCTTTAAGATTTCGGTCTTGAGAAGCATCCAGGCTTCCTGGGCCCCTTTACCCTTGAGAAGCGACTCCCAAGAGACCTGCGCTACAAGCGCCCTGAACAGATCAAAGTCTGCCCTCTGGAAGTTCAAGAAGGTAGTTCTGCTGACCACTCTTTTGACATCCCCAAGAATGGAGAATTCTACAATTCTGTGGTCACTCTGCCCAAGACGGTCCCCAACCTTCACTTCTCCCACCAGTCCTTCTCTGTTAGTGAAGACCAGGTCCAGCAGGGCACCACCCCTGGAAGGCTCTCCTACCAGTTGCGTAAGGAAGCAATCTTCCACACAGTCTAGAAACTCCCGGACTGCTTCCTCTGTGCTGTTTTGTATTTCCAACATATATCAGGGAAGTTGAAGTCTCCCATCAGAACAATTGCTGGCGATTGTGTGACTTCCGCGAGCTGCTCATAGAATGCCTCATCCAACTCTTCGTCCTGATTAGGCGGTCTATAACAGACCCCCACCAAGATGCTGCCCTACAGGCCTTCCCCCTGATCCTTACCCATAGACATTCCACTCTATTATTCCCAACCCCAAGCTCTTCTACCTCAAAACAGTCCTTAATATAAAGGGCCACACCATCACCCTTCTTTCCTCGTCTATCCCTTCTGAAGAGCTTGTAGCCATCTATCTCAGCACTCCAGTCATGGGAGTGGTCCCACCATGTTTCAGAAATAGCAACAAGGTCATAATTAGCCTGACTCACAATCATTTCCAACTCTTCCTGATTGTTGCTCATGCTGCATGCATTGGTATAGACATATTTCAGACGAGTCGTGTGCCTCACCCCCTGCTCGAGCATCTTTCCCCTAGGAAAATTTAGCCTGATCAAAACTGGTTAGAGTTGTTTTCCAATTAATATGTATCTTCTTTCCTTGACAAATATAAGTGTTCAGATTTCACTTCAGAATACAGGTCTTCGCCATAAATTGTGAATCTCATATTTAGCAGCTTTCTACTTAGGTAATACAAAATCACCTGTTATGTAAGATTAATGAAGTTGAAATCACTTATTATGTTCCAGTAGGTCAGTTTCTATTATCATACATCATGAAGTACTGAATCAACTACACCTCATATGGCAAAATTTTAGATGTTGTGTTGAGAACTACCGGTGATGGGTGGATGATTGAACTGGGTGATCCTGTGGGTCTTTTCCAAATTTTGGTGACTCTATGACTATGAAAAGAAAAGTCAAGTTCAGAGAGCATTATTTTCAGTAAATAGGAAGCTGCTAAAGATTAGATTAATAATCTATGACAGAGATCTGCTATTCCATGCATTCAATTCATCCATAGTTATGAGGTAAGGTAAAGGAGATACTTTCAGAAATGTTTTGTAGAACTTTGTCTTGTAGAAGGCCTGAAGGAGCACTTTGTGTATTAAAAAGATCACAGAAAATTACCATATGAGAGAGGAGACTGTTTACTTCCCTTAAAGAAGCTCTGAAGCTCTGCTATAAATTTATGTACAGAATTAATTACCTTCAATTTCACATGTTGACAGTAGACTGACTTTGACTAGAGTAGTTCAAAATAGTTTAATTTCCAGGATACCAAGATATTTTCCCTCCAGACATGCAGCATCCTCTTCAAAATTCTGAAATACATTTCCAAGTGAAATGTCAGCAGCTGACTAATTTTGAATTATTTTTACTTTTGCTAACTTCCAAGACCATACAGCTAAGAGCCATTACAGTGCTGTAAGAAGAGAATCAACTTTTAGACCAGTGAATGGTCACTTTGTGGCCGACCAAACGTTTCCACAATTCAAATGTGGGGAAAAGAAGTACCCTGCTGTTGTAGGTGACTGCAAGACCCGCCCACGGGATGTGACGCGATAGGCCCTCTCCCTGCTCTATGATTGATGTGTGGCATGTGCCCTTAGGGGTGTAGATGAAGCACATAGGTTATATAAGCTAGAGTTCATGTGTAATAAACGCCATTTTGCTGTTCATCATATTGGTGTGTACATGCAGTCATTTGGTCCTGGCCTGGTTTTAGGTCAGTACCATAGGAGGCAATGCAACATTGGTGCCCCATGTGAGGAACCAATGAGAAACGCACTTGTGAGGATCCCCCTTGCATGAGAAGCCAACTTGCATTAAAGTCTCCTGTGAGCCTGCAGAATTTCCAGTGTTCTAATGAGGTAATTACGGGCTGGCCGTAGAAGGGCGTGCCTGCAGCAGCTGGCTGCTGTGGCAGTTCAAGGGTGGGGATGGCCTGTGGTTAATGGCAGGTTGCTCTCGAATCGGGACATCAGTGCCGTGCTGGTGATGGATCAAGTTATTAAGTCTCATAATCTGAAAGTCCTGAGTTCGTGCCTCAGAGAGGGCGCCACCCATCTCCCTTTGATCATGCACTGACTGTTGTAGAGGCTTCTGATTGGTTGCATGCACACTCAATCTTGTAAAAGGATGTGTGGGTAGAATATTGCTGTGTATGTGCAGTCATTTGGTCCTGGCCTGGTTTTAGGTCAGTACCGTAGGAGACAATGCAATATTGGTGCTCCGTGTGAGGAACCAGTGAGGAACCCACTTGTGAGGATTCCCCTTGCATGAGAATATATCTGAAAGGCGCTTACAGCAAGAATGGGGTTGGTCTCTTCTCACTGATGGCAGGTGACAGGATGAGGGGAAATGGCCTCAAGTTGTGCCAAGGGAGGTTTAGGTTGCATATCACAAAAACTTTACAGAAAGGGTGGTTGAGCTGGAATAGACTCCCCAGGCAGGTGATTGAGTCACCATCCCTGGATGTGTTTAAAAGCCATTTGGATGTGGTGCTCAGGGACATGATTTAGCGGAGGGTTATTAGAGTTAAAGTGGTATAGTTAGGTTGTGGTTGGACTCAATGATATTTTCAAGTCTTTTCACACCTGAGCAATTCTATGATTCTATGACTCTGTGTAGCAGTTCAACACTGATTCCACTAAAAATAAAAGTAAGAGGGTAGATATTTACAGTGAATATCCATCTGGGAGTTTATGTTGCCAGAATCACTTCTGATTTCTCTGCCTGGATGAAGATGCGTAGGACAGAGTTGTATAGTTTTGCTGAAACCAGTAGTTAGCAAAACTTGCTCCTATTTTCCGATTTCACCCACTGTACCTGAAAAAACATTCCTTTTACTGTGTTCCCATTTGCTTATCCTGACTTTAGTCCTTTATCTGTTCTACAGGATTGCCTACTGAACTAACTCATTTCAAACAACACAAATACTTTTAGGCTGGAAAAGATCTACTCTTTAAGCTGTTTGCTTTGGAGAAAAAAAAAAAAAAAAAAAAAAAAAAGAAGGTCAGGTTGATGAAATAGCAGTTCTCTTCACAGATCAGACCAGCTGGGATAGCCACAGTTGGCTGGAGATCTGGATAAAGCTGGAAGGAAGCCTCCTGGCATATTAAAGGAAGCTCCTGCACCTCTCTTGAAAGTTGCAGGATGGGATTAAGTGAGTTTGTATGCTAGAGTCTGCAGATACATTCTGTTAGAAAATTTTAGGAGAAACTGCATGGGACTGTTCCAGCTGCTTTGTAGATTTTCTCTAGCACAACAATTCAAATTACATGATGCTTCATATAAAATAGGAAGATACATTCTCAGTCCCTAAGAAGCAAATATGTTTTTATAAAGCATTATGATAGCTTGGAATAAAACAGTAAATGTGAGAATTGCAACACTGACATATCATGAAATGTTGAAGTAAGACACAAGCTGCATCAAGCAGAACTTAAAGCTTCTTATCGCTGATTTTTTTCTCTAGTAACATTTCTTCTATTTAAAGCATTTCATCAGCATTACAGCATCTGAAAATCTTTTAAAGGAATTTTAATCAGCACAAGTATATAAAGTCTGTGTTTTTTGTCACCTCCATGCAGGACAATTACAAATGGCAACTGACGATACTTTCCATTGGCCTTTTCCCTATTTATGATAAAGGAGAACATTTTAGGTTGATTTTTATTAATTTCATTTTAAGACTGTAAAATGAAGGTTTCTTCTCTGAGCCTCTCTTTGAGCCTTTTTTCCCCTTAAAGACAACAGAAAGAACTTAATCTTAAAGATACAATGCATTTTATTACCAGCAATTTTGTAGAAAATTGTACTGAAATAGCTGCCCTGCGCTAATCTTTAATATTTGTATTTGCTTATTACACAGTCTTCAATATGGCATGACATATTAGAATAACTATCATATTATTTTTGTGATAAGCATACTGTTGTCTTTGATATTGTTCTCACTTCATCATATTGTACTGTAGTCTTTCAGTTTTATATTCATATCTATATATTTGCTTTTCACTATTATTAAATAATTTGCCAAAGTCAGAAAAAAAATTCTGCATCAAAGGATTGAACTTCTTTCTCTGAAATCCGAAACACATTCCTAAGCACTTGACAAACTGTAAAAAACATTTGCAAGGATGCATTATTGTATATTGGATGCTTTTTGAAATTATTTATACTTTTCTTTAGACTTTTCACTTTCTTAACAAATGTAACACCGCAAAAGAAGCAGCACGCTGTTTCTCTTTGGAACTTTATTCCTTAAAAAGTTATTAAAATAAACACAATCTCCTGAAAAATGCCAAGTACAGTATTAGAAAGGGAGGAACTGGAAATGTGTCTGGAATTTTGTGTGTGGGCAGGCTGGGTCATTTCCATTAACCAGTGTTGGTTAATGTGGATACACTGAACCATTTCAAAAGTAAATGCCTCTATGACTACTTTGTTGTGCTGCAGGGTAGATCAGCCAATAACCATATGATCCCATCCTGAGTTCTTGGCAGTTTGAAACTTGAGTTCCTGCATATAACAAAATATAAATATAAATCATTCAGTGAAAATTAGCTTTAGGCTTTAAAAGGTTTTGTTTGTTTGTTTTTAATAAAAGGCTTTTGGATTTAAAACTTTTCTATGGAAATCAGCAAGCCATGTTCTTTCCTTTAACTAAATCGGTCAATCCATTCTCATGTTAAAGAAATAATAAATACTTACTTTAAAAACTCACTGTCCCTTCATATGTAGTCACTAATGACTTAATTTTTTGCTCATCTACAACAAGGCTTATTATTTTTACAGAAGCTTAGGACCCCAGGACAACCAAGCAATGAAGATGGCCCTTCCTTATGAACTTCACAGTTAAGTGATTAAGCCCATTTCAGATGGAAATTCAGATACATAATGACTTCTCTAGAAAGATGCAGCAGATTGGTGACACAGCCAGGAATAAAACTGAATATTTGGACTTTAATGCATAACCCCTCTTTATAGAGTTTAGAAGATCAGAAATGACTGTACATGAACACATTTACATGCAAGAATATTTTTCCCTCTTTTTTTTTTTCCTTTTCTTTTTTTTAACTGCCTAGATTAATAAATAACCCACAACCTCCCTCATTTGGTATTGCTGTTAGTTAACTTGCAAAGCTACAGTCACATGGATCAGATAGGCCTAGTGAGCTAATCCCAGTACATCACTCCTCTGCAGTTATATTTGAAACATAAAATATTAAACTTGAAACATTGCGGATTGCTTGAAAGAGGTGTTGAAATCTGAGGCAGATAAAAATCATTGAAGAGGAAGGGGGAAAATAAGGCATAAAGGGAAAATAAGATTTTGGGGGGAACTTACTTTGGGGGACTCCGAATCAATACGGTAAATTATATTAACATTTGATATAGGCACAGTAGATTTGGCAGCAAGATTAAATCCACATGCACTTAATTCTCTACCACACAAGAAATGTAGCTCTATACTGGGCCTTTTCAGTAAGAAGGCTTACTCTTTACCTGGCAACAAGGCAAATTACATCCACAAAAGAGGTTACCTGCACTAACAACAATTAATTTATTGGAGGTCGGCTATGCTTTTCTTTTTGTTGCCTTGTCAAAGCCAATTACTTGATTTAGTTTCATTTCTAACCACTGTGATGTTTCCATATTTTGGAAATTTATTTCTGTTTATTCTTCATTTGAAAGATTTTTAAAAATTGTTTAGGAAATTTGGTCTCATAACATAAGTAACTGCATAATTTGAAGTGATCCAGCTAATGATATAAGGATCATGTCCAATTCACAAGATGTATTTGTCAGTTTATTGAACATCTCAGAGGAGGTGTTTGACCAAAAAGTCAATAATCCTGCTGATGTCTTCAAACATCTATGTTGTCATAGACATTGCCTAGTAAATCGAGATTGCTGCAGAAATACTACCTGGGCTTAGAATGCTGATGTTGATGATGTAGAAAAGAGTAGCCCAGAAAAAACAGCAACTGCTACTGCCCTCGGTCTGGTACCTAAATTAGGGTTCTGCAGCTGCCAGACACTTAGGTACAATTTTCTGAAAGACTAGGAGTCCCTTTTTTATTTGCATGGTTGAGACAAGGTCAGGATCGAGAATGGCGTGGAAGACGGAGACGCTTATACAAAGAAAGACTGAAAGGAATGTGAGGCTTCTTAGGTTTTGATCAAGGTGGCAATGCTTTAATGTTAAAGCTCTGAACCTTTCTGACTGTTGTAAGAAAAGGAAATCTAAGCAACAAACAAGATTCAATGAGATTAAAGCATAAGATTAATAATCGTGAAGACATGTTTTTCACATGTTCTCTTGAAAACAATGACTGCTAACAGTGTCAACTATGATCTACTTTTAGAGGATAATTTATCTCTCTAAGAAAATGATGCAACTTTTCTCCATAGCAATTTTTCACTTGTTTTTCAAAGTCCATTGTAAAAGGCCAGCTTTAACTCCCCAGTGAGTAATTCACCAGGGAAGTAGATGTCAAGCCTTTTGTGGTTGACTTTTGGTGTTGTATTCAGCCAAGGATAGGGACATAAAACTTTTTCCTACACTACTGCTCCCAGGTAGAATGCAAAATCTGGCTGCCATGACACGTTATTTTTGCGGTGCTCTAATGAGTAGAATTATTTAGGGATAAACAGAATCATAGAATCATTTAGGTTGGAAAAGAACACAAAGTTCAACCATCAGCTGATCTACCAAGTCTCATCACTAAATCATGTTCTTTAGTGTCACAAATTTCCTTAATATAGATCAGACAAAATCTCAAGGAGATTTTTGTTAGGTGGATGAGATCTTACACAAGAGCTCAGAATTCCAAACAAGTAGTAACGTTATTATCTTGTAAATAAGATCGTCTTCATGCTGAGAATTTCTCATAAAGTTATTTTGAATAACAATAATAATAAAAAAAGCATTATACTTTCAATATAACTGAACAATATGAAACTTCCAAAGCAAGTAGGAAGAAAAAGACCTTCAAATAGCAACAAAAAATGTTTTCTAATAAAAATAAGGCCTCAAGCTACAGCTGAATACCTCTCAGATATGTCTCCAAAATCTGAGCATTTACATTATTCCTACTAAGTTCTGGTGGAACAAATCCAAGTAATAAAGTCAAAATGTATTATATAAAAAATTATTTATTTATTTATTTAGACAAGATAATGTGAAAGCCAAGTAGATGAAGAAGCAGAGTACCCTCTAAACTTTCAGTAAACTATTTCAAATCAGTTAACAAAGAATCTTAATTGTTAGATTATTAGACATTATTAATTGTAGAAGTATTTCCATACTGCCAATAAAAGCAAGCAAGCTGTGATAAGAACAAGAACACCTTAGCTATTCCAACAATTATTATTATTTCTAATACGTACTGCATGCAAACTTAAGAGTCCTACTCAGACTGCAGATCCTAAATAAAGTGCAAACGCAAAAACATACCAGAGAATTATGTTCCTGAACACCTTTGCTTCGTTGTTGAATAGAAAACTCAATTCAGAGCTGTCTAGATTCAGCATTATTTGATAGTGATATCTGTTGCGGTCATTACAGCATTTTCTGCAAGAACTTAGCCTATCATAAAAAGACACACACAAATTATACAGAGACAAAAGTGCAGAAAAAATCACACGAAGCAAAGAGTATAAAATTCATTGCTGTAACTTACCTAACATCAGTATGACTTAATATCTGGCAGATTGACTGGAATTATGTGTGCCCTATCTACTTTATCACAAAACTATTGAATGTTGCTGATTTTTTGTCCTTTTGTAAATTTTACTTAACTTCAGGATTTCCAGAAATGTCATTAGCAGGTCAGCCAAGATCTTCCAGCTAAGAAAATGAAATATTCCTGGAAGTGACATTTTGTGAGAATCACATCAAAATACAGTATCTTATTTTTATTATCTACCTTTCACTCAATAAAGCCATAAATTGCTACACAAATTTTTATGTATCTTTCCATATGATATGGATAGTAACTGTGACATCTGCTCACTGCCATTGGCATTGCATACCTTATTTAGGAAAGGAAATTAAGAGTAATGAAAACCAACTAAATTACAGTATAACTTTGCATAGGAAGAATGTGATCATTCAAAGTAACTTTAGCTATGCCATCAGGGCAATGGCTTTTTAAAATATTTCCCATGAGTTCTTTTCTTATATTTTGCAGTCAAGATCTATATTTTCTGAAAGGCGAATATGAGAAGCTGTGATTACTTAGTGTCTACTGCATAAAATGCTGAAGTATTATTTACTGACTCCCTAATTTTCTTTCTGTGTAGTTGGAACTTAGAAATCTCTCCACTAAATATTAGACCAGAACTATAAAATCTACAGTGATGGCAGAAGAAATTTATATGGCTGCAAAGTTTGTTTCTGCATCAGTCCACAGTCTGAAGTTTTTTTCTGTATAAATTTCTTTTTTACAGTTGCACAAAGTGATTTAAAATGGGACTTTACAATTCACAGAAGGATGTTTCCTGACCAGGGGAATACCTGGATAATAAGTTCCAAAAATCTTCCTTTTGCATGTGTTGGTGGGTATAAAATTCAGCATCTGGAGAGGAAATTCAGCTTTTGTCACCATGTCAAGACTCTCAATGGAATTTTAATAAGTAGCATCTAAAAGTTTTGTTATCAAGCTTCACCATAAAAACACACCTGATAATAGCAGATAAGTGCCCTGATAAGTTTAGTATATTAAAGTATTTCACCCTAACTTGAGATAGACCTGTTAAATGACTATTTAAAAAAAAAAAAAAAAAACAAAAAAAAACTGGACAGTTATTAAAAATTACTGACTTGTCTTCCAGGTGCCCTGTTTCTTGCTGAAGAGCTGTGAAATGGAGTAGATTTTAGAAGTCCCTAGGAGTGACAGGGCCTAAATACACTTGCATCAGGCTTCTGTGGGAGCTCCAAGAACAAATCCTGCAGTGCCATAGATCTATTGGAAAAATGAGTAGTAACATACCCAGGAGGAACAACAAGGTCCTGCAGACACACTGTGAGAACCTTAGGCCAGTCAGGATGTCTCCCGGTCTTTGTCTTCCTCAAAAGATGAAGGTAGCAAAATCAAGGCTGTAGATTTCTCTCCTCACTTGCCAAGCTCTCTCTTGAGCCAGGTTCCGTCAACAGCATGTACTTACTGTCATCAACCCTTTTCCATGTCTGCTGAAGAGAAGACAGGAGGCAGATAGTTGAACAAGTTCATTCATGGTAGTGATGACAATGGGCCAAGAATGGCAAGCAAGCAATAAAGCAAAGATCACACCCATGAGTGATCCACCCTTCAGGCCATGGATGTGCTTCCTTCAGCCAAAAACAGCATAGTAGATTTTTCCATGCTGCTTATTATAAATAGTCTCTAGTGTGAGCTGCATCCTAAATCTTGTGTGGACATTGTCTGGGAGTGTGCCACTTGGCATGCTGATGGTCATGTAGTCCTACGCCAAAGCATCCTTCTCTTGTTCTCTTGCTTATTCACTGAAGTGTGTCCCACTAACAAGGAAAGCCTTACAGAGTTGGATTTTTTTAAGCACAAGTATTGAACCAACACTGCACAGATCTTCAAGTTACTTTAGATTTCAGTGAGGTTTTGGTCTGAAAAAAGGATCATGCTCTTCTTAGATGATAACACCTCAAAAGCCATATAGCTCCTGGCAGCAGACATACACCTACTGGCAGCAGTCAATCTCAGAAGTTCCAATTCAAGTAAATCTTATGTAGCAAATTAAAATACCGTCTCCTAGATTTAGTTAAATCCACTACATAAAAATGCTGCACACAGGGCTTTCTAGCTGTCAGATTAACCCTGTCCAATATCATTAAGGTGTAAAATGAAATTATAATCAAGTCAGAAGTAGATTTAAAATACTTTATAAACATTCCATGGATACTAAAGAATTTGCAATGAAGGGTAGATATAATTACAGATTAGAGCAGAATTCAGCAATGGCTAACCAATTAAGACATTTTATTCATTTTTTATTTTTAAAATATTCACAAAAAATCAAAATTTTCTGCTTTTAAATCTTCTTTAAGTCTTAATATTTCTCTAGTATGATAAGTACATGACAGTATTGAAGTAAAATTCTCCTTGAGTTAAATGAGCCTGTTATCACAACATGCAATGCAGAATTAAAGTCACTGGGCTAGAACTCCTGGTGAATTACTGTCAGTGTGTGCTAAACTACCTAACTAGTTTAGGGATGTTATGGTTCTATTGACATAGTGCTGGAAATCTTAATCTTGATTCATTTATATCCTGTGAAGTGAGAAGTGCTATTTGCAAGTATATATTCATAGAATCACTGAGGAAAAGACCTCCAAGGTCATCCAGTCCAACCATCCACTCATCACCAGTATTTCCCACTGACACTACTGTGACCCTTAGAACAACATATACGCATTTCTTGAACACCTCCAGAGATTGTGATTCCACCATCTCTCTGGGCAGCCCTTTCCAGAACCTGTCCACTCTCTTGGAGAAGAAGTATTTCCTAATGTCTAATCTGAATCTCCCTTGGTACAACTTGAGGCCATTCTCTCTAGTCTTGTTGCTAGTTACATGGGAAAAGAGGCTTATCCCCAGTTCATCACAACCTCCCTTCAGGTAGTTGTGAAGAGTAATAATGTATCCCCTGAGCTTCCTCTCCTCCAGACTAAATAATCCCAGCTCCCTCAGCTGCTCCTCATAAAACTTGTGCTCCAGACCCTTCATCAGCTTCATTGCCATTCTCTGAACACACTCCAGGGCCTCAGTGTCTTTCTTGTAGTGAGCGGCCCAGAAGTGAATGCAGTAATCAAGGTGTGGCCTCACCAGTGCTGAGTACAGAGGAATGATCACTTCTCTGCTCCTTCTGGCAGCACTATTTCTGGTCCAAGCAAGGATGGCATTGGCCTTCTTAGCCACTTGGGCCATCTGCTGGCTCATTTTTATTCCAAAAATCAATCACATCCACAGGTTTCTTCTACACAGTTTTCCAGTCAAACCTATAGCATTGCCTTGGGTTATTGTGGCCAAAGTGCAGTACTCAGCACTTGGTCTTTCTGAACTTCATCCCTTTGACCCCAGTCCAGTTATCCAGTCTATCCAGATTGCTCTGTAATGCCGTCCTATCCCTAGGCAGATGAACATTTCCTGCTCATTCAGTGTCATCTGCAAACTTACTGAGGGTACACTCAATCCCCTCATCCAGGTCATCAGTAAAGATACTGAACAGGACATGACCCAATACCAACCCTGAAACAATAATGGTGACTGGTTGTCAGCTAAATGTGCCTCCATTTACCACCACACTCTGGGCCTGGCCATCTAGCCAGTTCTTTACCCAGAAAAAAGTGTATCTGTCCAAGCCACAGAGAGGCAGTTTATTCAGGAGAATACTGTGGGAGACAGTATTGAAGGCTTTGCTGAAGTCTAGGTAGAGTATGTCAACAGCCTTTCCCTCATTAACCAGGTGGGTCAACAAATCATAGAAGGAGATCAAGCACAAAGAATCTAATATTATACCCTTCAAATTGTTAGCCTGCTACTTCTGTTTTAAATGCTTCAATAATTTATGTGGTCTCATACAAAAGATTTGACAGGGTGTATTAACCTGAATGCTAAGCAAATGCCCTAACCACCTTTCTTAGTCTAGAAATAAAGCAAAGTTTGTGTTTTTTATTTTTAAAAAAAGGGACTTCTGTTTGGAAACTGGGCCTTTCCGTTGTCTTTGTCATTTGACATCAAATATTATTATTGTTGCTAGTTTCAGTTGTCCTGGATGAAAATACCTAAATCTGAAGAAGAAATACTACAGCAGTCATGTAAATTTTAAAAAATTACATAAATGACTACTCTATCATTTTAATTTACTGAGTTGCTTTGATAACAGACATTTTTTAGCATTACTATTTTTCGCAGTGTGTCCTACTACCCCGTGAGTTGAATATTAATCTATGGTATAAATTATGTTTAAATTTTTAAGGAACATGGAATTATAATGATGTAAACATGAGGTCTTGTGCACTCTCTAAGGTGAATGGTAACCTCAGGCCAAGTTGTATGTGAGGTGTACAGACACCACATGAATCAGTGAAAAGAATAAGGCTTCAATTACATCATTCTACCTTCCAGTCTTGAAAGGACAGTTGAGGTTCACTCTGTGTCTGTTTGTGTTCATATTATTTTCTGTTTCATCAGCTTTCATGTCACAGAAGTGAGTATTTCAGCTTTTCTTATAAACTTTAATGAATTGTGATCCTACTCTTGGTGATAATAATTGTCTTTACAGGTTTTAATGATGGGAAAGTCCTAGTAAGTTATCAGTACCATCTCCCAAAACTGTTCCCCAGAGTACTTTTTAACTTAAGAGTCCCAAGTAGCAGAGCTTCTACGGCTTCACTTGGGAGACTTTGTTGATCACTTGATTTGGTCTCAGTAGTTTTTCTGCATGTTAATCTCACATCTTTATGTTCTTAAGTTAATCCAATTACATTTTTAAATCAACCAGAACTTTTATTATAGAGCTAACAATCAAAGAAGGGGAAGAAAAAAAGTTGAAATAAAATGTCTAACATGAAAATGAATACTGTGTGCAGATCCCTTTGCTGCATCCAGGTCTGTCTACAGCCCTCAGTTCTACAGCACTAATGAACAGTTTTCTATTCAAGTCTAATTTCTGGAAAGAGAATGCTTGAATTTCTCAGAAATAATGGTTTTATTTCAGGTAAATGCTTCACATGTGCCATTGGATGCCACCAAGCAGGACAAATGATAATACTTTTGTGATATCTATAGTTAAAGAATGAGCTGGCTCAATGGTCAGCTTTCTGTTTGCAGCTTTCTACAGCACTGCTCCATGTAGAGGCTTCTCTGCAGAACAACCAGTCTTCTGTTGCTGGCAGCCACTAACTGGGAGCCACTGGTGGAAAGTGGCACAAGAAACAGTTTTCTCCAGTGAATTCTCTCTCAACACAGTACAGAATCTAATTGATGGTCTAGGTCTAAATTACTGCCTTAGATACACAGAGATTCTAAGCCTGAGACATCAAAGTTAGTTTCTTTGTTGACTGGTTAAAGAAGAGCAACACTACCAATTTTGTGTTTACCCCTGATTTTTCTTTCTTGCCTATAAATTCTGAAAGTTGAATTGTTTATCCAACTCCTTTGGACTTCATAATTACAAATCAAGTATCAAATAAAATATTAAATTTAGAATTTATCTTTTATAAACTTTTCTGAAGCTTGCTCACTTTCTCGTTTGTATATAAATGTCACGTCTTGGTTTGAATCATCTAATATTTTGGCTTCAATAATATTTTGTAACAAAAAAATTACAGATACCTTCTCATTTGCATGAATGGAGTTCACTCTTTTACAATTTTCTGTCAGAAACAGAGCAAAGAGATAAAAATGCTTTGAGAAAGCTTGAAAATGGAGATTTCCAGCCTCACTTTGCTAACTCAAGATGTTATACTAGTTCATATATTTATCCAAGCTGTTTGATTGCTAACTCAATCAAAGTCAAATGTTAAAAGATATGAAGTTCACAATTTCCTGCTGTGACTCAAAAATTCTTTGGAACATCTTACGCCTCTTTTAGTGAAAACAGCCAGAGATTTCTGCGTTATCAAGCTGAGTTACCTTATGAAGAAAAATTTTGCAAGCTGAAGAATTACTGTATTTGGAATAAAGTGTCAGATAAATCAACATGGCAGATATGTGGAATGACAGATATGCAAAGATATTTTTGAGTCCTGAAGTCTATTTCCCATGTATCCTGCTCTTTGACTGGCATGACTTTAATATGCAGTGTACAGACTGTATGGAAAAGTCACCCAATATTTAAGATGTGCACAAGGTTCCTGGAGAATTACAACTATAGCAAGAAATAACTGACTTGTACCAAATGAGAGTCACTAAGGACGTAAATAATAAGTACGTAGTAGTAGTAAGGACGTAACAATAATAAGTAAAGAGAAGATTAACTGCATTAAAAAGTCTTATGAGTGCTTTCTTATTCAATGTTCACCATTTTCTACACGTAGGGAATTCTGCTAGATATAACATCTTTAGATAACTGAAATATGTTGCTGACTTGTCACAACTACTTGCACAAATTTTAGCTGGTCTCCATTAATTTTAATGGAGATGTATAATAAGTGTTATATATAGATTGACTATGTATTGTATTTGAGGGGATGTGCAGTTATGCATGTATATAGCTATACACATTATACACACTTGTTACACTATGGTACACTTATGAAGACCATCTGAAAAGCTGCTATTTCTATTAATGTTCCCTGCAGCACTATCATTTCTCTGGTCTGTTATTTCTCTGTCATTAACTGGTCTGTGAGAAAAGCAGAGTGATGTCTTCCTGGACAGTGTGAGCTTACCTCCACATTACTCACTCAGACCACGTCTTTTTTTGAATGTCACTGCCTGTTTGTTTAGATCTTGTTTGTTGTTAACTTATTTTTAATAGGCAAAATCAGAGTTGTCTCTGCAAAACAAAAAGAATCATCTAAGCTAAAAAATATGAGTGTAAAAAAGCTGACTCATTTTGCACTTTGATTTCAAGAGAAAGATGTATTTTATTATGCATTTTGATTTGGTGATGCAAACTTGTTTCTCTGATGGATTTAATACTCAGTTACTGAGATACAATCTTAAAAAAAAAAAAAAAAAAAAAAAAGTTAAAAGTGGGAAAAAAGAGGAATCCACAACGAAAAGTCCCTCGATGATTCTGACAGACCAAAAAGAAAAAAAAAAAAAAATCGCTATTTACAGTGACTTATCAGAAAATGTCAGGTGAGTGATTAATTTCCTTCTTCACAAATCAAAAGACGTACGTCTGCCAGAGGTCAAAATAAAAAGGTCCAGACACCTGGATTATTCAGTGCACAGCATATGCTGCACAGCTGCCTGATGCTCTGAAACAGCATCTGGTTGAACCAGCTGACATCTTCAGTACATGTGTGTTATCCAGCCACTTCCCATACATCTCCATGAGAAAGTGTAATAAAATACGCTGACATCAAGCAAATGTGACAAACTCGTGCTTTGCATATATCCAAACACAGGCATTCAGGAAACAGTATTACTTTTCATCTAGAGATTGGCAAAGAAAGAATAACCCCTGTAGACCTACAAAGAATGACCAGCTGTACAACAACTCTTTCTTCAGTACTGTTGGATCCTCATCTGGACAATTGCTAAATATGGTCTCTCCAGAATTAAGAAGAATTTCTTGAGCTCAGATCACTAAATCCAGGTATGAGATCCTCTTCTTCTAAGGACCAAAGATGATCTATGGGAGCTGGAAACTTTCTGCACCTTCACTGCATCACCCAGTGTCACGGAGTTGACCAGATCAATCTATGTCCGTGACAGGGGCGACAGGCCTCTGCCCTTCCCCCCCCACCCCAGTCCCACAAAAATGGGAAGAAAGGAAGGGAGGAAAAGAGCAGCGGCAGCAATCTATGGAGGAAAACTTATTTTACTATAATATTGGAATACAAAATAACACAATATATATACAATTTAATTGAAATTGAGATTAATAAATCAGACAAGATGAGAGAGAGTTCCTGGGACCGAGTCAAACCTGAAAAGCTTGGAACGGCTAAGAAAGCACCCTCCAGCACCCACTGCAAGGCAGCAAGAGAGCGCCCCCCCACCCGGAAGGGCCAGATCCCGTGACTGTTGTAACGTACAGGGATAGGTACCTGGGATTGGGGCAGTGGCACTTTAATGCCCCGTACACTACATGATGTTTTGATGTGGAATACTGAAACCCAGAAACAAAAAAAAAAAACAAAAACAAAAACATAGAACCATGACACCCAGCATGTCATCTATAGCATCTCATAACTCTGACTCTTGTCAGTAATTAACATAGTTTGAAAAGTCCCCTCTTGGCAAACTGGTCTGCAAGTCTGTTTCATCAGCAGGATTCCTGTGTGACCTGAACCTTTGCTGACTGAATTCTCCATTTTATGTAGGAGAGCTTATATTTCCGTCTGATGACTACTTCAAGAAAGTATGTCAAAATATCCAAAGACTACCTAAAAGAAACATAATTTTTCTCTAAGTAACTTTTATGAAAGGAAAATATCCTAGCAGTCATGAAGCTCTTGAAAACGTTCAATGTCTACTGCTGTGATCCTTGGCATTACAGGAGAGAAGGAACTGGCTACCGCAAGAAACCAGATGGTGGCTGAACTGCCCTTTCTGATCCCCAGATAATTCCAATACATCAAAAATTATGTCTATTACTAGAAGAGACTAGAAAGTAACAGTAGAATGACAAAGACAAAATGATTCTCATTTCAGTTCCCAAACAACGTTCACTTGGTTAGATGAAAAATACTGGTGCTCCAAATTATCGACAATCAAGAGAGATACAGATATAGGGAGTGACTTACAAAGGTATGAAAAAAGGTAGGTATCTTGCAGTCATAATGGAAAAAAGATTAGTTAATAATTGTTCAATTTTTATCCCTTAAGTGATTTGCTTAGAGTATCATCAGAAATCTAATTCATACAGACTACTCCACAAAATCGAGTTTTTTAGCCCAAAACTAACCAAAAATGAAAGACAATTAAGAACAAATGTGGTACTGTTTTGTTCACAAAAATGTTATTTTCTGGATATAGTATACCAAGGATAGTTTCCTAAGCATTTTTTGCACATCCAGTGAAGTGAAGCATGAAAACTGATTTTTTGAGCTTCTTACTTTTTATTGAATACATGATCACAAATTGCTTTTTATCATACACATTTTTCTAATTGCTATCATTTGGATGAAATGGATCTCAAAGTCTTTGGTGAGCTAGTAGATTCAAATTTGCTTATGGTTCTTCTTTTCCACTAACAGATATACAAAACCTGTGACCAACCACCTAAGCCAGAATTTTAAATATAACATTTATACGGGGAAATGATCCATCATTCTTTGTCTTGTGCTTTCACATTGTGAGTTTCATTTCATATGAAGTTGAATTGGGGAAAAAAAACAACAACAACAAAACACAGTATAGAAAAAGCTTTGAATGGATTACAAAATATTACTAGCAGAGTGACATATTTCCTGTGTTAACATTTTTATTGCTCTGCAGGAGTCAGTTACAATCAAGAAAAGAGCCTGGTGACTGTAAGGAAAATGAATTTTAAATTAATAATAAAAGAGAGACTCAAACTACACATATTTAGAAACTAATACCTTTTCACTGTATTGATGGATGAAGTAATAGATCAAAGGTTTGTAAGTGTCATAAAAATGAAGTGAATGTGTGCATCACTAAATGCTGTACTTTATTTCCGTAGACTTTGACAAAAACAGATTATCAGCCAGAAGGATGTATTGTAACAGCATATACTTCTTCCTTACATACAATATTCTTATTTAAACTGAACATGACTTTTAGAGAAAAATAAAGCAAACAAAACAATGTCCTGCATTTCATTATTTCTCAATCCTTCAAAACACTAGAGAAATCATATTATTTTTCCTGTAGTACTCTGTCTCAGAAAACATTTGTTAAGCCACATTAATTGGTCACAGTCTGCTGGAGCACAGGCAGCAGTTTAAGTGAGCTACAGGCTGCTGTCTCTGGGACACTGAAGAGGCACAAAATGGTCATAGATATGACTTCTAAGTAATCTGACTGTTTAGAAACAAATATCCGTCTTCAGTGTTTTGCAAAATTCAAGAAAAATCTTTTTGACTTGTATTTATTGGTGGTATAGGGTAAATAGAAGAGTGTAAAACTTTTACTGAAAAAAATCTCATGGCAACTGGGTTAGCCCTTATGACATCCCCAGAAGATTCTACTAGAATGTCCAGAATTCCTAACGCTACAGACTGGATGATGAGTAGCCACTAGATTTATTGCTTACATCAAATGCATTAATTATACATGACTTCTTGAATAACTTGTTTTGAAACTACAAGCAGTGTGAAGATCTCTGATAATAAATAATGCCTTTATAGAAAAATAGAAAACCTGGCTACAAACCAATGTGTTTATTATTGCTCTGAAGAGCTTTCTGAATGGGAAATAACCTGATGGAAAGAAGTTCTGTTTGACCAATGGCAATGATCAATTTGAAAGATTAATTTAACTATAAAAGTCAAACATACATTTAATAGCTTCAAGTCAGAGTGGCTGACAGGCAGCTGAACTGGGCTTTCCTCTTCTGATGTTTGCCTTGGTTTTAGGCTTTCTCTGACAACATATCTGTGAAAAATTCGGTAGCAAAGATATTATTCTCTTAGCAGTAAGGTAGTGGAAATTTACTCTGCTAAAAGGACACAGTAATCTAAGCTAATTCTCCGTGCTCCACTGTACGAAGAACTGGTAAAAATAACGAACGAAGGAAAGAATAAAGGAAGGAAGGAAGAAAGAATACTTTTCTAGCTTTGCAGAGGACAGATGGCTGTTGGACAGTAATTAAGGGAGAAAATATTTGAGGTCATGGATTACAGTACAGCAAGAAATAGGAGAAAGAAAAAACCTTTTCCAACAACAATTGAGGTCCTGGATAGGTTTGTATCCGAATAAGAAAATAAAACCATTGAAGCCACACTGAAGGAAATTTCAAACTCACTGATTGGCAAATACCTGGGAATACATTTCCCATTTGAGAATATTGAACACAAAGTCCATTTATGTTTTGACCAATTATCTGTATGCAGTAAGTTTCAATTAGATACCAAATTTTATCTTAATATGTTTGAATATGTGGTTACATTTCTTTAGAGAGAAATTTAATAAAACCCCTTTGTCATGAGAAAGCATAAAAGTTAGAGCTTTTCCGAAAGTCAGAAATGTTTTCAAAGTCTTGAAGGATTTTGTTCAAAATATTATTGTTTTGCTTTTGTGTGTGTGTGTGTGTGTGTGTGTTTCTTCCTAAGGAGATTTTTGGAAGAAGTTGTTTGAATCATAATGGGAAACAGTTGTCAGAACTGAAGAACAAAGTGGCTTGGTAAAAATAGATTTGGGACAGCATGCTGTTATTGTTATATATTATAATTATAATATGTTTGGAAAGGTGTGAAATTTACTTTTTTTAAATCAATCAGTAAATTTTACTACTTTCCCTACTTGATTTCAGAAGAACTTAGAACTACTCATGCAAGGACTCAAGCATATCCCCAGGAAATGAAGTTATTATTTCTAGAATAACCAAAATTAATCAATTAATTTTCAATTTCTGAAAAATCAGAAACTGATTTTTACATATTTTAAATAGAATTATATTGAATTAATTTGAGAATATGGCAAAAATGATGTTAAGATAAATAATTTAAACCTCAGGAAATGAGTTAAATTACAATTTAATACAGTTCATTAACAGCAGAATATCATTTATATGTTTCCCTAGTACATTTTATATAAAGTTTTTATCTACCGTGTACAAGAAATGTCATCAATGTGATATCTGCAGAGATGCAACTGCACAATATTCTGAAAATATGTTTAACAATGGCTAGTCAGATGGCAGTTAATTATGATTAACTGCTGTTTTTTAAATGTACAGATCTTTCTTTCAGTCCAAAGTGATCCAACCTTACCATGTGACCAATTGATGACTCCAGAAGTTCTTTCCAGGTAGAAGACCTCTGTCACTAAGAATGCCTCATAACCATGACAAGTAGCTGAGCCTAGAGCTGACTGTGTGTTCTCCTGAGGGTAGCACTGAGAGATTTTCTCAAAATTTGTAATACATTTTTCATGTACATTTGGTCACAATTAAAGCTGAATTTCTGACATTTGTCTTTCCCTTCATGAAACAATCTTTCCACCTCCTGGATTTGCTTTATGGGTCATGATGGTTCTTTGCATTGGCAACAGTGTGAACTAAACAAACACTCATTTCTTGTATGTCTTCCGATTGGGAATTTCTACTAGAGTAGAGCTGGCTATTTTCCTTCTGCATCAATAGCATCCATATGTTGACTTTTCTTCTGCTCTATTTAATATTTCTGTATTCTGGGACCTTTTCCAATTTCCTATGTAAGACATGGCCTTCTTTAGTCTGCTTCTGTGACTAACACTGTTAAAAAAAACACAGACATTTTGAAAAAGGGCTCTGAAGACCTTGTATGGAAAAAAAAATATATCTGTAGAATAAAAGTATAGCATAGAAAAATCACAAAATTGAACGCAACTTCTGCACAAAAGAAAATGGCAGAAAGTTAAACTTAGAATCAATGAGAAACAAACATGCAAAAAACAATTGTTCAGTAGATCTCTGGATCATTGATTTGTTGGACCACTGCAAATGCTTGTGTTCTCAGCTTATGTAACAAAACATCAAGTAGCTTCAATGAAATTGAGCATTTTGACATTTGTTTTGTTGTTTTTGAATTTATTTACTTATTTACTAATTTACTTATTATTATTTTTTTTGTCGGGTAAACACATACTAAAAGGGGAATAAAACAGGATTACTGTTCACAGAATCACAGAATCAGGGAATGAGTGAGGTTGGGTGGCACCGCTTGGAATCATTTAGTCCAACATCTCTGCTTCAAGCAGGGTCACCTAGAACACACTGACCAGGATCACATCCAGGCAGGTTTTGAGCATCTCCAGAAAGAAGACTACAAGCAATCTGGGCAGCCTGTCCCATACTCACTGGGACACACTTCACCCTCATACTCATACTTCACCCTCACAGTGAAGAAGTTTTTTCTCACGTGCAGATGGAACATCCAGTGTTGCAGTTTGAGCCTGTTGCCTTTTGTCCTGTTGCCAGACAGGCAAGTAGTAAGCTGTAATAGAAATATGAAAATAAAACAAGAAATTGTGCAATTTTTCATTGAAGTTACATTACCAGGGAAACAACATAACAACTCTAGCAATTCACATCGTGGGCTACAATTTGGGAAGAAATCTTTAGCAGGTGGTGATCACATCTTCAAAAAAACATCTATATAACATAACTCCCAAAATTGGTTAAATGATATGTGTTGTATATCTGAAGCTTTGAGGATATGATAGACCTGTGATATGGATCAGATGCACATATGCAGTACATTAGACTTGGTTTATGTTTGACTAATTTTAACATTTGCAGTGTTGGTTAATGTTGGCGAGCGTGAATGGGGTAGTCAGGCTGAAAATAAATTTGGTATGTAGGGTACACAAAGAATACAAGGTCTTCTCCAAAAGTAATGCCTCCTATTTTATTATGTTGGCCCATGACAGCAGAAGAAGATGCTGGTGGTATGACATTAGATGTAGAACCTTCCCATCAGTGTTACATTACATTTTGTTACTGTACAACAGACTGCAGCAGAGTGGCAGTCTGATCAAATGGGAAGAAAAAAGTAATTTCCATGTGGAAAAACTTGCACCCACTGACATTCATCAACAATTACTGAATGTGTATGGAGTCTAAACAGTGGATGCAAGCACAGTGAGTTGATGGGTGGTGCATTTCAGCAGTGGAGAGAAAGACATGAAAGACAAGTTGCATTCTGGAGAGCCATGCAGATTTTTACAGCATGCAGTCTCTTGTTCATCTCTGGTGAAAATGCATAGTGAGTGGTGGTCACTATGTTGAAAAGTAATGTATTGTAGCTGAGAATTTGTTCTATCAAACAGTGTTATTGTGCTTTTTGTATCACTTGTCATTTCTGTGGAAATAAATAGAAAACATTACTTTTGGAGCAACCTACACATATTTTTTCAGATATGTTAAAAATGAATTATTTTCTTCCAAAGCAATATAATCCAAAACAAAACTTCCTTCTGTTATTTTTTTCATGTGAAAAAATTTCCTTTAAATATATATATTTAAAAAATCTAAAACACTATTAAATATATATATATATTAAATTATATATTAAATATATATATATATATTTAATAGTGTTTTAGATTTGGTTGATCTTCAAAATGTGGTTGGAAAATTCTAGTTTGTTTTCCTATTAGAAAAGCAATAAGAAAGTAAATGAAACTTTCAATGTTATAACAAGCACAATATAAAAATAAATTAAAACTTCTTATAACATTATCCAAGTTACAAGAGTCAGAATTGATTTCTGCATATTTTAATGTTTGGGGCGGAGGGATTGCTATTTTCATTTTTTTGTTCCAACATTTGATTTAAAATCTGTTGCTGAATTAAAGGTTCTTTTTTTAATACATACAAGAATAATTAGATGCACCATGAAGCAGCTTAAACTAATTGAAGTGGCCACAAAAACTGTCAATGCAAATGGAGCCATCTGGATGAACAGATAAAAGCTCTGGAGACATTGAAAAGACAGGTGGCATTCAGTTTCTTTTCTACTCTTCTTCACAGTATGCTTGGAAACTGGGAGAAAGAAAAGTAAAACTCTTCAGGACACTAACACAAAATCTAATTTCAACAAGCCCACAGTATTGGGCAAAATTAAGCACCATGTGGTAATGAAAAAGTAGTAAGAACTTAAACTAACAGAGTAGCAGTGTACAAAATAGGATCAGGCAAAACTGTAAACTAAATCCTTATAGAGCATTGATCTTTTTTAAGGACACTTAAGTTTCAAATTAAACATATGTTCTATCAAAGACTGGATAAATTCCATGTGTTAATTTTCAACATACATTTTTCTATTTTGCATCTGTGAGATTTATGTGTGCTTAAAAGTACTGAAAAATCAGAATGTACTGTTTTTATAGCCTTTTTCAGAAATAACTCTCAACTCCCTCTTCTTTTATGTATTATATATCATGCCTTATTTATATATATATATAAATATACGTTGCTGTAGTTGAATTGTTTTTGTTGTGTTTTGTTTTTGTTTTTGTTTTCTTTTGGAAACGGATGATCAACTGTAAACTGATATATTCCTTTGTATAATTTAGCCAAGACCTCAAAATAAATAAATAAATAAATCAGAGTTGGTAGAGTTGATCATAATTACTCAAATTACTTTTTACTGAAAATAAGCTTTTCCTTCACAAGAAAGTACCTGTATTGATGGAATGCCATGATAGATCTTGTTTGTATTTCTGACAACTAAAAAATATACTCAAAGAAATAATTAAGTAATTTGTAATTTCTTCTTAAGATATTTTGCTGAAAATTTTATAAAAACAGACAAACTCCATTCCCTATAAAATGTGATTCTCTATTTAAATAAAAGAAATTTATTTTTTGGCACTTTAAAAGATCTAAAAATTAAGTAGATCTAAAAGTAATGAATAGTAGCCACAGGAATTACTTGGTAAATCTCAAAAAAATAAATGTTCAGTACTGATACACTTATGGATAATCACTGAGCTCACCTGGAAGAAATCCCTGTTGAGAAAAGCCAGTGTTTTTACAGCTGCTTTTCTTATCCAAAGATAAACGCTTCTTTTATTGTCACTTATATGTATTGGAATAACTTTACATTTCAAACAGAATTTGATGGTTTCACATACGCTACCCCACGTGGTTTTTCTATCAACTTTTTTTTGATGTGTAGAATTTCCTTCCAATTCACCTGGGGACTCTTACCATTTCAACGAGGAGAACTAAGAGAGAACCAGAAGAGAGATGGTAGTATAGAATCAACACTGTTAAATATTCAAACACATAGAAATCCAATAGGATATGAGAATCCTCTCAGATATGCATGTTCTTTTTCCTACATATCATATATCTCTTCCAGTAACATTTTGCTAGCTAGCCTATGATGGAAATGAGCTAATGAAGAAAATGAGCTTTTTGAGATTTACAAATTGGACTTTCAGAATAAATATCTGACATCTGAACTATTTCTGCAGATCTGACTTGGTTCAACACCTGTAGTTCTTTGAAATCTGTGACCAATAATGATCCAAGTAATCTTACATATCCACTTTTCTATTAACTTTCATGAAGTTGTCATGTCGTAAGTGAGAAACTACTTTGGTAAATGAGAAAAGAGATCTGGCTACAAAAGATATGGAGAAGGCTGAGGTACTAAATGAGTTCTTTGTCTCGGTCTTCACTGGCAGCCAGGATTCATATTCCTCACATCCCTGAAGCTCACATCACTGAGCCTCTAGGTGGGAACTGGGTGAGTAAATCTCCCCTGCTGTGAGGGTAGAGCAAATCCCGAACCACCTCATGAGGCTGAATATGTACCAGTTCATGGGGCCAAATGACACGCATCCCAGGATCCTAAAGGAGCTGATTGATGTGATGCTGAGCCACTCTTCATCATATTTGAAAAGATGTTTGTTGGGAGAAGTCCCCAGGGACTGGAAAAAAAGGGAAACATCACTCCCCAGGGAAGTACAGGCTAGTGAGCAATACCCCTGTGCCTGGGAAGATCATGGAACAACATGTTAAGGCACATGAGGTATAAGTAGGTGATACTAGGGAGTCATAAAGGCTTTATCAATGGAAGGTTGTGCCTGAACAATCTGGTGGCCTTCTATGATGTAGTGATGACATCAGTGGACAAAGGAAAGGCAGACAACATCATCTACCTGAATTTGCACAAGGCTTTTGACGCGGTTCCTAACCACATCCTTATCTGTAAATTGGAGAGATATGTATTTGACTGGTGGACTATTTGGTGGATGAGGAATTGGTTGGTGAGGTGCTAGAACAGGCTGCCCAGAGAGTTTGTGGATGCTCTGTCCCTGGAGATGTTCAAGGCCAGGTTGGGTGGGGCCCTGGGCAATCTGGCCTAGTACCAAGGTCTGGTGGTTGGTGCCCTTGCCTGTGGCAAGTTTGGAACTTGATGATCCTTGGGGTTCCTTCCAACCCAAGCCATTACTTGATTCTGTGATTCTGTGAAACTTCAATATTAGGTCATAGAATAGATAAAAAGCATAATTCTAGGCTGCAAAAAGAAAAAATGTCTTCCAGGGGGCTTCTTTTGAGCATAGAGGACTACTAGGCAGTGTAGTTCCCAGCTACAGGAAAGTATATCAACCACAACATCTTCCTTGACTCTTAACTCCAGATAATAGACATACTCAGGAAAGTTGGTAAATCTTGAATGTCGTGGTGTCATACTACATGTGAGATACAGTCTGAGCTGTATGGAGCCATAGAGCAGGGTGAAAGGCTGTGAGCTTAAGCAGGTAAGATATAGTGTTCCTGTGCCTACAAACAACTCCGTCTGCACCAGCATGAGAAATAAAGCTTAACCAAAGAAAACTGTGAAACAGCACAAGGCTAGCTGGGGCTCCAGTTTACCACTAGAGGGTATCCTTGCTATTTTTATTCAGCTGATCTCAATCTCACATCAGGTACGGTCACAGGCAATGGGAAAAAAAAAAAAAAAAAAAAAAAAAGCAGTGAATGAAAATATCCAACTGTGGCTGCATCTGTCAATGATTTTGCTCATTGCATGGATATGAAAAGCTTCTGTGAAGCAGTTAAAGCCCTAGATACCATTAAAATAAAGTCTACTGATAGCTGTCGTTACTCAAATACATAACCTTCTCTTCTTTGCTGAGCCCATCTGGAATAGGCAGATATTGCAAACGTTTGATACTTTCTGGAAATATAGACGGAAAATGAGATTAATCTTATTATCTTATTACCGTTTTGGCTTTCATATGAGGAAGATCATCTGCACCTCTTTTAAATGAGCAGAGACCAGGAGTGATTTGGATTTTTGTTTCATCTTCTGCTTTTTCCATTTCCTTTTCCTTTTCCTTTTCCTTTTCCTTTTCCTTTTCCTTTTCC
>NW_024962265.1:8167397-8269867 GCF_019238085.1 Lagopus leucura | reverse complement strand
TTTCCTTTTCCTTTTCCTTTTCCTTTTCCTTTTCCTTTTTTCTATTCACTTCTCTTTTTAATTTATTTCTTTTTAGTTAGCTTGTTTTGATTATCTATTATCTTGTGCCTATGGAATTTTTTGCTGAATATGCCTTGTAATCTTAAACACGATGCATTTCAAATAATTTGTTAATTTTAAGGAACTGTAATATGAACAGTGCATTATAAATGCAAACATACATAAAAGTATATTGTTAGATATGTTTTTGTGTTTAAGGACATAAGTTATGTTTCAAAATTAGAGCAGCATTGGTGTTTTGTAACTTACATAGGTACTTACTGTCTGATTTACAGAATAAAAGCATTAATTTCTGATTGCAATTGTTTATGTAAATCTTCAGTAGTACACTTCAGAAGTGAGAGTTTATGGGTAAAATGCAGCTGCTTCATTCTTCTGGCTTAAATTTTCTTATATATTACAGACTTCTGCAGGCACCTTATCTTGACAGCCTCATACAAGTTCATTTAAAAAACTGCCATTTCAATGAAGATGGACATAAATTTGATATTAGCAGCTGACCAGAAGTAAAATGCTTTTTTTTTTTTTTCTTGCTTTGATTTTTAATAATGGTGATGTGTTTTTAAAAAAGCTTTAGTGGAGTGTTGTGCATGGATTTGAATAAGAATGGACAAAGAAAACCTTTAAAAATAATAATGACATTTTTTCAGGGGTAAGAAAGAAAGGGACTTCTGTTCTTCCTAGGTGGTCCTTGTTTAGAAACAGAAGGCAAGATTCATTTGTCAAATGTAGACATCTAAAAGTTGGACAATTAAAACTAACCTAGTCATGCTGAGCTCTTCATGTAGTCAAGAAGATAAATATGCACCTTCAGAAGGTGATTCAACTCGTCGTAGTGTAAGTATCTAAGATAAATGAGTTAAAGAACCTTCCAGGGTAAATGCCATGTATTTCAATGTCTAATTTTTAAATGTCCAAAGTGAAGCAAAGTTAATGACTGAATCCCAGAATTAGTGCTTGTCCTCCTAATATCAGAAATCCAAAGACTGCGTTCATTTTAGTTAGTGTCGTAGATCTCTGATCAAACAGTCCATCTAAAGGGCTCGTATAGAGGATGGAAGGAATGAGAGAGAATTATTGCTCACTCTAAACAGAAAATGATGGATTTTGGTCGTTGTAACTATGTGTGAAGAAACACAAAATGGAAAAACATTCTGTAGACTTAAGGGATATGTAATTTTTTAAGTCATAATTATGTTTAGGGGTAGATGTTTCCCCCCAGAATATTCCTAATTGTGCTAGTAGATAAATTTCTGATTGAGATATTTTGACATTTCATGTAAGACATTTTCAATGTAAGCATTCTTGTATTTTCCAATAAGTGAACAGATGTTCCCCATATAGTATTCCCATTTTTAAACCCACTTCAAATACTTTTCTTCTTCCCTTTGACCGACTATAACTGTTTGTGCTATCTCTAGCAAGTATCCCTAACCATTTTTTTACAAAGGATTCTATAAATTCAATCACTTGCAAGTCAGAGAAAACCTGATAATCCCTGGTTTGGGGGTAGAACAGTCTATTTGATTTCTATCAACAAACTTGCACTCCAAACAAATGATTGTTAGAAAAATACCTTAATTTAGCTTAAATGTTTGCCCAGATTCTGACTGTACCACAACTCTTGCTAAATTGCTTCTTAAACATTATTACTGATGATATTTATGCTCTCATTTGCATCTGAATTTATCTCATGCCATCTTGAGGAACTGAATCTCACTAAAATTTTCAGCCTGTGCTCCAGCGCTCTTTCTTCATTAACTGAACCTTGCCTCCCAGTAAAAAACCAGTGAGCAGTGGTGAAATGATCCCTTTGCATTCTTTTGGTTAAGTTACACAGATTGATTCATCCTTCTTAAAGAGTTTGCTGCAACGAGAGTACTTCAGCTTAATAACCCTTCAAAAGGATGACTCCATTTTCAGGGGTACCCTGGGAGCCAAAGGAACTACTAAGAGCTGTTAGCTGGGAAGAGGAGGGCTGGAAAGAGTAGGGTAATGTGAACTCCTTCAAACCTTTGATAGATTTATGTCTTGTACAAACACTATAAGGAAGTACACAAATATTCTCTTCTTTCTGAAGAGCTCAAAATCATTAGTAATTCACAACGTATTGAAGCTCACATTTTGCCTGCAAAGTAGATTATCCCTGTTATAGACAGAGGGAAATGGAAGCAAAGGGAATTTATGTGATTTGCCTCAGGAGCAGATTATCATTCTGCCTTATGCACCAGATTGAGCATTTATGCCTGAGTGGAATTTGCAGAGGATATATATCAGGAAATTTCCTTGTAATGCTACCTGTTGATCTGTCAGTCCCTAGGGATGAATATATGCAATATGCATGATAATTTTCAAACAGATTGCATAACTTCAAATTTCCTTTTTGTTCAAACAGGGCCTGATCCCATGCCTGTTGAATGACAAAACAGTCCTCAGGAGCTTTAAATTAAGCTTATAAATATGTCTTCTGCTTTAAAATTTGACGTGTACCTTAACAGAAGAGTACTATTTCAGCTAGGACACATTTATTTTAAAGTATAGCATTTACATGTTCATGTAAGAAGAGTGATTATCAAATTATACACACAAAATCCAGATCTATTTAAACAATAGCTACAGATGATTTAAAATGAACTGATATACTTTACACTGAAGTACAGTTCACAGCTGAAGTATGTCATCTAATTTAATGTTCAAAATAAAAGGGGAAAAAAAAGGTTTACAAGATAATCAGATTCTCACTTATACCAAGAAAAATATAAATTTCCAGATTTCCCTTTGAGAATGCTCTCTACCCTACTGCTGTTAAATGCGCTTTTATACTGGAGAAGATCCACTGGATGGCAGCATTGCTCCTCACAAATTGTAGCACCCATTCTTGGTTAAACAAGGTTTGTTACAGACTGCAGCCCAAGTATCTACAGACTACCCCAAGCATGTCCTTTGCTTGTGACCTGGTGAAGGAGATGCATTTGCCTGATTATTCAGAGGGACAGGGATTCTTCACGTGCAGGTGCACTTAATCTTTTCAAGATGTAACAAAGCTCTATAAAAGCCACTATCTGTTGTTTAAAACATAGTATGTCTGCTGATCTTTCATGTTGATTCAGCTTTTTGGGAGAGGGAGGGGACTACCACAACAAAAGAGAGGTAGAGCAAAAGGCATGCAGCCTGAATGTTTAAGCAATAAGGAGATTGCTTCATTGTCTAGCAAAAAACCCCGCCAGTGTGCAATTTCCTTTTTCCTGTTCTCCAAATTAGTTGGTAGGAGAAAGTTCCCCCAGGTGGGAATAAGTTCTCCAGGCTTCTTGCAAAAAGCTGACCAACAGTTCCTCATACAATTCCTTTTCTCCTTAAAATGACTGGAGAGTTTTGCCAAGGTGATCTGTGTCCTATTGCAGATGTTCTCTTAAACCTGCTGACAGTAATGGGGAATTTTACCATACCAGGTTTTTAACTAAATCCTCTTCTTCTCCAACAGTTATATTTGGTCATGTCTTTCTCCAGATGGATAAACCAAGACAGTAGAATAGGTTGGAGCAGGCAGTTTAACATAATGCAAATACAAACCTTTTGTAAGATCCAGGTGCCTCAGCACTAAAAGTGATTTTGGTTCAGTTTCTGGCTTGTCAGAAAGATTACAGCTGAAGTAATTGCATCTCCAATGCCTTGGTTAGAAAGCAGATTCAGTTACCACTCTGTCATTGTTTTCCCCTGCCATGTCCCTGCCAAGGCCAACATATCACTCCTCAGTAACCTGCTCCTGCCAGCTAGCACAAAGGCTTTCCCTGTTGTATTTATTGTAAGTAACAGTGTTATCACTGATTTACCACGCTGTTTGCTGACTTTTTTGCTGTGTGGCATTTTAGCCTTGCAGAAGTATCGACTATTCCTAAGCCTTCTCATCTCTATGAGATACTATGGTAAGTCCACAGTCAGTAAACATTTCTACTTGTTGTTTGGCCAGAGTTTCACAGCAGAAACAGAACAAGGGCCCTACTGACCAGTGAGGATGAGTAAGGAGACTGCTGATCTCCCTTCGCATTCAACTCCACCAAATCATAGAGTTGTTTGAGTTGGAGGGGACCTTTAAAGGTCAGAGAGCTGTTGGAGAGGGTCCAGAGGAAAGCCACAAAGATTATCAGGGGGCTGGAGCACTTCTCTTAAGAAGACAGGCTGAAGGAGCTGGACTTGTTCAGCCTGGTGAAAAGAAGGCTGCGGGGTGACCTCATTGTACCTAAAGGGAGGGGAGTCAACTCTTTGAAAGGGTAGATAACAGCAGGACAAGGGGAAATGATTTTAGGTTAGGGGAGGGAAGATTTAGGTTGGATGTCAGGGGGAAGTTCTTTACTACAAAAGTGGTGAGGTGCTGGAACAGGCTGTCCAGAGAGGTTGTGGATGCCCCGTCCCTGGAGGTGTTCAGAGCCAGGTTGGATGGGGCCCTGGGCAGCCTGGGAGACGTTGTTGGCCCTGCCTGTGGCATGGGGGGGTTGGAGATTCATGATCCTTGAGGTCCATTCCAACCAAGGCCATTCTGTAAAGGTCATCTGGTCCAATCCTCCTGCAATGAAAAGGGACACCTACATCTAGATCATGTTGCTCAGAGTCTGGTCCAACCTGACCTTGAACGTCTCCAGGGATGGTGCATCCGTCACATCTCTGGGCAACCTGTTCCAATGTTTCACCATCCTTACTGTAAAAAAATTTCTTCCTTCTATCCAGTGTGAATCTCCCTTCTTTTGGTTTGAAACCATTTCCTCTTGTTCTGCTGTTTCAGGCCCTGCTAAAGAGATTGTCTCCTACTTTCTTTTAGCCCCTCGTTAGATAATGAAACAAAGAAGGAACAGCTGACCTGCTTCTGAATGAGCTCTTCTTTATTTGCAAATTATGATAACACTGATAATGCCAGATCTGATGCTCATATTACCAGGCCAGTACCACATCACTTAGCAAACTTCAGGAAGAGCTCTAAGCAGGGCTGTCACTGCTTGTTTATGAACATCTGGAAAAGTTTTGCTTCAAAAGCATTTTTTCTACTGTTTCAAGGAAAGGAGAATCTGCATCAATAAATGAATTAGTATGCAGGCAACCAAGTATCAATGTGGTTAAGAAATTACTGCATACATACTGTCCTAGTTTAAAGGAGCACAGAAGCACAGTTCTTAGTAGAATAATCTTTCTAGAAAATTATGTGTGTGCACCTTACAAGCATATTCTTCCCTCACTTCAGTCTGTAAAAATTTCTACCACTTGGAAAGAGCCAGTACAATTTTAAAAGCATATTCCTCATCCCATACCTAATAGCTCTTAAACAGAGCTGAGACAGAGTAAAGAATTCACACTATTTCAGCTGAACCATGTAGATGAGGTGCTTGAATTGGTGAACTGGTGACAGGGAGCTCTGCTGAGTGGAGAAGAGTGCCTAGGGTATCGTTCACTTGCCTAAATTAAATGCCTAAAGCCACAGTGTGAAGAATATTTCCTTTTACACATATTTTATTAAGATGTCAAGATCTGAATGTTTCTATCCAAATCATACTGCATTTTTCTGTGATACTTATTGATTTTCTTGTTCCTGTGCATTTGTTTTGCACATGGCAAAATAACAAGCTCTACTGCAAATGTAATGTTCAAAAATTCAAGCCCTACCAGATGGCTGCCTCTCAAGAGTTTTGGATCTGCTTGTAGAATATGCAGCTATCACCTCTGTTGCTCCAGAGGGAGCCTCAACAAAAAACACAATCAGTTGATAAAATCCTCCACAACAAGTTGCTATGACACTTCTGCACAACTGAAACTGAGAGCAAACAATCCTTTTTTGCTTTGCTTATCAGTACAATCTGAATGCAAACCACCGCAAAGGCTAACTCTGCACTAGTGAAGTACAAAAGTACACATCTTACATAGCAATTACCACATATGAAATATATCCCCAGACACTGAGCCATATTCAAACTACATACCAACTTCTTTCCATGTATTCATCACATCAGAAAGTAAGGAGCTGTAGAAGCGCTAAAGGAAATCTGAGTCACTGTCCCTGTTTCAGGCTTTTGCCTATTGTGCTTGGTGAAACATGTCCATATTCTTAGTGTCTCTGTTGACAGATGGAATATCTTACTGTCCACTCTGTAGCCTTCCTAAGGCTCAAAAAGTCAGTAGATCTTATCTGCCATTGCCTTACAGCAAACGTGTTTACATAACGATATAGTAGCAAAATTTAAAAATAGTTACAAAAAGAATTACAGTCCTCTTGAATTTGTGTAACATCAGCAAATAGTACACTCAGCCTGTGGAATTATGTAGTCTAAAAAGGACACACAACTAGGTAAATAGATATCCATATGATAGATTTTATTAGTAGGAGTTGTAACTTTTGGTCTTGTTTTTCTTACATAATAAAGTATGTTTACAACAGATATCTTGTGGAATATAAGAATTTCCATTTTGTGAAGAGATTGTTACCAACCTTGTGCCTAGGACCTATGAAGGAGACTTGAGGGATACTTGACTGGAATCAGTCTTCATACCTTCAGTTTTCTTTTTCAAACATACATTTAAAAAAAAAAAATTGTTTTTATTTTCCTTTTTGTATATGCTCTCAAATTGGAATGATGGAGTTGAGAACATTTCAAAATTAAATTTCATATCTTTGTCACTCTTGAAAGGGTTTAACTATCTGCATAAAGAACAGAGGAGGCTGTGTCTCATTTGCTCTCATTCAGTTCAGCCAAACTTGGATAGGCAAGAGCCCTGTGAGCCTATGACTCCCTTCAAGAACCTATGACTCATGGGGCTCACAAGCAGTGAAGCAGAGTTGGGGTTTATACACACACTCATGTCTAGTTGCTAGTGTATGACCTCTTACAGTTTTGGCCCTTGTGAACTACTGCTCTCTATATCTGCAGGAATGGATTGGGGAATAGAAGACATTGTTCCCAAAAGACAATTTGGATGTTGAGAGGAAAAGAAAGCTCATCTGTACCATCTGCTCACCATGGCAGGTACCAAGGTGTTACTTATTCCCCAAGATCACCCAACAGTAATACAATCAGAATATTTATTCTGTTCTGTAAAAGTAGACATAGTGACGAACATACCCAATACAAAGAGATGGTTCTAGACAGCCTGGCTTCACCAAGGGCAGATCTTGCCTGACCAATCTGGTGGCCTTCTGTGACAGAGTGACAGCTTTGGTGGACAGAGAAGGGTGATGGATGTACCTGTACATGTACCTGTACTTCTGTACTACCTGTACTTCTGCAAAGCCTTTGACATGGTCCCTCACCACATCTTTCTTTCTAAATTGGAGAGGGTTGGATTTGAAGGATGGACTGTTTGATGGATAGGGAATTGGTTGGCTGGACACAGCCAAAGGGTTGTGATTAGTGGTTCTGTGTCAGGGTAGAGGCCAGTCACAAGCAGTGTCCCTCAGGGGTCAGTTTTGGAACCAGTGCTCTTCAACATCTTCATCAACAACATAGACGATGGCATTGAGTGTACCCTCAGCAAGTTTGCGGATGACAACAAGCTGAGTGGTGTTGGAGGGAGTTGGAAGGAGTTGGAAGGAAAGGAAGCCATCCAGAGGAACTTGGACAGGCTGGAGAAGTGGGCCCATGAAAACCTAATGAGGTTCAATAAGGCCAAGTGCAGGGTCCTGCACTTGGGTCAGAGCAATCCCCGGTATTTATAGATCTCCTTGAGAGCAGCCCTGCAGTGAAGGACTTGGGGGTCCTGGTGGATGAGAAGCTGGACATGAGCCAGCAGTGTGCACTTGCAGCCCAAAAGGCCAACTGTGTTCTGGGCTGCATTAAAAAAGGGGTGGCCAGCAGGGAGAGGGAGGTGATTGTTCCCCTCTTGTGAGGCCTCATCTGGAGTACTGCATCCAGTCCTGGGGCCCCCAGTGCATGAAGAATGTGGAGCTCTTGGAGCAGTTCCAGAGGAGGGCCACTAAGATGATCAGAGGGCTGGAGCACCTCTCCTATGAAGAAAAGTTGAGGGAACTGGGCTTGTTTAGCATGGAGAAGAAGGCTCCGTGGAGACCTCATTGTAGCCTTCCGGTACTTGAAGGGAGAATATACACAGGAAGGGGAATGGCTGTTCATGAGGGTGGATCATGATAGGACAAGGGGGAATGGTTTTAAGCTGGGACAGGAGAGGTTTAGTTTAGATATTAGGAGGACGTTTTTCACACAGAGGGTGGTGACACACTGGAACAGGTTGTCCAAGGAGGCTGTGGATGCCCCATCCCTGGATGCATTCAAGGCCAGGCTGGATGTGGCTCTGGGCAGCCAGGTCTGGTGGTTGATGACCCTGCACATAGCTGCGGGCTTGAAATTGGATGATCATTGTGTCCTTTTCAACCCACGTCATTCTGTGATTCAATGATACCCCAAATCATTACTTTGTTATCCTTTCTGTTTCAAGTATTTAAGCAAATTTAGGACTCATGCATTTTCCATGTAAAGGAAAATTTTGAATGAGGCAGAATGTTGCATTTTTTCTTAATCTTTTTTATTATTATTTACAAAAAAAATATTCAAGGATTTGTTCTCCTATAAAGGAGTCAAATGGCTAAAAAATAAGCAAAGTATTGACAATTGTGTTTAAAAATTGAGCTTCTTTCCAGGCAACAATGAAAGTAGTTAGCTATCATGGTTTTATGATTTTGGTTATTGGTATTCCACATCTTAACATCATGTAGTGCACTGGCTGTTAAAGAGTTAATGCTCCAGTTCGGTGTACCTGTCCCAGCAGAGAAGAACAACTACATACTACATAACCCTGAGGACTTTGTATTGTGTTTCTGTATTCTGTTCAGAGGAAAAAGATAAAAAGCTGTTCGCAGATTACTTTCTCTCTTTTCGATTGCCTGGCTTGTCTCTGTTACGGGTGCCATCTTGTCACGCCATTAGAGTAAGGCCTTCAATTTTCTCATTTTCTTTGATTTGTTAGCTTAAATTCTAATTATATTGTATTATATTGTATTATTTTGTTTTATAGTGTGTTACCTTATAGTGTGTTATCAGGCTGCCCAGGGAGGTGGTGGAGTCTCCTTCTCTGGAGATGTTCAAGACCTGCCTGGATGCCTACCTGTGCGACCTGCTGTAGGGAACCTGCTTTGGCAGGGGGGTTGGACTCGATGATCTCTGGAGGTCCCTTCCAACCCCTACAATTCTGTGATTCTGTGATTCTGTGATCTTGCATTCTGATATCTTATTTAGTAAATTTGTTTGTTTCTCCTCGGATCATTGCTGCTGCTTTGTGTTTAGACCCATCTCTGTACCCTTTTGCCCTTTTTTCCTTTTTCCCTTTCCCGGGGCGTGGGTCTGTGGGTCCCCTCGCACCGCTAGTCACAGAACTGGGATGAACCAGCCTGTAAAACACTAATATTAGCATTTCTCACAACATTTCTCAGAGTCACATTCTGAATATTTAAGCATTTTTTCTTATTTAAATTTTTATGCTCTTCTATTTATTTTTTTCCCCTGATTTTTCCTCATAAGCACACAAACTTTAAAAAATCATACTTCAAAACACAGGATGAAATTAAAATGTCATCATTTGGGGCTGCAGCTTGTACCTCTACTCTTTATGGTGTGGAATTTATGATTGTTTCCACTGTTCAAGTGTACTAATTTCCTTGTAATTTATAATTACAATAAGTGATAGCAAATTACTGTACTTATCCTGTAGCAAAACGTGAAAGTGAGTAACTGTTCTGAAAAAGAAAATGTTTTCTTGCACATCTGCCTTGAGTCCTGCCAACACAAAGGCCCCCATCAGCTAAGCTTCCTCCCTTACTGTGATCTAGTTGCCAATCTGTTCCACTTCGGCTCTTTCCTGTTCTGAGGCTGAAAGTGATTTTGAACCTGATGTTGTACTTTCAATCTTAGGCATTTAGATGTGCTTAACAGCAGAACATTTTAACGACACACTGTGAATTACATGCATATTCAACTAATGTATAAGATATTTACTGAAGCGTCTTGCTGCTTCTTATATCCTGGACCCGTTCTCTCTTCTTCAACATTATACCCACTTATGATTTCTCACAATAATTTTGATTTGAATTGTGGTTATCTTCTCATCTTACTTTCAAAGAGCAATGCTGCTGGGAGGATGTGGGTTATCTTGTTATATGTGAGAAAATATATTCACTGTTCTTCTACAGTTTCTCATAGCCTTTTTTTTTTTTTTTTTCTGTGACAAAACAGATGTAGATTTGCTACAGGCTAAATCTGAAAAAAATCTAAGCCTGCCAAATGGTTATACGGTTAACTGGAGGGGCTGTCTGAAAACCACTGTGCTTCTGTGTAGTGTTCTTGATATATTACCTCTATGTTTCCAAAGAAAGGTGCTTGTCTAACACTGTAACTTCAGTATTCATTAATCTTCATAAGTTACTCCAGGTCTGCTGCATTAAGATAGAGAAACGATAGCAGTAAAATGATCAAAAAAGTTATTTTATTTTTTTGGCTCATTGTTATTTTGCTTGTTTGTTTACAGGATCTTCCAGTGATAAGAGATCTTCCTTAGTCCCTGTATTGGGACTGATGCTATTTATTCTTACCAGGGACATAGACAATGGGATTGAGTGCACCCTCTGCAAGTTTATGAATAACACCAAGCTTCAAAACACTCGAGGAGAAGTATGTCATCCAGAGTTTGACCCATGCAAACCTCATGAAGTTCAACAAAGTTCAAGGTCCTATATCTGGGTTAGGGCAATTTCAAGCATGAATGTAGAGTAGGCAGAGAACTAATTCAGAGGTGCCATGAGAAGGGCTCAAGGGGTGCTGGCTGATGAAATAGTGTGAGCCAACACTGTGCACTTGCTAACAATATCCTGGGCTTCATCAACAGAAGTCAGGTCAACCAGGCAAGAGAGGTAATTGTTCCTCTCTGCACCACTATCATGAGACCTCTTGTGGAGTACTGTAGCTCTGGGGCCCCCAGTGTAAGAACTACATGGATCTGTTGGAATGAGAGCAGAGGATGCTCAAAGAGCTGAAGCAAATATCGTATAAAGAAATGCTGAGGAAGATAGGGGTGGTTCAACCTGGAGAAGAGAAGGCTTGGGAGACTTCGTTGCTGATTTTCTGTGCCTAAGAGGAGGCCAACAACAAAGCTGTAAAGGTATTGTCTATCAGGCAGCATAATGATAGGACAAGGGTTAACGTTTTAAAACTAAAAGAGCGTAGATTTAGATTAGATATAAGAAGAAATCCTTCTGTTCAGAGATGGTGAGGAAGTGGAACAGGTTTTACAGAGAAGCTGTGGATGCCCCATTCCTGGAGGTGCTCAAGGCCAGGTTGGGTGGGGCCTTGGGCAGCTGAGCTGGTGGGTGGTAATCTTGTCCATGGCAGTGGATTGGAACTAGATGAACTTAAAGATTATTTTCAACCCAAACCATTCTATGATTTTATCATCATCTCACTCAGATCATTCCCTGCAGTGTCTTCTTTCTCTTTTGTGGAGACAATTTTTAACTGAAGGGAACTGGGAACATCAGAAGATGAAAGATAATTTACAAAGAGATCTCCAAGTGGACAAAAACACCAAGGAAATCCTTACAAATCATAACCAAAACTAAATCATATAAACTGAAAAAAAATGTAAGAGACAATAAAGACAAAGATCAACTAACTCATCTGGATGGAAGCCATTACTGTGGGAAATGTAAAGCAGAAGGAAGTAACCATCAAGTATTCCCTTGATAAAGGGTTGACATCACTCAGTTCTCTGCTGGACAAGAATATCAAATTGTCTGCTCTCCCACTTTAGGAGAGTGGGAAAAGCCATACCTGGCTGTAAATTTTACTACCATTGTACTTTTGTTCCTTGGAGATTCTAGTCTGATTCTAGAAAGACAAATATTGACACATCAGTGCAAGGTTATTCTACTGGGTGAAGACCCTTGTGAATATTCATTTTGTTTTAGAAAATGGTAATTCAGTAAATTGTTATTTAATCTACTTCTGACAAGCAAAAGAAAATAAAACAGGTCTTACTTTCTGAGTCACTGGATTATCAAGAGCAGCAGGAGATTAGTGTATTGGGAAAGGAAGGAGAAGTTTTATGAGGATTTGGGAATCTTTCAGACCTCATCACCATTAGTGACCTTTAAGACCTTTCTATGTGAAAATCCAGTTGGACACCTGCTTCTCCCACTCAGTGGTTTGCAACTCCTTACCTATTATATTTGTCTGAGTATATTATGTTCTCCATAGAAATACAAAACTCCCTGTGTGAAAACTAACCCATATGGAAAAATCATGTTTTCCAGATAGCTGATCAAATATATTTCATATGTTTGAAAGATACCATGGAGTTTATACAGAGCTGGCTTGAAGTCACAGTACATATCAACTCTGAAACAAGATATATTTTAAAATGAAGGAGAATATGAAAAAATATTGAAATGCTTTTGCAGTTATACACACACAAAAAAGGTTTCATATCAGACAAAAATTGTGGTATGGAACTTGGGTTATTTAATATATGTCATATATTTTGCAAATAATTCTGGGATAGTACAAAGGCAAAGAGTGTATAAATGCATAATGCAAATCTATTTATTTAGGAAGGGTGAATAGCCTTGTGGCTTCAGACTTTTCTGTCTAAGGCATTCAGGTAATATTACTGAGATGCCATTTTTATCCTTGGGCTAAGTTCACAGCTGTGAAGTAGTATGAGCACTATTTCCTATACATATTGTAAAGAAAAAAAGAAAGATGTTAATGAAGATGTGACAATATGAGGTATCTAAGTGCCCATGTAGATCAAATCACATTCTGCATGTATGCCTGAAAAAATTGTAAAGATTGCTTGGTCTAATAAAAACTTAGCAGCGACGTTTGCATTAAGATTGTGATAATTCTAAGCCCTGAAAGTTTGATTAGCATAAAAACTTCTAAAGGAAATCCAGATGGTTTAAGAAGTCATTTCAGTGGGTGATTCTTTCCCAACAAAGAGCTGTACCATTTACCGTGATATCCAAGGCAGCCCACAAAGAGAAAGACCACTCATAAAAGAAATTATTAGAAAAAACATACATGCTTTTAATTAAACATTGAAGACACTTTGCCTGTTTCTACAATGCACTAGAAAGGTTAATGTTTGATGAAGATTGAATAAATAATCCTGCAATTCAATCTAATGGTTTTAATCTAACTTTTAATCTAACAGTTATGAACAAATGCCAAGATAAATAGTCATTTAAGTTTCAAATATATACAGATGTCTTTCCTCTTTCAGTCATCTGGTATCCTACTCCAATGGTGAATTCTGATTGTGGGCAATGTGCTAAATGTTCACATGTATACACTGACATCTACTCCAACCTCCACACACGCTTTGGTTGATAGAAAAGTTCACACACTAAACAATGAAGTCTTGAAAGCATTTTGAAAGTTCTTTAAGTAGGAAGCATAATGCATATTAGAAGCAGCATATAATGATCCTGATCCCTCAGTGGTTACAAGTAGTGTTTCTAGAAACAAAGTTGTTTCTTATCAGTAAAGTTTTCTGTAATTTATTGAATTGTTTTCAAAGAGCACTTAGATTGGTTTATCAAGACAGTAGGTTGTGATGCACATGTGGAATCAGGTTTATTTTTCCTTTTAGTTGTTCCTCATATGACTAATCAGAAATAAATGATGATCAGTACTATTATTAATGATGACTTATCACAGATGTCATCATAATTAGTTTCCCATGATGCTTACGAAAACAAAGTGGATAATGATAGAAGAAACATGCTGCTATTTTTTGCATTGTTCTGAGTTCAGCTGGGCAATCAGTTTTCTCACACAGTCTTCAGTTAAAACATCTTTCTCATTTTTCTCTTTTATTATGACAGTACTTGGCAATCAGTTAGTCATAACTTTGTGTTGTGTTAACAGTTTCTTATTAGATTAACTGCTAGGATCTCTCTATTTTCTGGAGATTCTTTCCAGCTGACTACCGTATTGACCTCCTTGCCTTTGGCTGCAATTTCACTTTTTGCACAGGTCATCTTATTTGTGAATAATATGAGTAAGCATGGTAATTCACAAGACTTCTTTCTACCTTCATGATATGCATCAGTAATTAAACAGTGCTATATTAAAATACGTCTCTAGGGACCACTGAGTTTTTAGTCATTTAAACTCATACAGATTTTTTTATTTTTTATTTTTTGGTCATTTATATCATCAGTGATCCTTGTAAGTATCATGGTCTTGTGAATTTTTGGTTTTAGGTATTCCACATCACAATATCATGTAGTGCACTAGGAGTTAAAATGTTAATGCTCCAATTCTGGGTAACTGTCCCTGTATGTCGTGGTAGTCATGGGATCTGGCCCTTCTGGGTTGGGAGGTCTCTTAATGCCTTGCAGGGGATGTTGAAGGGTGTTTTCCCTTCAACCGTACGTATGGGAACTGCTGAGTCACGGTCTGAACCTCTGATCGCCTGAAGCGAGCCATGAGTCAGCCAGAGGAGCACAGCTGAAGGCAATTCACCTGTGCTGCCGGAAGGGGTGGAGCCTGGCTCCACCCCTCCCAGACCTATTTAAGAGCTGGCTACCAGTGGGGGAGGGTCTCATTTGGAGATCCCTTCTTCTGGTGTTTTGTGGGTGAGACCAGTATAAGGGTAAGCCTTCCATTTATTCTCTTTTGTTATCATAATCTATTTTGCCTAACTCTCTCATTTATTTTGTGATTGTAACATCTTGATATCCGTTGATTATACATTGTAACATCTTCATATCCATTGATTATATAACCATACCAAGCTTTTCAGATTTGACTGAGTCTTGGGAACTCTCTCTCCTATTTTATTTTATTAGTCTCAATTTCAATTAGATTGTATTATATTGTATTATCTTGCATTCTGATATTATAGTTAGTAAAATAAGTTTTTCTCCATAAATCACTGCTGTTGTTTTTTTCCTTCCCAGCTCCCTATCCTCTTTTCCGTCCCATTCTGTGGGGCCGGGGAGGAGGGCTAGCAGCCTACTGCCCCTCTTGTTATGGGCATAGATTGACCTAGTTAACTCCGTGACCGTAAGTCCCTTCCAACTTGGGATATTTAATAGCAGAAATACCAAGGATGAAAAAAGACCTACAAGATCATCCAGTCCAAACTTAATGATTCCATGATCTTTACTGTCTATCTAACTGGAGCTATATATGCATGGAGTTATATTCATATTTCTCCTACTTGGAGTACTGCATTCTTCTGTGGGTTCCACAGCGTAAGAAAGGCATAGACCTGGATCCAAAGGAGATCCGTGACTATGATCAGAGAGGATGGAGCACCTCAGTTTGAAAGAAGGGTGAGAAAGGTGGGATTACTTAGTCTAGAGAAGAAGGTGGCTCCTTGCAGCCTATTTAAAGGGGGCTTGTGGAGAGATGGGGACACTTTCTTAGGAACTGTTGTGATATGACAAGGGGTAGCAGCTTTAAAATGGATGGTGAGTCACTGTAACAAGTTGCTCAGAGAAGATGTGGATCATAGAAGCACAGAATCATAGAATTGCTCAGGTTGGAAAAGGCCCTAAAGATCATTGAGTCCAACCACAGCCTAACTCTAACATGCCCAATCCCTGGAGGTTTTAAGGATATTCGGGTTGGATGGAGCTTTGGGCAGCCTGATCTTGAGGAAGACATTCCTGCCCATTGCAGGGGTGATTAAAACTATATTGGAAGTGACTAAAGGTCACTTAATTTTATAATTCTAAGTTTTAGTAGTCTGAACTGTTCACCTGTCTCAAAGTGCAGACTGTAGCTTAAATTTTCATAATCAGGAATTAAATTTTTCGCACTGAAGCAGAGCTCTTGTTGAACTGCTAAAGGTGATATTTCTTATTACAACAAGAATCAAACTGTTATTTAACCTAGGTAGAAAGCACACAAAACATAATTAGCAAACTTAAAAAGCAATTATATTTTGGAGAACACTTCTGTGGCAGAAAAATTGAATGAATAGATCTTCTACTGTAATTATTTAAAGGACATGCAGATAGTGATTATAGACTGATTACTCAGAGACTTCTCTAGTATAAATTTGTGGGTGGGGATCCTGTGACATTTAAATTAATTAATTAAATTAGATTAATTAAATTAATCTTGCATATAACAAGTTCAGAATACGTGGAATAAAGTGCCGTCCTTTACACAGTAAGTTAAAGATATGAAACTATGTACCAAAAATATACTGTAGATTGTAAGTATTTTCATAAAGGTTGGAAAAGTTCATGGAAGAGAAATCCACTGAGGATTGCACCAGTTCAGTTGCACAGAATCCACCTCTGGACCAGGAGGTTCCTGGGCTGCATACTGTTGCAAGGTAGGAGATGATTATTTTGATAAATTATCACTATCTTTGCTTTTTGTTTGTTATAGATGTATGTATACACTGATTTTGTCCCGTGTTGCAGAAGGACAAGTTAGACTTCTGGTCTCACCCATCATACTTGTGAAGACATGTTCTTATGCTATAAAAAATGAATGATTAATTAATGTTCTTCAACTGATTTTCTAAAGTACCTGAGAGATTTAAGAGACTAAGTCTCCTAAAGGATAATGAGTCCTGTTCTTTGAGAGTTTATCTAAGACACCTCTATCTTAGAGGTTACTAGAATATAATCAAACACTTGGGCCTGAAAAATGAGTTTCATAAGAAAATAAGAAGTCTCATGACAGCAGTAATTTTCTGTCCCCTTGTCAGCTGCACATAGCAAAAACAGATTCTTTAAAATATCAAATTTTGGGAAAACTTGCCTCTTTGAAAATGGGAACTCTGGAAGAGCAAAAATAGTAACTGAAAACAAACAAAAAATGGATCATAAAATTTCTACCCCAATGACAAAGTATTTGGGTAAGGTTAAAGTACAGTATGTGAAGAGTGGGAATAATTGTTTTTTCTTCTGAAATGTGAAGATACTTTTCTGCTTTAAGAAAGGTCTGTATCAGATCAAAGTAGAATTAGATCTGCAGGTTATTTTTACGTTTATTGCAGCTCTGACCCTTAAAGAAACACTATGACAGACTCTGATTGAATTTCCTACTCCTAGATATTCCAGATTGACAATGGCAAGATACTGTTCCCTCCCCTATCCTTTGGGTTTAAGCTTATAGATTCAAAATGAAAGCATTGCACTGTATTTTCTACATACATTGTGAAATTTGGGTTCTAGATTCTTTTCCTGAGGACTGAATTCAGCTGCCTGTTTGCTTTCAATGTGCAGCACCTCCAATCCATGACTAATTCTTTCCTTACATACTCCCTTTCAGTTCTGTTCTTTCCCCAGTGCTTGCTATTTTCTTTTGGCAATATTCACTAGGATCTCTTTTACATTTGTGTTAGAAAGAAACTATGAGCACAAGATGAAACAGATAAATAAAGACACTTCAGGACAGAAATTTTCCATTTTATGTATGAAATTATCCAGTGAATCACAAGGAATCTTGTTTACAACCTTGGTAATGAGCTGCAAGCTAGTATTTCTAGTATTGCAAATATATTTCAGCCCACCAAAACACTATCATGATTATGTTTGACCCAGACTCAAAACAGTTGGCTTAAAATTTAGTGCCATAGCTGCAAGTATCTGTAGAGCCTTTTTTCAAGTTTTCATTTCTTACAGATGCGGAAACTACAAAGAAGGATTCAGGGTTAACACCAATTCCTAATATTTGCAGAAACAGGTTTCTAGTAAGTAACAGTGTGTGCAATTACAAACTTATTGTCAAATCACAATGAATATCAAATTGGAGAATTTTTAGATGATGAATGACCACTATTTGCTGAGTATGCACATGATCTACCCTGTCCAAATAGGATTTTTTTAACTGCATTTTGTCTGCTATTTTGACATGCAACAGTGGATTTAACTATAAATAATTTAATACTTCTACGTTCAAATCCTCTAGCTAATCAAGATAACAGATGTATAATGTGTGAAATATTTATCATAATTTGAAGTCTTGTAATATTTTACTGCTTTACACTGGCATTTAACTGTTTAGCTTTCATACGTAACACTTTGAACCTAACAAATAGCACAGGAATTGAGAGATACCTTTCAGTACCCTAAACATTTGATAGATTTCAGTCCATAAAAAGGCGGTGGAACACAGCTTTATTTGGGTGAGGATTTAGAAAAGTGTGCTGGTTAGCATTAAAGACAACAGATTCAACTAATCAATTTCTAGAAGCACTGGAATGTTTATAAGGGCGGTGTTTGCGTATAGTTGCATTAATAATAGAAAATGCAGTGAGAATTCTCCAGTGTTCTAACAGACCTAAATCAGTTCCATCCTTTAAATTTCAATTATATCAGAACAAAAAATTATTTCTCCCTAACTATCTAGTATGAAAAACAGAAGATATCTTTTTCTTCTATAGTGGAAGCCAAACAGTTGTTAGACAGGAGTAAGAGTTGAGTTTACATAGATTAGAAATTAAAAATCAAATTGTATTGACTGACATGAAGTGACTTGCATGTGAAACTACTCCTACAGATATCATGGTATGAACAGCATTGTATTTTTAAGTCATGAGTGAGCATGGAAAAATATGCTTAAGTGCTTGTCTGATTTAGGATTTCTGATCAGCATGCAGATACATTATAAACAAACTCAAAGCCCAGATGAGAAGCTTTTTGTTATGCTCACTGTGCTTTACTCAGCTCCCCATTTCCGCATAGTCAGAAACAACCATCAGACATAACTAAAATTGTAAATTTCTTTTGTTTTCAAAATTGAACTAATCACATTTTAACAATTTTCTTCTGTAAAAACCATTTCTGAATTAAAAGCTAGTATTTAAAACCTTTAGTTGGTAGTGAATTAACTTAGACAACATTATAAATTCCCCGAAATCAGGCTTTATAATAGAAGTGTTGATAAAAACCTAATAAAATGAGGACCAGTGGCCTTACTGTAATGATAAAATAACAAACAGAAGAGGAAAGTTAAGCCTTCTTCAGAGGAACTTTCACAGTCTGTCTGTTTGTTCTGGTTTATTTAGCTATTCAATGTGGTATTATTCAGTGAAAGCAGAGTTTATAGAAATGATTTTTTCTGTGTAGTTCTGCAAACCAAGAAAAAAGTTGACATGTGAGACTGAAGGGCCTAAGGGATTGGTCATTGCAAAGCATAGCTGAAATGTCTGCAGTTCTTTTGTCTTTTCCTCTCCTGCCTTTAGCTACAGAAATAGACAAGAAATTAAAACGCATACTTATATTTGTGAGATGTTCTGGAATATCTAGCAGAATACCATGACTGCTTTGTTGTGTCACCATGTAGAGACATGCATCTTTATTTACCTCTGCATAAACACTCATAATTCATTCTAACACACTCATGAAAAAAGATGGTTTTGAAACTCTCGCTGCAGTGAGTACAATATATCTGCATGAAGCATAAAAGTATTGCAGGCTCCAGGAACACCTCATTCTGAGGAACATAACGATGAGTTCTGCTTACAGGACAGACAATCAGATTTAATCTACACAATTCTGTAAGATGCAGTGGCCTAAAAAAGCATTGGATCTTTAACCAAAGCAAGATTCATGCTTCAAAACCAGTTCAGTGTGCCTCAGGTGCAGCTCAGTGGTACGTTAGTGTATTAGTAGACATGGCAAGCTTGCACACTGTGTAAAGGCATAACTTTTATTTCTCATGAGGTCTTCTTTCTTCAAAGAAGAAAGGTCATGATTTTGTGCACATTAATTATTAGGAATAGTTTAGGTGTATATTTTTGTACTTTTTTTCTGCTTTTCTATGTCAGCTAAATAGGGTCAACAAAACTATATCAGAGAAGTACTGTTATTACTGATTGGTTATTTCAGAAAGAGATATCTGCATTTGGAAGAGAAATAACTGCAGATGGTCAAGGGTGAGCCTATTTTCCTGAAAATGCCAGGCTCCAGTTCACAGACTGTAAGTCCTGTAGCAGCATAGTGTAGTGTGGAGTATGACTTTCCTCATATTTTGTTGAAGATTCTTTCATTTTAGCTATCAGCTTGACATCAGTCCCTATATCGCATGCTAAAACTTGCTGCCTCAAACCTCTGATTTGGTATGTTCTCAGAATCAGAGAACCATAGAATCAAGAGTTGGAAGGGACTTTTAAAGTCCAACTCCTCTGCAATAAACAAGTCTTTTTAAACAGCTTCTAAATTTGCCTAATACAAGGGTATGCGGATAACAGACAGAAATTGATTTATTCTACTTGGTATCTATGAAAGCTAGCTTCCAAATGGAAGTAGCATAGCCATTCTAATTCATTAGAGTGGCACAGCCAGGCAGATAGTTTTGTTCATGGGCAGAATAAAGTGGTGTGGACGTATGCAACTTTAACTGCACAAGTCCATGAGATTGTGTCAAAAGCTAAGCTGAAAATAACTATGAAGTTTTCATTTTAAACATTACTACTTTGTACTCCTCAAAAATAAACAATAAATAACATTAATAAAAATAGTGGCCTTTCTGGCCTACTAAACAGAACTTATATACACTGATAGCATTATATTGGCAACAGTGCACTGCACATGCTCATGAAGGTTACAGGGCACATTTCTGTGTAAACAGTCAAGACAGTGAACTTCAAATATTTGGAAGAAATGTTTATTTAACAACTGAATACATGCTAAAAGAAATAATTTACAGCAGCAGTTTAATTACATTTTTTTTCTCTCCAGTTTTCTAGTTCCCATCTGAATTGAAGTGATAGATACTGAAGCAGAATTATTTACTATGCAGTGAGGAATGTGCTTAAAGAATAAGCACATCATTTTGGCACTGATATAGCAAATAGACCACCTTATCAGCTGTGTGGCAAAATCTTGCATTTTAGTATTATGCTGAACACACTGAAATGGAGTACCTCTAGATAACAGTACTTTACACTGTACCTCCTTATCTAGTGAAAAATATTTACACCTCTTTTGGCTAATGTGTAGGTAGCAGAAACCGAACTATTAAACACATACCATTGATATTCACTAAATAATACATAAAAAGGATCAGTAAATGCGCATTCACATGCATTTAATTTAATTTTTACACTGTGATTTTAGTGGGCATGAAGATTTAGTTCTGTTCTGCAAAGACGCACACTTTCTCAGTTTGTTATAATTAAATTTAATCATACAGTTTTTAGGAGTCATTGAACAAATTCCTGTCTTCAGTGATCATGCAAGTGCAAAGTGTAGACAAATCAGATTTGATGTTCCTTTCCAAAATATATCTTGGAAAAAAACCCTCAAGTTTTATGGTTATGAATGAAATGCTTTATTTCTCTCCCACATAAGCACAACTTCTTACTTTTTTTTTTTTTTAACTCTGTAATGTTTAAAGGGTTTTACTGGTGATTTACAGAAACACTGATTTTTACCTTTATTTTCAATCCTTATGATGCATTAAAAAATAATGACAGAAATGGGGGTATGAGCTTTAATGAAGCTGCAGGATATATTTCTATCCATGAATTTATTAAGGCCTATGATCTTTGGAAAAAAGTTCATTTCGCATCATTTCACATCAAAATGATGTTTTAATTTGATCATAATATGAACAGGGAAATCAACAATTTCCACTGCTGGTTTAATTATCTGCCTTCTTATTTATATGAGTGAATACAAAGACATAAATAAGATAACTACTCACATCAATGAGTAGTGGACTGAGGTTAGTAAGGCATCTGATGATATCTATTATCCAATTAAATTGCCAGGTCATGGTAAAAGCATCAGAGCATCAGAGCTTTTGCAATTTTGTTCCCATTAATGACATGTTGTTTTTCTTGTTTTTCTTGTTGTTTTTTCTATACAGAAAAACATATCTAAGAATCCAGGCTTAACTTAATCTGCTTTTTTTTTTTTTTTTTTCTTAAGGAATGGTGGGAGAGGTTGGTAAGGATTTGATATCTTTTGATAGTAAGTTGCTATAAAAATGAGTACAGTACAGAAAAACAGTTAGATCACAATATCATTAAGGATTAAGTCTTCATGCTCTGTTGAAATCAACCTTCATTTTTCCACTGAATTCTCTTGAAGCTAATTTTAAAACTGTTTCCTTTTGTAATGACGAGTATTCTAAAGGCTCAATGGTAGACAATAGCCCTACACAAAAGGCTAAAGAGTGATTACAAATAAATATTTTAGTTGACAACAATGCTCACAAATTAATCGTAGGCTGAGCTGAAAATTAATACTTCTATACAGGAAAGAATGTAGTTGAACCTATGTTTTAAGCTACCCCTATTCAGCACATCACGAAAACAAGGGAATTTGACACCATACTATTGTTCACAGGAGTGAAAATAAATTATATTGTAGTCAAAGTAAATGTAGGAGAGATTTAAAGTTGCTTCAAAACTAAATTCCCAAACACTTTCCATGGCCTCACAGTCTCGTCTTGCTGAATTCAATGATTTTTTTTTTTTTTTTTTTTCCTAAAGAATTAAATGCTAAAAAACTTTCAAATTCATCACCTGCAAAAGATTCAAAGGAGACTGAAGTGATTAGGTCTTTCCTTAAAACCAGATTGTTATGAAAGCAAGAAGCTAAGTTTTCACTAATCAGACGGATACTTTAATTAGTGAGAGGCAAAGGGACTGGGACATATTGTGAGAGCTGCTTTCACAGCAGTTGTGTTATACTGTTTATGATAAGGCTAGTAGTGTTGTGATTGATAAATTAAATAATCTGGAGTGAATAACAGCAAAACAGATCAGTCATCAATACATACACTTTATATAAAAGCTACTTTAGCAAACTAAGGACTTTGTTCTAGTAACTTTCCCACAATGACATTACTTGAAATCATACAATTTACTGACTCTATCAATATAAAATATGGGAGGCTGGAGGAAGATGACCTCACAAGAACTGGACAACATAGAACTGGAGACCAAAGGCACATCTGTGCTGAGGTGAATAAATCCACTACTTGTATCCCTAAACTTACACTTATGGTGCAAGTGCTTTGTCTGTTTTACCCTGTTTCTCTTCTGTACACAGAATAAGACAGAAGTGCAAGACCAAATTATCCATTACTATAAAAAAGTTTTAAGCTGAACTGCACCAATTTACTGCTGTGGCAGACATCACTCCCAGATAAAACAGTCCCTTAAATTTTAAAACAGAGAGCTGGCTTTGAGGTTATGGCCTAGACCATTTGGATGCATTTGGTCTAGTTCTTTGCTTTGGGTGATCTGGCCCACAGAAATAATAAAACAGTGGGAATCAGTAGTGTGGACGCATTTTCTATCACTGAATTGGGAACCATACACTTTAAACTGAATGTAAAGTTTGTTCAAGGATATATGACAGTCTATTAGCCACATCATTTAAATATTAGCATTCACAAATATTTACTAATCAAGAAAGCAAGTATGTAATTAGTAAAGGGTATTTTAATGCTATTTACCTTTTCTTTTTTTATTTAATTAAAAAAATATACAACTGAAAATCAATGCTCTCCTCTTCATTGGTTCAGTCTACAGCAAGGTATTACACAAATTGAGTCAATTCAAATACCATACTTGTAGAAAAGAATGTAGAAGACTTCCATGCTACACAGTGACTTTTATGTTAAAATAGCTTAGTTCCTAAATTGCTTTGAAGTTACATGTCATAAAGATTACTAGAATAGTGGGGAGGAGATTAACTGCATTGTGACCAGTTCCCCTGGAAAGTTTTCCAAACAAAAGAGTAAAGTAGCTCAAAATTGGAAGTTGTCTTTTTTTGTTTTTTCCTCTATAGTAATAATTAGGAAGTACAATATTTCTAAGACAAAGAAGCTAATCTATTTTAGAAAAGAGCTAATGTTTGCTGCATATTTTTCATGGTATAATTAAATTATAGTTTTAATAAAATACATCTTTAGATCAAAGCTGAAAGAAGTCATCAGTAGTAGGCCAGTGTACTCCACAGTTTTTGTTCTTCCAGATGATGAATGGCTTATGTTGTTCAGATTTCCACAATCTCATTCAGCATTGTTTTTCCTCTTTTAGTACTCATAAACAGGAGAACTGGTAGACAAAACAAGAACAAATCCTTGTGTCCAATCATGTGTTTAGACATTCATCAGCTTGATGAGTTCATGCAGTTTTATACATAGTCTAGGAATGATGGTGCTGATGATGAAAAGTGGGTTTTGTTTTTCTTTAAGATGACAGCATGAAATACAACATTTCATTTATATCTCAGGCCACAGAGAAAGCAAAACCTGCCTGCTGAACTCTTGTAGAACTTTTTGAGCAGTAAGCTATGTCCGGCTGAGAGTTCATCCTTGAAACTCTGGTCCATCTGGTCTTAGAATCAGAGCGGAGACGAAGGACTTACTAGGAAAGTTAGAAATATATTTTATTTAAACCCGGTGGAAATTGTTTGAGCTTTCAACTCTTGTAAACATCCACTTAATGCCATGAAAAAGTTCATGTATATTGCATTTTTTTTCCAGTTATCTGTCTATACAAGTTTCTACTCAGATGAGGTTCCTAGAGGTAATGTAGCTCAGACACTCCGTGGTGCCCTCTCAAATTCATGGGTCCTCCTGTTCCTACCTTTTTTATTTTCTTGTAGGTGCTTCCACTTATTTGTGTTCACCTGCGCATTGGCAGGCCTTTGCCGGCGCTGCTTGCGGTCTCTTTTCCAAACCTGCTCACAGAATTCATCCATTGTGTTGAGATTAGGGTGATTGATTAACTGCATGAAGTCTCTATACCAGATCTTTTGACTGGGACTCATGCTATTGGTAGCATCCTTCGTCTTGGAGGCATCACCATCTTCTTCCTTATGGAGCAGCTCTTCTAAATGGTCAGTATCAATTACTTCCAGGGTCACTTTGAGCAAAGTTTGCATGAAGCCGTGCTCCACAGCATGACAAAAATAAATACCAGAGTCTCTCCGTTGAAGACTTCGTAGCAATAGGCCCTGTTCTGTCCGGATCATTCGATCATCCACTTTTATCTGTATCAGAAAAATATGTCAATTTCAACAGTTATACTTCATATCTCCAAAGTTATCCTCTAATCATACTAGTTTCTAAGTGTTGTTCCTTTCAGCTTTTAAAATTTGGCTAAAAAAGACCCAAAAGCACAAGAATCAAAACCATTTTAGTCTGTAGTTGTAGAAGGATCCAATACCCTGAACAAACTATTCATGTGTTGGAGGAAAAAAAGCATAGAGTATGAAGAATTCACTCATTTGTCCCAGTTGCTATTCAATAAATTTCAATAGCATTTCTGTTAGATGGAGTTGTTAGTTAGATCAGAGAAAATGCAAACCCATAATCAGCAGATCCAACATGGATTCCTTTGATTTAATTATATAGGCCACATTTATCATTATATTTTACTTGAGCACATATACATATGTAGGAAAGGTCACCTCTCATTTTATTGTTCCTCACAATAGAAGCACTTATTAATGGAAAGGGATTCTGGATAAGTGGAGAATTTACAAAGGAACAGTAAGGATTAAATCCCAAATGTTGAATATTCAACAAGCTGCTTTCCAAAATATTGTATATTTCTGAATGAATTAACTTCTAGGAATATAACCTCTTTTTATGAATCCATGTGGAGTTGTAAATAGAAAAGGCGTGAAACCTATTAGCTGTTGTCTCCACAAAAAATAAATTCTAGATGATTTTCTATTCATGCAAATAAAGTATTAAGCAAAAGTATATAAATCTTTTTATTTAACTATGTTTTAAAAATGAGTGTAGTCTGTGTATATTTCCAAAAACTGTAATTTAACACACAAGCTTTTGTTTCCTAACTTGATTTCTCTTCATACCAGAGTGGATTACTCTCTTAAGACATGTGTGACCTAGCTTGACACTAAGACGACTTGGGAACCTGGGTGAGTAATAATGTAAGAATGCTGGTGACAAGAATAGGAGGAAAATAAATTATCAGCTTTGTGTAATGCAAGCAGAGAAAGTCCGTATTTTTGCCTCTATGAATATTGCTTTTGATGAAAAAAGTGTACAAGTTTTCATACCCTTGAGTTGGCTACAATTTCCAATTCCTCTTTCTGACTGTGTATTACCTGTAGTTCGGTTTTAGAGCAAGTAATGCACAGAGAATGCTACTGTTAAACTACCTTTCACAAAGTTAAACAGAATAATTAGTAGTTACAGTGGTGTGTTTGTTTGTTTTTTCTTCCAGAATTGGTTTTCAGGTCTTTGCAATATTTAAATTCAACATGGCATGTTAGCGTGGACCATCTGTGAAAGGAAACATGAGTAAATCTGAAATATTTGAATGAAAAACTGTGTTTTTCAGGGAGTGTGACCAGGGATAGTGTATGAACGTTTTCTAATCTGAGCCTGTAAATCTCCTTGGAGACTTTAAAAGATTCTAGAAAAACTTCTTAAATTGAAATATAGATAGGAATTATTCTGGGAACGGCTGAGATTCAAGTATGTTTTCATGTAAAAGACTAGTTACATCTCTTAATTTTTTCTGCTATACCTCAACTTTGTGGTCATCATTTTGCTTCTGGAATTGCCAGTAGACTATGGCACGTTGAGATTTTGGACTACACTCAAGAAAAGTGCTGCTATTCTCTACTCCGTAAATAATCTTTTCCTCCAGGGTCTGACCACTTGGATTATCTGTAAAGGAAAAATAAACAAATAAATAAATTGGGATGACCAAGGAAGAGAAAAGAAGTCTTAATTATAAAACAAATTCGTTTACAAATCGGGCTCCCTTAAGGTTTTCATTATAAAAAAAAAAAATTTAAAAGACAAACTTTCTCATATCAGCACACTGTTGGAAAATCTCCATCGTTATCTTTATCTGTGTAACAGTCTCTGGTAGTTGGTTTGTGTGTGTGTGTGTGTGTGTTAAGCTCTAACAGCTGCTAACATCTCAATATATGAAGTTAACTTCATTATGAAATTTTGTTCAAACTTCGTTATTATTCATCAAGGAAGACATCTAGGACACGGTAAGATTTTTTTAATAGCCAATTCTAAGCAGTGAGAAAACTCAGGGTGTAGTTGCAGAATGCCCATAATGATATCTCCTGGGCTCTACGATTGTAATACTTTAGAGAAAAGTAATAAAACATTAGGCTATTTAAAAGTACTATAATGTGTTTAGATTATAAGGCACTACAGATTGCTGAAGTTGTTAATGACCAGGAATAATGTTTTTGAGGAAACAATTTTCAATTAATCATTTCCTCTCATGCTGATTTAATTTATGGAAATGTAATGAGGTTAATAAACCAGACGTGATGGGAGGGGAAAAAGAGAGTTAAACAAATTACTTCCTTTTGTAACAGTGTTTCAAGATATTCATCAACTTGCTGGAAATATCACATAGCTATAGGACTTATATGATATTTGATTCTTCTCCAATACCGCAGAGACTGTAAGGCATCGTATTTCAGCTCTCCACCTAGCTCTTTAAAAAGCTGTTATGAACTTCAATGGCAACAGTACAATTATCCTACAGAGTAAATAGGGAGGAAGGAGTCGGTAAACTATTTTACACTGTGTTGATCTTAAGGGGTTTCTGTCTCTGTCTTTCTTTGTCATTATTTGAATTTCTCATTTTTTGATCTGCAGTACTGGAAATCTTCAAGCAACTTCCTTTGGTGAAATTTAACAAGAAAATGATGTCTAATTAAAATCCTCTCAAAAAAAGTCCACTGTCAAGGTGTGTTTGCTTTCACTGTGCCTTTATCATACTGGTCATGTTTAGCAAACATGGGCTGTAAGGTAAAAATAAAATCTTGCTCCTGGTTTATGTTGACACAGTAATTACATGTCTTTCCATTATGACTTGCAGCCTGGATAGAGGATAGGAGGAGGGATGGGGGACAGAAAACTAACTGGTGCTTATCCAGTTCTCAGTAAGGAAACAACAAATGGCCTATACACACTAAACAAATAGGGGATGAGTTAGCTTTATTTCCTTTGTTGGATTTGAACCTTTCCAGCAAGAAAATGAGGTAGAATAAACAAGCAACAGAAGCAATATTTTACTGACATTTCTCAGAAATCGCACGCCTTTTAAGAATGTCTGAGCAGTCTCAAACCAGGAAGATGGCAAGCAGTGGAAAATGAATTAGAAAGTAAAGCAGCAAGGAAAGGGCAAGACAGCTGGAAGGGACCATAGCTGAATGTACAGTGGAAAGATCTGAGATGAAGCATGAGCAAATTCATGCCAGCAGAATAGAGGAAGTGGAAAAATATTAAGAGATTAACTGATGTAACCAGAAGTCATAGGATAAAGATTGCAAATGGAAATTATTAAGTATGAACTCATGGGTATGGATTCGAGAGCATGATCTAGGTGTCATGCCTCTTTTGATTCAAGTTAGGTTCTCTGATTTAGGAACAGAATTCACACGGGTAAGAAGGAAACAAAGAGTCTTCAAATAGACAACAAGAAGCAACTTGTTATCTAAACTGGGATCCGCAAGACAGCACACGCAGGGCTGAAGCACACTGGACAGCCAATAGAAATTTACTTAGCCTAGGGTCCTTTCTTTGGCAAGGATCCTAATGTAGATGAGCAATAGTGTAATTTTAAGTACATAAATGTGTTTCTTCAGGAAAAAAAAATAGATACCTAGAATATCTTTAGTATCTAAGAAGCTAGTCATAGCTTTTGTGGAACTTGGCTTGAAGGTGAGTGCTCTGAACACTCGAAAATTCTTTGTGGATCAGGTCCACTGCATTCCAGCCATGGAAGTTGGCAGTAGGCCCCTTTAAATTTGTTTGCAATTCTAGAAAATGTAGTATAAGTAACAGTCATGCAATGAGGCAAGAAGGATTTAAGATATCCTTCAAATTCCAATTCTATGATTTAAGGGAGCAGAAGGTAGGTCCAGAAATGATTATAGAGTTCATGTAACATTGAACATGTGGAGTGTAAGAAAGTAAAACAAAAAGAGGGCATAATCACAGGATCAGAGAACAGCTTTGGGAGTGAGGAAGAAGATAAAGAGAATAGGAAGTAAACTGAAAGTTTGGGAGGTTTGAAAGAGCAGCAGGAAGAGTTGGAAAACTTTAGAACTGTAGAAGTCGCAAAGTTGGTTATAAAGTTCAACCCAAAATCCTGTTTGAGAGCTGTAGCTCCCCAAATGAACCCAACAGTAATATCAGTTTACTACCCTGATAAATACATAATTTCTGACATAACAAGAGAAGTATGAAAGGCTAAGTTTACCAAGATTACTTTGCAGATAAATGCACCTGACTGTATCAAGAAATTGAAAGTGATTCCTTGAGCTCCCTCTGGGATAACTCATCTAAGATTCCTCTCCATTTACAAAATGTTAAAAAAAAAAAAAAAAAAAAAAAAACATAACCAATGACAACAATAACAAACTTCATAAATTATTGATAGTATTACTACTGCATGACTGAAATTAATTTGTTCCTTGGCTAGAACAAAGGAATCAAGCTTTTAAATTCAAGCACAAACACCTGTGCAGATAAGGATCCTCAACTTCCTCTGTTGTTGCTGTGTACTCATTCTGTACTATTCTATTTACTACGCATTTGCACAAAAGGACAATTGACAGAGCAAACTAAGCACTATTAAAAGCATTACTGTTTCAGACTGAAGCCAAGGTAAATTACTGCAATGTATTTGTAAGATAAACATTAAGAGATTGTTCTTTTTTCTTATTTCTGTAGGTTTGCATAGGAAAAAGACTGACAGTTACTGCAGAAGAATGTGTAAAGAAGCTGGAGTTGGTTCTTGGCTATAGAAAATCCAATTCTACATGCATTGTCCAGTAAAATACTAGTCATAGCCAAGAAAAAAAGGCAGTATAAGTTGGCAAAGTGAGTTTATGGGGCATGTAGCTCTCTGAAAAATGCATGGTGCACATTTCCATAGGAAAATGCCAAATAAATATAGGAAAAAAATATATAGATATAAAACTTAGAAATAATATAGAGAAATTTTAATTCTATAATAATCTAAAGCATTCATTGTATTAAGTATTTTGATAATCACAGAATCACAGAATCACAAGGTTGGAAACGACCTGCAAGATCATCTAGTCCAACCACCCTCCCATTCCTATCAGTGCCACAAGCTACTAAACCATCTCTCGTAGCTCCTCATCCAGGCGCCTCTTGAACACTGCCAGGGATGGCGACTCCACCACCTCCCTGGGCAGGCCATTCCAGTGCCTGACCACCCTCTGAGAGAAAAAGTTTCTCCTAATATCCAACCTAAACCTCCTCTGGTATAACTTCTTGCCATTTCCTCGGGTCCTACTATTTGCCTGGGAGAAGAGGCCAGACCCTTTTGCACCACAACCTCCCTTCAGGAAGTTGTAGAGTGCAATGAGGTCTCCCCTGAGCCTTCTCTTCTCCAGACTGAACAATCCCAGCTCCTTCAGCCGCTCCTCATAAGACTTGTGCTCCAGACCCCTCACCAGTTTTGTTGCCCTTCTCTGGACACGTTCCAGGGCCTCAATGTCTTTCTTGTAGTGAGGGGCCCAAAACTGAACACAATACTTGAGGTGCGGCCTCACCAGTGCTGAGTAGAGGGGGATGATCACCTCCCTGCTCCTGCTGGCCACACCATTTCTAATGCAGGCCAGGATGCCGTTGGCCCTCTTGGCCACTTGGGCACACTGTCGGCTCATGTTCAGCCGAGCATCAACCAACACCCGCAGGTCCCTTTCCTCTTCACAATCATCCAACCACTCATCCCCAAGCCTGTAACGCTGCCTGGGGTTGTTGTGGCCAAAGTGCAGAACCCGACACTTGGCCTTGTTAAACCTCATCCCATTCATCTCAGCCCAGCGATCCAGCTTACCTAGATCCCTCTGCAGGGCCTCCCTGCCCTCAGGCAGATCGACACATCCTCCCAACATGGTGTCATCTGCAAACTTACTCAGGGTACACTCAATCCCTTCATCTAAGTCATCAATGAAGATATTAAACAGGATGGGCCCCAGTACCGACCCCTGGGGGACACCACCTGTAACAGGTCTCCAGCTGGACTTCACTCCATTGACCACCACCCGTTGAGCACGGCCCTCCAGCCAGTTCCTTATTCAACGGAGTGTAAAACTGTCCAAGCCATGGGCAGCCATTTTCCGCAGAAGGATACTGTGTGAGACCATGTCAAAGGCTTTGCTGAAGTCTAGGTAGACTACATCAACTGCCTTTCCCTCATCTACCAGTTTGGTCACCCAGTCGTAGAAGGAGATGAGGTTGGTCAAACACGACCTGCCTTTCATGAACCCATGCTGGCTGTGCCTGATCCCGTGGACAAGCTGTGTGATCTCTCCCAGGAGGATTTGTAATAATAATTTTTGTAATAATATTTGTATTGTAAAATTATATTATATTATATATATATAATATATATATATATTATATATTGTAAAATTTGTAATAATAAATCCTTCAAGTTTAGAACTCGGAACTGTAATTCCTCAGGTTTATTTTTTACTGTTTTTTTCTATCAGTCCATCTTCATTTCACTACTAAGTACAATATTCAAGTGATATCTCATACTTCATTGCTTTGCCTATTTTAACAAGGCTGCATTAAATCTCCTTGTGGTCAGCCGTAGCATAGAATAGATTTTTCTTAACCCTGAGTTGTCATGATTTTTGTCATTAAGAATTTCCCAGATGACTCTCTTCACTTTGGACAGAAGATATCAGACAAATATGTTTACTAAGGGAAGGTAAAAAAAAAAAAAAAAAGAATTTTATTTTAAAATTTTTTTTTTTTTTTTTTTTCTTTTTATGCCTAACAATAAGGAACAGACTTAAGGTTATATAACACACAGCTAGCAAGAGAAAGAGAACATTAAAGAAAAAAAAACTCCGGACTTTTGATAGTCTACTTTATCGTGAGTAGTTTTTATGATGGAGACAGGAAAAAGGTGAAGGCAATGTCTAAGACATGCTGCTTCCACAAATAAAATCCACATGTAGTGCCTGGTGCAATTTCATTTCAGGGAACTGAAAATGACATCTCACCATCAATAGCGATATTGTCTCACCCACACTGTGAACGTATATCTAGACTCACACAACTGAAAAATTGTGAGCTTTCTACTGGTCTGCACTGACAAAGCCAAATGAAATTAGTTGTGCATTCATGAGTTTTCAAATCGCATAATGATCACAGTCCATTCATGCACTATTCCAAGCTCTTCTCCGTGAGTAGCTTGGCCTGAGTTTTATGAAGTAAAAAGAAAAGCTACATTAAGTTTAGCTATACTTTGCAAATGATTAAAGAAATATAAAGAAAAATATAAGAAAAATATAAAGAAAAATATAAAGAAAAATATTAATGAAGCATATTGGTAGTGCATTATACTACCTCACTGCAGCCTTTCAGTACCTAAAGGGAGCCTACAAACAGAGGGGAATCAACTCTTTGAAATGTTAGATAATGGCAGGACAAGGGGAAATAGTTTTCAATTGAGGGAGGGAAGATCTAGGTTGGATGTCAAGGGGAAGTTCTTTACAGAGTGGTGAAGTGCTAGAACAGGCTGCACAGAGAGGTTGTGGATGCCCTGTCCCTGGAGATGTTCAATGCCAGATCAGTGCCCAGGGAGCTCTGGGCAGCCTGGTCTAGTATTAAATGTGGAGGTTGGTGGCCCTGCCTGTGGCAGGGGGGTTGGAGATTCATGATCCTTGAGGTCCCTTCCAACCCTCATCATTCAGTGATTCTGTGACTCTCTAGCTGACACAAAAGTACAAATACAGGCTATTAATCATTGTTGCTGTTAAAAGGACTTGGAGAACATCAGGGTTCTGAGATATCTCCAGATTCAGCCACCTCTGTTTTACTTGTCCCAGAATTCTGTCAGTGGATTGATTGGCTATTACTACAGAAATAACAGAAAGATGAGTTATCGTTTTTTTTCCAGCAGAGGGAAGTGTTGCCCAAGTATTCTCTACAGATAAGACAAAATGGATATTTTTCATTTTCTTAGTCAACGACTTTTGAAGATTTTGGCAATTTTGGTAACCAAGCAAAGTTTATCAGAAAGATATTCAAGAAGGGAAGATATGGGCTATATATTATGTGAAAATTAAATGACCAGCAAAAGATAACAAAGAAAACTCATACTGAAGGCACAAAGGGCAGGCCTATTGCAATGAGCATCCTGATAATAAGGATTGTTTGTGTGGCACCTACAATAAAGTTCATTTCATATTTAGCAAAGGTGGTTAATATTTGTGCTTGGTTTTCATCACATTCAAATGATATGAAGTAACATTCTCATAGTTCTTGATGTTCTAAAGACAATGTGGTTTTTTTTTTCTGACATAATACACCTAGCCCAAGAGTGTGATGTTATAACACATGAACCAGAGAAAATAAAATGATTGAATTGGTTAACTGAGGAAAAACAAAAATAATCTTTATTTTCTGCTTCAGGCCACTGCAATGGCAGTAAATAAGATAACAATGTATCTCTCTATATTCATCTGTACTAAAAGTTCAAGACAATTTCACCAACGAACAATTCGTGCACTTCCTACTCTCCTCATGCTAAGTTTGTAAGCCATACCCATAACTCACCATGATGCTGCAGATCTGAGCAGTGAGTGAGGGGATCCCCGTTTCGGATGTCTTGTCGCCTAGTACGTCTGCAAATATTGAATTTGAAAACTGTTACCAACCTTTCCAATAGTCAGCATTCACTTTTGCCAACAAATGGAATGTATGTACAGTAACATGAGTCACAAATGCATCTAAACAATAGTATGAAGGAAATCATATTACTACTATATTCTATTCATTATCATAGTTTGCAGCATTGGTCTTTATACTAAAAGTATTCAGCAACTGGTAAATACATGCCTTTTGTATGGAGCCTAGGAAGTTTATTTTAACTTTGTTAGTGGTGTTTATCAGAGAAAAATTCATGATGACTCACAGATACAGGGACTGCTAAGGTATCAAAGCATAAACAGTACAGCTCGAGCATGCTCTGAAAGCATGAAGAATCTGTTAGCTTTTCTGCAAACACAGAATACTTCAAATATTGTGGTATTATTTAGAATGTCAAATTGTAGTATTTGCTACAGAGTTTAAACTAAATTAAGTAAAACATCTCAGCCACCACACACCTCACCAAAACACTGCTGATACATCCTTTTCAGTATGTGTTGCAAATGGCATTGTCTTTAATATAAACTGAATAAAGCACTTTCACGGGAAGAATTAAAAATGATGTTTAAGTGTTTCTCCCACTTGATTTCCATTTGCTCTTTCTGCAAATAAACTCATCTGGGCTTAAAATTTTGTAATTCACAGGAAAAGCTTTTAAAACGATTTAATTTTGCATTAGTTGCTCTCTCTTTGTCTGCTCTTATTTTTATTTAAATAGCTGTTACACAAAATTCAACTGAGCCACAGAAAAGAGTTCTTGAAAAGGAAAGAAGAATAAGGAAAACAAAGATGTGTTTCAAGTGCAATCTTTTTAGTCTGGGAATCAGAGAAAGCCTGAGGGCTTGCAAAATTAGAGGAGAACAAAGAGGATTAAGCTGCCGAACAATGCTGTGATTTCAGATTATGGCATCCAGCAACGGATATGCAAAAGTCAAGTAGCCTTGTAAAAAGCACTGTTGGTCACTCCCTTGTGACGACAGCCCACATTTTTAAAAAGCCACTGTTGTGCAGCACAGAGACCATCTCTCTTCTATTCCCTCCCCAGGCTCTAGGAGCTCAGCATCAATTCGTACTGAGGGCTTTCACAGCGGCACCATCAACTGCACAGCTGACTCCTCCTGGCTGAAAGATTTTAGATCATTTCTTTTCTTCTACTGAAAACTATTGAAATGTTAAAGCTGAAATTATTTATAAGAAGCGTGGCAACGGTTTTAGAAAAATGCAGAATGTTCATTCCTGATATCGTTCTGGGTAAAAACTACAAAGAACGTTTCTAGCGAAACAAGGCATCTTAGGACACTTCAATAAAAAGGAAACTTTTGTTGATTGACATATGATTCAAAAAATGCACTGATGCTAATTTCAGATATTGTCTTTTTCTTTGTCATTACTCAAGAATAAAAATACCCCCAAGACATAAGGAGCTGTACAAGCTTTTTTTTTTACTCCATCCTTAATTTGGAAAGGCAGCACAGTTATAGCATACTATTTGTAGGAAAAAAAAATATCTGCGGACAGACTCATATCACTGTCAATGGAATTTGGATGTGATGTTTAGTTAGAATCTCAGGAAAATGTCACATATGTCACCACTGTATCAACATGATTTATGAAATATGAACCAGAACACCTCTGCATGAGGCAGAGTTAAGTGGTCATACCACAGGAGCTGTGAATTGCCATTTAGACTTCTTAAATATACAAATAAAAGTAAAGTAAAATCATGGCTCATAAAAGCTTCTTTTTTAAAATAAAGGAAAGAATAAGAAGCACTGTTAGCAAAGCATCTGTGCAAATGCTTGAGGACTCCGTTTTCCCAATATTTCAGGAGCCTGAAATTAGACGTCCATTATTTGGAAAATGCTGATACTTAAACTGTTTCCTGCAATGTCACAGATACATTCTAAACTGGATTGAGGCAGTGGGTTTAAGAAGTACCTGGTAAACAGCAGATCCTCTCCCCTACCAACACAGAAAGTTGCAAGGGACAGTGGCTCCTTCTGAAGGCAGTGTCAGAACCCCAGCCTCAAAAAACTTTTCTTTTGCAGTGACTTCAGGAATTGTAACTTCTTCACCACAAAGTTTTCCTACAGCTGGTTTAGGCAGTAACACTGCCCCTTAATCCCAGTATGAAGAGGTCCCTGTCCCCTTACCTTTGATGGCAAACATGAGCTCAGACTGATAATGATAATATTGGAGAAAGGGATAAGGAAAGACGAAGGGCTCTATTTTCTTTTTTTTCAGTGTAAGAAGATGAACAACAGGATGATATGATTTGTGAGTTTTGAGACAGGCTAGGAAGAAGGACAGGTGATAAGGTATGTGAAGGAAGCATGAGGTTCAGGGGTAGAACTGGCTGGGAGGTAACAGAGAAGAGATTCCTTACTAACATCTCTCTCAACTGAAAGGCATTACTAAACCACACTGAATTCTGTCCTCCAAACTTTCAAATCAATTTGATCTCTCAGACTCCCCTTGAAAATCTTGTCTCTCTCCTCCCTTCTCTACTACTACTGCTGTCTTCCCACCACAAATTAGAAATTAGAAATCCCTGCAGCTGAGAAAACTTGATTGTTCTGCTTTTGGCATAAGATTGGTTTCTCCTTTTTAATTTTAACGAATATCAGAAAAACTCAGATTAACCCTTCCTGTTGAGAAAAAAAAAAAAAAACAAACCTGATATTCATCTCATAAGCAGCTTTTTCTTTTGTCATCAGTAGTTGTTTAGGATGCACTGTAGTGAACTACAGTTTCACTAAAGTGAAACCTTAAGGCCACCATCTGAAAACCTGAAACAAATGCTACTTCCCACTCCCTACCACCACTGCCTAAAACAACCGATCCAAACGTGGAATTTGGAGTCCTGAAATTCCCAATCAAGTATTTATAAAACTTAATTTTAAGATAAAGAGTCCTTTTGCATATAAATCCCTATGCTCCTTGTTTCTATATAAATATAAGTTACTTAGCATATTTGCTTCAATGTTAACACATTTACATACATTTTAGCCAATCTATCACAAGGATCTTAATGTTACAGCAATGGCCATTCTTATTTGAAAGCATTTATCACTTCAGTTATTCCTAATTTCTTCTTCAATATCTAACAGCAGTTCAGTAACTAATTTGTATGCTTTAAGAAAAAGAATTTTATACACAAAGGGAAGAAAATATGATTTTAAATTTTCAGATCAAGCAATAAGACTTGTAAATTCTTATTTAAAAGGTATTTTTGATTGCATTTTCTGCAATTTCTCTTAACCTCTGCATTGCAAAACCTTCAGTGCCAATGCAGTGATAGTAAAATAGCAGTTGTTCTGATCTGAGAGCATTTAGACACTCATCAGTACATATGAAAGTAAAAGAAATTTTACATGTTCCTGCTTATTACCAAATAAAAAATTATGAATCCATTTCACAAACTATTCTTCCCTCTTTTGTTTTGTGTCCAATAGCTTTTAAATCCACTCCAAGAAGTAGCAGTGTTCCCTTTAAATTCATCAAAGCTTCATATTGACTGTAGCTCCCGCAATTATGTTTTCTTTGGAAAAGAATGGGCTCCAGCTAACCATCCCATGAAAAATCTCCAAAGCCCTCTGGTCACATTTAGATCATCAGTAAAAACAAATAGTAAACCATGTAGACATCGGAAACTGTCCCTACCTTTTAGCAGTGGGAAAGTAACGTGAGCAAGATGAACCATCCCAGGCGCAGTAAGGGTCTCTTGCAAGACAACACTCAGCACATGCTTTTCCATAGATATCACAGCGGTGTAAAGGAAGCTGTGAAACTCCGGTGGCTGAGCCAATGTAGAGCTGTTGCTGTTACAAAAGTGAAAAAGTAAAATAAAATAATTTTTTGTTCCTTTGTTTTTTTGTTTTTGTTTTGCTAGGAAAGCCTAAAATATGTATTATAAATTAATATGTTAGGGCCATTGGAAATGCAATAAGGAATCATGACCCTGATGTACACTAAATGAATGAGAATAAGATTGTCTTCTGGGTAAAAAATGAAACAAGAACAACTTTCATTTTGGCATGAAGTTCTCAGAGAAGAGAAAAGAAAAATTGTTCTTTTCATTTTTGTCTTTGTATTCAGATCCCCACATTGGCACAATGCTACAATCATTGACATAAAACAGTGGAGAATACAATTGTGACTTTAAATAAAAAGGAAAACAGCTTTAACTTCAGTTTCTTATATATGACTTGGATTTGTTTGGGTGGGTCTAAAGGAAATGATTTCAGACAGATATGGAGATATTTAAGCTTGCAATAGTTGTCATACTTGCATGCCTGACAATTCTGAAGTTTCATAGTCTTTTCTGCAGATTATATACTCCAATTGAAACATATATTAATGAAGGAAGAAGGCATACTTTATTTTGGATAAGAAACAGTGTTGACCAGGAGATGGAGTTCAAAAGTGGAGAAGAAACGTGAAGAAAAAAAGAGATGCAAACAAAATCAAGTACAGCTTTTATGGCATCATAATAGAATAACTTGTCATTTTCCTCTCTGATCTCAAATTCAGGTGGTCCATTAGGGAAGTTGGTCCCAAGAGAGACAAGAGGAAACTTGAACTACTGATCCTATGTGAAATTCTGAAGAGAGATATTTCAGCTTAGGGCTAATTTGCAGAGAAAACAAGTATGAGTGTAGTAAGCAAATAGAATTCACTCTGAGATAGTAAACTAGGGGAAAATAAAATAAATAGACTTATAAAAATTAAATAACTTATTTTTTTAGAGGTCTCACTCTGAGCAGTCACACTGTGAAACTGGATATTTGAACTCATTTTTCAATCTTAGAAACATGAGGTTGGTGTGAAAAATAGGCTTTCAAGAAATTTTATCAAAATTCTTCATCTTTTTCAATGTGATGCCCCAGAGGTATCACTTCTACAGAATCCTGGAATGGAAGGTGGCTGAAGTTAACTATCTGCTGAAAAGGATGTGCACTGGATAACAGGAGAAAGAAAACACAGAAGTGCTCCAAAAAGGTGTTGTTTTAGTTTCTTTGAAAGACAGCAGCTTGGCAGTTTTTACAGGCATATTAGTTATAACACAAACATCCCATGACTTCACACAAACTTCAATAATTTCTAAAGGAAAATATGACAAGTAAAGTACCCAAAAGAAAACAAATGCTCTGGTAAATAGAAAACTAAGCTATCTAAGCAGTTGCTTCCATCTATTACAGCACCTTAGCTGGGCTGTAAAACTACATTCTTCTGGGCAACAATCTCTGACCACACAGAGCTCCTCACAAAGCCTTCAGTGTACATAACAGTCCCCAGCTAGAGTTGTATCGTTGACAAGTAGATGACAGGCAATGGACATGATGGGCTGATTCTGCCTAACTTAAGCTACTTAATGAAGTTCCCAGCTTAGGGGTACATTCTGTAGTTAAAAGAGCAGCAATTCAAATCTCAGGTGACCTAAATATTTCTCAAGGGATGCTTTTTCTCTTTACTGATTATAGAGGCAGCATAGGTCAAATTAAAGCTTCACTTAAGCATCTTAAATGTCCAGATGGTATTGATCTGAGTCCTATGTAATTGGGCATTAATATATACATGTACATGTGTGCGTGTAGCAACATGTGTTGCAGCCAATATAAAAATGAACCAATGAACCTGGAGAATGTATTTGGGAAAATAAAGAAGTGTGGTGTAATAGTTTCCTACATATCTCTGTAACTAATTTCATTTTGCCAAAATACCTCCCCGATTTCTAATAAATGTCTTTAGAACATTTGAGGATGAAAAACGCATAAGGAAAAAAAAAGAGAGAGAGAGAGAAGCCAAAATAGAGTTACTTAAAGAATGTATTTCTTGTACGTAAGTTCATGAAGTTCAGTCACTGACTATAGCCTATATAGGTGCTGCGCAGCCTGCAGGCTTCTGCCCTGTTTGCTCTTCTTGTCAGTTTTAGATTCCAGCTGGTGATCATTATTCTGGACATAGTAATATATAAATTCAGGCAGTATAAAATTTGGAAAGTCGCAATAGAATGATTTGTATCAGTGGTCTGACCTTACTTTGCCATATATAGACAAACTGCCTTTTGGGCAAGGAATATCTAGCAAGAGGTTTTTTAATTTAATAAATCGGTTGATTATCAGATCTAACTAGAGGAAAAAAAAAAAAAAAAAAAAAAAAAAAAACCAAAGCCAAAAAACACAAAGACTAAAAAGAAAATAGCCCTCTGAAAATCCTTGAAGAAATATCAGAGCTCCAGAAAACTTGAGGAGATTAATATTTTAAGCAATCCAGTGATCTCTCCACCCCACTGTGCTGCCCACTGTATTCTTCCCTAGTGTTAGAAGGAAGATGGAGCTGAGAATTCTCCGTCTGCAGTTAACAAATCAAAAGTTAGTAAGAGATGAAAAATGTGAATGTTTAAAATGAAGAACTTAAGCAGAATTTGAAAAAACAAAAACAGAGAAACAAAAACTTTAGAGAGCGGGACACTCAAATCCCACTGAATTTTGTTTTATGTCTTGAAATATAACTATTTGGTGCAGAGGAGTTCAGGAACTTGTTTAAGTGATAGAAACATTATCAACTGGCCCTTTTCATATGCTCCTTACAGCCATGTTGGTTTTTTTTTAACGTAACGAAAAACTATGGAGTCCTCCTGGGCAGACTCAGGGCCAAGTACAACCAGGGTCTTGCTGGGGGCCTGGCACTCACAGAACTGTAATTGAAGAGGCTGTAGAGTTTTAGAGGATGCTGTCTTCTCAAAGTCTGTGTCTACTAGTAACTGCATAAGTCATTCAAGTAATAATGCTACATGAAGTATGTACTCAGAAGGAATATGTAGCTTCAGTGAAAAAATGTAAATATAATTCCAGTTAGTTAAAGACAGCAGACCTGAGAAGGCCTATATCAACTGAATTGCTGAAAGTCACTCTTTCTCAAGAATCAGAATTTATTCTTACTTACAGAGGCATGGAAGCCTTAGAGCTTTGTATCATTTAAATCTTCAAATAAATTCTCCTGAAGAACTTGAAGGATTTGGTTATTAGGAAGAAGGTCTCTTGTAATATATAATTTTGACATGACAGCAAAAGAGGTACCTTTGAACATCTAGTATAGTAACATATTCAAAAATAAGAAGAAACTTCATGATTTGTTAGTGAAGAAAATAAAGTGATATTTTTGAAAGTATTCAGTAGGACATGCTAGTTCCACTTTTTACATCTTATACTCCTGCTTTCTGCACTGCACAGAATTATTATGCCATTTATAAGAAAAACACCCTGCTAATTGAAACAAAATGAGTAAAGTGTTTGAATAATAAAACTACAGTATTTTGAAATCAAAAATATAACATGAAAAGGTTGCCAAATACTTATTTGATACATAGAGACAGTGCCAAAAGCTTTTCATGCTGTCATTTTTAGCCCGTGGCTGGTTGACTTTCCATGAGCTTAACTTTGCCTGTTTAAACTGTGTTTTACACTCTTTTTCAGATTTAGACAATTTTAGTAGTGTACATTTGTTTTCAAAAGACTTGGGAAAAATCATAATCTCTTCTGAATAACTAAGGATGCTTTGAAGAAGCGATTGCACTAAAATGCAAGTCCTATTATCAGACATGATTGGCTGCTTGAAGGGAATGTACTTATACAAATAATCCAAAGCAGACCATTTTGGTATGGAGTGAACATATGTATGTGTATATACAACCTGACAGGTTTGTTTTCAGATATTTCACTATTCAATAGCACTTTTTTTTTTTTTTTTTTTTTTTTGTCCAGCCATTTTTGTTGCTCTAGATGATAAACGATGTTAGAAAAATGGCCCCAAACAAAATGTTTTCTTTCAAATACATGAATGCATTCAGACAACTTTCCTATATACAGTATATTCTGAGTCAAATAGGCAGCATTTCAAACAGAATACTGGGCTCTGTTCAGTAATGTAGAAAGAGAGGTAAATGAGTTAATTAAATCTTATTTAGAATACATACAACCATTAAAGCATCCAATTGAGCATGTGTTACCAAATCTCTTTAATACTGACAATGACATTAATGTAAAATTAGTGAGTGTGAACAAATTGTTGTAGTGGATTAATACAGAATTTTTCCTCATTTGTTTACTTGTTTGTTTTGAATGGAAGTGATATACATCTAGCTTAAGTAGACTAGAGTGTCCTAGTCTACAACAAACAATATCTTAAGGGCTTCCTTAAGTAGAAGCAGCATGGTTATCCTCAGTGCTGCCTGGTGCACTCTCTCATCCATGATTCTAATCCTTTTTTTCAGCCACTGAAGTATCTGCAAAACTGTATGCTATGATCAGTTCCGCAGAGTATATTCTGTTGATATGTATCTTCTTTTGCTTATTTTATATAGCTAATTAGCCTCTGGGGAGAACAGAAGCTAGGCATCTCATTATTTTGCCGTACTGTATTATATAGTCCTTTGCATCATGTCTCTGCCTGTTTGTAGACTGCACCATTTTACAGACTGAAAAGTCTTCATTTACTTAGTGTCTCCTTACAGGGAAGCCATTCTATTCGCACGCTATGCATCCTATTGCTTATCCTGTGCTTATTCCTATTCCTCAACCTCTTTTCTAGTGGCTCTGGTGATTATTTTTCTGGTGATACTTTCTTCCAATACTTCTTCCATGCCTATCCAGAGCCAGGGACCTGTCACATGACCTGAATCTTTATTTATAGCATTGGAGTTGGTAGAATTTGCAACTAATAATGCAGACAGTAGACACTAGCCCCTTTGAAGCAAGGTACAAAGCTTAGCCACTCTTTTAGAAGATTTTCAGTAATAAGAAAACTCAGTAATGTGCCATTTTTTCTTGAGAGCCTCCAGACAGAAGGTTAGTTTGTTTAGTTTACACCTTACCAATAGGCAACACAAGCTAGGTTTTTCCTATTGGATTTATGTGTTACATTCTTCTGAGGAAATATTGCTGTTTATGTAAAGGGAAGGGGTGCTGCTACTGTAACTAATGTGCATCTCCACTGACTGCCAAGTTACTGTCTAAAAGACAGAGACCAATAAATATTTAAAAGTGATTTAAAGTTTGTGGATACAATACCTGTTTTGTGGAAATCTTCATTGCTGAAATAACAGTGGGTTCCTAAGAGAAAGAAAAAAAATATTAAAGTATAAAATGAGTTATTTAAATACATAAATTTTGCCAGAACACTATTTGCCTAACTTAGAAAAGCTGTAACAAGTAGTGGTGCTTCTTAGTAATCGTGTTTCTTGTTGTCTTTTGTAGTGGTATATTTTCTACTTATAAGTGAATTAGAATATACATGTCCACATACATCTTTGTAATTACAATTGTGGAAGTATCATTTCATCTGATTCTTACATTCTACAAACTCTTGAAGTGATTACTTATTTCTCATTTTGAAATTAAATTCTGCTCTTAAAATTTAAACTTATTTAAAGAACGTCTCAGAAAATATGAAAATAATGAATATTATTTCATCTAAAAATTTGCTATTGGTATATCATGCTTTTCATTATGTAAATTAATAACATTCTCACTAAGCTTTCACACTTGTGTAGCTTTTAACTTGCTTATCCTGAGAGAATTTGATATGGATTGGTGGATGTTAAACACGTGGGCCTGCCTTTCCAAGAAGGTTAATAGAGCCTACATTAGAAGGCATCAATTAAGTGTAACTTTTGTATGAAAATTGAACTCATGGGTTTGTTTGTTCAGCTGTTCAGAGAAATATTGCACAAACGGGTTAAAAGAGGAATTTGTTATCAATGTAACAGATACGGAAGGCTAGGTTTGATGGAGTTATAAATGAAAAGCACTGTATTCAACAAATTGCAATGTAAGTAATTAAATACATTCTTTTTGATACACATAGACTCTTTTGCAACTAAAGAAAACTTAAATTTGGTTATAATGTATTTAAAATCAATTGCAAATTCCCTATTGAAAGATACATATCTTATGCACACAAATTCTGTTTATTGCACCAAAGTATGTTAATGATCTCTTTAAGGCTTAAATGTATGCCAAATGATAAAAATGAGCTTTCAAGAAAATCAGAACACCAAAATCTTTTTATGTAGTCAATAAATACATACATAAAATAAAATAATAAATCTTACATTGCCATTATCCATAGCATTTCTGTATAGACTGTCTGAAATAAAACTTTCATTCCATTTATCTCCTTTCTTTCACTTTTATATTTTTTTAATCTCCTTTAACTTGGCACTTCTACTTGATTTAGGAAAGAGACTCATATATTATCAACAATTGCCAAATTACCTTGCATTAATGTAATGACTTTTACATGTACAAGAAACAAAAAAGCTGGGAGCCACAAATTACTTGTCTCATTATCTGTTCATAGTTGGCATTTAGAAAAGAAAGAGAGAAAGATAAAAAGATAAAAAGAGGGAAAGGAAGAATGGAAGGGAAGAAGGAAGGAAAGAAGAGAGGAAGGGAGGAAGGAAAAAAAAAAAAATTTCCCTCAATAGGAAAACCCAATCTTAGAAACAGAGATACCCATCCTTTCAGGACTCAACACAATGGTCTTTGTGTAAGGTTGGTACAAGCTGGACACGAGCCTTCAGTGTGCTCTTGCAGCCCGAAAGGCCAACTATATCCTGAGCTGCATTAAAAGAGGAGTGGCCAGCAGGAAGAGGAAGGTGATTGTCCCCCTCTACTTGGCTCTTATGAGGCACCATCTGGAGTACTGCGTCCAGGCCTGGGGCCCCCAGTACATGAAGAATGTGGAGCTCTTCCAACGAGTCCAAAGGAGGACCACTAAGATGATCAGAGGGATGGAGCACCTCTCCTATGAAGAAAGGTTGAGGGAACTGGGCTTGTTTAGCATGGAGAAGAAGAATCCATGGAGACCTCATTAGCCTTCCAATATTTGAAAGGAGCATATAAACAGGAGGGGGAATGGCTGTTTACAAGGGTGGATAGTGATAGGACAAGGGGCGATGGCTTTAAACTGAGACAAGGGAGATTTAGGTTTGATATTAGGAGGAAGTTTTTTACACAGAGGGTGGTGAAGCTCTGGAACAGGCTGTCCAAGAAGGTTGTGGATGCCCCATCCCTGGATGCATTCAAGACCAGGCTGGATGTGGCTCTGGGCAGCCTGGTCTGGTGGTTGGCAACCCTGCCCGTGGAAGGGGAGTTGAAAGTAGATGATCATTGTGGTCCTTTTCAACCTAGGCCATTCTATCATTCTATGATTCTATGATTCCATGATTCTATGATTCTATGAAGTAAAGGCCAATACAATGTGTATATATACATATATAGATAGAAAGAGAGAGAGAAAATCATGGGTGAAAAAAAAATACATACATATTAATATGCTCTTTTTTGGTATGTTGTATCTGCTCAGAAGCCAAAGATAAAGTGATGGCAACTGATTATAATAAGTACATAGTGGCTGCTTTGAATATGGCCCTTGACAGAACATCTGCAGTGACACCACACAGTGTGGGGCTCACCCACCATACACGTCATCTTCATGCTTGTCAGACCAACTTGGTGCTCCTGGCCAGGTATCAGCCCACTAAAGCCTGGGGCATTTTAAAAAGTGACATAAAACAGCACTGACTAAAAGAATGATGTAGGGAATGTAAATGATTTGTTGTTGAGTACAAAACACAAGACATCCCTGGGATCTGTCTGCAAAGTGTTTGAAAGCTTTACTTGGCCTCAACTTACAGGAATGCCTGAATGATGCCATATTTTTTAAGTAGCTCAGACAAGAAAGCTTGGAAGAGACTTATTTTCACAAAGAAGTGTTAACAGTTAGGGAGTGTTTAAGGTGTCTTCTGTGAAACTCTGAAAATAAGGCCCTCAATTGCCTTTGAAAATATGAACGCTTTGTTTCTGAGATTATTAAACATAAGATAATGGTGAAGATCAGTGTTTTTCCTGAGGCATTTTCCTACAGTTATGCTATGTGGGTTATCTAAATTGAGTTTTTATGCATCTATACAATTCTTCTATTGTGTATCTCTGTGGAAGAAAAGAGACAGGCATTATTGCCAAACTTGTACATATATCTACAGCATGTAATGTCTGTAACATTCACAGATACAAATTTGTGTTTCAACCACAAAACAAGAGCCTAGAATACCATTTTTTTTATCATTAACCTTCAGTTAGCACTGACAGTTTCAAGGTTTATTTTGACTAGCATCTGCGTTTGTAAGTGACAAGCTAATTAGAGGGTTACATCAGGTTATTCTTTGGCTAGACTGCAAGAAGTTCAGTTTGCAGCTGTCCACTGAGAAATCTACAACCTGACACTTGAAATTTAGCTGCACTTACCCGAAAGACGGTCATTTCTTCCAGCAAGACTTCTTCTAATTCATGCCAAGTCTCCTTAGGAATTGAAACCACTTTAAGAACTGTTCCAATATCTTGAAAAGTGGAAAAAAAAAAAAAAAAAAAAAAAAGGTGTTTTCAGGTGCTTAAGAAGCATACTTCTACTTCAGAGCAATCAGAATCTCTTGTATGTAACTATTTCACATATAAAGATTGTGAAGCCACACCACTGCACATTTGTTTTCAAATGCCAACTGCCAACAAAATACTCTGGAAAAACACTGATTTTCAATAGAGCATTTGATTGAAATTTTTTAAATATCAAAATTCAACAAAAGTAACAAGAAGACAAACAGTATTCTATCACTCCCAAAACGGGCAGGACTGAAATACTACATTAATGACAGTATAAAATAGCAGGTGTTTCAGTCCTTTAATTGAGGAAGGAAAAGCACTACATTCACCCAGCAATATTTTATCGTCCATTTTGAAGTGTGTTTGTCATTCTTAAAATGCATGTGAAGATGCTGTCAAAAGGCTTAGTATGGATATAAAAACATCTGGACAAATGTTGTTAGATGAAGACGTTAGATTTCCTAAGTACATCCCTGTGTCAAACAAAGTACCTAAGATGCATAAGCTCCTCAAGGCAATTATATTTCTCTGTGACATAGATACTAGTCTTCACTGAGGAATAAAAAGGAATGCAACTTATATCATCAATTTCAGAAATAGGTGCGGCAGCAGTTTCACACTATTCCATCTACATTTTTGGGGGTTTTACGGTTGCCTTTAACATGAACAAGGCCACGACTTGAAGTTTCAGAGCTACAGCCTCTGGTTTTGTGAAACTGTTTGCAACTTAGGGCCATCTCTGTTTTACTGCTTCTGCATCTGTGATTTATTTGTTTTTATTAACAGAATCTACAAGGGGAAAAACAGAAAAAGATCATTTCTAGGTTGGTACACATTACTGAAGACTCACTGAAATGTAAACAACTCTGCGTGTGACTTTTTAACCAGCGAAGTATAGTACCGTGTAAATATAGGAATAATCTCTGCAGATGTCCGATAATATGTATTCTGGGAAAATATAAAGCATTTTAAAATTGATAAAATACTTGAAATAACAGAATTGTAAAGATCAGCATTCGCAAAATAAAAAAGCATTGAGATATAAAAGCACAAATTTATATATGTGTGTGTATCTGTTCAAACTTCTGATTTAAAAAAAAGGGTGATAACTCATTGTTTTCTCACTTTTTTTAGAATTAAAAATACAGGTAAAAATGAAGCAGATTAAATGGCATGAAAATGTTGGGTTTTTTTGTTGGTTTTTTTTTGTAAGTTGAGTGACTTAAAAGCCACTTTCATGAGAAAGTTCTGCTATTTCAGCTTCTTCACAGGAAATTTTGTATTTTCAGAATTTAATTTTTTTTCCCACAAAATATCTCCATCTCTGTTTTCATTCATTTATCATAAATTCATAGTTCTTGTTTTAAAAGGGAAAAAAAACCAACAACAAAAAAATACCAACCAAAAACCAACTCAAATGGTTCTTTCTAAAAAAAACCCAAAAAACAAAAAACAAAACCACATTTTCTATTTAGGCAGCTGAATGTGCAAATTAAGCTAGTAAGAGATACTTGATAAATTGTTTTGGAAGTGGTTTTCATTATGGTTACTGCCACAAATTGAATATATTTAATTCAAGAAGCAGTGAGAAGACTACAGAGCAAATGCAATAGGAACATGAAAACCAGAATGTTAAAGCACCATTTCTACAACAGATTAACGTAGAACAGATAATTTAATGTTAGTTACATTTGTAATGTTATGGATGCATTCATTGCCTTAATTACCTTGATAATTTGATGGCTGTGGTTTTGAGGAAAATATATTGTATGGGTAAAAGAGAGAATTGTGCTTTGATACATATAACAGTGTAGTAATTTATCGTGGCTGTATGCTCTGTTGGGTTATGGCTGTTCCCAGTCGCAATCCTTCAAATTCCATATTAGAGAAATATAGGTGCAGTTTTGAAAAAATAGCACAACTGAAAGTTGTGGACCTGAGTTTGTACTGAATAGACATAAATTGTTGTTTCAAAAAAGAAGTCTATGTTTTAAGTGGATTCTGCAACAATTAAAGACACTTAATGCCAGAGAAATACTCTGAGGTCAAAGTTAATCTCTACAGCAACTCTGGTCAGGCCACAGGTACCAAAGTGGAGGCTTTATCTCAGTTCCTGATCAAGTTTTACAGAGTAGTGTTTCAAAGAATTTCACACAAATGGAATCAAGCTTCTCCTTTAGGATCAATAAGCTCTGCTGAGTAAGATAAGATTACTCTTATTAATTTGCTTTACTGACAGATATATCTTGACTGTGCCAAATGATCCCACACATCAGACGCTCAGGATATGCATTAAGTGCATATCTTAAATCCTGTTTTTCTGATATAATTTCAAGCATTCCGATATGATTTTATTTCCTTTGTGAAACACTGGTACAATCACGGTGGGAAAGAAACTGCTTGGTTGAAGATTTCACCCACAGGAAAGGAAAATGTGACCACTCTGGATGACTATTAATTATGTTATGTTCAATTATCATCAGTTGTTCAATGAAAAGTAAAATAAAAGTATTTCCTCAACATGCTGAAATTCAGCAGCATGTGAGAATAATGTAGATTGCTGCCAGAGCATTGGGAAAATACAAAGAATGTAAATATCTAATCTGATGGGAGAGACCTACGTAGAAAAATTCCAGCCATATCCCAGAGAGCTTAACTCTGTTTTTGCCATAGATTCAGGTCATCAAATACAAAATTGCACTGTGACTAGGGTCCCTGATCTGTTTGGTTTGTTCTTTGCTTGGGGAAGGTGCAATATGCACTGATTGTGTATCTGTTTCTGGTTTCAATTAGAGCAGCCAGTTAAGTTCAGCCCAGTGCAAATAAGAAGACAGGGCCTTAGTACTGCCTCTTTCATTTTGCCCCTGCATGGAACATGTTCTTTACACAGTCTGAAAACTGCAATAGGGTCAGTTTACTGAGAACATCCTTTGTACCTCAGCTCTAAGCATGGGTATTTTAATGCCCATTCTTGTTCCATGAGAGTCAAGCCTGCTGGAAAAAAAGCAGTTTTGATGACGAAAGATGGGATTTCAAGAAGCAATAGCACTGTCACAAAACTGTGTTTTTGGTTCACAAATCTCTTTTGATAAGTGCAAGTAATAACTTTTCAATATTTTTCTTAGAATTATTGGATACAAATAGGAGCAGTTGGATGGGATCCAGAAGACTTACCACACATCTGAACACTGGTAGTTTAGAGAGCTAAGTGCTTAAATTCCCAGCTCAAAGTTAAGAGCTAGATATTGAAGCTTCTTTACAGACAGACCTTGCCTGGCTGATTTAGATAAGAACAGCCATATATAACTGTCCAAAAGTTATATCTCAGGTTTAAGTAAGTATTCCTGCACTGTCTGAAAACAGACAGGAACTTCTGCATAACTGCTCGTCTTAGTCTAATAGAGGTCTCTGAGAGTACAATGAACCTCTCTCTGCAAGTACTTATCTCTCATTTGCAGAAACCAAGACATCTTTCTTAGACAGAATGCCAATTCTTTGTGAGATAAATGCCACTTCTTGCGCTCAGATCAGCTCCTTATGTTTGTTTAGTGTCTTAGCCTGCATGTTGAAGGGCTTGTTTCCTCATGCCACAGCCAAGGGGAATGTTGCCATTAATATTTCTGTGGGCTGAATCGTGTCATAGAAGACTTGTTGAAAGGCACAACACGCTGCCAATTGTAGATTGCATTAAACCACTTAGCATGTGATAGAAAAATGTAAGAATTGTGTAAAATCTACTTTTCAGTGTTTTATGCAAGAACATATTGTAACACTGGTATCTGATAACTCAGTTCTTAGCTTTAAAGAGCTGGAGCTCTTTCTGTAGAGCAGCACATCCTGCAATACATGTTCTGAATTGCTACACATACAGTGTGTTTAATACACAAAGCTTCATCAGATCTCAGTTTTTGCACAATGTATTTCAGACATCAACATGAAAGAGACCTTGAGATTTATTGCTTTGGAAATCTGACCCCAAATCTAGAGTATCAGAACTGTATGAAAATCAGAAATTGACTGTTATAAGACAGAGAGCCAGACAGATATTTTTTAGGCCAAAGCTGAAAAGAAACAGTTGGTTTAAGGATTGTTTTGGTTTGAATTAATGGTTTTAATGTCTAATTATTAGCAATTATGTTCAATAAAAGTTTGAAATACTTCTATTCAACATAATGAAACATTAGCCACTGGAAAATTTTCACAGGTGAAGAAGGAGATCTACAAATATGAATCAGCAAAGGTCTATGGAAGCCACTGAAATTAAACAAATGCACACCAGCTAGTTCCTGATCACTGTTATTTCTCATTATTACCTTTCTGGGAAAATTGTATTCTCTGAATACATATTTCTACTTCTGACAAAGTGCCCAAGCTGTATCATTCTACAAGGCTTTGGAAAGGATATCGTGTTTCTATTTAAATACTAACTACTCTTAAAACACGTTTTATGTGCCAGATATCTGCATCTTAGGTAAAATGATGTACTCTACTGGCTAAAGAACTGGGCATCTAAAAGCAATAGTTGAAATACTTAAATGGCACACAAGACATTTTTCTTACTTGGAAACATTCCTCATTCATTAATGTTTCTTATGATGTGCTTCAAAATGGGTACCTCAAAAACTCCATTTTAATACTAAATTATAATTAATAAGGCAAAATATTTCTAATAAAATTCCCTAATAAAAGTAGTTGGAAAAAGTAGTTTGATCTTAGTCCAGCTGGCAATGCTCCTAAAGAATTAAGCAACGCAGTCTGAACCTGTAACAAATGTATTTAACAAAGGCCTACCCACACAGTTTTGAGTCTTGCCCCAGAATTTCATGAGTAAACATTGGAACATAATCCAGCATTCTGTCTTTCAGAATATGAAATTATATCTGATCCTTGCCTTTGCAAGGCCTGGAGGAACACTCAGCATAGTTTCAAAACTTCTCACCTGTGCCAATGAACATAACATCATATTGACCATCTTCTGCATCTACTCGATCTACTACTATCTGTGTGAACTGGTAATCCACATCCGTTTTAATCATGATTGGACGGTTGTTGATGGGGAATACTGGGTTGTACATTGCTGGATGACTTCTTGCAAATGTTATAACTTCATCAGGAAGGTCCTTGGTGGAGTCAAAGCCGCCAAATGTTTTACTGGGACACTGAAAATAAAAACGAAGTATTTTCAGTTTAAAACTGAAGAATATTAAGATATGAAATTCCATTTTGTCACAATCATTCCAACATTTTCATTTTATAAATAAACATGACAAGGGATCTAATTGTCTCTTGACAGCAAGAGTTAATTTTGCCATTTCAGGTCTGTGATTAATTTTTTTTTTTCATTTTGAATTTAAAAAAACATAGTTAACAGAATATAAATGAACTTTACACATCAGTTTCTTTTCCACTATCAGCTGTAAACAGATTTTTACTCATTTACTGATTTGTGTTAAACTTTATTTGGCAAAAGGAACAAATCCTGAATTTTCTAAAATTATTCAGTCTAAACCAAGCTATTTCAGTATTGGTTTTCTATGCTATAGATAACTAATCTTTTTTGTCACTATTTAGTTTCAGAATATTCTCTTCTGAAGTTGATGGAAATCATTTCCTCTCTTGGAAATCATGCTCTCAAATGCTGAATTTAAAATTCCTGGTTGTCTGCCTCAGCAAGTTTGTGTAATCCATGTAGTTATGACAAAATGGATCCTGTTCTCTCTACAGATATTCTTATTAGTGCAGTTAGCATAGGGTTTGACTAATCTGACTAAATGTGACACCAACAGTACATGTACCTATAAATGAGCTACACAGACTGGGTTCCATTTATCATAAATGGAGAGCATAGGTAAAATTTATTCCCACCTCATTTTCCCGTGGTAATACTTGAGGATGGTGGTTGATCACCACCACCTCATCCCTGTCTCTTCTGTAAAATTTGTAAGTGTTTTATGTGTAATTAGAGGTTACTTCAAAGCAACCATTTAATAATGTGTTAGTATTGTTGAAAGGATGAAGAAAATGAGCCACAATTATATTACATCACTAATTTGCCGATACCCAGCAAACAACTTACTGTCTACTTACTAGAAAGCATATTGCAGCATTCTATTCCACTATATGGTATGAAAGGAACACAGGATATTTGATTAACACATAGGACACAAACTAAGCAGAAAATAAGTTAGTTATCTATTGTATTTTATTAACATTTGACAGCCTTTTTATTATTATTATATGTTCTTTCTTTCTGCTGAAATATTACTGAAATAAAATTAGATATGCTCTTTATAATCATTGGCCAAACATTTGCCTGTCTGAAAAATTAAGTTTCAAATTCTACACTTCAATTCTAAGTTTGCTTTACATCTTAATTAATATTCTAAATGCAATTCAGTGCTAATTACTCAGCTTAATTTGATAATGATTAATTGGATAATATATTGAAAGTGCTCTAAGGATAAAAATCACTACACGAGAAATAAGTATTGTTAACTGCAGCTGGGAAAAACAGTGAAAAAATCAGTAAATGAATATTCATTTCAATTTTAAATAAATCCAGTTCAGCTGTGTTTCAATTGATTGCATATTTACTTTCTGGCCCACTTTCTAACAAAGGATTTCACCAGCAGCAATCTTGACTAAGGTGTATTTTATGCAGCAAAATCACATAAACCTAACATTAATGTCATTATTCTGTATGTTTAAATAAGATTCTCCATTATGAGAGCCAGATTATTGCTTTAATGCTCTTCTTTCATGAGAATAAATAAGAAAACCTTTTTGTCTTTATTTCTAAAGTACATTATCTACACTGAATATTAATTCCATCACACATAAAGAAATTGGTTGAAATGAAAAAAATACATTTGTTTGCTGTAATCCTTCCTTTGCCAATAGAGTGAAATGAAATGAACCCAATCATTAGGTGATTTAGCCTCTTCAGAGTCCAGATTGCTTGCAGAGGAATCTCAGCACGCACAACATCTGAAAAGGTAAAAGTCATGTCTTTCTTGTCTTAGAATATTAGAATCATAGAATGATTTGGATTGGAAGGCACCTTAGAGATCATCTTGTGCTGGCCTTCCTGCCATGGGCAGGGAGAGCTCCCACTAGACCATGTTGCTGAAAGACACTTCCAGGCTGGCCTTGAACACCTCCAAAGGAGGAGATATCCACAATTTACTTAAGTCGTGGTCAGAAAACCAGGAGAAACAGAAAAGACATAATCTTTGATGCTAATGACAAGATTGTTTTTTGACAGCAGTGAGTCTAACTAAAATTATTCATAAATGCAGTTGTCCTGATAAAGGTTGGAGAAATGAGATTCATCTTGGAATCAACTGAACTCTAGTATTTAGTATCTAGTATTTAGTATCTGTCCAGCTTCTGGTTTCCAGTAAGTTATGTCAGGCATTTTGATAAGCTAGAAAAAGTTGACTAGGTTATACCCTAACTGACTTATTAGAAAAACTGAAAGACTAAAGAAAAAGGCACATCTTAGTAGGAATCAAAACAGTTCCAAAACCAAAAGAGAAGATAGACTCTTGGCACCATAAAGCAAAGAAAAATTGAGCTTTGCATCTAAATTCACATAAAAGTAATATTAATTCATGAGATGATTTGGTATATATAAAAATCTTCCCTCATCTACCAAATAATAGCAAAAGATTAAATAGATAAATAACACTCTGTAGAGTTTAAAGGAAGAATCCTGGCAACTTCTGTGTTAAATATGAAACTGATGTAAAATTGTTTACAAAGTTTTCTACCTTTTCAAAGGAACCTTTCATTTTCTTTTTCTTTACTAATAACGGGCAAGTCACCAGATGCTCAGGAAGTTTCTTGGCACCTCACCTATGAAATTCCTCAGATAATTCAGCACAGTTTAACTAAAGTGAGATCTGTAGCTGAAATACTCTAAGTAGCTCATGTACTGTTCCTCCCTCCCATTCACATTCTTCTTGGAAAGGAAGCTGAAAATCTGACATTTGAAGAAACTTAAAGAATCTTTCTTCTCTATTCTCAACAGATTCAAAGCAATTGAAAGTAAATTGAATTTTATCAGTTTAAGGAAAACAAAAAAACACAACAACAAAAAACTCTTCAGTAAGACATCTCACATTTCAAGATCAGTTTTGTTGTACTAATACAAAGGAATGATTTCAGTGACTGCAAATAAAAACAAAACAAAAAAAATCCTCTTTTTCAAAATGTTACACAACAGGATTAGAATCACTAACAGTAGGAACTGGTGGTCTCAGACTCTCTTTTATTAGCATAATTTACAGTATTACTCTAGCTGTACAAGATGTGACTGCAGGACTATGTAGAACTTGGGCACTACATTCACCTTTAGATAAGAAAATTGTTAATAAGGAAATCTCAACGTATCTACATGCTCTTGGTGAATACTAGTATAGACATGTTACAGTGAAATTGTAAGCATTAAATCCATTCTAAGAAATAAAACTTCTGTTATTCTCCAGAATTTATCTTTTAACTCCGGAAAGAATTAGTAACCCCTTTAGCAGAAGGAATGACAAGTGCTAGGTAATCTGGCTGTCAGGGAGCCACTGTTTTCTTTTACTTAGGAAGTCATTTTCATTAGTCCAAGTGTATGTATTGTCTAAATGTTGGAAATCAGTTGAAGGATCAGGTTTGAAATAGCAATTTTAAAACATACCAGACAAAAATAGAAGGCAGATTATTATTATTATTATTCATAGTAATAATAATAAAAAATCAAAGCTATTCCTGGATTATTTTCTGCCAGAAGGGAATTTAAGAACAGTTTTTAAGAAATTTTACAGACATATTTTTTTATTTCTACTTATACTTTCATGTATATTATATTTTATCTATAATAATGGTGTTCCAGAATTTAAATAGGTCAAACAGATTGATAGCAGCTAAGTAGCTATCCCAGTGTATATCCCAGTGTATAGAATTAATATTTTTCTCATAAATGCCATATCTTTGTAGATTAGTGGCAACTTAGGGGCAGTGAAATATTTCTAGAATGTGATTATATCAGTTTGGAGTTTTAAATATGTATGCCTTATATACACAAATATTTCAGTCATTCATTAACTGTAAAGCAAAGCATGTAGAACATGGAATAAAAAGAAATTTCAGTGGAAGTTATGAAATTTTCGTTGTCTCCCTAATATGCATTTCAGAAATGTGTCTTACTCTACCAGACTGAATGTTGCAAACAAGTTAATATTTCTTAATAGCCAGGCAGATGCTCTGTTTTCTGTTCAGTCTCACCAAGAATGGTTCAGCCAGCATTTGGAACAAGCAGAAATTCCAAGGACAGAATAATGCAGAGTGATTTATTACACATTTGACTTTCAGCAAATTTGTGCAGCTATTGCTCAAGGTTATGTTGAAATTAATACAAATGCCAAAAGAATGAAGGCCCAAATGAAACTAGACTACAGATATTGTGGCTTCATAATTTACTAGAAAACCAGTAAATTTTGGACCTAGAGGAATGGTTATCTTTCCCTTTCCCTTCTGCCAGTCTGCATCATAATCTTTTTCAGTTTTTACCTTGGTTCTCAGCTCAAGGGTTGTGTAATCTGTAAAAATATTTTCAAAAATTTTCTCTTTTTAGATCGCTAGATTTCTTAGGGTACTTACAGTTCCTGGCCGTGGATATGGAACTCGCCCTTGGTAGGGAACCCACTGGTAGTTTGGGCCATCTCGGTGGGCATAGGGGCCAAGAAATACCCTCCTCACATCAGTCATGCTGTACATACACACTGCTGATCCCTTGAAGATATTACTAAAAATAAGGGGAGAAGAAATCAAATCATATTCTTTAATTTATCAGATTAATCAACTGATAAGCTACGAGATAGTAGCTCATTGCTTTCTAATCAGCATATGCTGATTATCAAAACTCTGACTTGCTCTTGAAACAATTTTAACTTACCTCTTGTGAAAGTTCAGCAAAACTGATATGATCTCCCAGACACTGTGCTAAGCCGATGGCTGTTATTGCACTATTTAAAAACATATTGCTCCCACAAGACCAAAGCCCCAATTATTGTGGCTGTACATATAGGTCTGTTTAATTCTTTTATAAAATTCATATTTTTCAATTTGTTTTAGAAGTTGCTTTCATCATTTGGGCAGTACACACGCAAAGTTCAGTGTTGTTTCTTACCTTGAAATTTGTTACAGGAGACAGCAAGTACTTGTAAATGTCTTTTCTATGCCTGGTTATCACTAGCAACATTCTTTCTGTTTAGAGACCTAAAGTTCTGACCTTCACAGGTAAATGTGGTAATGCTCTGTGCTCCCAGTACTGCAAACCTTCCCCAGGCTAAAGCTACAAATAACATTTTGTTCCTGATGAAAGCACAATGAAACCAAAACAGTCAAGTCACAGTTTACATGATTCAATAACAGAACTTGCAAAATTTTTTAAACTTTTCAGATTTAAACAATACTTCTTACTAATACCTCCCCAAGAAGTCAGTTTCTCACACCACAGATTTCCTACATTACGCTTCCCCCAAACAATCTTACTGATGCTTATGTTATTTCTAAAGTTTCTCTTGCTACAAATCAAAGAATCAAAGAAACATAATGGTTGGGAGGGATCTCAGAAGAACAAGCCCAACCCCTCTGCTAGATCAAGTTCCCTTCAATTAGTTACACAGGAAAGCATGCAGGAAGGTTCTGAATATCTCCAAAGAAGGAGAATCCACAACTTCTCAGGTCATATTGTTCCAGTGCTCTGTAACCCTCTATGTAATGAAGTTTTTCCTCATGTTTATATGGAATTTCCTACATTATAGTTTGTACCTATTGCCCCTTGTCTTGTCACTGACACTACTGAAAAGGGCCGTTTAAGTCTCATCATTTAGATGTTCATAAGCACTCCTCCCTCAGTCTTCACCAGACTGAAGAGCTCCAGGTTTCCCAGCTTTTACTCACAAGGGAGATTCTCCAGGTCCCTACTCAATTTTGTAGCCCTCCATTCGACTCTCTCTAGAAGTTCCTCATCTTTCCTGAACTGAGGAGCCCAGTTCTGATCTCCTCTATTAAAAGGCAGTTCAACAGAAAGAACAGCCTGAGAAACTGGTAGTCTTTGTGCTACTTGCTTTAGAGCAATAATGTACATTACCCATAAGAAAAGAAACCTAATTCATTACTTCTTACTGCCACTGACATCTCAGTTCAAAGGTTAAGAAAATTTTGTGTTCTTTAAAAACATTTTTAACGAAGGGACCTCTTTAAAACAAGCAGACATCAAATTTCTATGCAAGTAAAATAATACATTCCATACCTGGAAGTTGTAAACACTCCATACACTATTGGATTTTTAGGGTCCTTCGAGTTCATTAGGAACACGTCTTCTGTAAACAATAAGAAGAGATGGAAAAGAAAAATGACTGAAATTCTGTATGGGCAATGCCAGAAAATGTTTTTATATTCAAAACCATTTCTGACACTTACGTAATTCATCAAAGTGTGTGTCAATACCATTGGGTCCTGGCACAGAACAAATCAGACGTGCTTTGAGGAAAGTTGTCCACTTGTTAACAAGGCTCCTGTGTCCACCAAAGTCATTCTAATAACAAAAGTATTTTTCATTAATATCTTGTAACAATCTTTGTGTGAAGAATGAATAGAAGGCAGGGAAAATATATTAAACAATCGCAAGATACTACCTATAGAAAACAGAGGAAATAATTCAACATTTACACATAAGAGCATTATAATGTTGCCAATGACATTAATTCTAAATTACATTTATTTTACAATTTATCATTATATATTTCATAGTATCACTTTATAATTCTCATTAGTTAAATAATAATACATATATATATGTATCTATATATATAGTATATATAGCAATGGAAAAATACAGGCAATTCCTAAACTGCCATATCTTGTTAAATCTTCCGGGGTTTTGTATTCTTAAGTTAAACAAAAGTAGATATACTACTTGCATGTGAACAAAATAGATCCCACACATTTAAGGACCTCATAATTATGGAGGAAATGATTTTCAAGCAGCTATTTATGGGTTGGAGAGAGAAACTGAAATTGTGACTATGGATTAGCATAGGATTTTACTATGAACATTCTACGTGCCAAAGCTACAACGTTTATGAATATAATTTAATTTGTAGAAATCTTTTTTAAAGTCTGTCTGAAAATATTTGGACATTTATCAATGTGGATGGATGATTCAATATGCAATCCTTAAGTCTTCTGGATTGTTGCCTGTTTTTGCAGCTAAATTAAACAGTTATTATGTTAAATCTTCCTTTACTTTTGTTTTAAGAGTTTTCATTAATATGGAAACGGGAAGGCATTAATATTTACTGAAAATTAAATTCTTCAAATGTTGTTGGCCTATCTAGAATTATTCCTTTTCCTGTAACAGATTTTACTTTTTGCAGAAACATTCTGAAGCTCAGAAGATGAGCGTGATTTTTTTTAAAAAACTAAGTGACTTTCCGTCTGGATGATCTCTGTCTCATTGTAGTGTCAGAGATAACACTGAATAGTTTTCAGTCAAGAACATTCTCAGAGTGCCTCGTCACACAAAGAAGTCATCATTTTACCTTACAGATCTGCCCTATTCTGGCGTGAGTGGCTTTTCCAGTGTGCTCTCCATCAATTGCATTTTCACGGAAGAAGAAATAGATTTTGTCATCTTCTGGATTATCACTTTCAGGTATCAGGTGAGCACTAATAAATCTGGGATCTGAAAGACAATGTCATTATTCATGTTACTATTCCATGAATTAAGTCACTTGCCTTCTTTACATGAACTGTGTGACTTTACTTTCCAAGAATCAATCTTTGCATCATATATCTGAATAAAGTACATCCTTACCTTTAGGTGGTGAAAGGTGTTTATATTTCTCTTACCTCTAAAACATGGAAAAGTTTGCTACAGACATTTAATGAGCAGACCTTAACCTTATCATTAGAGTAACTAAACATTTGTGGAATCTCCTTAAAAACTGTGGTATAATATGGCTTCTTAATTTTATGTATATATTCTTGATTTTTTTTTTTTTTGTTTATTTCAATGTTTTGATTTTTTATCAATAACCAAAGAAAACAATATTGAGATAGTGTGATGTTCCTAACTTATATATAAAAAAAAAAAGTATTAATATCTTAATGTTCAAAAACTATAAAAATATATCAACAAATGAACATACATAAGATGCACACACTGATTAGCTATTTAAAAAGAAAAAAGTCAGCAGTTTTGGGAGAAAAGTTTATGGAAGTCATAAAAGAAAATTCATACCAGTGGTGAATCTGGTTCATCACTGTATTTTACAGAGATACTTCAGCTGGTATCTTTCACTATATTTGGAAAAAAGAAGGCATAACCAACATCCAACAGATTTACCAATCTGTTTTATAGTCATTTTACATCATGCTGGGATAATTAAGTATGAACTATATTTAACTACTCAAAGAACCCTGTTTCTCTGTGAAATTATAAGCTATTTTAGCGTCGTGCATTAACATCTTTTCAGTGTATGTTTATTGCCATATAATCATGAAAATAATGAACTTTATTTTGTTTTGCCAGTTTGCGCTTGGTCCAATGAACCTCATGCCTTAATAAGGATGACAGTGTTTGTAAGCAACATATTTTATATATTTATATATATACATGCATGTGTTTAGCTGTGTCTATTATACAATTGGGTCATACTTTTTCTTTTATATTTTGTATAATTACTACACTGGAAATATCTTGAAAGTTCAAGATGAGAATCGGTTGAATTCCTACAGATAGCTTTAACAGCGCTCTTTGTTAAATTCCCTGTTACGCCCAGGGAATTTGCCCCATCCCTGGAGGTGCTCAAGACCAGACTGGATCGGTTCCTGAACTATCTGGTCCAGGTGGCTGGCAGTGCTGTCCATAGCAGAGGTTTGGAACTAGATAATCTTTGAGGTCTCTTCCAACTCAAGCCATTCTATGATTCTATGATTTGTTTTTATTAATTCTTAAAATTCAACATGGAATTGACTGCTTCTAAGCAGTAAGTTGAAATTTTCATCGAACAATATGTGCCTAACTCTAGAATTTCACTGTTCTATGGTAATGCTCAGTTCACAGGTGATCATTTTAAATGTGAAAATAGGTCTGTTTTCCTCATAGTTTTCCTCATGGTTTTTCACCACATCATTCATCAAGAATAATTTGTCATGTGATTGCTTAGCTACCCAGTTGCATAAGATCCTTTTGTAATTCATCACAGACTTCCTTTGTCTCACTGTGCTGAATAACTTAGTATCGTGTGAAAACTTTCTCATCTTGCTGTTCAACTTCTTTTTCAGGTTATTTATGAACACGTTGAACAACAGAGGCCACAGACCAGACCTCTGTGGAACTGCTATTCCCTATAATCTATTACCTGTTTTCTCTTAAAATAAATATTTTTGGACAAATAAAAGCAACAAAAGTCTGTAATCAGCTTAAACTCTGCATCCCACAAAGAAGAACTCAAGATACTAAATTTCCTTTATTTTTACCTTACTTAGTGGTTTTCAGTTTATGCTGATAAAAGGCTTAAGATTAATTGAATCATTGTAACGTGGTTAATATCATGATTATTTTCCATGTGATCTATCAGAAGAAATGTGCATCTACATTCTGAAAATCTCTGGCAGCCTGCGGAAGGATTCATCAAAGAAAAAAGACGGCCAGACATTGGTCTGGTCTACTGAATATGAAGAACTTCTGATCTGAATGCACATGGTTACTTTTACAATCTTAAGGTCTTAGTGAAAGAGGTAAGAAAATACATTCAAACAAAATCTAAATGCATTCCCCAAATGTTTGAATGATTTGTCTTCAGCACAATGGGTTTTGTAAATCACAAGATATCAAATTCTAACATAAATCACTATGTTATCAGGCATCAAAATTCTAACTTTATACTGCTTTGCGATGAGCCCACGGGGAGTCCCATTTGAGTCAATACTATTGCTGATATAGTAAGGGTTATACAAACTTGCCCTAGGTTAGCATATTATTATTATTTTCTTTCCGTCTCATAATTTTGCAAATGAAACTAGAACAGTAAGAAAGCCTAGTGTTACAGAAATACGAGAATTATAAAAAAAATACTGAGAGATTGAAAATATGCATCTAGCAGAGTGGCAGCAGAAGAGAGGGGCTGTGAAGAAGGCAGATGTAATTAAAGTCGTATTCAGAGCATGTGTGAATATGTTTTGTACATATTGCTTAGCAATGGTCATCTGGGAGGAATTCTGATTTTCAGTTAGTGATTAGTAATCCTAACTACATCTTTTGAAAATAGAATGCTCATACAGCCACATATTCGAACATATCTATAGTATATCATGGAATATTTTCTGTGTTTCTTGTGTTTCTTATTGTGCAAACCTCAAGCTGCGTTTCTATCCAGTTAAGTCAATATGTTTTAGTCAATAAAAGAATGGTTCTTTATGTAATACAAACTTTGTTCTTGTTACTTAGTTTTTTTTGTTTGTTTGTTCTTTTTTTTCCCCCTCTTTCATATTACATCTTGCGTCTATGTAAGGAACCAAATAAAGGGAGAACAGGCTATAGGTGTTCTGACACATATAAACACAGATTAATTTCTGTTCAGAATGAATATAATGATCATATAAGAAATGCCATGATTGTGTGTGTATATGTTTTCAGAGGGGATTTAGTAGGGTCTTCAGCTGGTACGTGGGGTGCTGTAAGCTAGCGATCTGTAGCATGCTCTCTACTGTTTCACTGGCTGAGGATCTGCTTAATCTGCCTGAGGCTTGATGCACACTGGCATTTAACTCTGGGTCTTCAGACTATGCTTACAACTGTTTAGGGCCATGATGAATCAATCAGCCAGATGGCTGGCAGTCACGCAACATAGTACTCTCCATGGACTGTGTAGTGCTTTTGAATTTCTCTTCTTTAATGAAGGGAAGGGAGATGTCCACAGATGAGAGACTTATGCTTGACTCTCCTAATTGCTCAACCATGCAGCAGAAGAAAGAATGTTATCCATGAGGGTATATGTTCAAATATTGAGACTGCGTGTCCTTACATTGCAAAATTAAACAAGTTCAGTATCAGGAGCTTCCCATGGGAATCTTAAAATGGTCCTGTCAGGGCTGACCTATTTCATACATTCAACATAGCTACCTAAGAAGTACTGGAATAAACTTCAAGCAAGTTTTACGGAATAGAAAGTGGGATCTTTGATCCAAAACCACCAATGACAACTGCAAACTCAGTGCACTGTAGGTGTTGTGGATAAATAGGATGACTTCAAATTTCTGTTCATGAACTATAAGATATTTTGAGATTCTAAAACTGCCTCAAATCAGTGGAACACTCAGAAAAGCCATCACAACATTTCAACATGCTCTTGCTTAAAATGATTGTCCTACTGGCTAGAAGTCCAGAAAGCATGTTTTGTTAAAATGGACTTAAGAAATAATTTGACAGCAAATAATTTCCAGTGACTCATTGCTTTAAAAAACACACAACCATATAATGTGGAAGAGTGCTTTAAAAAATAGCATACATCAAACAAACATGTCTGAAACATGTTTAAGCATGATCAAAGGAGAAACAAAGCCATGGCATAAACATGATCAAAATAAAATTGCAGCTAAAAGCACTTCTCTGATCTTGTAGCCAATGTGAACAAGCTAAAAATAAAAACTCATATTTTGATTTAAAGCAATCAGCATCAAGAAGCAGATTATTAAAGTACACACCTTTCTCAGCCTCCTTTAACTAAATGTCCTGACTGTGGAGCTATTTCTCAGCTCCCACATGACACCTTCCTAGCGCCACTTTTTCTGTGCCCTTCTGCAATTACCAGTTCTGCAGACATTTCATTGGCAGCAGCCCATTAAACTGTCCTTCATGAAAAATCTGGCTCTTTATGAAAACGACACCTTGGTCCAGCTGCCTCTATGATTTATAAGCCATTGTTTGCTTAGTTAAGTAATGAAAATGTGTTTTGCTTGTTTCAGCACTTTGGGTTCAGAAAAAGCTAAGGAAAATTGAATTGCATCTGTTCTTTTATAAATGTTATTCTTCAGCAGCAACAATAATGCAGACACATACACACCAATAGGAAGAAACAACAAAAATCAGAAATTGGATTGATAATAGAACTGTATTAGCATTTTAATGAAGATATATAAACTGGAAGGCATAGAAATTGCTTTTAACTGTCAAGATTGAGCCAGCTGAGGGAACAGAAGCTCAGGTCATCTCTTCATCATTTGGCATGAACAAAAGGTCAGCTCTCTCAGGAAATGTTTTGTAAAGATTTTGAACTGGATGCCCTTATTATTGTATAGTTATGGTCAAAATGACTAATTTACCAGCTCACAGCAAGAAACTAGGGAAATTTTATGCTCAGTAAAATTGAAATTGCTATAATTTAATGAAAATTACTGGAGAGTGACTAGGACCTGGAGGAGAAAAACAGTGCTAGGGAGTCTGAAATTAAAAATTTAACAAAAAAAAAAAAAAAAAGGAAAAAAAAAGAAAAAAAAAGAAATAGACATTTACTGAGGACTTCATAAATAGTTACAGTGCCTCTCCACTGAGACCCAGCAAAGTCAGAGAAGCAAACACTGTCCTCAGAAAATGTGATCTTGAAATCATAGCAAGCTCCACTACCCACAGAGAGGAGGACTTATAGCATCAGTCACAGATGTGCTTAACAGAGCCATGAGTAAGTTCACCAGAGGACAAAGCTTTTGATATATGTTGATAAGAGCACTAAATTGCTTTGAGGTTTTAGTCACTCAACTGTAGCATACAAAACACTAAAGCAACCAAAGCTCTTCTTCCAAAGTCTGCTCATTTTAATTCTTCTACTTTCACATATCTCTTGTAAGCAACGAGTCAGGCAAAGACAGCTGAGATCTTCTAGATTCACAGTTTAGAACAAAGCTCCTCAACAATAGTGCTGGCATCAGACCACATCCTCAAAGTGGGAATGCTCTCTGCACAACAGGTAACTTCAGGCTGCTATGGAGCTAATAGTAGGGCTTTGTGGTAACTTGCATTCAGACACTGACACAGAAGATAGAAGCAGGGAGAGACCACAGAGCAGACGTGATTTAAATACACTATTCCCAACGCCATGGGCAGGTGGATGTGGCACTTCGATCATCCATGACTGAGATTGTATCATCTTCTACAGCGTAAGAAACACTACAGTTACTCATTGGTGTTGCAATAGAAATTCTCATCAGAAAGTTTTAAAGGTTCATAACATTTATCAAGTGGTACTTTTTTTGTCTGAGTCAAGCCAGATGGATAGTTAAGAACTATAGCCTTCTAGCACTGCTGATGCTATTATCTGGAATAGATTTGGATGCACTCCTCATATCTTTTTTTAAAAACAAACCAAAACAAAAGCACTACTATTGCCTACTGGAAATACTTACGATGACACAGTTGGATTATAGTACGGGCTAAGAAGTCAAAGGTTGAACTAAGGCTTCCTGTATCATCTACTTAATAATTTATTTATTTATTTATTTATTTATTTATTTATTTATTTATATGCATGATGCTTTTACTCATGCAAATTCAGCACCAGGAATCTTGTCCTTACGGTTTCTCACTGCTTTGACTGAATGTCACCACTGCTAATGTGTCAAATGAATTCAAAAAGAGCTTAGTTTTAATTTAGGGTACTTAGCACCCCCATATTGTATAAATGAGGCCTTGAGTGCCAGCCAAGGCATAAATCACCAGCCAGTGCTAGTACTCCGAAATCTACATATAATATTTCCTGTAACTAATATTTTAGCTTATACATGATGGAGGAAGAAGAAAATATTGAACTCTGATGCAATAATCAGTTTCTGAAGCCTTTGTTCTAAAGAGACAACAATGGTTGTTGTCTCTGGTCTCAATGGAATGGTTAATTATATGGTGAAGAAAAGTGAATGCAAAAGTTCAGTAAAATTATAGCCTAATTCTCAACATAAATTAGATTTCTCACAAAACAATGGTTATGATCTACCCACCCTATTTAGTTTAAAATAGGTGATTATTATCTCCGTACAGAACAGCAACCAAAATTAACACCTCTTTTCCATTGCTGACTATGTATTGAGGTGTTATATATCTGTCAACACCGTTAATTTTAAACTGTTGTACTTGTTCCCCACAGAAAATAATTGGGAAACTGAGAAAACTACTGTCCTTCACAGAACAGAAAGATTTGCAGCATATTGTCTTCATGTACAAATAATTTGATTGGACTTTTCTGCATCTCCTAGCTTCCCTGCTGAAAAAATAAGTTAGATGATGTAATAAGAAAAAATGATGAGATTTTCAGCTAAAAACTTGTTTCTTCCCTCTCAGTCATTTTTCTTTTCCTAACGTTGATATTTGGAAATTAAAATACCAGAAAGCCTGTGTCTTAACTGTGTAACCATCTTCAGAGCTCTGGCTTATTAACAATAACTATAGTCTTTATGTAAAGAAATGATACAGTACAGGACGAAGTGGAGCATGAAGACAATGAAGAAAAAAGATTTTTCTAATTTGAGTGTCACACACTTTGGCAGTCAGAGTATTGCAATGGCTCTGTCTTTTGTAAAATCTGAGGATTCACCAGTAGAGCACAAGTCACTGTGGATGCCCGAGCAGCTTAAGGTAGATGTCCCAAACTGAAGACAACAAACCTGTTTCATTGCATTCATTACTTTCTCAGGCCTTCTTAAATATTGCAAGATATGTGATTAAGTCTTGATGCAAAAATCTTTCTCTTCCTAACTTGGAAATTAGAAGTTGCAGGAAAGTGTTCTGAGGGCTCAGGGAGCATGCTGCTGCATTATCAGCCTAGCTCCTAGCACAGGATGATGCAGGAGCCAAGTTGTAGAATCATAGAATCATTTAAGTTGGAAAGGACACTTAAAGGTCATATGGTCCAGCTCCCTTGCAATGAATAGGGACACCTACAGCTAGTTCAGGATGTTCAGAGCTCCATCCAGCTTGACCTTGAGTGTCTCCAAAGGACATGTAATCTACCACATCTCTGGGCAACCTGTTCCAATGCTTCACCACCCTTAATGTAAAAAACCTTTTCATTATATCCAACGTAAATCTCCTTCTTTTCATTTGAAACTATTTCTCTTGTTCTGTCACAGTAGACCCTACTAATGAGTCTGTCCTCCTCTTTTTTATAGCCATCTTTCAGATTTTGAAAGGCCACTCTCATGTCTCCCCAGAACCCCAGATCTCTCAGACTGTTATAGGGGAGGTGTTCCATTCCTTGGATCATTTTTGTGACCCTCCTCTGGATGTTCACTTTGGTGAGGAATAGCTGGGAATTAACAAGGCAACCACATTTCACTGAAGGGAAAGTTGGACAGCCATCATCAGCACAACTGGCAAAGCATGAAACCTTAAACCGAACACCAGAAACTTGACAAGTATGTCTTTAGCCTCTGTATGTCTCCTTGGGCTTAAACTCTCAAAATGTCAGTTCTGCGCACTGCTCTACTCTGCTGCCAGCAGCACCATTCATCCATATATATATTTCTTTATTTTTCTGTCTACATCTTGAACCCCTATGGGTTGACATGGCCCCTATGTCAAAAATAATCTATTTTGGAAATAGGAAGAAAACATCCAGAATTTGTACTGCCAGGTTCAATTTGAAGTGTGAGAAAGGGATCTTGTAACTATAAAAGCAATCTCTTCCCAGATGTCATTTCAAAAAACTAGACAGGACTCTGCCATCATCTCCTCTGACAGTGAGGGACAATCAGTCATCAGGAAATGATCCTCAGCCTGAGCCAGTTCTGAGGCAGTAATCCAGCAGAGAATGTTCCTGTATCCATTTCCTACCTTTCCAATCTCCTACAATTTGATTTCTTAGTTAAATTCTTTAGATGTGACCACAGAACTAAGGTCATTTTTGTCAAACTATGAAAAAGATTTTGTTGTTATAACTAACTTTCACAGCTAGTGCAAAGCAACTTGCCATAAAATCCTTTACCGTAAGATTAATGAGGGATGGCAGCAAAGACTGGAAGAAGGACTGGGTGAATGACTGTTTTTAATTGATCTGTCAGTGCAGCATAGCAATGTGAAATGCAGCAAGGCGTCTGTAAGCGGAAGCAAAACCCCTCAGCACAATCTGAGGTATTCAGTGTGATAACATCACTTATGACAACCTTTTTCAGTAGTCATGTGAGTAAAATAAGTGATTCCAGTTTAGCTTCAGTCAACATAAGGAATTAACGGCATGTATACTGTTGTAATGTACTAATTTATCAATGACATGAAACTTAGATCTATTATCAAAGTAAACAAACAACAAACAAAAACAACAAATGAACAAATAAGACAAAATGTTTGATAGTGCATGTGTGCTTAAAACCACGGAGATGTTTGAAATAGCAAGGATATGCAAAGGATATGCACTCGCACTGCTTTGTAAGAAAATTGTTCTCTTCAAATTCTGTTTGACTGGTACATACTTTTGTACTTTTATTCCATAAAAGTAAACTCTCTCTCTGTTGTTTTGTTTTGTGGCTTTTTTTTTTTTTTTAAATTTCCTGACTGCGTTTCAGAAACATTTGATGCAATTACTGTAATTTGTAAAAATGAAAACCTTCTTGGTGTGAAATTGTATCAGTCTCACAATTTCAGTATTTTTAAAGACAGTGAGGGAAGAATTACAGCACACATGTTCGTGATACATAAACAGCAGGGAGAAGAATTAGCAGGAAGCTTAGCAAAAGTATTTAAATAATAATAAAAGAATGAAATGTAGGAAAAGATACTCAGTAATGAACAGGAAACTGTGGAATATGTTTAAGTAATGGTTTCTACCAGTAGAGGTCTGGCAAAAAAAACCCCAAACCATTAAAGTGCAAAAGTATGTCAAATATGGAGCAGAACTGAGTATTAGCAATGTCAAGCCATTTTACAGCCTTGAGATGATTCACTAGTTCATGGAAAATGGTTTTGTACCTTTCCCTCTCATGAAGCTTTTTCTGCCTTTAGCATGAGCTCCTTCAGAGAAGCAAAAGAATAGTAAACAGAGGTTGAAGGAATGAATGAGCGATGAGAGCTGTGTGCCGTGACTGAGCTTTCATAGCATGTAAAACACTATCACGGAAATCAGGAAATACAAAATACAAAAAACAAACAACAACTAAAGATAACAACCTAAAATATTTTTGTTTACTAGTTTGTTCATTTGGTTGGTTATTCATATGTGGGAATTACCACTGTGCTTTTAAGACCTGTAATCATGTGTAAAATGCAGATAGTGGCAGTTCTACTGGATGTACTACCACAATACTGAGCCATCACTTCCATACATGAGAAGAATACAGGTAATTATGAACAGGGTCTCCTATATTTTCTTCCCTTTTTTCCATCATATTTGGAACTTATAATTTTTTCTAAGATGCAAGCATAGGTCTTTATATGTATGTTTATACATTTGTACTGGACACTACAAACCATTGGTTTCAATACATGCTTGCATGTACAGATCCATATGAGTTTTGAAGCTTGTCTATCAGATGTATAAGCCACCTGTCTTATTGTAAGAGTCACTGAAAGTAAATGAGAAACAAAGAATTCGTGTATTTGACAAAAGACAGTTCCCTCTGTTTCCTTCAGCATAACTTACATATTGATGATAATCTGTTATTATTTGACTGTTTTCCTCAGTTTTGTACATCCTGTATTCAATGCATAAAATTAATAAGAGACACTCAGTTGTCTGCTGTAAACATTACATTTGTCCCTGTTCAAATTCCCAGCCTTTAAAAACTTCTTATTTTCTATTGTGGGCTCTATGAAACTTGAATTCTGCATCTCATGTCTTTATTCTCCATTGCCTTCTGCTTGCAACATTTGCCATCAGCTTCCAGCATTTAAAAATAATGTTTTGTTTTATTTTTCTTATTGGTAACTCATGTTATCTCCAGGAAAAATCCCTCATAAATTTAACACCCAGTGTTTTCTGCCTACTTTTCTTTCAAGTTCCAGGGTTTAAGAAGTTTGAATTGTAGCTACAATGTTTCTGTGCATGAGCGCTTCCCACTGCACAAATACTTCAAGTCTGCAGAGGGCCTAGTTTAATCTCATTGCCATCAATGGAACACTAAATATTTACCAGACAACTTGAATTTTACTGAAAAAGCAATAAAATAATAAACACCAATTTTCAGATATATGGCTATGTTTACAGATAACATATTGCAACTGAATGCTTTCAAATATTTCATAAGGGCAAAATGTGAAACATGTTTTTTTAAATAACTTTTTTTTCTATTTTCATGAACATCAATCTGAAAAAAAGATCTTGGTCCCTCAAAATTTGTCTGGTTTCTTCTTTATCTAATTTATCTAATAAAACCTTTCTGCAAATCTTGCTGCATTTATCTGAACAGACATCTTTACGTACCATCAGGAAAGGAAATGTATACATACACTGTTAAAAATATTTTTTCCATAATCCAGGAAACTAATGAAAATATGGGGCAACCTATTTCTTTAAAATGTAAGTCAGAAGGTGAACTATTTTTTTCATTGTTTACTTAGTTTGCTTGTGGAAGCTCTTAATAGCCCAGGAACATCAAATTTTGCTTGATACTATAAAGGAAACAGTAGTTCCAAAGTTTTAGAGAATAACAATGTCAAAACTTGATAATGCAGGAAATCTCATCTTTCTAACACATGAAGTATTCAGCTTATAGCAATAAAGCTTTTAGTACTGAGACAAAAAGTGTTCAAAAAGAGTCTATTTTTGGTGGCTTAGTCTCAGACAGGCTTTTGGATAGTGAAACTTCCAGAGAACAGTGTTGCTTTTAAGATTCTTAACCACTGTGCTATCACATTTCAATAACACAGTCCTTTTTTTTGTTTACTAACACATTCACTTTTTCTGAGTGTTAGTTATTAGCTGGCAGATTGGTTTTTAGAACTCAACTTTTTTTCTTCTTTCTTTTTTATTGCATAGCATGCAAAATGACATAACTTACATGCTTATTAGAGAATGAAATCTGATAGACAGCTACCCAGAAAGTGTGTATTGATATACACCCATGTAATCCTATAAATGAGCCAAGGGATGGGGTACATTTGACACCACTTTGAAACCTAAAAGCTAGATGCTGAAGCCTGAGCTAAGTAATATACGATGCTCTACAGCTGACTATGAAAAAATCCAATTTAGCATTGCTGTAAAATAGTCTATTCATGATCTACTGCTCTGACAAAAAAAAAAAAAAAAAAAAAAAAAAAAATTAGACATCAAATGAGAATCCATTTGTCAAGTCTTTTCTTTCTGATTTGTCCATCATTCATTCTGTGAATGAGGAATTTGGGTCTGCTTTATTTTATTTATTTGCTCAAACATGCTACCTTTACAGGTGAAAAAACAGTATTCCATTTGTCTCTCCCATTTGTCCTTCTCCCCTCCTGTTCTCTCTTCTTTACACTGCCATGAATAAGGCTGTAAGGGCTAAATTATGCTGATGGTGACATCTGTTCCACCCTTTTGTTTCACAGGTGTTGCCTGGTAGAACCCGGAGAGGAACCCAATGAAGTGGTTTAAGCAGAACTGGAATGGAATCTGTCCTGGACACACTGGGTTTGCAGGGCTAAGCAAAGAAAAATTGCTAAAAGCTGTTGTATCAATTAAAATACTGAAAAAAGATGAAAACTGATCTGCTGAGAATGATCTGCCAAACTGAAATATACAGTTTTGTAACCAGGTGTTTTTGCTGCTCTTCTATTGACAGGTTATAAAAATATCTAAATGTCTTACAGTTACAGCACAGAAGGGTCTTCAAGATGTAAAATTTGATCCAGGGTGGTATTTAATAAATAATTAGTCTGCAATGAATTAACAAATCTGAATTTAATTACAATAGATCCTTCAGCTACATTTCTCAATCTTGCATACTGTGTCTGTCTGATCACAAAAGTATTAGGCCATGTCCTACTCTAGTACAGACAGTAGCCATAAATGCTAAATACAGTAGAAGAATACATCCTTGAGAATTGAGCTTAATATTAGCCTTGCTGCTCCTCACTAGTGTGACTTTTGAATTGTGTTCTTGAATTATCTGAATGTATTATCATTTTAAAATACATTGATGTTTCCACTTTGCTGTAAAAATAGTATTTTAATACAAGACAGTACTTAGGAATCTAATACCAGCCATCAGTTTGATATCAGCCATGACATTATTTAATTTTCAGAATCACAGAGGTTAAAGCTCACTGAACTATAAACAGTTGGAAACATGGAGTGTAATCCCAAGGCACAGCTCTGCACAAGCTGTAATTTAAATCATATTGCATGCTAAGCTGAAAAGGCAGTGCAGGTCCCAGAGGGCATGAATAAATCTGCAGTCACTGATTTGCCACACACATTTGTGCTGGGATACAGTAACTGTGCAAATGTGATGTCTTCCTTTAGTGCAGAGGACCTGTCATCTACTGAGATTTGTAATTAAATAACCCAAAGAACAAAAGCAATTACTTAACCTTACAAGCATTCAGACTGGAATTTACACAGTTTCATGAACAAAGAGAAGGGGAAGTTGTGGAGACGGAGAGAAAGGGAGGCTTTGAGTCTGCAACATAATTCAGATGTGTCTAATGCTAGTTGAGGTTTTAATGTATAGACCAGGTATTCAAATACCTGACTTACTTTGAACTATGAATTCCTTCATCACAAATTCCACTCTGAAGTGGATGTTTGCCCGTTTAAAGAGCCAATTATGTTACCGCTGGCTACATGCCACATCAGGTGCTGGCTTTGAGCAATCAGTTGTGTTAATTGCAAGCAACACTGAATGCCTTCTGGGACAAGAAATTCACGGTTCAGGAATGTTGGTGTAAAGGAGTTAGGTTCAGCCCATTACTAAGAACAAATCATCAAGTCTACGTGAGCTGCAAAGTAACACTCATGGTTTTATGGAATGGAGGAAAGAGGTTGGAACACACTCAGGTGCTGTTTCCTCTTACAGAATCATAGAATCATTTAATCTTGTGAGCTGGAAAGGACCCTTTAAGGTCATATGATCCAACTCCAATTCACTGAACAGGGAAATCTGCAGCTAGATCTGGTTACTCAGAGCCTGATCCAGTCTGACCTTGAACATCTTCAAGGATAGAGCTTCCACCATTTGCTCTGCCAAATGTGCAGGGCAGCTCAGTTACTTGATGGATTTGTGGTGGAGCCCTTCAGCTTCTCATCCCAGCTTCTTTCTCTCTCTGGTTAGTTCTATTATGTTTTCTGAACTATGCAAACAGAGCCAAGATACTGGGAGAAGAGAATACTACATCATAAATATGGTGTCCTCCGCATGTACTGGCATTAGCCTTTTCCATTTGCATACTGGGAAAATAATAATAAAAATGTATATTTTTACAGTGATGTAGAGAAAATATTCTAAAAGCATTAAAAACAGCAAATGACTAATTAATTTTAAGAAGCAGATTTGTATAAAAATAGATATTGAAGAAATAACGTATATTGTGAATGACATGAACTGAGCACTGCAGTGAGCAGAAATTAGCAGATTTTTCTTGGATGCAGTGTAGATATTTTACTTCATTATCAGGTAAATATCTGGACTGTGGCATTTTTGTAGTATCTAACTTTTGTCTTCATACATGAATAACAGATTTTAATTAGTCTCTCAATTCACAGGAGTTGATTTCTGATATGCCTGTTTGTGAGTTGCAGAACCAGCTCAATTTAAAAGAAACCTGCCCAAACACTGGAGGTGATAAATGAGCCTTGGATAGAATCAGTGGACATAAAGAGAGTTTATATGTGGCAGAGATGGGGAAGAATTGGTACAAACCTCAAAGTCTGCAGGTGCCTAGAAACAGTATGGAGACTCAGGAAGTGTTTCTAATAGTCTTTAAAGGCTCAATCCCCAAACTCCAACAAGATTGTATAAAGAAAACTTCTCAAAACAAAGCCATCTTATTTCTCCTTTTAACACAAACTCTGCCAAACACTTTGGTCTGAAGCTGTGAATTTCATTAAATTCAATGCAACTTGCTTAGTGCTCTCCATTCTTGTATGGCTGAAACCTCTAATTCTCCACCTACCCCCCCCGCGGCAGCCAGCGTGCTCCAGTCACATCACACTTAACCTTTGCCTTGGCTTCTCAAAAAAGAATTTGTTTCACTCTATTCACAGCTTCAACAGTTTGGCAAACTGCACTTGAGTGCCGCACTGGGCCTTTATATTGAACACACTAATCTGATTGTTTTTCCACTCTACAAACTTTGGGTCAACAATCAAGCTGCTGCCAGAAACTAATTAATTTGCAAACAGGCCCCATTTTCACAGGGGGAGAGCTTTTGAAACCTATGTCAGCAGAGCTGGTCACACCATGGTGACATGCATTGTCATGGCATCCACTTTTCTGGGTAATTCTCCTCACTAATTTTTCACCACACACATGAACTCAAATTACCCAGTCAACAGTAAATTTCTATTGAATGCCCACCAAACTCTAAATGTGCTGTCCTGAGAAGAGGAAATTGGTATTGACAGGGTCATCTCATTAAATTGATGGCTAGAGCAGAAGGGAAGAAAAGGCACAAGAACGTACAAAAAACATCAGATGTGTGTCATATCTCAGTGAAGAGGGCTGTAACAGACCCCTTCCCACTTTGTTGAAATCACTTAGTATTCTGCGGTGTGATTCCCTACCAGCAGATTTCTGCTTAACTTTTCTTGAATAATTGGCTGGTTATTTGTTAACAAGAAAGAAGGCAGAATTTGGTACCTGAAAGTCACTACTTTTGAAGCATCAGAGAAGTGGTGAGCCCTCACAGAGATCTCAGAGCTCCTGGGAAATCCAGCTGAGTTTGCAAGGTCTATAGTACATATGTAGTGCCTTTGGCATCAGGCCACCTTAATCTGATTTACATCTTTGTAAAAATAATAATTACAAAGAAAACCAGATTGTGTAACTAGAAGTGAGGCCTAGCCAAAAAGCAAAACAAAGTGCAGTTGTAGAACCTGAACATTACACCTGTTTCAGATAAATTATCTTTCCTATTTTATTTTTCAATTTTCCTATCGAAATTCGTCTCCAGGGTAAGAATTTTCAATAACACTTACTGACAATTAACTGGAGCATGAAGGTAACGTGTTTATATTTATGCATATATGTATAGACCTTTTATGTGTAGATATACATGCATGGTCCTTTTAATATATATTCACTGAAAGAAGTACACAATGTGCCCATTCTCAACTGCAGAAATTATCCATTGAAGCTGATATATGTTTATTACGTATGATGTAATAAATATCACATAAATATCATCATATAAATATCATATCATCATATAAATATCATATAATTACCTATAATTTAGCGGAGTGTTGTTAGAGTAGTATGGTTAGGATGCATTTGGACTCAATGACCTTTAAGGTCTTTTCCAACCTGAACAGTTCTATGATACCATGTGTCTATATAAATAAACATTCTTTCATTGTCAGATAAATATAAATATAAATATAAAAAGAGTAAGTTAAGAGCTGGAAACATACATGAGACCGTTATTCCTGGGGTGCATTCCTGCAGCTGAATTTTTGCACAGCGCCTACATTTGGAGGTGGCAACTGAGACTCAGGTTTGTCATTCTATGTCTGTAATGTGCAACTCAACTGGGTCATTAAATCTTGATTCTGACCACACAAACAAGATCACTCAATTTGTTCAGTACAGCCAGGTACAGACTTATTCATGTCAAGCCAGACCTAGACAGAGCTTGTTCTGGCTCAGTTATCCAATTTCCTCCTCAGAAAAGTCAGAGAATAGCGGAAGGAAAGGGCAATATTCTTAGGTCTCACCCTGACATGATGCTTACCGGGATTTACTGGATTGTTGACGTGATAGTATATTCACCAGTAATATAAAAATTACAATTAAAAAAAAACCCAAAAACTATCATTTCTAATATATTACCAACAGATCAATTCAATGTACATGTGTAAGCACATATCCCAAAGCTGGCAATCACTTCCTTTTCTCTGTTTAGAAAGAAACTGCACAATGATCTTTTAGGGACTGAGGTCATATCTCACAGTGCTTGTTTAGAGAGCTATAAATTTCTTTCCTAAAAACTGTACTGTGTAGAGCATAAAAGCTTATCTGGGCTCCTGTGAAAACCATGCTTTGAACTCTGAGCTTTCATTATTTTTTATCATATATGCTCTATAAAGAGGGTGAGTCACAGCATGAGTTACCACAAAACAAGGTTCCTAATCTACACTCCCAGCTATTATTTTTTTGGTGTGAATAATAAGACTGACCAAGCTAACACTCATAAATGAGAACATGGTTAACCATAAGACATACACATATCCTAAATCAGGTGTTGCTGAACTAATTTGTATCCTAACTTCATCAAGCATACTGTGGCTATTATACAAACCAATATGTTTACTGATGCAAGTATTTTTCTGTAGTTCATATTCTCTAGAGTGTCAGGAAGTTCTCAGAATGTGTGATCAGAACCATGGGGATGTCCTCTTTTGTTTTTCTTTCCTACTCTCTGAATCCACTCTAGCCTCAAAACTCATCTTTAGGCTTTATCTATTTTTCATACCTAAATGAAACAAAATCTCATTCATAGCACTTAAGGTGAATGAAAAAAAATGATGCAATCATTGACAATAGCAAGAGGAGAGGGGAGGGAAGGAGAGGAAAGTGGAGGACAGGAGGGGAGGGGAAGGGAGAGGCAGGAAGGAGGAGGGAGGAAGAAGGAGGGGGAGGGGGGAGAGAGGAGAGGAGGGGAGAGGAGGAGAGTAGGAAATATTTTGCTAGGAGTGTTTAAAATAATTTTGTTCAGGTGACTTTTTGGGAGTGATTTTTCTGATTCTTTTTACCTTCACGATCTTTCTCACATCCAGACGCAGTGTAAAGCAACTATGCATTCTTTAATTGCTACTTGGCTTTCAGTTTCCAAATTAGAGCCTTTTATTTACTTTGTATAAGGATACAGGCAGGGGCTATCAGTCAAGATGAATTACTGGATTCACCTACATTGATATCTTCCAATCAAATACTTGATTGAGCTTATGGCTCCCTGTGTTGTAACCATTTTAGGTTGAACACCAAGTAATAACAGCAAGAAAGAAGTGCATCTTTGTGCTTCCAGAAATTCAACATTTCTTCCAGGAGAAATAGAATGAGTTATAATAAAATGTATTCAGAAAAGACTTGTTAGCTTGCAATGAGAAAAGTAAATTGAAAATTTTATTCATTCTCTCGAATTTGGATCTAGAAACTTAAGGAAGAAAAAAAGAGTTGTATTCCATTTTGTTCGCATTATTATGCCACCGTCACCATAGTTTCTGAATACCTCCTAGCACTGTGTTAGGTGACATTAGCATTTGTCACACATGGAATTTATCACTGTGTAATTATTTATTGCTATTCTTAGCAAGGAAGCTAAGGGGAATGGGGGTGGGAGGGTGTATTAAGTGAGAAATGAGACTTGCTTATACGTTTTGTTCCTGCAAGGCTTTGAGTTGTTCTTGTCTGCATGAGCAGTGGTGGGAAAATGCTGGGCTTGGTTCCATGCTGCAGCCTGCATGATAGGAGATATCAGCTAACTAATTTGGTTCAAAGATATAAATGCGTACTTTAAATGCAAGATATCCTTGAAAAATAAACCTCACTGTTTTCACTGGTAAGATTGTTTAAATATTTCCTTGTATATCTATGTGAACACAGACTGGAGTCTATTTACTTCAGTTTCTCACAGTGTCAGACAAAAATACTATCTGAGAGCACATAAACTGTTATTAAAGTTCCTCTTCAAACCTGCTAGGCTGCCCCACTGACTACAGATTTGAAAATTAAATTTGCTCATATCCAACTTGTATCCAACTTTTTCAAAGGTCCTTCATTTAAATAGTTCTTTTCTTGATATATTGTGTTTATAGCATCCACCACCTCTTTTCTCCAAGAACATCTCAGATAAATTTTAGGAAATAGCCTTCCTAGAGTAAATTAGGATGGTTTAGTCCCATCTGTGCTGGAAGGTTATCCATTTTCTGTCTGCTTACCTTTGCTGGCATGTATTATCGCTTTCTGTATGTCTGGATTGCTAATGTGTAGGAGGTGGGCTGGAAAGTGGGAAACTAGGAAGGCATTTAGGGAGCAAGGAGAGGCACATAAGAGAGGGATGTGAGTACATATGGATGGATGGAAAAAGAGTATGATTTGGCTGATCAAATAAGAATTATAGATCAAGAATGCAGTAAATGAAAGTGTATAAGCCTCAACAAGAGTAGCTGGAAGAGAATAAAGGCTCGATGCATTTACTACATCCTTATTAGATAGGAAAATATAAACAAATTGAAATCTTGTTCTCCTCTTGCAATTCATATATAATCAAAATTAGGTGTGTAAGTTGCCAGTGTTGGGACATCCTACAAAATGCCATAAACAGAAACAACATACAGTGATAGCTAAGGTTCTGTATTAACGCCAAGAGAGTATCAAACCCTTATTTCCAAAAATGGAGCCTGTGAAATTTAAGAGAGCATTTTTATTGAACAGCCACTCAGCTTCTATAATTCTCAGCTGTTTATGTAACTGTAAAATAAAGATTATCAAGGACAATAACCCCAGGGGAGTAAGTACAACTGCTACCCCATTTTAAAAATTAAGCCATGGAAAGTATGATAAAATAACATTATAGAGCAGATTTAAATCCACAGAAAGCAAGGAAATTCCACACTATGGCTGGAAATCCATCCGGACTGTCTGCCTTAACTTTGCTGTTCCCTCACTATTTGGAGTGTAAATCACATTCATAATACTACCTTAATGTGGATTTTGTGATTTCATTTCCTCTCAAACTTTGTGCATCCCAAGTTTGTTTTGATTTTAAAATAAATGTTTATGGTCATTCATTTTATGAAATGTTAACAATTTAAGGCCAGATCCCCCATGCTTGAGTAAAATAAAATTAGGGTGGCTTAAAGCTTTCCTTCCACTTCCCTAAACCTCAACTTGAAAACTATCTTCAGTGCATTGCTTAGCATTTGCTTTGGTACACTGCACCACCATTTCTGCTTTCTTGCCTCTAGCCGTGCCCTCAGCCCTTGCATGAATGCTTCTTAAGCTTAAGAGAAGGGAGTGAAAGATGTACAGCAAACTCTCCATTTAGCTCTCAGACGAACTCCCTAGTATCAGGGGAAGCTACTCCAGCCTGCACATGACTCCTACTCATCTTGTGTTATTACCGAAACAGTTCACAAAAGCAGGATCTGATCTACACTTCCTTGAAATAACGTTGGTTTCTGATGGGTCTGAACTGTACAAGGTAGTGGCACATCTAAAGAAAAGCATGCTTTTTGTCTATAGGCAGAACTCTGTGGGAAATAACATCAAAGCTATTAGTCCTATAGTAAAGGTGAACATGTGATTTTTTGTTTGTTTGTTTTTTTTAATTTCAAGACATTTTCAGAGAGTCCAAATGTATTCTTAAGCCTCACTGAGACCAGCCCAGACTGTCAAAGCTTTTTTGTGCAGAGAAATACTATGCACTTGCACAAGGAGCCAGTAATGTCCATGCACATGGCTTACGACAAAATGCATGATTTGGTGTGGGGCACTGAACAGTGGCTTTTCATACCAAGTTGACTTCCCTGAGTATGGACATATTTTACTGTGTTTTTGCAAATGCCTGCAAGTCACTTCTGGCTAACTCTGTATCAATAATTAAATATACACTGCTACAGTGACTGATGCATTGTTTTCTACCTTCTAGATGAATGCCCTGACTACACAGCTATAGAATCAGTCTCCCTTGCTTTATTCGGTTTGGTGACTATTTAATTTTTTATGCAAAATGAAATGTCTTTAGAAGCCTGACAGCATTTAAAATTTTTTAAAGACTTAAAAATATTTAAGAGCTGCTGGCCAGAACCTTCCCTTGGGCTGTGCACAGTCCAAACCCCTCTTCCCAGTAGCAATAGTCTTATTATGAGAGGTGGAACATCTTCAACACGTGATTCTGTAATCTCTGTAGAAACTCTGTGTTCATACTTTAATCCAAAAACTTCTTGTGTATTGTTGTTCAATTCCTGATGAGATTTAAATTCTAGTAAAAACTCATGCACAATTGTTCCCTTCATTCCATTTTTGTTACCAAGAAGCTGTGTTCTCTGCACTCTGACCTTAGGTTTAATATGGGGAAAGCAATTTCAAATCTCTGTTTTGAACAAAGTAAACACAAGCAAGAACTTTGCTGCATCGCTGGCCTGAGGATAATGGATTGATGTTCAACAAGATCAAGTGCCAGGTCCTGCACTTTGGCCACAACAACTCCAGGTAACACTACAGGCACGGGACAGAGTGGCTGGAAGATTGTATGGAAGAAATGGATCTTGGGGTGTTGGTTGGTGCTCAGCTGAATATGAGCTAACAGTGTGCCCACGTGGTCAAGAAAACCAACAGCATACTGGCTTGTATCAGAAATAGTGTAACCTGAAGGAGCAGAGAAGTAATCATCTCCCTGCAATCAGCTCTGGTGAGGCCACACCATGAGTACTGTGTTCAGTTTTGGGCCCCTCACTACAAGAAAGACATTGAGGCTCTGAAACGTGTCCAGAGAAGGACAACGAAACTGGTGAGGGGTCTGGAGCACAGTTCTTATGAAGATCATCTGAGGGAACTGGGATTGTTTAGTCTGGAGAAGAGGAGGCTCAGGGAAGACTGTATAGCATTCTACAACTGCCTGAAGGGAGGTGGGGGTTGGCCAATTTTCCCACATGACTAGTGATAGGATTAGAGGAAGTTGTGCTAGAGGAGATTCAGGTTGGATGTGAGGAAATACTTCTCTGAGACAGTGGTCAGGCTCTGAAACAGGCTGCCTAGGGAGGTGGTGGAGTCACCGTCCCTGGAAGTGTACAAGAAGACTGATAACTGGCTGTCTCACCACCTATCTTTTAAGCTTCATGCAGATGAGGAGTTCACATTTTGGTCAGAATTGCAGTCCTTATCAAGTTTTCAGTAACTGTCCATTAGAATAGTGGTTTTTAACCTGAAAATAAGCATATTCTGGACAGTAACTGAAAAAGCAAACCCATCACTACATAGCAATCCATGCTTTTACTAAAAATGTGTGAATGTCTACAAACCTAGAATTCAAAACTAGTTTGTACAAATGTTTAGGAACATTAAGTATACCTCATCCTTCAGTGCAAATGTGTTTTATTAAAAATATACTCAGCTTAAATACATGCAATCACAAAACTTTTTAATTGCATTAAAAGATAGACAAATGGCCAAAGTAAGAATAAATATATAAAAATTAAAAAGTCAAATAAAGGCATGTCTGAAGAGTTTGAAATCCAAATGGTTATCATTTTTGGACTTCCTTGCTGGATGCTGAAAGTAGGAGTCCTATGCAGAAAGGCTGCCAGGACATTACCATTGGGAAATTAACAGTAGAGTTTTAGAACCTTTAATAGGAGCACTGTAGTGCAGATTTTAAGTCAAATTTTGCCTCTTAGGAATGTAATTTCATTGACTTGCAAGGGAGAGACAGATTTCAAAAATGTACTTATGGATCATTGTCTATTAAATTATATACAGCTATGAGAATAGATTCTAAAAGCCTTTGTTTGATTCTTGCGTTTTTAAACCAGATTAAACTTATATTTCCATACAGGAAGATAGTTTAAGAAATACACTTAGTGTTGAAAATAATCTTCACTGTGTGCTATAGTAAATACTGCCTTTCTACTTCTATGCTTCTTTTGGATGATATTTAAATTCTGAAGAGTCTGACATTCATCGGTTCTTTACATGCAAATGTCTTCACCTTCCCATCTTGCATAAAGAGGTTGTGGTTTCTACTCTGTCAGATGTAACCTTAGTGCTAATTTGGGAAAAGTAGTTCTCACATTTAGTGCTGAAAGACTGATAACCGAATCCACAAAGGAATGACACATTTTCAGTGATGAAGTACTGGAGCTGTGGACAGTGGCTGTGCTTTTCCAACATACAAATGCTCCTGACTCAGCTGTCATTGTGCAAATCTAGAGCACAAAAGCAGATTTTGCTTGCAGGACTGTATTCTATGTCATCACAACTATCACAATGAAAACGAACATTGCATTATATTGAATATATTTTTACTCTCATAGTTTCCAAGACAGATGGATATATCTGTAACACTGTACTGTAATGTTTTCTGAAGTACAGCTATCTTCTCTATTACTGTAAAAAAAAAACAAAAACAAACTAATAAACAATATTGCTGGTTTACTAGGCAAGTATCAACTGACCTGACAGTTGTACGTCTAAGTTATGACTAAACTAAATTTAACAGGAAAAAAGTCAGATTCATACAACTCATCATCATAAAAACACACCTATGTACACACACATACACATATGTGGTTATCTGATACATACATACAGTGTATATATGAGGGCTGCTCTGAAAGTAATGCCTTCTATTTTATTACATTGGTCCACGTCATCGGAGGCGAATGTTGGTAGAACGTCAGTGGAGGTTGAATCTTCCCAACAATATTCCATTACATTTTGTTGCCATGCAACAGATGACAGGACAGAGGCAGTCTACCAAAATGGTGTCTGACATAGAAGTACATGTGAAGCAAAAGTGTGCCACTGAATTCCTTCATTTCCTACAGAAAATAATTGCACCTATTGATATTCATCAATGCTTCCTGAATGTTTATGGAAACTAAATTATAGGTATGAGCACAGTGAGGCAGTTTTATGTGGCATAAAGGCTTTTGTTCAAGGCTGATGAAAATGTGTAGCTAAAGGTGATGACTATGTTGAAAAACAGTATTTTGTTGCTGAAAATTTTCTCTATGAAGTAGCGTTATTGTCCTTTTTGCATCTGTTGTTGTTCCCATAGAAATAAAAAGGAGGCATTACTTTCAGGATACATGTCTTAAATAGTTTTGTTCATCCAACCTCCAAAAGAACTTTACAATTTTAACCATGAGATTTAGATTGTTTATCGTACATAAATCTAATATAATAACTAGTATGACAGAAAACTTCCTTACTTTAAATGAAAAGAAACTGTTGTTAAAAAACTGGCTGCTGTTACATACTAAAATGATCACTTTGCACTGAATTAAAGAACCACACAAGAAGACCCAGACATTAGCACAGATGTAAGTAATATGGTTAGAAGTGAAAACTATCTAAACACAATTCTTTTCTTTGAATTCAAAAAACAGGAGTGCAGGTCTGACAGATGCAAGTGGCATGTACAGAAAAAGTAGCTGAGTCAAGTTTTAAAAATTAAAATATAAATTAACATAGACTACAGCTAGCATTACTGGCCCACTTAAATCAAATGGCAGCTTTTTAAAATGATGAATATTCATTTCCAAAACTCTCATAATCCTGGTGTAAATCCAGTTAAATTAGTGAAAATTTCATAGAATCATAGAATCACAAGATTGGAAAGGACTTACAAGGTCATTTAGTCCAACCGTCCTCCCCTTACCATTGCTACCACAAACTACTAAACCATAACTAGTAGCTCCTTGTCCAGACTTCAATAAAATTGGATAGAGAACTCAAACACATTTTAAAGTACATGAAGTCAAAACAAGATTTTCACTGAAGCTATCCCTCTCCTCTCACCCTATACACATGAACAAGCAGCTACAGGCGTGCTTAGCAACATCCATATAATTTATATTTTTTCTCTTTTTGTCTGCTGAATATTTTGAAATGCAATAACTTGAAATACCCAAGATTCCTTTCATTTTTTCCAACCCACTGACAACTCTGGACTGCTCAGAAAAGTCAGTGGATTCACTCTCTGTTGCACTTGGTGGCCAGCGTCAGATTCCTTTCAATCCAGTAAAAAATTAAAGCTTGTACAGAATTTAGTCCTGCCCAAGGCTCTGTAGCTACTTTGTGTTGACGTGTGGCTGATGCCTCCCTAGGCCTTGAGCTTCTGTCCAACTTACGCCCTACAGAAATCAGCTCCTGTGGCTTAATTGTGTTAACTTAGTTTCTGTATATGTTTTAAATTTAGTCACACTCCACAAATCTCAATGTAATTAAAACAAAAATTCTTCTTTATAAATCACTTTCGATTAGTTTAACTAGTTTAAGAGAAAATTCTGCTTCAAATAAAGGAGGAGTGTATATGGCACAGATGTTGCTGGAACAAAACTGTGTGCTATTCTTTAATAGCTAGACAAATGTAACTGGATAAATGTACATCTTACATACCATTTAGCCACCGGGAGTCGTGCTGCTCTGTTCTGATTGGATGGTGATGCCCCAGAGTTCGGAAAATGGCAAAGTCTCTGCCCATGAAGTCTGCTGCTGTGCCAGAGTACAATTCTCCATCTGTGGGAGGATGTAACTGTAAGAAACATTTCTCAAATTTCCAGTCATGGTAAGTAAGAGAAAGTTGTCAGTCCTCTGTTTATATTATACTAATGGGAGTAACAAGAAAATTACACAGCAATAAACCATATGCAATTTATTGTCATTGAAAATATATGATTAGACCCACTTTCTCACTGCAGAACTTAACTGTAACCTCTCAAATGAGCTTTTATCCGCCAACTGCAGACACTTTACCAAGATGTGTTTGTATACTTAGGCTGGAATAGTGAGAGATTGTACATCTATACCTGGAAGACAGCAACACACAAAAACAAAATACTCCTCAAAATGTATACAGCTATAAAGTTATTCTATTTTGAACATTTGAACAGAAGTTTTGCCTGGAGACCTCCACAATTTTTTTTACCCACACTGCAGGGGTTTTGTCATTCTGTGTTTAGAAGTGGAGAGAGGCTCATTGACTCGCAGTTCAGAAAGTCATCATATCCCTTTGCTTTTTCATGCAGGAACATCTTTTTTTTTTTTTTTTTTTTTACTTCTCTGAAAACAGCAAATCCTCTTAAAAAGGGAAGACAGAAAATAGTTTTCAGCTTCTGCCACTTTTATAACTGAGACTGGCAAAGTGCAGCAGCTAAGGGAGAGATCAAATGAGATCATCTGCTACTACCTCGACCCCAAGCGTACCACAGTGAACAAGAGGATTAGAAGTCGACCTGTGATACTTCAGCCCATAAATGGCACAAATGTAGCCCAGCTGGAAAGGAAACTCATAGTATTAGAGTCACAATGTTCCTCTCTTGAAGTAGCTAGAGGAATTCCGGAGGAGACAAACATAGCTTAAACACAGTGGACCAGATCAAGTTAAATACATGACAACTGGTAGAGAAAATAAAAATAATAAATACATAATAACTAGACTTATAGAAGATATCCAGTATTAAAACAATAATAATAATAAAGTATTTATCATGTATTTTTCTAGTATTAATGTTAGAGCTTTCATATGAAATAACCTGAATTCAAATTGGTAGAAATGCTTTCTCAGAACTCTGCCCTTTTATGCCTAAAAAGGAAATGAGATACTCTCTTCTATACTTCTAATATGGAATTAAAGATCATTACTGCTTCTAACTGCTATTTTCAGGCCACCCATTTTAAATGAGTTTCCTGTGAAAAAGAGAAGCTTAAGGATGAAATAACCATTTCTTTAAGCTAAAGTAATACATTTTTCATGGTCATGATGAATTCTATTTTAAAACACAATTTAGGAATTCATTCATCATTTTTAATGGCAATTTTAGATGTTTGCCTGGTAGGACAACCATGTCCAAGCATGCCTATTGGATATCAGTGGCATCTTTTCCCCAGAACATTGATACCATGAAATTATCAGTTGAACTTACTGAGGCTCCGTACCATATGGTAGCCATGAAACTCAGGAAGGGTGAAAACATGATAGCAGAAAGGCGTGGTATTGAATGAATTCACAGCAGAGATTAGAATAGATCAGTCGTGCCCAGCAGGAGGTGTAATCAGAATTGAAACAGAACAGCATATCCTTAATTAACAATTTATCATTCCTCTATGTCATTTTCAAGTTTTTAAAGGACAATCACTTAATTATAGTGATTATTATGTACAGGGTATGCAGTTAAGTGTTTAAAGAACGTAAAACCTTTTTGCTTGAGAAAATGGCTTTGATGCTGTGCTTAACCTTTCTTTAACCTTATCTTCAACCTTATCTTCATTTGCTTGTCTTCCACTCCCAGGTGAGTTAGGATAAATCAATATACATCAAAGGGGAAGGAAAAAAAAGTAACAACTCCTATTTTACTTACTACTTATAAGGAAATAGAAAGGTCAGTTAAAACAAAAACAACAACAAGATTCAACACTTTATACCTTAAATATGCACATCCTTTGATTTAGAACTATTGATAAACTACTTAAGATTTAATGTGAGGGGGCTAGAGCACAAGTCTTATGAGGAGTGGCTGAGGGAGCTGGAACTGTTTAGTCTGGAAAAAGGGAGGCTCAGGGGAGACCTCAGTGCATTTTACAACTTCCTGGAGGGAGGTTGTGATGAGGAGGGGGTTGGCCTCTTCTCCCAGACAACAAATAAGACCTGAGAGAATGGCCACAAGTTGTTCCAGGGGAGATTTAGGTTAGACGTAAGGAAAAACTTTTTCTCTCAAAGAGTGGTCAGGCACTGTAATGGCCTGCCTAGGGAGGTGGTGGAGTCACCGTCCCCAGTGGTGCTGAAGAGGTGCTACAAGATATGGTTTAGTAGCTCAGTGCGTAGTTATGGTGATAGGAGGATGGTTGGACTAGATGATCTTGTAGGTCCTTTCCAACCTTGTGATTCTATGACTCTATGATTTTTACCTCCTCTCATAGTTAAAAGAAGGCTAATCTTTGTTTCCCTATGCAGATCATCTTTTAGGCTGATATTTGCTCATTGATATGCTAGGAATTGATTCTTCTGTCACTGATAGTTTTGCTGCACTATTTCCATTGTTAGTAGTTTTCAAAGCAGTCTTCATTGGCTTTAAGAAGGAAATAAAACTAAATAGAAAACTTACAAACATCTCCTAGGCAGAAAAAATGAAACAAAAAAAAGGTTGCCACTTTGTATTTCCAGTCCAACTGCATAAAACAAGGACTATGGCTTTCCTTACAGAGCAAAATGACGGCCCTCAGTTGTTTGCATAGAAAGAAAGCACTACATATTGGATACAAATTGTTGCATGCTAAAGAAGCAGCATTATAACATAGGCATGCAAATACACCTATTAAGTTTACTGGTTACTAATTTAGGGGGAGAAGAACTATTTTTCCTACATATTGAACAGAAGAGTCATAGAAATGCAGGACTCTTCTCCCAGCATCTCTCCAAGTTCATCACCAAGTTAATATGTTAAAAGCTAAACAGTATGCATTTATTTGCCAATTTTTTCTATTCAACTCTTAGGGAAGGCTGCATTCCTAAAATGCAGCACAAGAGAGACACGGAGGTGTTGGAGTCGGTTCAGAGAAGAGTAACAGAGATGAACAGAGGGCCGGAACACCTCTCCTATGAAGAAAATTTGAGGGAGCTGGGCTTGTTTAGTTTGGAGAACAGAAAGTTCTGGGGCAATCACCTTGTGGCCTTCCAGTATCTAAAAGGAGCTCACAAACAGGAGAGAGATGGACTTTTTATACGATCTGAGAGTGACAGAACAAGGGGAAACGGTTTTAAACTAAAAGAGGAGAAATTTAGATTAGATATTAGGAGGAATTTTGTTACTCAGATAATGTTGAGGCAATGAAATAAGGTACACAGAGAAACTGTCGATGCCCCATCCCAAGGCCAGATTGGATGGGGTACTGGGCAGCCTGATCTAGTGGATGGCAACTCTGCCTGTGGTAGGGTGGTTGAAACGAAATGATCTTTAAGGTCTCTCCCAGCTTAAGCCAGTCTATGATTCTCTGGATCTGTGGTCTTTTTTTTATTATATATTAACTGAAGTTAAGATTTTCAGAAGCACATAGTTGTGCCTTGAAGTCACTTCTGTTAAAGACAAAAGCCAAAACACCCCTGAAACTAAAATAAACTCTGAAATCCTGAAACTCAAATGTACTTAATAGCTAAGTTGTAATACAGTGATAGCAAATTCTTGCTTGGTAAGAGTCTAATGAATTTCAGATCACATTAATTCATATTTGGAAATACAAAGGCATCTAAAACAATGTAAATAGATAGATAGATAGATAGATAGATAGATAGATAGATAGATAGATAGATATTCTTTTTGTTCTTTTAAACCAGTGAGACACAGAACTATAAACAGCCTTGAGGATTCTGGATAATCAGAGCTTTTGAAAATCCCAAAGGAACATTTCCTAAGCAGCAGCTGACTGATAATGGAACAATGGCTGTCTCCTTCCCTGAGTTATTTTCAACTATCCCAATACTATTGCTTTAGACTAACACATTCAGTGATAATTTTCTCCTGTGATTTTGTTTTGCAAGTACCACGCTCCTCTCATTTTTCTCCTGCCCTGGAATATACACTTGCAGTGTATTGCCCAGAGACTGCTTAGAGTCTACTTATTTGTGCATTAGCCCACTCAAATGGGGATTGTTTCATTAGCAGTATACAGATGGGAATGGCTGAATAATGTCTGATATTAGTAGGAACTATTTGTATCATGTTCCCAGCTGGTGTTTACTTAAGAGTAGAGTAACAATAACTACTTTTAATGAACAACTCTTAAAAAAATAATGAAAAAATGTTTGCAGGTGGATGAGGGAAAGAAAGAATATTAAAAAAATATTGGAACAATTTGAATAAGGTGAACTTCTGTTGTTGTTTTTGTTTGTTTTTTTGTTTGTTTGTTTGTTTGTTTTGCAAATACTGAATTTTATTAGGAGAGAAGAAATACTGAAGATCCTTTAACAGTAATAAGAGTTTCAGCTGAAATGTAAAATAAGAATCTTGAGTACTAAGGGCTATTAAAAATCTTAAATTACTTTTTGCAAACTAACCTCGGTGTTTTGACCAAATTCCAGCCTAGGTAATTACATATCACTTACCTAAGATTTACCTCCTAGTTAGGGAGTCAAAAACATACTCTTTTTTCCCACTTAGTAAAAAGCTTTCTTTAGTGTTTTTGATGAAGAACAGAAGTTATTTTTTCCCTCCCACATTTAACCATTCAAATTACTTACTCTTCTCAGCCTTCTTCCATTTTTGCTATAGCTACATTTTGTTACTAATTATAATTTTGCATTTTAATAAGTGCTGAATAATTTTTTTTACATTTCCTCTCTTGAACCTAAGGCAACCCCTAGTTGCTTGTGAATACTGATAATAGCAGACAAGGGGCCAGGAGCAACGGAGCTATCTCTCAGCTCAGAAGGGAAGAAGGCATCTATCCATATTCTTCTTGGTGTGAGGTATTAGTTATAAAGATGTTTTTCTGGCCTTCATAGTTCCATTCACTGCTTCAAAGAACAGTTGCACCACATCTCTCCATACAGACAATGCTCATTCCTTATTTCTCACCTCCAGAGTATTGAAAGGCTTCTCACCTCCCAATTTGAGGACAGGAAATTACCTTTGGTCATAATTTTGACATAAATTTTATGCATTTTGGCAAAGATGAGAGTAAGTCATCGTGAACCAGAGTGAATCTGCTGTACAGCTTCTTAATATCAGTAGAACTTCTTCACTAAAATATTGAAACAACTGCAGCATTATAATCAACGACACAATATAACTGTGAGGTAGCTCTGAGGAGGCAGAGCAGAAAGGATGTTCACATTCAGGATGCAGGAATGCTAATTTTAGCTTCAACATGAATCTTGTAAGTCACTGGAGCTGCAATTAGTCACCGGCATTGAATGTTGAATTTGTGCCATTTTCTACAGTGTTAATACAACCATGACTCTAATGGAAGGCTGATTTAAAACAAAATATGATGCTCAGTCTACTGTTTATTAGGAGGAATAGTACATGGAGTGAAAATTATTGAGATAGGGAGTGGACTCACAAAAACAAAGATGCTTTAAAGACTTGAAATCTAAGCCAAGGGAAATAAAACAATCATATTTGTGCATAACTGAGTAGAAAAAAAAAGGAATGCGAAAAGCTAGACGCTGTTGATTTTGTGCAGTTGCATACCAGGTATACCATGTAATACTGGCTTGCCATCATTCTCTTTCTTTACTGTACATTAAAGTAAATAGTAAAGCCAATCCCTTGAGAGTAGCTATGACACAAATTCAAGTTGCTCCAGGCACTAATTTATACACTGGACTTTTACACATACTTTTTTTTTCTTTCTTTCTGTTTGTTCAGGATACAAGTTGGGGCAAGATGTGGAAGCCTTTCTTGTTTTTCCTTTCAAAAAGTGTATGTCCCCAGGGTAGCTCATCACCTGTGAACATTAGGAGCTTCGAAGATCAGGAAATGAGGCACACTGAAGATTAAATTTTTGTTGTTGCCTCTTTTGAATAGTTTCACTTTTAAATACAATGCAAATAAAATTTGTAGTCACTAAGCAATACTAGACATAAGTAGTCCCAGAGAACACAGTGTATCTGGTTATGTGTCATTTTCCAAAGGCTTCTGTGATAAGAAAATCTGCAGGCTTCTGAGACTACTGCTGTCCCCTTGGATTTGAAGTTGTGATTAAGTGCCGGAAAGTTACACATTAAGGATAAAGTGGCTACTCTTAGGCAGAGTTCTTACAGAAATAAGAATCAACTTTGTTTTTCTCTCAATTTCTTCTTCCCTTAATTTCATCTCACAAAACATTTTTTGTGAAGGAAGAAGGAAAAACAACAAACACAATTCAATTACATAAATTAAATCAATTATATAAATTAAGTCAATTAGATTAGTTTAATTAGATTAACATATGCCAGGTGCTCCATACATACATATTCTATGAAACTAAGTATTACTAATTCAAATATACTTAATTTATTGAAATCCCTCTGTTCTGGATAGGAGTCTAATTGCATTCACTGTCAGATACATCTTTTCAAATGAAACATCATTTTAAGGCCTGGACCTGTGAATGTTTGTATATCTTCAACTCAGATGTGAGTACAACTTGGTGATGGACTTTACTTGGCTACAGTACTGATACGAAGAATTGCTTATTCCTGCTCTCATTTTGCTCCCAGATGTGCTGGCGCAACCATCTGTGAGGGCACACAGTAAAGTGGGCAATTAAAATACCTCCAGAGTCACCTAGTTCTGAGTCTGAAGAAACAAGATGTCACACAGTGGTAAAGCAGTTAGTGTGATACTTGAATCTTGTCTTACACAAACTCTGCTCTCATGACGGCTGGGCCAACTGTATTGAAAAATGAAACTGGAATGACTAATGACTACTTCAGCTTAGACAGAAAACAAATAAAACAAAGTCCTACCATAGGTGCTGTGAAGAGCAAAAATAAATAAATAAGTAAATAAAAATGGCAGGGAACTGGCAGTGAATGAATATCTCACTGAACTCATGCTCTGGCACCTACCTACTAAAAGAGAAGCTGTCAGCAATTTAGGATCGTAAGGGCTTTTCCCTCGGCCGTTTTCAAAATGTGAATCTTCCATCCTAAAAATGTTGTCCTGTGGAGTGGAAAAAAGAAAGGAAAAAACAATTTTATTTGATGAAATGAAAAATAAGTTGAATTAAATAGAGTACTGTATATGTAATGCATACTGTTTGGTGGTTTGTTTTTTTTTTTGGCTCAAGAGAAGTGAAATTACACTAGGAGAGTATCTGAAAAAAGTCCCCATTTTCTAATCAGTATTGTGCTGATGGTACTCAAAAGCACAAATACATGCACACAGCTTGTGCCTCATCTAGTCTACTTCACAAACACTTTCCCTGGTTTCATTGAACAGCCTGCGCTTTCACAAAGAATATGCCTGTGTAATTTCAACTGAAGAAGCTGGAATTTCAATGTTTTGACTGAAAAAATGAAAGTGTAGATTAATGTGTTACAGGATGCTAAACCTGAACTTGAGTTCTCAGTGACCTACTGGTTTTACATGATCAAATACAATTTTAACTTCATCAGCAAAGCTGTTTTTCAGTAATGTGCAATGCAACTTTTACAAAATGGCAGTTGGGGGAACAGTACATGGGGTTATAAAACAAGATTAAAAAAGGCCTCAGTCAACACTAACTCAAATCAAGGTCAGTAAATCCAAAGCAATTGGCTTTTCAGTACATTTAATGATTTTAATTTTAACTAGGGGACCAAATCTGCCAATCAAACATAATAGTTTGTTTACTTTATGTTTTACACTAAGGGTAAAACCAGAATAATAAATGCTTTTTGCATAGTAGACATTATGTTGATAGAAGAATTGCACAGGGCACAGTAAAAGCTAAAATTTCCATTTTTCCATCTGCACTGCGGTTAATTTCCATTGACATCTAACTATATCATGGAACTCTAAAGCCAGGACACACTCTGGCAATAATTCTGGGAATTATTCTATGCACCCAGTTCTCAGTCACTAATACCTAAAAATTCTTTGAGGTAGATAACGAAGGCAGTATTTTAATAAATATAAATTAAATACGAATTTCTTGCTGTCTGATCAGAGATAATTATCTGTTTTAAGAAAAAAAAAACTAAAATAAGTAGCGTGGAATATGACTAAAGTATATGTATTCATAGAATAAATCAACTGAGAAAATATTAAAATATATAGAAATATGTAGCTTCCATTTGAGAGAAGACTACTGCCAGCACAGGCTGTTACTCAGCTTTAGTTTTATCTAAACAAGTCTTGAAAACCTTCCATTGCACCCTTAATGATTTTTTTTTTCTCTAAAAACAAAACAACAACAAAAAAAAACAAACAAACTAACAAACAAAAAAAAAAAAACTAATCCTTTTTTTTCATCTGAGGAATCATTTGTGGCTTTCAGTCCTTGTTATATTATCTACTATGATGTGGAAGAATGAGAGTAACTACCCTTAAAGTAGTTACAAGCTATTCTTAAGTTGCCCATTTTCCTTCTCTTCTCTGTACTAAATCTCACACAAGAACTTCAGAACAGAGAAGCTTCACTAGTGTGTGAACTCCAGAAAGTATATTGTATTGTCTTGTGTTCGAAAGTAAAAGCTTCAATTAATTGTACACAATTATTTCATTCTCAAGGATAATGCTCCAGAGCTCAGTGCTAGATCTTTGGCGCTCCATAGTGCTGTTGTAGGATGTAAAATATAAAAATAAACTAACTCAATTACTTTAATTATATATATATTTTTTTAATGTGAAGATCAATCATACAAATAGCTGATATTTTCAAGGGAACTCCAGAAGCTCTTAACATTTCACTTCATTTACTGGTGAAAAAAGGTGAAGGGAAAATGGACTGTTTAGCAGAACAGCCTATCTGAAGAGATTTCCTACTTTGAAAGATAAAAACTTGGGGCAAACTTTGTGAAATTTGATCCTAGAATTCAAGCACAATCTTGTAGATGTAGCCTGCTTGATTATATTTGTATAGTCATCCTGTATCTGTAATATCTTGCATAATATTAAATTTATTACTTTCCTTTTGTCCTTTCTACTTTTGAATAGTCCAGACACATTCCTCACTTCTCTGCAATTTTCTGACTTTACTCCTTCTGACCAGAAATGATTTAATAATGAAAAAGATTTTGTTTTAAATGCTGTACGTACATATATAGAACTTGCACAATAAATAAAAGCAGTAAATTCAGGAGAATGCCCTACTTCAACTACAGTAATATAAAAAGGCACTAATGCTACAAGCCATTATTGAAAAATGTTATTAACAATCTACATTTACTTGGGATTTCTTCTTAGTAGATGATAATTGCTCAACATGCACACCAATGGATATTTGATAAGGCTATAAAGTCAGTGGCAGGACAGTTAAAGCAGAAGATATTCCCAAGATTATTCCATTTGTCATTATGGACAAATAGGAAACAGATGTGGAAAGTGATTTGATATAGGAAGGATCTGATTTTTTACTATATTCCTCTGGTTTATGTCACTGTAACTTCACTGATATTGGTATATAGCAAGCAAAAAAGAGTGGAAACTGGGTCAGCCTAAGTCAAAAATGATCTACCCTTTTCTTTGTGACTGTAGAATAAACCATTTAAAATAGGAGGTATGACAGGGAAATCCCACAGTGTTTTCATATTTCAGTTAAAATGCAATGTAGACACACATTATATATAATAAGTTTCCAAATGTATCAGTGACTAATAACTATGATAAATATATCACTGTTAAGTGTCAAATGAATGTATCTTGGATAGCCTGAAGCCCCAGAGAGTTTTGATAAGCATACTATGGGAAGTCTAACCTATCACAAATAGGGCAATATGCCCAAATACCTTTTAGAGTATTGAAGTCAAACCATCTCTGTCTGTACACCAAAAATACAGTCAACAGAGAAATAAAACCTTTCCTATGTACTCCTCTCTGTCCCATCTCCCCCTGACCTCAAGTGGAAGACTAGAAAGGTTAGATTGTAAGTGATACCATAGAATCACAAAATGTTATGCGTTGGAAGGACCCTTAAATAAGACAGCTCTCAGGTCTTGTCAGAACTTTACTTTCCTCCACGCTGAACAGTTCCAACTCTCTCAGCCTGTCCTCATCTCATTGATATATTTCTCTAGATGGCTTCTTGAAATATGTGCTTTCCTGTAGTGCACAGTTTGATAGACGTCAAGACTTGGCCAGAAAGAAATATATTTCAGACCTTGAAATAAATGTAAAAGTTCTGATGATTGCCATTATTTTACTCCATTATTTTACAGGCTATCGGGATTCACTTTCAAACATCTGAAACATGTCTGGAATAAATTTCGTATATCATGATAATGAGTGGTGACAAGACATTGCTACTTGACAACACTTATTTCATAACTGGCAATAGAATTCAGCCAGCCAGTACCATACCAACCTAAAGTTATATATTTGTGTATATAATGCATTAGATAACATTACACACACACACAAGGGCTGGTCCAAAACTAATTCCTCCTATTTTATTATGTTGGCCCATGACATCAGAGGTGGATGTTGGTGGTATGACACTAGAGGTTGAAGCTTCCCAACAGTATTTTGCTATGTTTTGTCACCATGTGACAGATGACAGCAAAAGGGAAGTCTGACAAAAATGGCATCTGACATAGAAGTATTTATGAAGCAAAGATGTGTCACCAAGATTCTCCATGTGGAAAAAATTACACCCATTGACATTCATTGATGCTTGCTGTGAGTGTATGGACACCAAACAGTGGATGTGGCACAGTGAGGTAGGTGGTGGGTGGTATGTTTCAGCAGTGGTGACAGCGACAGCAGATCATCTCCATTGGTGCATATTTTTATGATTGCAGCGTACAGGCTCTTGTTCATAGGTGATGAAAATGCATAGCTAATGGTGGTGACTATGTTGAAAAACAGTATTTTGCAGCTGAGAATTTTCTCTATGAAATAGTGTTATTGTGCTCTTTGTGTCTGTTAAGTGTTGTAGTTTTCACAGAAATAAGCAGGAGGAATAACTTTTGGAGCAACCATATATATGTAAACATAAATGTATATCCACATATATATCCACATATACATAAATCTGTATATATACCCAGTATAGAAACTTCTAATGCCTTTTCTTTGCATCTGTTTCAGCTGCCACCCAGTCCAGAACTCTCTCAATAAAGCAAGGAGATGAAAGATAACAGCACACACTAACAGTTTTTTGTTATTATATTTTAAATATTCTTTCCTAATTTAGTACTGTTTATGGCTAGTAAGAAAACTGGTGATTATTGGAGAAGAGACAATTTTTTTTTCTTGGGCAATTCACACAGAAACTGTTGTAGAATTGCAGAATTTAACACAACAAAATTACTGCTGGCCGATGATGAATTAATGCAGTGCAAGTACATGATCTGAAGAAGCTATGTTGATGGAATGCATACAGTCACAAAAGAGGTATTACAGGCTTAGTTTATAAGGTATGGAAGATATAGAAGGATTTGACAGCAGTGATGCTCCTCAGCTGTGCTAGAGTGATTGAAGGAACTCATATCCTTACTTTTGTAACCCTCAAACCATAAATACCAAGGAGCGCATCTCCAAGGCACCTTCAAGGGGCTAGCTGATCCTCATGACAAGCTGATGAACAATCATGTGGGATGGTCCAGAAACATTCAAGATGCCAGGACACTTTGGAAATAAGTTAAACATATTTTGTTTATCTTGTAAAGGTAGTTTTGGCCACATCTGTGAACACTATTGAGGCTAATATTTCCCTGGCCATTCTCACAGATTCTGTTGTACTAATACAAAGAGTTTTATATAAGAAACAGATTGGGGAAAGAAAGGAAGGAAGGAAGGAGGGAAGGGAAGGGAAGGGAAGGGAAGGGAAGGGAAGGGAAGGGAAGGGAAGAGACAACAAAACTGAAAAAACAAAATAACCTGCCTGGAGTATGACAATACATGGAGAAGGTGATCCATTTGAAGGACTTTAAGGCAGACGGCAATGTCTCTTAGCTGAGACAGAAGTTGCTGGCAGTTAAATCTGTACTCAGCATCAGTGAGAACAAAGGGAAAAGCCTCACTTCCTGCTCAGAGAAAAAAAAACTATAGAGAAGGTTTGGATTTATCTCTTCTACACAGAGGCATTAACTGCACATGATATATTTGCTGCCCAAATCACAGTCAGCAGAAAGCAACAAGTACCTGTGAATGACGAGTCAGCCCAATCAAGAACAGTAACTCCCAAGGGCAAGGTCACTCTTCATTGACCATAGAAGATGCTTCATATGAACTTAGGTCTGAGCAAACAGGATGTAGCCCTTCTGAAATGAATACTGCTGAGGCAGCTGATAGGATACATCTGACTTTGAGAACACAGGCTGATGATTTTACATTTTTTTCCTTTTTCTTTTTCCCTCTCCTCTTCCATATAATTCATTTTTTTCATTATTTTCCTCTAGTTCAATAAAACTTTCTGAGCACATATTTTATGACTATATGAAAGATATTTCACAAGTCTTTTAAGTACCTTTCAGTCTATGAGAAGTGATTTATTTATGAATTGTGTTACTTTTCAAGAAGAATTTTAAGTGGAACAACTGTGTGGGATATGGCTATGTTGTTATTGTTATTATATTTCCTATTTCACACTTAATCTATTGAATAATGAAAACTGTTAAATGTGAGGACTTTGGTTTCAGGTTTGGGAATCACAGTGTTATGGAACTTTTAATAAGAAACTTTTATTAAAGTCATCCCAGTGGAATGCCTTATTTTTTAAAAAGTGCAAGTGTAAATAAATATAATGTGAGAAATTATGCAAAAAAAATAGAAATATTAAAACAATTGTAAACTTTGAGGGAAGTGTTAGCCATTGGGGAAATAGGTGAAAAGTGACTGAAGCAATAATGCAACTATTTCAAACTATTAATTATTAAAATAAAAAAGGGGGGAAAGAAATACAAAGAGTCTCTGACTTTCAGTATTCAGTCTCCATGTGTTTTTACTCGCACATGTTTGGAGGATACTGGACTCTGGAACACCATTATTATATTTTGTTTTCCAACTTGAGGCTCAGCAGAATCGAGCTATCGGAAACCGGCTTTAAAACCCTGTGGGAAATCACTCTTAAGTGAGAAATTTTTAGCAAAATGCTGTTCCTAAAAAAAGGTCTCCAGCTTCTGTAGGACCTGCCTCTTGGTTTTCTATGCTGTAATAATGGCAATTGAGAAGGATCTTTGTTGAAGAAACTGCAAAACTAATGGTAAGTATCTGCCCAACTCCCTGTGCCTGTCCTCAAAAAGCTTGCCCAGATTCTTGATCACTGCAACTCCTCTCCTCTCTTCCTTTTCAGACCCCAAAACATGTTCTGAACTCAACCACACTTGCAGAGTTCACTGAAATTTGGATAGCTGAAAATGCTATTTTTGACACTGAGCTGAAAGAGCTGTAGTGATCATCTTTACCTCCATGCTTCCTTTTGTAGATTAATGAAAACAGTACAGAGTTCTAGATTTCTGTGTCTCCTTTTATCTCAATATGTCACTCATACTGACAAGTTTTTCTGGCTTACAATGTTCAGAATATATATTAAAATATAGTAGACAACTTGGGTAAAGATTGGAAAACTTGTCTAACTAGACTGAACCAAATTTAGACAACTCTCAATAGTTCTGGTTGAATAAAATATCGGAAGTCCCATACTTCTCTGCTACTTTTTGAAATTAAATGAATTAATATTCATTAAGTTATCAGAAACCTTTGCAAAGAGGGAAGTGTTTTATATCTGTCTGTCATCCATCTATCAATCTATTTAATTATCTATCTACATTATTCTAATTCAGTTAATTTAATGAAAGGGAAAACAGCCAAATGGGCTGTTCAGAAACAGCTATTTTAATCTATTCATTATCTCTAGTTTGATTCTGTCTGTCTCTAACTGGAAGACAAAGAAATTGATACTGTTAAATAGCGAAGATTTATTCACTAGTATGAATACTTATATTGGTATTTATATGAAGAATAGCATCTTTCAAATAACTGTGCAGCATAAGTGGTAGGCCGAGCCAAACTGAAAAAAGAAGTATACATTTGTGGGCCAGTCTTATCTAACATACGTGCAAGTTGGGTTTCGTTTTGTTTTTCTGAGAAGCTATTTACCCATTTGCAGTAAGCCTAAAATACTGACTAAATTAGTACATTAGGGAAAACATTGTTCTAATTCTGGATAGCACAAATAAATGAGTAGACATGAACAATACCAAGGTATTTCATTTTAGAGTCATTATCCCTTTAGCAAAACTTTCAAAACATTCACACACATAAAAACAAACAACCAAAAATAGCACACTGTTAATAGGAATGACATGCTAACCTTAAGTGATTAGTAAAGACACCAAAAATGCTATCCCAATAGCATACCAGACATTAGATACCATGAAGGATATTGAACAATTCTCAGAGGACACTGTGAATTAGAATGTCTTTGTACTGCAGCTTTCTGTGTTGTCAAGTGTAATACATCACCTGAGATCACCGTCTGACTCAAATAGGATGACCTCTGAAAATATAACTACCATACAATGACTGTCTGTTCTAGTCTAGTTATTAAGTGGTCTGCATATGTAAGCAATAAGATACATAAAGCTAAAACCAGTACATGAAACTAAAAGTCTCAACTCTTTTACTGTTCTTATTCTTACCCCCAACATATTTTCCACTAAAAACATTTGGAACAGATTCTAATTGCTTTAGCAGATTCTACTATTATGTTAAATAAATTATTGGGCCAAAGTCTATTACATGATTGTACTAGTTTTCTATGGTTATTTTTAGCATTCAAGACCACTTCTTTCCCCCTTTGTCTTCTGGATTTCCTGTAAGTTATTAGACTGTGGTGAGGTCAGGCATCAGAGGAAATAACAGCAGTGCTAACTCCTAGACTCAATGTTTTATGAATTACTGAGCATCCGTGATGTAATGGCAATAAATCTAACCCAATCTCATTCTTATGTCCTGTTGTAAATAAATGAAGTTAGCAAAGGTGTTATTTTATTCAAGAGCCTTCCTGATGAGAACGAAAATGTTTCCCCCAGGGGACTGTTTGTAAAACTGCCTCCATAATTAGGGTGCCGTTTAACAAGAGAAAGGTTCTTCAGTTTTCCTGGGGAACTTTCATGTCTGTGTTGGGTTTTGTCGAGGGTATCTTATTTACAACACAAAAACAACTGCAAATTGGGGAAGCAATGTATAGAAAGGACCTAGTCAAGTGGAGTTAACATATTAAGCATATGGCCAAGATTGTCTGATTTCCCAAGTGATTTTGCATGCCCCCAAGTCGAGCACCCAATTTAAGACTTGCTCAAGGGCTTTGATTTTCACAGAATGCCTTCTGGGCAGTTTAAAATTCTGATACTTGAAACTATTAGTCACTTCTGAAAAATTTACTGATATGTCTTCATTGCTTTTTAGCCTGTTTTTCAGTTCCCAGTGTGGAAACATTCTCTGTGAGCCCAAGTCCTCACTAAAGGTTTCAAAAATCTGACTGTGAGTGACAGAATGAGAAGAAAAACTAAAAAAAAAATATTATGAACTCCTTTTTTTATCCTCCCCAACTACAATAAGCTGTACTGAATGTGCTTTCAAAGAATTTGTGTAAGAAATCATAGAGCAACAAAGAATTATATTCTCAGAAAATACTGGAGCAACTACTATGCTTTTTTTATTTGAAGTATTGTCAACTAACTGCAATATTTCACTCAGAGAAGCCTGTAAAGTGTCAGGTCTAGCCCTGTGTCTGATAAGTATTCAGGTTAAATGAAAACAAAACAACGAACTGAACAAGGTCTGGAATAAGCAAGCTGACCCTTTCTGTAGTCTATTTTTTTCTTCAGTAAGGGAAAACCTACATTTAAAATCTCTCCAATAAGCACTTATTTTGTCTTCGTACCCTTCACTTTCAGCATGACTTCATCCAGCCCTACTATGCAGCCTCATTTTATTCTTCCTCATTAGCAAAAAATAATATCTTCAACATGTTAATAACTGGTATTGCATTAGAGAACAATACAGTTGAAAAGCTAACTTCACAAGGAGACATAACTAACAGTAGACATAATTATAACCAGTCTCCATGACAAGTTGCAATTATTCCTCATGGTACTGTGTTTGAGAAAAATATATTTTTCATGCAGGTTTAGGGTTTTTTTATTAGAAAAGTTGAGAATGTTTGATATTTTCTCAGTGCAACAAAAACTTTGCTGACATAAAAAAAAAAAAAGATGAATTTAAGTGCTTTTGATTCAAGATGACAACAACAACAACAACAACAACAACAACAACAACAACAAAAATTCTCTTCTTAGCCTGCTTCTCTACCTTGCCTGATTTTCTAGGATCTAAACGTCCCCAGAAGGGAAGAGAGTTAATGAAGCTGACAAAGAAAATAAACACTCAGCTCATATGTACACTTCTACATGTACACTCATAAACAGGAATGCACAGAGCTGGCAACTCTCATTAGCATAACTACTGATAGGTGTATTTTTGAAAAAGATATGTTGTCCTTTCTTTAACAGAACTTTGACTCAAAATCCCATCTGCAAAGATCATAGTATAGTATTGTATGATATTGTATTGAATTTTAATGTACAGTATGGTACAGTAAGTATAATACAATATAGATAATCTTTGAATTTTGTAGAATAAATTTAACTAGCAAATGCATCAATTTCATACAGAAAATAAGCTTCTCAGAACTCCTTTGAGTTCTGTAGACTTATGGGATAAGTTTCTGTGGCCAGTTTTAATGAAATCTAAATGGTTTTTTTTTTCTTAATTCACCACAAGATCACAGCCAAAGTGTGGAGTGGATTAGGATAGGCAGGATCTGTCATTATGGTAAGATGAGGGTTAAGGACAGTAAGAATAGATTCTATAGAATTCAACTGAGGGTGAGTGCCATCCCAAGAGAGGTGTTGTCCCTGAGACCATCATGCATATATTCTCAAATTCTGCTTTCTGTTGGAGTCTCATCCTGAAGCTTATAGAAGTCAAAGAAAGATTCCCCTCAAGTTCAGTGAACGCCAGAGGAACTGTACTCATATCCCTTGCCATGTTTACATGTTAAGTTGGGGTCACAGCAAATCCTTCCAAATGACTAGGAATTAGAACAGTTGTGCTCCATCACTATCAATTTAAAGGTTTTGAAGTGATGAATATACAACTTTTAAACTTCCATCAGTACAATCACCCTTCTGCGTTTTGTTATCGTAAAAGTAATGGCAATAAACACCAAGAAGAAAAATTATGTTTTCCTAATTCATACTGATTACTTGTTTTAGAATATCCAGTGGAAATGAAAACTTCATTTGCATTTATGAAGATAAATGTTTAACCACACTTAACTCTTGATCCTTGAAATATATAATCACACACAAACACATATATGTACTAGTAAAAATAGTAAGAGCTGAAATACTGTGTCACCTGCGGTGTCAAATTGTCCATTTAATTTGTTATTCATAAATATTAGCATATTTAGACACTGAGTTGAATTTTCTCCACAGCTTCACTTGTGCAACTCCAGTAAAAGACAATGTAATTAAAAGGAAAAAACAATTTTTAGATATTAAGTAGGACAAATATCAGAGTCCACTTTTTTTTTTTTTTTTTTTTTTTTTTTTTTGCATATCTTCATTCTAAATGTTGTTTGGGTTTTTAAGATATTGAGTTATTTCTAAACTAATGTCACAGATTGAAAACTAAGAGTTTCCTTACTGTAAGTTAGTCCTGAGTCCACAAAAACTGATCCCAACTAGTAGGAGAAAATACATGTCTTTTATTTATTTATTTATTAAAATCTGCCCAGATCATCTGCAAGATAATGCTGCTCAGGTTTCTATCACTTTGCCTGTAAACTTTTCAACAGGAGGAGGTGTTTGTGCTGCTTGAGGCACCCTCTGAACTCATCTGAGCTTATCCTTTCTTCATAGATGAAGCTTTGTTTACCTAAGATTTGCAAACTGATTATAGGCTCCTGAGAAATTAAAGTGTGTTTTTGAGACATTGTCAACTCTAACTGGTTCCTATCCAAGCAAATCCCGTGGAAAGTGGAGACCTCAGAAGCATGGCCTTGTATGAGAAATGACCAAACATCTACTGGAGTTTCTTGTAAGAAAAATCACATAAAGTCTAGCAAGGTCCACCAGCCATTTTTAGAGATGCACTGAAAAACAGTGTAAATGAAGTATAATTGCCCTATTCCTTTCCTTTTGTATGCAGGCATTAAAATTAACACTTACAAATGGAATCTGAAATATAATAGCCCAGCTGTCTTCCTGTTTCAGGAGGTGTTAGTGGTAGCAGAGAAGTCAAATTGCAGGATTTGCATTTTATTCTCATACCAATGACTAAGCATCTGCTCCAGTTCAGCCTGTGGCACTCTCATCTCAGCTTTCACTGGGCGCTGATTAAGGCCTCAAATGACCAGAGGAAGCATCTCTTTTTGTATAAAGAATGGGAGATTTAAAATTATATTTCTGTCTGAAAATGTTTCATTTGTCAGTGCTAGAAGTAAAATCTCATATTACTAATTAAAGGCAGTTGGAATAAATTGGAACAGTTTATGCATTTGCTTCAAGGACTTTTTGACACTTTGTGTATAGCCATTTCCTTCTTTATCTTTCCAGAAAAAGCAATTCCGACAACAATATTATATTACCTCATTTTATAGATCAAGAACAAGGTCTTAAAATCACAATAGCTTTTTTTTTTCTCTCTCTTCCTTCCTTCCTTCCTTCCTTCCTTCCTTCCTTCCTTCCTTCCTTCCTTCCTTCCTTCCTTCCTTCCTTCCTTCCTTCCTTCCT
>NW_024962265.1:8116992-8166762 GCF_019238085.1 Lagopus leucura | reverse complement strand
TTCTTTCTTTCTTTCTTTCTTTCTTTCTTTCTTTCTTTCTTTCTTTCCTTCTTTTTTCTCTTTTCCTTTTTTTTTTTTTCAATGAATGACATTAAAAACAATTGGGAAAAAAAAAGTTTACTGTCAGAAGTTTCAAAGAAAGAAGTAAAGAATAAAACCACCATTTTTATGTCTCTAAATCTGTGGTACTCTTGGGCTTTTCAGTACTTCATTAAGCCATAGCCGTTTGACTTAAAAAATATACAGCAAACTGGAAGAAAGACGAAGAAAAGAAGATTGTTCTCATTTTGTTCTAAAACCAGACACTGGCAGGTAGAAGGATTAAAGGAAACAAAATACAAGGTTGCTCCTCACATGTTACCATTTGTAGGGCATGGGATATTGTGGATACTTAAAAGATATATGAGCTCAAGAATCGCCAGAACTAATTCATCAAAAACAAATCATTGAAAAGCATTAAACACAGGGATTCCACCCGTGATTCAGGAAATCCCTGAACAACGAGTGCTTGAGCCTAGGAGACTATATCACTAAGCACTGCTGCATGCTTGCCTTCTTATTCTCTTCCACTGGCATCCATTATTGGCCCTTGTGAGAACCAAGGTACTGGGCTAAATGAGCCTTTGGTTTGAACAGATTTGACTGTTCTTATGAAATGAGGCAGAGAGAAATTAGGTAATTTAGTCAGGAAATCTGTGCCAAAGCAAAAAGCTAATGTTCTAGTTCCTGAGCCTTGTCCAGCACCATAAACAAAAGTATATAGTCTTGTTTCAAATCCTAGTAAAGCTAATGGCAACTTCGCTTACTCAGCGCACACAAAGCTATGCACAGTCTGCCAAGTAAAATTACTAAGGATCACTTGTGATGGGGAAAGTGCACCAGTCTTTCTGCCCAGTTAGCTTCTTTAGTCTTCTTGTGATTCCCAAGGAATATCTCTTTTTGGTTCTCAAAGAATACAACACAATTATATAGAGAGAGATAAGTTGCTTTTCTTATTATTATTTTTTTATTTTTTTTAAAACTAGCTTTTATGATTCAAATACAGGCACTGGATATTCACATGACGATACTATTCAAAAATGCTTCCACCACGTTCAACATTTATTAAAATAATCTAATCTGTTTAAACATATTGGAAGGAAGAAGAGCTGATATGCAATTATCTCTTTCCCTAAATTGTTCTTTGATTTGGTTTCAAGGTTCAAATATCCACCCAGTTTATGTGTTAATGGCCAGCACTGATGTCACTGGGAGAAACAGAACGGAAGACAGAGGTGCAGGTTGAGTTTGAAGATAAATTCAGTAAAAACATTAGAAACTAATGGATAAGAAAAGCAAACAAACATCCCACAAGTCCACCTCTGGTTTCATAACTCTTCCTTGTTTCTTGATATATCATCATATCCTTCATTTCCCCTTTTAATCATGCAAACTTACAGCTGTCTTTTGAAACATTTTTAGACTCAACTCCAAGTGCTGTAGTTGATACCATATGTCATACATTTCCTCTACTTCTTGTGAAATGGCTTCAGATAGAATACATTTAACCTTATTTTCCTACTGTCTGGATTTTGTCCTTTAGTATTCAGAAGCCTCTTTCTATCTTAAATGCAATTCATTTTAAGTCATTTTATTAGTTTTTGGTCACAAGTTTTAAATTCTGCACTGTTAATCTTCTTAAATGATGTGAGAAACAAAAACAAAAAAAAATCATGATGATGATGCTATGGCAGATTTGTACAATATGTCCCTGCATAGAACAGTTAACGGTCACTAGAAGATTCTTGTTAAAAAATTAGTATGTGTAAGCTGCAAACATAAAACGAAGTGACAATAACAGGATGTAAAATAGACCAGACTTGCTCTGTCTTATAGTGTCCAGATGCTTTTCTCCTTCAGCTGCATTCCTACCTGTCTACCACCTCTACCTTTCCATCACATGAGCTTTTAGGCATTTATAATTGAATACACCAAAATAATTTTCAACATGGGGATTTGACCTACCATCTTAGATGGTAGCATCTAAGGAAGAAAGCCAAATGATTCTAACAGACACGCATATGTGCACTCCTACATTTCAAATATTCTGAACATAAAAATCTACGTTGATGTTTTTCTGAAGGATATTGTGAGCTGTTTCTAGTTGTATACTGATTTGCTTCTTATACAATTAAATTTTATCTGAAATGTCATACTGTTACCTAAGTTCCTTTCTTTCATTCAATTTGCTTAACATTATTCTCTCTAGTTGAGAAAATTGTAAACAGATATCCAGGAACTTTTCTGAAATGTATTGTTTCTGTATTCCTGCTTATCTTGTATTTTTTATTTCGTGGAAATGAGTATCTGTGATATTATAACAGATGCATGATTTCTGAAGTTGCATGGCTCTCCATATTTACAAGATATAAGGCTAGGTAACTATAGTAGTTGACTGTACATGAGAAGATTCAGATAAAGTAAAATATCTTCCACTGTTTGAAATTAGTCTGTAAACTAAATTGTGAAGGAGTAACTTAGGCCAGGAAAGACCAAATATAAGTCTCAGATCCTCCTGCATACTTTCCTACTGCTATCCATTTCATAAACTATTGTTCCTTGGCACTTCAAAAATTCCAAATCTCTCTCCTTTCATCTTCAGAATGTCTATATTACTCTCTAACTATCAAGAACTGAGACTTAATAACAGTTTGTCCATAAGAAGTACCTAAATGCATAAAGGTTTTGGATTTGGTTTTAATTTACATATGTACATATACACATATTACAATACATATAATTACATATTACTGGAAACAATGAAATCATTTGCTCAGGTTACTTCTGAATGGGGTTTTGAGGCTACTTTTATAAAAGCACCTTAGTATGCAATTATATACCTAGGTCATTAATGCCAAAGTTTGACAGACTGGCATATAGAGCCTAATACTAGCTGTATAGATACCAACAAGTAGACAATAATCATAGAGCACAAGAGATTTGGCTTTAGAAACAAACATTCAGCTCCAAAGTTCTTTGTCTTAATTGCTTGAAAAAAATACAGCAATCTCTTTTTAACAGAAGTTAGTTGAACAGTTATCTATTATTGTGACTAAATTCAGCATTACTTCATTCCTTCATTTGTGTAATGATAATGATAGTTATTTATGCTTACTTTTACAGCTCTCCTCAGCTCTTATCAGAGGGTTAGTACATTTAAAATCTCTCTTCTTACAATAGACACTAATTCTCACATGCTTTATTTGTCTTCTTAAAATACTGCTTTTTATTGCAATATTGTAGCACTGCTTTTGGTTTTTAATAAGGATTCTGCTTGAATTTTGGTTGTCGTTTCTCTTACTGCAGATTCTTAGAATTAGGATTTCTTAAAAAATCATAGAAAACACTCAAAAACACAAGAGTGAAGTCTATTAAAAATATATTATTAAGAACAGTTTCAATGTTTATTCTGAGATAGAATATGCAATTTCCTTTTTTTTTTTTGTTTTCCTTTCTTCTTTTTATTTCATTATTGAATATCATTAATACTCTACGAAATACACTAATTGTAAAAAAAAAAAAAAAACCACAAAAGCAACTAAGTCCTTAAGTGCTATCTAAGCTACTTGTTGTAATGTCAGTTAAAATAAATCACAGTTTTCAAAGTATTCTCTATCATTCTTAAATAAAAAAAAAAAAAAAAAAAAAAAAAAAGAAGAAGAAGAAAAAAACCCAGACATTTACTTTCTTTCAGCTTTCTCTTAAGACTTTTATTTTGTGTTTTTGATATGTCACTGTTTTTATAATGTCAGGAAATTATCTTGAGTTAAAAAATGTATCATGCTATAATCTTCGCACAGGCAGATTTAAAATTTCTGTATTAACAATCGTTTATAATGCATCCTTACTATCTCCCTTCAAGGTAATCCTTTTTACAGTGGGTCATGGCTTTTCAATGTCAGCATCAAAACACATTTTCACAAAGAAATAAAAGCCAAATTCACAAACGCACAAATGACAACCAGAGAGAGCTTGTATCCCAGCTTGCTTTCTTGCAAAATCCTTTGAAAGGCTAAATGGCCATTTCAATCCAAGCACTAATCTTCAGAGCTGTATCAGTATGTTTGAATGTAATGAGGCTCCTGTAAACAGATGCACTCTGTGACTGTACACTGAGCTTAGTTTAAGAACAGCTTATTTCAGTCACTTGCAGGCAGCTAAAAGCAGATCTGAAATAATACTTAAACTGAAATGAGAATGTCTGTACAGGGATTTGCACTACCTTAGTGAGACATTCACAGGTTTACTTATGGACAAGGCTTAAGTCATGCGGAGAAGTCTTCCACAATCCAAGCCCCGACTGCCTTGTTCAAACTCTCATTTTCTGGTTCCCTCCCTTTACTGAGGTTAATCAAAGTCAACTTTTCCCACTACTTTTATATATATCCCCACTAATCTTTCAGAGAATATATAAATTTAGTAGATGTATCAGATTGAAGTATTTTTGTGATCTTGTTCCATATTAAGTGATGCGTAAACTTTCCATGTCCTAAATTCAGTATGAGTTTAACAGATTTTTCAATGAGGAACCAAAATTCTTTATCTAGATTAAAGTCTACAAACTTCAAGAGATTTCTTGTCCAGTAAAAGGACAAAAATTCCAGAAAAAGATCTTTGGCATAGCAACCATAAGCTGATGAAGGGTGTTACTCTTTCATTACTCCCACACTTGAGTAATGAAACCAGATCTGCATTTCTTATAACTGAAGATGATAAAATGCATAAACAGGAAGGTTTGTTAAAACAGAATAAAACAAATTGTTGTTCAGAAAAAGTAAATGCAGTTAAGCACTTCAACTGGCTATAGCTAAATTGAATGTGCCACCATGACTATTGTTGATACAGCACCTTCACGATCACTGATGCTTAGTCAAGTAGAAAATGAAACCCGATTAAAGCAAAGAAAAAAAAAAACACAGTATTTTTGTTCCAGTTTTCTGCTGTTTGACACATGGTTTGTATTGTATGTGCAGTCATATCTCTTATGAAACCCTTTGCAAGCTGGTAAATAAATGTTAGCTTCAGAAAGTAATGTTTTGTAAACTTTTTCAGATTTTGTGCTGTTTCCATACTTCAAACAACCTGGAAGTAAAGAATGAAATGATTTGATTTACTGCTTTGAAAAAGTAATCAGTGCCATTTGTTTTTTGATTACATATATACTGACTCATAATTAGAAAAAATAAATTATACATCAGGGGAAAATAATTCGTTGGGATAGAGTCTTACTCTCTCAGACTTTTTTTTTCCTTCTTAATTTCCCTTCAACAGCATGTCTGGAATCAGGCAGGAACAACCAATATATATACTTCTAGTCTTTCTACTCTGCTCAAGAAGTAAAAAATCTGTAGTATCTAAGAAACTGTAGAATGGAAAGGCCAATTCTTCTTAGACTTCTTCTATTATGTGTTTTATTATTAATATTAATAATTATTATTACTATTATTATTTTCACTCTTACATACTATAACTTTATATATTTTGGAAACTAGGCCATTACGCGTATAGAGGGTCTTTGAAGGACATCTGAAGCTTATTCACTGTGCAGACAACTCCACCAGGGTTATTTGAGCTTGTCTGGAGGAGGTTTCTTCTGGCCTGGGGGCCTGGGATCATTTTCACATAACAATGACTGAAGCCTCATCTTTTAAGAAATCTCAATTGTAGAGAGTAAACTCAATTAAGGCCAAACCTCTTGGCCTCCTGAGAAGCCTGAGGTCTGAGGGAGAATCTATAATATTGGTGTCATCCTCCAATGAAATTGTGCAGTAGATTTGCATATGGCTGATAAGATGATGACACTAGTGCTAATTTATCTCACTGATGTGAAAATACAAATCATAGCATGAAAGATGCAAATTTCTATCCAAAAAAACTTTTTTTTTTTTTTTTTTTTTAACAATACTTTTCTCAGCATGTCATGAGCAAAACTTTCGGCAGTACAAGAGATTTTTTTTTTTCTCCCCCTTTTGTTAAAAGACATGATCAGGCAAAACATTTAAATAAGGATAAAACTTAAAGTATGTGAACAATGTCAATGCCTGGAGCAAAGCCAGTGTTTCAGGAGGACAGCAGAGATTTGAACTTTATACCTTCTTGTGTACATGTGAAAAGGTCTTAGATGATTCTGTTTACCCAATGGATTGTTTCTATTTAAACAAAGGGAAAAGCAAAGTATACCGTACATTTGTCACTGCTGGTTTGCATAAAACTAGGAAATGATTTTTAAGTCAACATCTATGAACATCTATGAGTTTTCAATCCAGCTCAGAAATTATGAGGAAAAATAAATTTCTCTCACTTTTGTAGTGCCCCACTCTGTCAAGGGTGTCACCCATGTCATATTCTCACTTGAACAATGCTCAGAAATGTTTACACCCAGATCAAGCCACTTGGTCAACATTCCTGGTACGGTTTATATTAAGAACACAAGAAAGCACTGGGCTAGCAATTCCTGAAAGCATCTTCCGATGAGTCAGATAGAGCTGTTGGTAAAACTCTAGTCACTCATTTCCAGAATTTCAACTCCATGTAGAGAATAGGTATGAAAAGGATCAAGCAAATTTTGATATTTCTCCCATCCACAGTGTTATTCGAGCTCTACATTCAAGCAGTACTTGAAACAGTACAATGATAATTTTTACACTGCATTTTTATTCTGCCATTTTGCCATTGTTCTTTTTAATCAACAGCATAAACTTTGTCTTACATACAAGGACAAGCAAGATTATTTTAAAAATAACTGGACATAACTGGACTTCCTCAGCTTTCTGCCAAGCATGGTTTGCCAGATATTCTGCATTTAAGATGATTTTTAATTTCCTTGATTAATTTCTTTCCAAAGGCATGTTTGAAGCAATGGTAAGGCTCAAACATAATCATTTAATAACTAAATAATCTTTAATTACATTGCTGTAATGATACACATCTAAAGACATATACTGTTATACCGTGACATCAGAGCACTTTAACTAATGGTAGTTATTAGCACTCCCATGAAAGATTCACTATGGATCATATTTCACTGATGGAGAATATTGTGCTCTCATCTGATTAGGTGCTTGCAAACATTTATTAGTGTATCTCCCTGAATGTGATCATGTTGCAACTCAAAGGAATCCACAGATTTTCACAAATCAGGTAATATTTCTTTAGTGAAATACATGAAAATGTTAGAAAAATCACATGACAGCTCTTCTGGAGCTGACTGATGCACACAGTGAAAAAGAAGATAGTTGCTTAGGACTGGACAATATATATGATTATAATTAGACATAAAATATTTGAAAAAGAATAAAACTGCAAATTACTACTCTACTGCAATAATTGCCAGTTGTGAATTATATCATTAGGTGAGAAGACAGTCCAGACTTGTAGATAACTGCAGATGTAAACAAAGTAGAATGGATTAGATGCCATAAGTCACCCGAACTTCTTATAGGTGTGAATTCACCACTATACATTTATTTATTCTACACACTACTTCTTTCTATCTATATTTTCCACTGGCAACTGACTGGTTTCTCTAGTCTGTTCCTCACATTTTTTTTTTTTTGACTCATAGAGTTAAAGAAAAAAAAAACATTTTAAAAAATAAAATTTCCTTTATGAAGTAAATAAAAATGAATAACTTAGTAGCTGAAGGAAAAAAAAAAAAAGTATTAAATTGTCTTTGCTTGAGTTCCCGAGTAATAGTGGAAAGTTACTCACCCTTTTCCAGTGAAATAAGTTACTTAGGAAATAACTAATTTACTAAAAGTCCACAGGGGCACGTAGAAGTCTCAGGCATGTATTCCTTCTGAGTCAAGTCATAGTCACTAAATCATCTGTCTTACATAAACGAGGGAGAGGTGAAGGAAGAAACAGAGGGGCACAGTACATTTCTCTCATATGAATGATATTTGAAAGAAGATATAGATTCAGTCTAGTTTATGCTCAAGAGCTCAAAAAGGAGCCAGCACATTTCCAAAGAGATTTACTGAGTGCCACAAACAAAAAGCAAATTGTTACAAACTATGTAAACTAGAACTGAAAGTGAATGGAAGAGTAAATTTTTTTTTTCCCCTTTGAATTCAAGAGGTTTTATTCTTAGATTTTTAGGACGGAAAGAGCTGCTGTGATCCCTTAGATTGATTTCCAACATCACATAAGCAGTAGGCATATGGGACTAGCACAAACATTTAATATATTGCCTATTTCATTACTATTGTTGCTAGTTACTATTCCTAATATCTCAGAGACATCCAGCAATAAATTGATTAATTCTTGACAGCAAAAGACATAAGGACTAACATATATGAAAAATGATTATTTATGGCCTTCTGCAGTCCTTTCCAACTCTAAAGAGTCTATGATTCCATGCCCATACCCTGTTTCTATGTCTGATTTTTTTTGATAATTTTATAAACAGTCCTTTGTTCCTTCTCTGCACAAAACACAATCTCTTATTCATTTCCCACTCCTAAATCTAGATTTCCTTATAGTGCAAGGTACTAGTGCAGCAATCAAACATTCTTTGCTGTACTGGGCCTCATATTCCCACAAAAGTACTGTTTAAGGATGAAGGAATCCTATCAGACTTTTAAGATCTTGAAATACTTGATGGTTAATCTGTGTCATTTTATACCAGAAAAAAAAAGTGATGAAAAAGGATGAAAGATTGTATACCAAAAAAAAAAAAAAAAAAAAAAAAACATTGTCTTTCAGTTTATAAAGGTACTTTTTAAATTTAGAAAGTGGTGTCTTGGTTAAACTACCTGCTCATATTTTGGAGAGATCTTCCCTTTTGCAGGCATATTCTCCATGGCTTATATTCATGTATGAGATTAATTCTTATTTATATATATTTATATATTAATTCTTATTTATTAATTCTTATTTATTAATTCTTATTCTTATATTCTCTTTAACAAACAAAGTACTAATCATTAATCAAAGCATCAATATTAACCATTATTTTCTTATTGAACTGAATAGTGGTATTTTTCAAACTTATTTTGATAGTAACATATTTGAGATGTTCTTTGTACAACACAAGGCAGAGAAGAAATTCAGTTTATGTATATTGTAAAAACAAGAAGGCATCTGGAAAGTATTATGGAAACATTTTCATATAAATATGAGTCTGTCCATAAAAAGAGGATGGTCAAGATAGCAAGAAAAGAACAGTTATTTAGTGTTCCATCAGGCAACCACTGGAAATACCTATGCACTGGTCTTTACTCACAGAAGTAGTAGCTTCACCTGCAGCTGCTCTGCTTTTTGTCAAAGGAGAAATAAGATTTAATCATTGTGGAGAAGCCAGTTTTGTCATGCCAAATGCAGCTGTTAATGAAAGGAAGAATAGGGTGCTTGGAAGCACACCAAGAGAGCCTCCAAGTGTTGGAAAACTACTTTTTTATTTCCTGAATCTGTCTGAAAAATTACTTTTAAATCCATGAGTACTCTCATCTTTGCACTGGAGAAATGCTTTTTTTCTGGGTATTCTGAGTGAGTCTCTTACAACCACATGTAGCAGGAGGATGTGTTTGTAAAGAAACTTAGCCATGGCCACCAAGAAGGCCATACTGCTGCCACAAACAGCCTGGGTCTTTCAGGGAATGACCAGAGGCCTGCCACTGTGCAGAACACACAATGAGAGGATGCAAAAGGGGTATGTATGAGGTTGGTCTATAAGTATGGAAATAAGTGATGTTTTCAGACTCACTTTTTAAATAGTACGCTTAAGTTCTGAGAGTTGAATATAACCCACAGCCTTTAAAACTCAAATCTGAGTAATACTTCACAACACATTAGCTCATAAAATTTTAGACAAAGTCCAACAAAGTCAGTTAATGTCAGCAGGATCTTGGTTATCTCCTTGCATCTGCATATTTATGATATTCTCCCATTAGTTTGTGGTTATGCATTTCACAGCTCCATGGCCTGAATGTGGAGCATCACCCACAGCTGAAACCTGCTGCATTGTGACCTTGACTGTTTAAAGCCTATTTGACAAGATGTTTGTACTGAGCTACAAACGAAATACAGTCATTTCCTTCAGCTGTAGAAATCACACTTAACATGCGATTCTTCTCCATGAGGTCAGGACATGTCAAATGGAGATTTGTGACAAGGATCACACAATAAAAAATTGTTGCTTTGATGATGATCTATCAAAATCTGTGCTTGGTAATGACTTCTTTCAGTTTTGCTTCTTTCTGCACCTCTAAGTCAAGAAATAATTCTATTTATAAATCATTTCCTCAATTAAAGCTGTCTACATTATATGCTGGCTTTCCATTGTTTTTATTAAATTGTTTTCTCAACAGATGGTGGTTTGTTATTTTTTTTCTCCCTTGTGTTGGTTGAAAGATCAAAGGATTCAGCATTACTTGTCTTTATTTCAGGAGGTGAGTGGATGAAATTTTGCATATGTTTCATGACTGTGAAGCTGGGTTAATGCTTCAAATTGTTACTGTAACAAGAGGCAAATGCTGAGCTTCTGTGCTATTAGGAACTCTGCTCATGGATGAACACAGTAATCGCACACAGAAAACTGGATCTACATTTTAATCTGACTGTCATCTCTCTAAATAAAACAATCTAAGTTTGTAATGAGTAAGGATAATTGCATTATCTCAGGGCAAAATTAGGTAATCATGTGCCATTGAGAATATTTACATTCTGGAAATAAATAATTTATCATAACATCCTTTAATTGATAGAAAAAATAATTAATATCCACTTGCAAATAGTGGATGTATTCTCAGCGTCACTAGTAGCAATCATTAAAATTAATATTTTTAAAGCAATCACAAAACACTGAGTCATTTCTCTAGTTATGCTAGAAAATGATGCTTCTTCTCTAATTTGACAAACAAATAAACATCAGTCTGTTACACTGATACAGGGCTCCACTGAAGAAAACTGTTTCATGAAAAAGCACGCGAGATTTTAAAATAAAACAATATTAGAATCAGCTCCTAAGAGTTCCTTTAACTTGAATCATGCATTATCTGAACATACTCAATGTCACTCATCCTTTCTGTGACATGATTTTAAGGCATAGATGCATAAAGTAAAATCGTACATGTCTTAGAAGTGAAAATCCACTTAGCAGTCCTGTATGTGCACGTGCACACACTCCATTCCTTCCATGGAGGTCTCTCTCTTTTTTTTTTTCTTTCTTTTTTTTTTTTTCTCCCCTCTAGCAGCATAAACAAAAGTTTTCCCACAGTTCTGAGACACATTTCTTTGAACCTAATGAATATGTCGACTGGCTTTAGTTTCTCATTCATGGAAGTCATTCAGCTGTGGCATACTGTATACAGTCCTCCACTGTAATCAACCAGCATTTCTCAGTAACAGAAGGCCAAAAGCTTGGTACATTTGGGGAACAATGGTCTTCTTAGTTATCTCAGTGGAAGCGTGCTAGCGCATAGATTTCACTCATTAGGAGACGGTGGGTTCAAAATCAATGCTACCCTTCATGCTAGGCTCTTTGAAGAAAATCTAGATATATTTTTTGGTTGTTGCTTTGTGTGAGGTAATTTTTTTGGAAAAACGAAAGAAAATACACAGGATTTTGGTACTACCAAATTTCATTCAGTGGCATGGCAAGCCTCTATTGATCAAACCAGATCCACAGAAACACCAGTGCATCCTACAGACCTCATTCTTATCAGTGCTCTTTCATCTCATGGAAGTTTTCAATTAAACCAAACTGCAGAGTGCTGGAAAATCACCTGCAGTGTGACTTTAATTTACATTTTCTTTACAACATATAAATACAGTAAAGTGAATTTAGAGTTATTAGATTTAAATTATTAATATCTCTATATATCTCTCTATATTGTTTATGAATGGACTCAGAGATCTGCCATAACAGTTTAGATATATTTATCAAGTTCTAAACAAAAGTTATTTGCTAAATAGCTGAACTAATCAGACTTTAATAATTATAGGGGATTGATTAGTGTTTTCTGCTGCGCAACAAATGGCCATGGCACTTAAAAATTTCATGTCTTTGTTCTGCTTCTTATATCTCAGACCTCTTCTCTATATGACTTAATGAAGAACTGTACTTTCATTTTGCTTGTCAATTAAGTCTGTGGTCTTTGAAATAAAGGTGTAAAAATAAAATAATTCAGCATACTGTTTTGACTCATGACAGTTTTAAAATTTGATTTCATTTCCATCTTGTAAATGTTCAACTTGTAAATCTCCAAGTGAATCTCAGACATAATTACTGACTTTCTGTCACTTCAGACATAAATAGATTCCAAATTGCATAGGTGTAATTATGAAATATACAAGGGCAGAACTGAATGCATTAAAAGACAACTGAAAACCTACAACATTCACATTTCCCATAAGAGGTTAAAGTATGACCCTTTACTAAATACTTTCCCCCCAAATGGTATTTTCACTGTATCTGAATTTCAAGATACTGAACCAGATTATTTGCAAATATATAATTTGGAGTAGTCCTATTTTTACAATTCTATCTTTTTGCTGATAAATGGAAGAGCGTGGATCAGCTGGTTCTCAAATATTACGTTGCCATAAATGTTCATCCTTCTTGACTGACTATCAGGGAAATGAACATTGCCTGCAAATCTAAATGATTATACATTTAACTTTGTGGTTTACTCCAAAGTTTAGTAACTATTATAATATTATTAGGAAATCAATTCTTATCCTGTTAAAATCGGATACTTAAAAAAAAAAATCACAATATTCTTTTCTTCAGTATCTCTCTTTGCTTGGGATGAAACCTCTGTAGCAGCTGTGTAGACTTTCCTAACAGTGAGGGGTAGGAATGATTTCAGCCACTGTTGTCATGTGTTCTACTCAATTTAATGAAGTTTACCTCATAAATTAAACGGCTAAATTAATATATTAAGAATAACAGTCTCACTTTAAAACAACTACTCTGGAAATAAACTTTTATTGGAATTATCTTTTGTTTCAGAGTGACAGAATGGGATTTTGAAAAATCTGAATTTTGTTATCATATCATTTACCAGTCAAGTGTTCAAAATGCAACTAAAGTCAATGTATTCCAGACTGAATCATCTCCGGACTGAAATAAGCTCTCACTGCCTGTAAACTACAAAGCAATGTATTCAAGGAGAGGCCTTCTTAAGTAATAGGCTTTAACCATCAGCATGAGTCATATTTGTTATCAAAGAGGTTTATGGAGTTTTTCAAAAAGTCTTTTAAAAGGGGATCAAGTTACCTCTTCATGTTGATCTCCTACTTCTGTAACTTTATCACAAGATTATACCATGTAACAAGAGATGCCATTTGGGAAATAAGAAATAAATACTGCTGCATGATGGTGCTTATCAATATGTTGATTGTCCAACAACACATCCTGGTTTTCTTATGGAAGTATCTGTCAAAGATTACTAGAATAAACTGCTCACCTAGTTTGTGCTATGACAAAGGATAGAGATGTTCTCTGTTCCCTTTCTGTACTCCTGCAAATATTGTCTTTGAGTCGAGGGAAAGTTCTCTTGACATATCCCTTCCCAATTGATAATACAGTCAATTAAGGCTTGCAAAAAATATTACATACTATATATAGCTACATATAACTGCATATAAAACTACATACTTCCTAAACACTAGGAAGATTATACACATGCCAAGATCTACTCTTCTTGACAAGTGGAGGTAAACTGTACACATGTGAAAAGCCTGATTTCATGCAGTCTTCATGTAGGGTAGCCTAAGGGATTGGAAATCAATGCAATGTGGATTAGTAGAAATGATGGTTTGTAGATACATCAGCCTCCAGAGGAATCAAGGCCCTTTATTTTGTGATTTTAGCCATTGGTCCTGTGAGATGCCTGGACTGATGTGAGCTTAATGATGGCTACTCTGATGCCTACAAACTTCTGCAAACCTGAACTACATCAAAAAAATCCAGTACCTGCAGTTTTCTAATATAGCAGAAAGCGTAAAGAAATAATTGTTCTTCCAGGGCAAGCGCTTACACAAGCTGGAGATCTTTATTTTCATGTGTACTGACTGGATCTGAACTAGCTTGAAAAGTACATAATCTCCGGACTGAAATAAGCTCTCACTGCCTGTAAACTAGATATTCTTTTCAACATTTCTCTATGATTACAGTTATGCTTAGAATTGGTATGTAATAAAAACAATTGTATCACATAATTACTACATCAACATGATGTACCATCATCACAAATAAGGATCATCCTTTAAAAGTATCTCTTCCATTCTTATTTTTTACATGTATTTGGTAAGCATATAATAAATACATAAAGGTATAATAAATTAGATGGGAAGTCAATTAATCTCAGTTGATTCTTAACCTAAAAAATCGTTTGCTCAAATGTTTTACTTAAAAACAGTAGATCAGATTCTTAACTGATGTAGTCTATTGTACCGTCTTCAATGAAGCTGGGCCAATTTCTGCTACATCTGCTGCTAGAGAAATCAATATTTCACTGTGGATTTTATAGTAGAAAATGAATGATAGAATAGAATCATAGAATTATAGAATGATTGAGGTTGGAAGGGATCTTTAAGATCATCTATGTCCAACCCCCCTACTGTAGGCAGGGACACCTCCGTCTAGACCAGATTGCTCAAAGCCACATCCAGCCAGGCCTTGAATGTTTTCAGAGAGGGGAGGATCCACAACCTCTCTGTGCAACCTGTTCCAGTGTCTCACAACCCTCACAGAAAAAAATTCTTCCCAATATCTAGACTAAATCTACCCTCTTCCAATTTAAAACAATTTCCCTTCATCCTGTCACTACGTGCCCTTCTAAAATGTCCCTTCCCAGCTTTCCTGTAGGCTTCCTACATGTTACACAACATTTTGTTTCAACAGTAGCACTGGTTCTTTAAGTAAAGTGTCCCTGCAAAGTCATTCTTTTAAGAAAAAAAAAAAAAAAAAAAAAAAAAAAAACACCTGTTTTTCTATCACTATATTCATATATTTGTGTAATATATACCAACATATATATGTAGAGACGGTTGGAAAAAGCAGATGCATAAATATATAAGAACAGGATGTCTATTACTTAGAAAATGCACTCTAGACCTCTTCTAATGTAAAGTACAGAAGGGGGAAAAAAAAGAAGAAGGTATAATTCAGCAAAATTTTATGAGTTGAACTAAAATTTTTTAAAATACACAGAGACCGGAAAAAGTAAATACATTACAGGTGGTAGCGTTATATAACTTCATATGCAATAACTTAATGTTTTATGTACATCATAAATCTGAACTAAACTTAGAGCTTCTTTATTGATTGCGAATGAGAAATAAACTGCAACTAAAGGGATCTCAGACCTTTTAAGTTCATCCAGTTAAAAATGAGTTTTAATCTGTCAGATATTGACAAGAAATTTGGAATTAGGAGACAATAAAAGAAACTGGGTTAGTTTTTCAGACAGCATCAATTGAGTTACCTCGACTGAAGAAATTCTAATGTATTCATGCTGAGGATCTGGCAAACAGTTTTGTACAACTCTTTGCAGTTCCTGCCTTGAGTGTTAAAAAAAGTGCACTCTCTATACTTCCACCTGTATGTAAGGGTTAAGTAAATGGAAAATTCTGTTCTTTCCTTAAACAGAACTGTTTCCCACTTGTTCATGCAAACTACCCCAAAGGGAGCCCTGGGGAAATGGAGTAGGGCTGCTCCCCCTGCTCAGGCACGCACAAGCAGGTGCATTTTGCATCCTGTTGTGCTTTACTAGTGAGTTTAATGCACCTCTGTGTCTCCCTGCAGTTGTATGCGTTCCTTTCAAGTGCAGATCTGACTTCTGCAATTTTGCAGCCATAAGGATATCATTTCTGCACATTTGGTACTGTTTCCACAGAAGTCGGTGGGAGTAAAGCATAGCTCGGCTAATTACTTTCTTATATTGTGTAGTAATTGCTTTCTTGAATTATACTCCATTACCTGGAGAGAATGTTGCATGTTACCAAACTTTAGGTCCCCAAAGCTGATGTAAGTGTCTGTATTAGGTCATCTTACTTAAATTCAGATACATGCAGTATAAACATTTGCATACAAGCCACTTCACCCCATTCAGTGAAGGTACAAATATAGCCTCTTCCATGGATGACCTCAAGGTTTAAATTAGGTTCTTCTCAGGTATTCTGCGCATACACATGTTACGTTCTGTCTAAATATGTTCTTTCCTGCTTACTCATGGCTTACGTGCTTAAAGTCTATTCAAACATTAGCTTTATTCTTCTCTCTAAATACTGTGGTTATTCACTCCCACATCTGGAATGGATTTAAGCACAGATTAGTCTGCTTTACTCCTCAGAATGCAGTGTAATTCACAACATATTAGGCTGTATACATTTGCACAGATCATTTTTAATCAGATGCACAGCATGCTGTTCATATCCTTTTACCTTTTTATTATTATTTCCTATACTGTAGTTCATCAAACTCAATTATATCTGCCTAGTTTCATCACTAGAAATGGCTTTCTTCAAGTATGGAATAGGGCTGTAATACTGTTTCATATCGAAGAGATATTCAACAGACTTAACAAATCATATTCCCCATTACTTTATGACTGTCACACAAAGTAATTTACTTCCTTTCCCCAGACATAAGAGTTGTACCATATTCCAGTCTCTTGCAGCCTATGCCAATTGCTTCCAGTGTCTCCTCTATCACTTCCCACTCTTTTCTTTAAATTACATTTTTTCCATCCTCTTCAGTTTGACACACACTAATTTCCTCTCCTCCAGCAGTCTCAGACAGGTGGGTTCTATTCTGCCATCACATAAACAAGCAATTTTATTAGACAGTAGGTACATTTGCCAACTATTCCTCTAATCTGTTCAGATTTACCTCTCTAAGTGATTTAAAATAAACAAGCAGATGGTGAAGTTCGTTAATTTTCCATAATTTTGTGGCTAAAAATGAATCTTCAGGAAATATTTTAGAGAGCAGTTTTTTTACTCAAAATCAATCCCTCACCGTCATTTTTACTTTTTACCTTTTTTAATGTGTTATGAAGGCATAAACTGTTTATGATACAGAAGCAGTGGCTCTTTGACATGTCCATTGCTGCTGTTTGACATCAACATATAAACCAGCTGGCTTCTACAGATGCAGAGTGCAGGGCTAAAATTGCATCCCCCCGCTCTGGAATAGCTGCTGTCAGTCAAACACACTCCTCTTGCCCCTGCTCCTGCAGAAGGTGCACATTTGTAATTCCTACCTAGGCTGCTGGTGTAAAAGAAAAAGCTCTAACTCAGAGAGAGGCAGTCCAGAATATTTCTCATTGCAAACCTAACTCAGCCCATTCTCGCTTTATCAAGACAGGTCACAGGCTGACTATCACATTTGTGAAAGCCTGATATTAGGTGGGTGCAGCTGCCTCCTTCTTGCCCCAGTTTCTCTCAGCACAGATAGAGATGGACTGAAAAGTGACTACTCCTGCACAGTAATACAGAGAATACAGAAGCAGAAGGTGAGGATAATTTCATTCACAGTTTAAATATGAAATCAGAAGCTAACAGTGACCACGGCAGTTCTGAGGAAGATCCTCCTTTCTCTGGTTTGGGAAGCTGAAATCACAGTCCACAAAAATGATTCCGGCACTGGGTGCTAACAAACTGACCAAAAAAAGCAATGATTTATATTTTGTTGATGGTTATGAACTGCTAGAAGGAAGCTAAAACAAACATCCTCTTTCAGCTCCTGGGCCAAATGCATCATTGACCCAAGTCTTTCAAAACACAGAATGTTAAACCAAGGTTGGATATGGCCTCGCATCTCAGATCACCCTTCCTATAAATTCGTGATAAAGTGTGTGTTATTTTTATGGCACAGTCATAAAACAGCCAAATGCAGAAGTAAATGACCTCATACCAGCTATCTCTCTGCAGATAGATTCACTTGGCAGATAGCCAAGGATTGATTGACACACATCTTACGGAACTGGAGTTAATTAATACGTCTACCAATTCCCAAATGGATCTCAGGAAGCAGAGAATCTGTTTAATGCAGTAAGCAATGACATACTGTGTGTGGTCAAGATACAATCACTAATTGCCAAGAATGCACTCTGGAATAAAGCATTAACTAATATATATATGCATATATATTAAAATATATATATATACACAAAAACCTTCTACATTGCAGATCCTTTTCTCTTTATTCCTTCAAAACCTTTTGTTTAGAACATTATAAAGACTCATGTTTCAAATATCAAAAGACATTTTTATAGAAAAGAATAGTTTCCAGACTATAAAGTCAACACTCAAAAAATCTGTTAGCTTTTCTACAAGAAGAATTTCTGTTTTTTAAATAATTGAGTCCTCATTCAGTTAACAGTGATGTCTTTCTTTTCAGAGAAATCTGAAAACCTGAATTGCAAAACCATAACGTAAGTTGAAAGAGTGGCTCTTTGGAGATCACAGAAGCTACCAGTAACATAACTATAGATTCACCAATAAAATATATCCTTAAATGAAGTGAGTGATTGCTGAAAATACATCAAGAATCTGGTTGCTAAACTGAAACAGTCTATGGAGCAGCACTCAAGTCAGAATGAAAGAAAAGTAAAAGTGGATTTACTGATATCATGTACTCAGATTAATAGGAAAAAAAAAAGAAAAAAAAAAGAAAAAAAAAAAAAGATTGGCTTTCCTAAAAGGAAAAGAATTTAAATGGAATTAACTGCAGGAGCACAGAGACATTTTAGTATAATCTTCAGCCAGAAAAATAAGCATGCACCTATTGCTTTTTGTGGATGACACTGTTTTTCACAGGAAAAGACTGTTTATCTATTTAGCTACCACAGTCACTGACAAAACAGTGCAAGAGCTACTCTATGCTTTTTGCAGTACTAAGCAAAAGTCAGCAAAATAAAGGTTTAAAAAAATGAGGAAAAGAGAGGGAAAATGATTTATTTTGTGAGAAAACAAAACTTAGGTTGTATATGAAACACAGTTGCTATGTCAGGTCAAACCTGAGAAGTGGTATTTATGAATATGTAACACTGTTTTAAATCCTAGCTGGGAGAAATCTACCGTGGTGTCAGACTGTACCAACTAGTAGGATACTAAAAGACAAAGCTCATCTCTGATTAAAAGCACTGGCTGAACTATGAAGTAGGCAGAATGGGCTTATTGGTATTTATGTAAGACCCTGGGGGAAAGGATGCTGTGTGTGTGGGAGAAAAGCATAGATTCAGTTGTGATCTATCAATCAGCACGTCAGCACCAGAAGCAGGAGCAGGTCCTACCAGATCTGTTCCCTGAGCCACAGAAACAAGGGAGTGTGCTTCATGGCTAAACACCAATAAAGATTAAATGAGGGAAAAGAGAAATATTGTTTTAAGATAATTTACCTCAGGATGGCTTCCAACTTCAATGTAAGTGCACACGGGATGAAAAGCCCCTGTTCCACAGGCATACAAGTGTGTTTGGTTATAAGTCTTAAGCACCTTGATGAAATTAGCACATTCTCTCTGCAAAGAAAATGAAAAAAAACATTTATGCACAAAGTTAATTCAGTGATTATGACTAATAGGAGTGCTTCTGGGTTGTAGATAAACGTCGGAATGAGCAGATTTTAAATGTGTGATTATTTCAAGCTGTTTATAAGCATGTTTAGAATGAAGTATTTAATAAATAGCCTGATCGAGGATCTCATTTAAATATCTTTGGTTGTCATTTAATAAAGTATCCAGCCCTGAAGAAAAAATTACACAACAAATTTTCCTCATTTTTGTTTCAGACACTTTTCATCTCTGTAATTTATGGCACTGCCATGTTTGTAAGACAAATCCCATTTATAGAAAAGTGTCAGAATGAAATAATGAAGAAAAATGGACCAACTGTTTGTATTCAATTAAGTAACAGTTAGAAAAAAAAAGATGGGCCAGATGGAAAGAGTTGATGAAAAACAAATCATTAATATAACATTTCTAACAACAATACAAATGCTGCCTCATTTCCATTGTCTATGCTTAGGAAACAGTTCTGAAAGGATGAATACATGCGTTTAGCTTTACTGAAACTGTTTATGACTCCTGGAATGTAATCTATGCAAGACTTGGACTTTACATTTTCTACCTGACCAAATTATCCATCATGAGTGATTTTAGTTCTCAACACCCATAAAAAGTACTAACAGTCCCTAGCACAAACATAATCTGTTATGTTAGCAAAAATCTCATGCCTAATGGTATTAAAATGGAAATATCTAACTTAATAGTCAAGATGTTGATTTTTTTTTGTTTATTTAATCTTTTCATTTCAATGAGGTCTAACAATGAAAATAAACATCAATGCCTGTGAATTATAAATAATGAATTTCAAATAGGAGAAAAGAAAAATGAAATAAAATAGCAATTTCCAGTAAAGTTTATGTTAAAAAAAAAGAAAAAAGAAAGAAGTTTTCTATGTATATATTTTCTATTTGTCTGAAGCCTGCATCAGCATTTGGGTTCAGCCCCAAAATGGCCTGCTCATCCATCTCTATTGCTATACGCTGTTTCCTACTTCTGCTAACAGTACTCAGCATTCAGTGCAGTGGTGATAACCACCTCTGCAGAGATCTCATTGACTGGCATCCTCCCTCTCTGTAACTTGCTTGCTAATTTAACTAGGTAATCTCAAACAGAAAATGATGTCTGCCATGAAGATGAATGTGCAATTTGAAGCATGCCTTAGGCTACTACTTGGGAAGCAACAAACTTAGATAAAATACTGATTCTCTGCTTCTCATAATGCACTGCACTAAAATGACATTGCTCTTCAAATGTTACTCTTTCTCTGCATTACAGATAATGGAGATGTATTAAAAAGAGTACCCCAGAGAAATGTATACAAAATCACACTAAGTCTTTGGTCTACTGCTGACAGTTTTCTTTCCAAATGAGATGGAAGAGAAAACATAAAGATAGTTAAGGTAATCCAACAGGAAATTGGAAGAGATAGAGATGGATGTTACCAGAGGTCTCTCTTAATTCTTCCCATTCTGACCTTCCTTAATGAAAACACACACAAACTCTAGTGCATGCATATTCTTCCTCCCACATATATATAAACACAAAAATACATTTATCTTATAGATTCACAAACTGCCTTGTACTGTCACAATGGTAGAATATTGAGCAAATTCTTGACATAAATCATTTAAATTATGTTGTATTTCTGTATTATTCTTAATGTTATTTTCCTTTGTTTTTTTCAATAAAAGAATTTCCTTTGTTCTTTTCAATAAAAGAAATATGGAGAAACTGTGTAAATGTATTAATAATTCAGTGCCTGCAAGAGTAAAAATGAGCAACTACTGTAAATTCACAAAACATTACAATAAACAAAATTGAAGCAGATCTTTACTTAAGCTCTGATATTACATGTTCCAGCTGAAGCATCCAACATTGACTCCACTTAATTTAAAACTGACCAACGATTTGTGCATTATTAAAGAATCCAGAATTTTCTTCCTTTCAATTTGGATCTGGACAAATTTAACTACATTACTGTTTCAGTAGCATTATGCCTTGGTTTTCCTGATTTCATGTACCATGATTTTAGAAATATTTTTATGGTTTACTATGTTTTACATAAGTTTTTAAGAATTGCCTGCCTGGAAAAAATGAAATATCAGGTACCAATGGTCATACATCTTTACAAAAAGCTAGATCTACATCCAGTATAGATTTAAACAGGTTTCAATGGAGCTATTCTGATTTACGGCAACATGGTATCTATTACATTATATACAATCATTAAACACTGTTCAGCTGCCTATGACATAAAGCAAAAGATTTTAGATAGCTACTATTTTAAAGGTGAGATGAAAAAACCTCCATGGTTTATCCAGAGCTTATCTTCAGAGCTTTATTGAATTACTCCAGATTAGCCTATGGGAGAAAGACTGAGGGGGAAAAAAAAAAACGAAGAAAGGAGGGAAAGGAAGGGGAAGGGGAAGGAGGAAGGGAAAGGGGAAAGAGGAAGGGAGGAAGGGAGGAAGGGAGGAAGGGAGGAAGGGAGGGAGGGAGGGAGGGAGGGAGGGAGGGAGGAAGGGAGGAAGGAAGGAAGGAAGGAAGGAAGGAAGGAAGGAAGAATGAATTTAACTTTATGATAAGTATACTTTTGCTTCAGGTGTTCAGGATTGTAGTGGAACTGTGTTATTATTGGTAGAGTTAATCTCTACCGATATAAATATACTATATTTATATAAAAATTGCTTATATTGTAAGAAATTTGGCTTATTCATCCCTGCTTTCAAGGTCTCTTTATTTCATTATTTAACACATTATTTTACAGTGGATGTCTGAGAAAGACACAATCTAGTTAAACAGGGGGGAAGGTAAATACTTAGAACAATAAACCTTTGACAATAAACAAATAAATTTATTTAACATTTAAAGTTCCCAGTCCTGCTCATACTGCTCATATAGCTTCCCTGTGTTTTATAGCTGCATAAAGGAACCATTAAGGTCTATTCACTAAATTTTCATACGCCTCCCTAACAGATTAGATTTCTTTATATGTTTTACATGATTGTAAAAAAATAAATAAAGAGGGGTATTAAACCACAATAAATGACATCAAAGTAAAGTTATAGTTCTGATTTAAGCCCTTGTCAACTCAGGAAACTCAAAGTGAAGTTTCCTCCCTCCCTGAGAGACAGTGCTATTCTTGCTGGAACAATAGCAACAGCCTCATTGATTTCAATTGCAGCATAATTGGAGTTCTTCCTTGGTCTAACTGTGCTTAAGTACAACTGCATAAATATACTATGATGTGTGGAAATGTCATTGTACCTGTGAGTTTGTGAGTCATACCCAGAGTTGAGCAAGAATCTGCTCTGTGATGGTGAATATTTAATTTTCCCCGTTTATGTGACTCTGGGAAGAAAAAAATAAAAATAAATCTGTACTGTAACAATTTTAACTGGTCTGAATGATTATTTAAACTCCAAATCTCAGCATGCACATATGCTGAAGAAAACAGTACTATCAGGGAAAATGTGTGTGCCTCGAGAAGATTTGGACCTACCACTACATGAGATTTGGGTGACTTGACTCAAGTGGCCAGGATCTGTTTCCTCATTCTTTCCCTGGTTGCATTGGTATTCAGTTGTAAAACCTGGCACACAGCTCTGCTGGTCCCAACACTGGTGGCTACATCAGTTCAACTATAAAGCAACAACCAATCCACTTGGCCGGAGGCCCAGAATTACATGGTTGCCTCTAACTGGGCTTGTCCCACTTGGCAGCTGTATCTCCTGCAGCTGGGTACTGTACTGTTGGCGTGAAGGTCCAGCCAGCATTTCACTACATGATCTCAGAACACACGGTACTGAAAAGGAAGCAAAGCCTACAAAAGGAATGTAGCATCCTGGCATCTAGCAGATAGGAGAAAATATCCACTGGAGGTACAGAAAGTACCTCAGTACTCAGCCCAGGTGAAGCCTTACGTCAAGTACCCCGTTCAGTTTTGGGCACCTCAGAATAGAAAGGTCATTGAGGTGCTGAAGCAGGTCCAAAAAAGGGCAACAAGTCTTGTGAAGGGCTTGGAGAATATTCCCTATGAGGAAAGTCTGAAGGAACTGGGGCTGTTCAGCCTGGGGAAAGGGAGGCTGAGGGGAGACCGTATTGCTCCCTTCTAATATCTGAAAGGTGCTTACAGTGAGAGCGGGGTTGGTCTCTTCTCACTGGTGACAGGTGACAGGATGAGGGCAAATGGCCACAAGGTGCACCAGTTTAAGTTTAGGTCGATATCAGGAAAATCTTCTTTTCAGAAAGGGTTGTTAAGCATTGGAGTAGGCTCCCCAGGGAGGTGGTTGAGTCACCATCTCTGAATGTGCTTACAAACCATTTGGATGTGGTGCTCAGGGACATGATTTAGCGGAGGGTTGTAAGAGTTAGGGTACTATGGTTAGACTGTGGTTGGACTCAATGATCTTGAAGGTCTTTTCCAACCTGAGCAATTCCATGATTCTATTATTCTGTTCTATGAAAGAGCCAGAAGCTGTAATAGTCAAATTATCAGGGAACTTAACCACTGTCCGCATCTCTTTTCACTCTCCAAGTACCTCTGAATCCACTTTTGCTTTTCCCAGGAAGAGAATGTTGTTTAAATGTTCCATATTCTGGACATATTCATAACTTTTGAATGTTCTTCTTTAAGTAAAACAGTTTTAGAAAGAAAATTAGACTTTCAAAGTGGAGATCATGGGTGGAGTGAATGTTGAAAATATTTTTAGCTTAATACAAATGAAAATGAATGAAAAGTTTGCAGATTTCTCTGTAGACAGGAAAATATAACTTGGATAGTTAATGAAAATACATTTTTAAAAAGATGAACATTGGAATCACCATAGTGAATCATTATAAATTTTTCCACCTGATAGTCTTATTCCTTATAACGGGCAATTTCATATTAGGAAATTCTTCTTTCTGTATATAGCTAAATACAAGTTTTTGTCTTAAAGATCGAATGTATTTATACACGTATACAGCAGAAAGCATAAGTGTTTTCATATGGTACAGAATAATTGAGGTAGACATTCAAAGAAAAAATTAGGTATATCGTGGGAGTTACAGCAGTCCTGAAAACTCCCGTTCATTTGTCTTGCCTATGCTACATGCAACACTGACAGTTTATTAAAATAAAAATTAGAAGTAGCTAAAATCTTTTCCATCATGTTAGGATATTGCAGCAAAACAAGTTTTACTGCAAATCCTTCTGTACTAAAATCCTATTTGTAGTACAAGTTGAGAAACTGTCACAAATTCCGAGTGTGAATTAAAGACAGTGAGGTTCAGTGTGTCTGGACAGAGATCTTAAGTCTAAATTCCAATACCAAATATTATATATTATACATAAGGACAGAGGGCCTGTCTTTAAGAGAAGATAAAGTGTTAATTAAGCTTTCCACCAAGACACCCACCATATGAAGATCAATATGTCTGACACTAACCAAACATACACATTTAATTTTTAAGAGATTTCCAATATTTTTGTATCAAATTAATAGAAGGGATTATGAAGAGAGAGATTAGCCTGAAAAAATAAATTACAAAGAAAATGTCTGCGACCAAAGCATGGAAGTCAAAAGCAGAAAGACTGAAAAACAAACACCACAGATATGTAACACTGATTAGGCTGTGTTTTGCCGACTTTTCCCGGACACTTATAAAAATAAAGCCTATCCATCTGTCAAAACATCTGCTCTACATATGAAAATTAAAACTGAATTTAGGTGGGTTTTATGAGTTTCCAGTAATTATCTCTTCCTCAAAAGCCAGGAACTTACATCCTTCTGTCTAGATTACTGATGCAGCAAAGAATTTTCAATGACATCTTTTTAGGTGGAAGTTTAACGGGTAAATCCACGTAACCGACAAACATCTAGACTTTTTTTCCTAATTTTATAGATTTTCCCTTTTTGCTTTCAAGAAAAATATCATTTATGATTATACTGCTTCACAGATATTTCTGCAAAAATGAATGACCAGATTATATGGACACTATGTAGAAGACAAAATAATCCACTATCCTCAACAGTTTTCTGCTGATTTAATCCAGATAAGGATCAGACCCTGTAAAACATTCATCCTTTATTTCAACCTTCCTGCATAGCCAAGTGATTAAAATATCAGAAGGTTTTGTCTAAATTGGATGGACAGGGGGATTTAAAGCTATCATCTAACAGCTGGACAAACAAAACAAATACGTGTTTTGTCTCTCAAATCAAAGTGGATGGACAGTTTCCATATTAAGTCCTATGTATGAGTTTAATTAATATGTTTACTTTTTTTTTTCTTCTTCTGTCTAATTAGTTGAATTCTCAAGTGGCAAGGTCAGGGGTATCCATGGAGAGTAAGTAATCCCTCATATTACTGCTGTCATTCAAATTTATCACACTTTTGAAAGATGTTCCCAAGTTATCAGGGAGCTTTTTTGCTCCTCTCTTTTCCTAGTGGGCTACTGCGAGCTGCAATCAGTTTAATTTGTATTGGCACAGCATTTTTTTCAGTATGCAACACCACTGTTTCAGGAAAAATATTCCTGGAGTGACAGAGCAATAAATGTCTATTTGTAACTTATACACGGAGTATTAGGATCAACTAGATTCTGTAAACACTTCAGCACATTAGCATGGGCAAGGAGGCCCTCTTTGGAGTGAACTCTACAGTGAATATGCTTTCATAGCTATTGCTGCTTTTGCGCAAGTTTTTTTAAATGCAGTAAAATAATTTAAGATTTTTTACTCCTTCCCTCTCTGAATTACAGTAGCACTTAAAAACATTGATCGAAGAGCACAGTCTGCTTAAACAGGCCTGAAGTAGGCAGGGAACAAAGCAAATGATTCCAGTCCTGTTAAAATGAGATTATCTTTTTTAAATTTCATTTTATTGGAGTAACCTAATTGGTAACACTGCTGCAAAGACATTATTCCAAGTGCTGCATTGGCAGCAATGGGAACGTTTCCCAGTAATATAAAATTTTCACAGAGTCTGACAGGTGGGTAAATTATGCCTGGCAGCTGTATTCCAGGAGATAACCTTCCAACTGAACCTGACTAAGCAGGTGTATGATTTTAGAGCGGGGGAGGCCAGCACTGCATACAGCATGAAAACATTTGCAAGCAGTGGCTTACTGCAGTGTACCTCTTGGAGCTTGGATCAATAACTTCATTTCTATTCCTGTTCTCTCATTACTGCATCTTGCAGTCAGAACTTCAATGTTTTATGGTCCTAACCTCTGAAAGTCAGTTTGCATTGCTGAGTGAAGTTAGTTGAGCAGCTTAATTACTGGGGTCTGTGTTGCAGAATTTCTATTAACTTAGTTGTTAGGGATTACATCTCCATTAGTCAATGTTCATCAAATAAACAGATAAATAATAATAATAATAATAATAATAATAAATAAAACACATTATCCAATAGAAACCTTGAATACTTTTAGGCAAACAAAATATCTAGTCATTTCTATAAATCTATGGTGGTTGTTTTGTTTTGTTTTGTTTTGTTTTTTAACTGAATTCTAGTCCTACTTTAAAAGCATTCACTAACTTTGAGCTTTGAAAAAGGTGGCAGATCCTGATATCCAGTGGCCCTTGTGAAGTGCTCAAAACCTCCCAAGATGTCAGAAATTACACTACTCTTAGACTTGGTCACCACAGCCACCATTGCAGATAAGTACTTGAATAATTCCATAACTAGATTTTCCTCCACTCTTGAGATGTGCCCTGAGAAAATTCTGACTGAGTGTGCTGATGAGGATTGATAAGACATTCTTGGTTGCTTAGTACAGCTTACTGTACTTCCACAGTTATCTTCCCAATTAAGTTATGCCTGTTATCTGTCTGATTTTTTTCATATGATAACAGTTCATGAGAATATTTAAAATGTATGATTTACTCAAGTTGCAGAATGTCTGCTTGAATTTAAACCACTGAAACATCAAGACAAGAAACAAGAAGCCAACTAACAAAGCATGTGATTAAAAGAAAAAACTACTGAAAAAGTCAGATATATCCTGATTCCTTCAAGCCACAAAGCTGCATGCCATATTAGCAAATAGTTTTATCATCAAAACACTTGCACAGCAGATGGAAAGCTCCTTTGCTTGCTGCTTTGTGTTAGTAAGGGTGAAACAAAAAACGCTTCTCTGCCTGCCTGCCTTCCTGTAAATCTGTTGGTCAATACCAGCACTTTGACTCCAAGAACAAAGCACATCAGTGAAATCAGTGGATCTTTGTTGTTAGCAACAATCATCTCGAACAGCCTGAGGTCTTAAGAAGCAAAGTTTCTACAGATTTGTTCTGCATTTGGTATGTCTAAATTTGGAGATGTACTTCATCCATAAATCTTCATTGAGTAGATGCAGATAACAACTGTTCTGAACTTGTGGACAGCTAAAAGGAGGCTGCAACACAAAATACCCATTTTAAGGATCAGTCCATATTTTTGTACATCTGGTTAATGTGTAGTTAACAAGATAAACGAAAGCCTTTTGTGAATCCAGTACAGCAAATTGATTTTCAGGATTTTGCAGTGAGAATTGCAAAATTCATTGTTGTACACTGAACTTTTCCAGGAGCTTTATTAAGAAATGTCATTTATTTTGAATTGTTATGTTCTTCAGTAGCATTTATTTCCTACAGAACAGAATTAATTTACGTAAGGAACAGAAAAACATTTCAGGAATAACTCAAAACATTACATACAAGTGGCAGATGATTCTTTTCTGACTATAACTGTAAAGCAAAATTGTTTTTGCTCTACAGACTAAAGCTGTTCCACATTTGGGACGTGGCTTTATTAGCAAAGCAATGAACTATGCCATTTGGTTTCAACTCAAGTAGTATTACCAAGCCCAGCAACAATTTAAGTTGCGACCACAGTCTAGATCTAAGGAGTCTCTCCCATTTATCTTTTCTATCTGGGTGGGGTGATCACCTGTCTCCTGGAGAAATCAGATTACATTCCACCTTTCCGAAAGGGATCAACACCTGCTAATTGGGTGGAGTATTTCAGACAAACAGGTTGCCAAGCCTATTATATGCACATAAGCCACTTGGACTCCATATCAATCAGCTTGCCTTTATTCAGCATTAGGCATATCTTGTAATGGCTGCCATTCACAGACATCTAAGATAAATATACTCAAAACTTCTGTGTTGAAAGTAAATGTAAATGTGTGAAGTGCTGAAAGAAAGCAAAAGACTTGGCATCCTTGTGACTGTTGCTTAGCAATATGTAGGCCAGTAAATAAATATACTCTGTAAGACAGACTCTGAAGTTATATGTTCCTTACTGTGGGATCCCTTACATTTGGATTTGGAAATTAAACTATTCTGAATTCCCAGTCAGTAAAAATTTGGTGCCAAATGGATTGTTAATTTTTTCATTTTTGGTTAGGCGCAATTCATGATACATGTATAGTAACCTAAAGATTTGGAATATGTAGATCAGCAAGGGAAAATAAACAGATGAGCTGTGTCAACACAGATCACTTTTAACAGACAGAAGAAGAAAAAGAAAAAAAAAAAAAGGAAGGGGAGACATTTCTTTCTTTATTTAGTATTCTTAGTTTTTTTGTTCTGCCATCTTCAGAATCCAAAATTCTCTCTACAATAATAAGGCTTATTCAAAGAATATTTGTTGACATGAAGATGTGGATGTGAATAAAATATTAGCTTTGACATATAATTATGTATCATCTCCAAGGTTATTTTAAGAACATTAACTAGTATTTAGCTCTTTTAGTTATTCCAAAAGAAGGCAGATAATATTAGATTTGTATCAAGAAAGGATGAATTTAGTTAAACTATTGGGTGGTAGATGCATGTAACAGAACCAAAGTAAGAAATTTTTTTGTACACTAATTTAATAGGGAAATAGTGCACATTCAGTAAGGAACTGTGATCTTTGAGCTATCCTTCAATTTTACTTTACACTTCCTTTCATTAAAGCAACAGCAACCTAAACATTTGTCCGTTAGCCAAGGAAGAACCTGAGACAAATTCAGGGGAAAAAGAGAGAGAGAGAGAGAGGGAAAGAGATGTGAATGGCACCAAGGAAAATGCTCTTCTCTGACTATATGAGTTTCACCCTGAAGCTCTCTGAAAGAAAACCAGTACTGAACACATCTATGACTTCCAATAGTTATCAAGTTAATGTTTTTTCTCTGGAAAGAATTGTAAAAAGGACAAATTTACTCTGACCATACTGGGATGCAATAAATCACAGCAAGGAATTACCCAAAGTCATTTTTAAACAGCAATAGTTTTGTCAAGGCCAAACTAGAGTTCATGAGGAAAAAATACTGCTCAGAAACTAAAACCTATAATTTGGGAACAAATTTTCCTTCATTTCTCCTTTAATTTACCATTCTCTGCTTCTGTGAATTCATACTTCAAAGACAAAAAAGCAATTTCTTCAGGATAGCATTAAATCTAATGAATATAAAATCTCCTTCCTTCCTTCTAAAGTCACACCCATAAACAAAAAAAAAAAAATCGAGATATTGGAAAATTAGTTTTCTCTTTGATCTGTATCAATTTGATCCCTACAGGAAAAGACATAAATGCTTTGCGTGATACATAAATAGGTAAACTGTGAACAATTGACAACTTAGTCCTTCCAACTATATCCTATCCAACTATACCAAGCTATTACTTTACAAAACATATATGCAAAAGCCTAAGTGAACACAAGCTGTAGGCTCAACTCCTGAATAGATTCTGAGCCATAAATGAGATATTATGCCAGCAAGTGTTCAAGAACTGGAGCTGGTGCAGATAGAATTTGTTTGAGGAGAAAATTATGTTAGAAAGCTCCACATGACTTTGAAAGGCACTGGTGTATTATACTTAGTTTTCACCAAGCTCAGCTCACTTCTTCTATGAGAAGGAGATGTAGGTTTGTTTTATTTTTTATTTTTATGTTGTGTGTATTCTATACAAAACAGTTCCACGCAATGGCAATATTAAAGCAGCATACAACCTACAAGATGCCTCGTTCCCTCTTCTCCCAAGTGGTAAGAAATGCATTGGTAGGAAATCATGAACACAATAAAGATCATGGACAAGGTCAGTGAGTGAGAAGACTGCAAAATAATAATTTCTTCTAGGTTTATTACTTGGAACAGACAGTAGAATGGACAAGTGCAGTGGCACTGTTTGTCTACTAGCAGATCAGAAGTCACATTTCTTCTTATAGAAGTTAATGAGAAGAGTAAATCCTGTCCTTATCTGCACTGGTGGTCCATCACTATGGATTTGTTGCTCACCTTATCTCTTACTACTCCCAGAACACACACACTTTCTCCTTTTCCACTAGCTGTATGCATGTCCTGAGTCTATGAAGGGATTTCAGTGTCATGCTGGAGACAGTCAGAAAATGCTCATGGTGACAAAGTTTGGTGATAGAAGAGTTGGAAATCTGACTGTGAATGCTCTCCAAAGGAACAAGACTGAATAAAGAGATGAACTTCTCTTTGGCACACCCGAAGGGCCAGCGGTAAATTGACCTGATAAACGACTATCAGATGAATTTAGCAGCAAGCTTTCTAGATCTAGGCAGAACTGTGTATTTAATTTTCAGATTCCCTCTTCTGATCTTTGTTTACAATAACATATGAAAAGAACTATTTTTGCTTTCTGCCTCCATGTTCTTCTATTTTCCCTAAGGCAACAACAGTAATAAAATGAGTTAAAGGGAAAAGTGCTCATTCGTTGCCAACTTAATTATTCCAAAGTATCATGAGATATGAGGAACACTTGCTAAGTTACACATCATATTATTTTACTTTTTCTTTCCTTTTTCAATCAAGTTGTTGCACATTGATAGCTTTAGAACTGTTTATTTTCCTAAGATTTAGGGAATATCTGAAAACCTTTAAAGAATGAAAAAACTTAGGTGATATATGAACATTTTGACTTGAGTATTATCTTCATGAAAGAAATGGTGAACTAAATTACAGTCATGTGATTCTTCATACATTAATCATAAACTCGATGATTATACCACACTAAAATGCAAAGATGCATACACAGAATATAGATATACTGTATGTCCTGTAAAGAGTCTACTATCTACATCTTCTTTAATAGGAAAATGGTTCTGATCTGAAGGTCTTCTAAAATACCACCTAGAAAGCTTACAATAATAATAGCTGATCACAGCTGAATTAATCTAACAGTTAACTAGCTGAAGTACAGCTCAAGTAGATATCAGCCTTGTACAAATTATAATATAGTCAGTGTTAATACACACAACTGTGCTGACACAGCTTAGCTATTGCATTGTGACATCGAAGTCTAACTCCCAGTACAAATATAGCTGTTCATTTGAGAGAATGCATGAAGAATCTTGCTAGTGCAAAGTAAAATAGCTTGGTACTCTCTATATCTAATTGTATACCAACATCCAGTTCTCATTAGAAAAATCATACTGAATGCAAAGTCTCTGTCATCTAGTTTGTCCTATATGACTTCCTCAAAGTATCCATTGAAATTTAAAGATTTATGTATGGAACCATTTCAACAATTTAATTTTGGCTGGGATATATAAGAATGGTTAATAAATTAGATAGACAAATCACACTTGAAAATAACATCCTAATGTGCACTTCAGATACACATCTTCAAGGTTTTCAAGTTGTAGTAAATCTATTATACCCTTTAATAGGGATTCTTCTAATTATTTTTGTACCTTGTGAACTACTGTTTTGGTTCCTTAGTCAAGCCTGGTGCAGAAATGTATTAACAGCATATTTAACTTTTAAATTTATAGTAAATTAGCAGTGTAAGGATTAGATGAGTTTTCCAGTCAACAAATTACCCTATCTCAACCTGCAAAACTATCTAGTCTTTCTGCTAACTTTTGTAAATCATTCAATCTTTGCTTTATTGGATTATTATATTATATCATGATATCAGAATGGAATTGCAATTGGTTTTTTTTGTTTGTTTGTTTGTTTTCCCAGTAACCTGCTATTTAACCCATATGTAATACAGGGGCTGCCATGTGTTCTTGCTGGGTCACAGGTGCCTGTTAGATCTTGACAAAAAACATTGAGGCTCACTAAGAAGGGATGTGACTGTGAGCATGTCCACACTCATAAGTTTCAACATAAAAGTTGAGCTGAGAAATATCCTGTAGACACCTTGTCTTCTTTAATCAGTACCAATGTCTAGTCAGGAATCATTGGAAATAGTTACAGGACTTACAAAAACTAGAATAGTTGAGTAGATCAAATGAGAGACTGAGTTCCAGAGCAGCAAGAAATCCTCAAAGAACTGTTCATTTAGTTGGATTACATAAGCAAACACAATACTTGTTATTTAGAGCTTTTAATTTCTCATAAGCGATATTACTTTTCTGCTTTTGTTATTTTTAATTTATAATTTGTGAAAAGTTAACAGTTAACTTCTATCAGAGAAGTCCTGCTATATTGCATAGCTGGGGTAAATCTTTCAGCCTTCCTTCTCCTTTACTCACAGGGAAAGAAATTCAAAGCATATTTTAAAAATATTTATCAATACAGTGAGCAAAGCTTAACTAATTAACATACACTCATCCCTTTAATAAATAGCAGCTAAGAAATAAGAATGAGAAAGACTTCTTGAGGAACAGAGTCCAGGAGCACGAGAGCAGTTCAAGAAGGCCACCCTCCTTGAATCCCAAGCCAGCTGCCTGTACTGCAAGTCTGCTGCACCCAGATCAACGTGACCGACAGTGTCAGTGCAAGGAATCCCTCTGAAGGAGTAAAAATGATGGTAAATTACCTCTTGTAATTATGAGAGGAAATCTCTGAGGTCAGAGCCGAGGTTAGGAGCAGGGCAGAGACAAGGTTGTACTTGCACTGCAGCTGCTGCAGTGCACCTGGCCCATTAGTGAGGACTTGCATTTTCAGCACTCATTTCCCCTGGAGATCAATAATTTAAAAAGTTTTTTTTAAGTATCTCAACACAAAAGTACAGACTGTCATTTGAAAATTTTTGAACCATCACAAGTGAGGAGTATCTAATATCTTAGCAGTGGTACATTGCTGAAAGCAATGTTAAATCAAGCATCTTTCATAGGGCACTTTATTTGTCCTCTATTTCTCTTGTTCTCACTAATGAGAGACTGTTGAGTTATTTTTATGGCCCTTATATTTCACACTCCCAAGGCACTGACAATGGTTTTAAAGAATAAATGAAGAAGGAATAATAAGTTCCGTAAATGGTCTTTATCTCTAATAACAGCTAAAGAAGTTATTCTAAATTCTTTATTAGCAGTATATTGTATTATAGCAATAAAAGGAAGCTGTAAATATTCTAAGATGATGACCCGAGCAGACCAAAATATATGTAGGTCACTCCATAAGTAATGCCTCTTATCTATTTCCATGGAAACTACAACAGATACAAAGAGCACAGTAACACTACTTGATAGAGCAAATTCTCAGCTAAAAACACTTTTTTTCAACATAGCCACCACCATTAGCTATGCATTTTCACTAGCAATGAATAAGAGACTGCATGCCACGTTTTGTAAAAACCTGTACCATCTGAGATAACCCACTCTTTCACAGTTGCTAGGAAAATTTTGCCCACACATTGTCCATTTTTCATCAGCCTAAACAGATGGAAATCAGAAGGCACAAAAACTGGACAGTACGGAATGTGTGGTAGGACAATTCTGCCATGACTGACCATGTGATCCACAGTCCTCAAACAGGCAAGGAGCCTAGTCTCATCATGTTGCAAGTGAAAGGTTCTCTTCTCTGGACTGACTCTGGATGTTTGAGTATATTAGTAGTCAGAGTTGATGGTTGTTTCAGGTTCCAGGAAATCCAGAAAAATCATCCTTTTCCCATTCAAAAAAATAGTGCACATAACTTCAGATACTGAGGGCTGCATCTTAAACTTTTTCTTGGATGGGGAATTCACATATCACCGCTCCATGGACTGTGATTTTGACACAGTCCTGTGGTGGTGGCACCACACTTCATCATCAGTAATGGTGCAACCCAAACTGTCACCTTCAGCCTCATGTTGGCTCAATATGTCCTGATGGACTTGCCTACAGTTTTCTTTCTGTTTCCTTGTGTGCATTCATTGGACTTACCTGGTGCAAACTTTGTGATATTCCAACATTGCCACCATACACTTTCCAATACACTGAAGCCAGTATTCAACTTCATATTCAACTTCCCTGGTTGTTATGTGCCAATTCACATGGATGGGTTGATCAAGACACCCCTTATTTAGTGATGTGAGAGCATAACCATCCGGAACGTGGTTTCTCTTTCTTTCACTGTTGCCACTGAAGAAATGCACCGCTCATTGCCTCACTGTGCCAATATCCACTGTTTGGGCTCCACAAATCTTCAGCAAGAGTCCATGACTGTCAATGAGTGCAATTTTTTCTGCATAGAGGAATTACATTACACACCTTTTCTTCATATGCACTTTCATGTCAAGCACCATTCTGTCAGACTATGCTTCTGCTACCATCTGTCATACGGCAACAAAATGTAATGGAATATTGGCGGAAAACATCTACTGCCACACCATCAATGTAAGACTCTGACATTGTGGGTCAACATAATAAAATAGGAGGCATTACTTTTGGAGCAGGCCTAATGTATTCCATTTTTGTATGAAAACTGGGCCCACACTAAATATGACTTATTCATCCTTTTATTTCTTACCTCTATTTCTAGACAAGTCTGAAAATAAATAAAAAATATCAATAGCAAAAAAATACCACATCATCCCTAACAACCCAAGTCTGTGAAAAATATTTTCCAAAATGAATTATCTGGTTCTTCCAATAATTTTCTGTACTACCGTGCTACTATTAGGTCACATTTTTTCTTCAGTGCTATGCTTATGTTTTTCATTATCCTCTTCCATCAATTCATGAGCATGCTGCTTCTGATGCATAGGTTCATAGCAGGCAGATAATGTGCCAGGTCATACACAGCATTGTAGTAAGGTATTGGCTACCACTTTTGCTCATCACTAGTGGATGCAGCTGCCTTAACACCATGCGATGCAAAAGATTAAAGATGGATAAATTAATTACAGTATAAATGGACCTCCCAATCTTACTGGAGTAGGAGAATGGGAACCTGAATTTCCCAGCTCACTCCATTTGTAAAATATTTTTGTTATAAATAGTATTTTATTATAAATGAAGATGGAGATGGATTAGAATCAGCCTAGTGCAATGCACTGAACTTACTGTACTGTTCTGAATTTCTAAAAATAAGTATTAAAAGTTAAAGTAATATGCTTACATTCTCAGTGCTGAATCTCTTGTTACTTTTCTAGATTTCACCAAAATCTATAAAAAAATCTACTTCATGTAAAAAATGATAAAATTATGTTTATTGTGACCTAGGAAATTATTCAGATGGAGCTCTCTAGAGGCATATGGTTGGCATTATGAATATTTTACAGAATCATCCCTGAAAATCAGGCCAATAGCATATACACACAAGGCCAACTTCTACTCTCAGTTGTTGGCAATCACAATGATTTCCCATTTCAGTATGCTATGCAAGTATTTATTTGGATTATTTTCTCCCATTTTTCTTTCTTCAGCCCTGTCTTCCCATATCCCATACACTTGTTATAAAGGCAAAAGTTATTCTCAGTGTATCACAGAATCACAGAATCACAGAATTGTAGGGGTTGGAAGGGACCTCCAGAGATCATCGAGTCCAACTCCCCTGCCAAAGCAGGTTCCCTACAGCAGGTCGCACAGGTAGGCATCCAGGCAGGTCTTGAACATCTCCAGAGAAGGAGACTCCACCACCTCCCTGGGCAGCCTGTTCCAGTGCTCCATCACCTCACTGTAAAGAAGTTCTTGCGCACATTTGTGCAGAACTTCCTATGCTGCAGTTTCCGGCCGTTTCCCCTTGTCCTGTCTCCACTCACCACTGAAAACAGTCTGGCCTCACCATTCTGCCCCCTACACCTTAGATATTTATAGACCTGGATCAGGTCCCCTCTCAGTCTTCTTTTCTTAAGGCTGAAGAAGACTTGTAGACTTGTAGAATGAGTAGAAGACTTGTAGAATGAGTATTATTTAGAGGATACTGGCTATTTCTATCCTACCTCATAAAACACGGGGAATAAGACATCCAGAGGAATGTGGGAAAATGTACAGAAAATTGGGTCTAGTGTAACAGTGTCTATCCTGGGGTACCAAATACAGAATAGTAAAACCATTTTGATCGTGATCTTGCTAAGTACACAAAGCCAAAAAAAAAAAAAAAAAAAAAAAAAAAAAAAGAGGAAGAAGTGCTTGGGTATCACTGCAGGTCTGAAACCTTCATGAATGCAAAAATAAAGCAGAACGTCAGTAACCCGAAGTCAGAAGAACATTATGCAAGGGTTAATATTTTTCATGCTTATGTCTCCTTTCCCTTCTTTTTCTTGAGAATAAACTTTTGCTTTTCCTAACAAAACTTAATTTCATTTCTATGATTTCCACTTAAAAACTTTGCCTTGTGTCATAAAGGTAAAATTTAATTGTATAGAATTAAGAAGTTTGAAGTAGCCCAGATATGCGGCCTTATAGTTTAAGAATTAACACAATAAAGTCTAATAAAATATTTAGAATGTTTCATTAAAAAAAAAAAAAAAAGGGTAAAAAGATTTGTACTTACCAAAATATCTTTTCCAGCCCACTTGCACTCATCCCTTCGGGAATGAGATACAGGCCAAGAAATCTAAAGACATAGAGCAAAAAATCACATTATTTCATGCTTCAGTTACCACAAACTGCAGACCAAGTGTTACAAAGTGTCTTCACTCATTTTGTCTTCTGCTCATTCTTATTTCTTCTTCCTTGACAACATTTGACAACAAAGAATTGAAATGATAGGAACAAAATAGAGATGATAAGAATCACAGTAAAAACAATCTTGAAATATAATCTATATTATGACCTCAGCAGAAAATCTTGAATATGAATGGAGAGTTGAACGTATTGAGTATTCTTCCGCTTTTGTATCTGACATAATGAAATGGAGACTCAGAGCCAAAAATTTCAGATACTTCCTAGAAGTAAATCTGATCTATGTGAAATACAATCTAAGATTAAAGTTACAGCATTGTAAATGAGGCATCGGCCTCTTCAGTATCACTACTAGTTGAGTATTTTTCTAGATTTAGTTAATTAAATAATAAAAAAGAAGCTGTGATATTTGAAAAGTATCACACCATTGAAGCAGAAATGTTCATTCTGTTCCAATTGAGCTACTCAAATACGCAAAAACTTAAACATAGGTTTACTGTAGTGTTTGCTTTGCAGAAAATGGAGAAAATGGAGACCCTCACAGTCAATTATTCATGGTTTTTGTTTATTATTATTATTATTATGGGTTTTGTTGCTTTGTTTATTTGATTTGTTTTGTTTTGAAAAGCTTTTAGGAATTACATATAGAATAAAACACGATCTTCACATAAAATGCCAGGCTGCTCATTTGGGAGTCTCAGATAATGAATATAAGTGGCAATAAGTCTGAATTACAACCACGGTGTTCAATAGTGTTTGTCAAAAGAAAGTTAAAAGGAAAGTATTCAAAAAGAAACAAAATAGAAACAGAAAAATAATGAATATAAGTGACAGAAGAGGATGAAGGAGATGTTATATGTGTCATTCAAAAATACAGTTTTCAACTGTGTTTTTAAATTTGGAGTTTTCTTAAAATGTAATAAAATCAGTAAACAGAAATTGACTGTCTGAGGTCTGTACAATAATGTTGAAAATTTTATAAGCACATTATCTCTCCAAGGATTCCTTCTACTTCCTGTTTCTATGCCCAGCTTAAAATATGAAGAGATGTGAAAATTAAAATTTACTAGGTTGAAAAAACATTAACCAAATTTCTCAGATCCCCCAGAAGGACCAGGTAAAGTTCAAGTTTTGGGCAAAGATTCTTATATTAATTAAAGCAATATTTTAATCTATTAAATGAATGGCTGGCTGTTCTTTTTCCCGATTCTTACACTATGGTATTTTCTCTATTTTGGTTTAAATGTCAACAAAATTGAACTATTTTTAAGCAATGGAAGGAAGTCGGACAAAAGCACCAGGAGGCCTGCATGGATGAACAAGGACATACTCAAACAGAAAACAGAAACTTGCAGAGGCTGGAAGCAATAACACTGAAAGGAATACTGAGAAATAGTCTAAGCAGTCAAGGATCATGATAGCAAAGCTAAAGCTCTGTCAAAATTAAAACTGAACAGGTATGTCAAGGTCAGAAAGAAAATCTTCTATACGTCCACCAGTGATGAAAGTAAAAATAGGGAAAATGTATGCCTTTTTCAGAAGGAAATAGGAAGCCTGATTACTGGGGATGTGGAAAAAGCTGAGGTACTCAATTAAATTTTTTCTTCAGTCTTCATCAGCAAGTGCTCTATTCACTGTTTAGCTACAAGGTCCCCAACATAAGAAGGACTTGCTAGAGTGAGCAGAGAGGAAGGGCCACAAAGATGGCTGGAGCACCTCTCCTATGAAGACAGGCTGAGTTAGGATTGTTCAGACTGCAGAAGAGAAAGACTCTGGGAAGACCTGGAGTTGCCTACAAGCAGGCTGGAAAGGGACATTTTACAAGGATAAGAATTGACTGTACAAGGGGTAACAACTTTAATCAAAAAGAGGGTAGATTTAGATTAGATATAAGGAATAAATTCCTTATTCCTTATAGGCGCCAGAACAGGTTGTCAAAGGAAGTCATGGATGTCCCATCCCTGGAACTGTTCAATGTCTGGTTGGATTGGGCTTAATTTTAATATGCTGAAAGATGAAGTTTAATTGCAGTACCAACTTAGTTGTTATTTTGATTGAAGTTTCTTCAGTGTCCCTCCTGTCCTCAATAAGCAGACCCCAAAACTCTTTAAGAATTTAGTTTATTCTTAGATCTGAAGTCCATGTTGTCTCTTATTTAAGTTCTATATAATCAACAGCAATTCTTTATATAATACAATAATATTTGTATAGAAATTCAAATAGTGTTCTAAACATATCTTAATAGCAAAGTAAGTAAAATACAACCCCTGCCGTTCTACAGAGTGGTTTTCTGCAATGGAAACACCTTGTTTCCTTTAATTACTCCAGATGTTTTGCACATTAAACTATGAATCCCTCAGAGAATTCAAATAAATAGCTAGTTTCCTTTATATCTACTCTAAAGAGAATAGAAAAGAAAATATACAGTTTTCCTTTTATCCTTTCTCCTTAGAGAATACAAATGAATAACCTGTCTTCTCTATGAACAAAAAACACAAGGTATTTATTGCTATCACCTTAGGAAGCTAATAGTGAAACGGGCAAAAGGTCAGGAACACCAAGAAAAAAATCCCCCGGTACTGAAGCAATATATCTCTCATAAAAGAGTACTCCCTGAATTTTAAAATGTGCCATCAAAATGCTTAAATATAACAAATCAAACTTCTGTCCCATTATTTACCTTTTTAGCATTTTGTAACTTTAAAGTAAATAAGAAAAGGTTTTATTTAGGGATGCAAGAAAGCGTATTCCAGAACATCACTAAACTATTTGTCAGATTTTCTTTTTTTAATAGTTAATCTATTTTGCTTAATGAGCAGCAGGAGAAAAGTGCTTTAAAGTGCTGGGCTAAAGATAAGAAATCAACACAGAGTCATGAATAGAATATTTCTATCTGCAAATGGGGAAAAGTGAGGATTTTTTTGTAGACTTTCGTAACTGTATGTTTGGTTTTAAACAAACACAAAGTATATCTTGTTTGTAAATTAGCTGGATTATTCATTTATGACTTAAATTTTCATAGTTTGGGAAAATAAAAATGATTCGACACTTACAGGCTCATAATAATTTCTCTCTTCATAGAGTTGACAAACATTTGGCTGTTTAGCCGTGGTAGTATTCCTGATATACAGACACTTCCTATGTAAGTCATATAGTCCTATACAAAATTGTGAAACATATAAAACACGTAAGACATATGAAACATGACTAACTGTACCTTTTGATATTCCTTGATGTTAACCAGGTTGAAAGAAAATATGTGGTCTTTTGCTCCAACATACAGCCGACTTCGTTCTTCATCCAAGAGGAAAGTATGGTAACTGGAACTATTAGCTAGTCCATTGAAATTGACTACATTATTGGATTCCAACATTTCTGCAAGATAAAGATAATGTTTTCTATTTTAATCTGGTCAAATAGATTACAGACTTATGTTTTGACTTGTATGGATTTATTTTTTATTTATTTATTTATTTATTGCTATGGAATGAAAATCTGTGAAAGTATTATATACTTGGACCTGTGAATATTGTTATCTCAAGTATTCGCACTCAGACTGCTACTGAGATTCAGCTCTACACAAACAAAGGTCATCAGCAAAATCAATTAAAATTGTGTATGAGATTTTAGATAGTCAAAACTCTATCCATGTAACTAATAAACTGTTGGACAATATTCAGCTCTGTTCAATCAGTGAGATTTACAAGCATGAAGCTGAGGATGATCAGCTGATAAAAACCACATTTAAACATGAAGTCTCAGAATTCTAACATACAGAACTGTTTCACACATCTGTAAGTTGTAAGAAAGAGGATAAGAAAGACTAGCTGATGAGTTAAGAAGACACACGCGATCTTTTTCTGTGTATTACTATCGTCTCAGCTTACTGATACCGGGAGTTGTGTACTTATCCATCACAGGAATAAAATTAGATAAGTTAACGTTACTTCTTTTTAAACTTAAGGATAATTTTCTAGTTTTCATACTCCTCCCAGAACTTGCCAAGAACAGGATTAATTTAAGTGCAAGAATCCACAGAATTCCTCTGAGCTATACACAAGCATTAACAAAGATAAATTCATTTGTCTGAAATTGCTGTAAAATATTTTTCAATACAATAATGCAGAATGTATTAGTATAATCTTTCATGAAAGCACTCTTTCTTCAGTCCTGTCTACCTACATTCATATTGGGACCAAAGCCAACTTTATCATTTCAAATCATGTACTAGTAATATACTGATAAGAAACTTTCCCCATGATGAGAAATCCTGCATGGTTCAAGCTCTGGCCTTGTGATACACAGAACCAAGTACAGTTTTAGGTGCAGAAGCAGTTGCATCGATGCCAAAACAACTCCTCACACAACACCCATGGGGACAGATGAGAGAGGGTTCATTTGAATCCAAGGGCTTGGAGCACACTCCAAGAGAGGACATGGTCAGACCTCTAGGCAGCTAGCATATGTGTCATGACCAAGATCTGCCAAGGCAAAGATGTCTGTCTTTTCACTTAAGAGCAGTAGTTAAATGTCTAGCTTCTGCCTAGTGGTGCAGCTATCTGCTATGACTTCTTAGTTTTCAACAAGCTCACTTCAATTTTCCACAACTGATTCAATTAATTAGTGAGTAAATGAGAATATACCCTATGCAGATAAAAATGAAGGTGAAGCTGCTGTTATAAAAGAAGCTTCTGATTAATATTTCTTCGTAATTGTTACTTTTTCCCCTTTCTTTTACTGTAACCAGGACAACAAAGTTGTTGGTTGAAGATACTTTCACAGAATTTCACCATCTCCAACTCAGTAGTCCCAGAGATGTTATATCTGTTTTTCACATTTGCATATACCAGGTGGATTTTGAAGCAGATATTCTATAAAGGCTAATGTGGAGAGAATTAGTAGGCAACACATTCGATGAACATAACTGTAAGAAAGTTCATTGTTCAGCCCAGATTTGCCCCACTATTCTTTGCACTTATTTGAAAAAACCTCCCCCTAGAATCAAATAGTTCACTGAGGTTAAAGTACAGCAACATATCAGATCACACGCTAAATTTTCTTCCTCATTCTCTTAGTTTTAAACTGGCTAAATATAACTATACATTTTCACTCTATAAAATTTGTACTGCTTGAGATTTTTTTTTTTTTTTTAGGTAACAAGAAGAAATCAAATAATCCCAAGCATTCTTGTCAAAATAATTCTTCTGGCTTCCTGCCAAGTTTTAGAATTTGACTGTATTGTCCTCCAGTTCACTGATTTGCATTTTGTTAGACTTTACTAATTCTTTTTACATTGTAATGACTGATTCAGATGTTGAATGTCGACTTACTGAATAGCATGTGACGCAGATGATTGACTGCCTAACTTGTCTTAGAACTCTCTTGGCTAGAAATGCTTTGCTGTCATCTGTATCTGATCTTTTTTTTTTTATAATATAGCTGTCAGAAGCCTTTGTAATTTTTTCATCTCTCTTAGTTTGAACTCATAGAGGTATGATTCTGCCTTTTGTGGCTCTGGATTAAAAAAAAATAATAATACTTTCCTTAACAGTAGGACATTTCTCCTGGAAATTGTAAATCGACAGGGCATATAGTTGTTTCCCAATTTTCAATGAAAAAAAGAAAAAAAAGTTAGGTCTTATCATATACAAGGCAGTATAGTTTAAATAATGTTAAATCAAGTTTCTCCTTCTCAGGAGTCAAACAGAATATGTTAAGGAGAAAAATGACATTTGGGTGCTGTTGATTCTCATTCACTGATAATTTAATTAGGATATAGTTACGGCAAAACTAAAAGATGAAAGCCTAAATAATGTATGTATTTCCTCTACTGTTTATTCTAAAGTACATGCATTTCTTCAGTGATTAATATAGCTTTATATGACATTCTAGAAAGTACTCTTGAAGAGCAAAGCAATGACATTTGCACAATCAATACAAATCAAGTATTCAATTTCCTCAGATTAATTAGTTTCAAAGTGTTTACCATCTAGTGTCTTTTCAGTAACCAACCAGAGACTATTGCTGAGACAATGACAGAAACAGCAGTGACAGGACACATTCCCAGAAGGTCACTGATATCCATCAATTCTGTTAAGTGTCGATCAGTCATGTTGGCAACATACATGTCTGATCAGTGCTAAAATAAACCAAGATTTACAACAAAGATTGCATTGCAATGACAAGAAGAAAATGATGAATGCCCTCAATAAGTCAATGAAACTAATACTGTCTACTATGCATACTCTAATTCTTTTCCATTTTTCTTGTTCATCTTGAAGTTTGGCAAATCTATGACCTGCACAGATAAACAATGATTGCCTGTATTAAAAGCCCTTTAGTCATTTTTGAAATTCTTTTATGCTTTTTCCAGTTATTTTTACTGCAAAGTTTATAACATTGTCCCACCAACTGCTACAGTAAAGAACCATTAATTCAATGATTGCTCAGAGAGCATTTTCTTACTCCTTTTTGACACATCCTCAACTATCATCATTTTTGTTGCTTTGAATTTTTCCCTATAAAGCTAACAACTGCACATTATGACTTTACTATCATCTATGAAATGATATAAGAAGTAAATTTAAAATGAGTGATGATATTCTGAATGTAATAAAGACTTCACTGCTTTTGTTATTAGTACTTGATACCCACATTTTTTAGGAGTGTTGCAGGTGACCCAAACTAACAGCTTGAAAAGCACCATCTGTTAAAAAAAACCCATTTTATTATAAGAAAAATTCAGTTGTGCTGATCACTGAAACTAACTGGAGTTTGAGTTTCTCAAGATTTGTGGGACAGCTTTTGATATTGAGCACTTCACTTTAACAACCTAAAATTCACAATCCTGACTTGCTTTGCTTGTTCCTTCTTCCATTCTCTTTTCTCTACTAGTTTCCAAGCTTTCTGGTATTTGACCTTATTTCTGTGTGTCTCTCTGTAGTCTTAGTATGGTCTTTCTTTTCTAACTGACATTTCTGTTGATCCAGTGTGACTTGTGTCAGAACATTTACTTTGCGAGATCAACCTCACAAATTTACACAAGAAAACCAGTCCTTCAATTTTTCCTTCCTTTTAATACATGATTGTTTAATTTGCTAATGGAACTGCAATTTAATAGTATGTATATACAAAAATGATCAAATTCCTAAAGTGAAATCAATGGAAATACGCATGCAGAAGGAATGTAGATTTGGTTTGTTTTTATGACAATTTTGTCATTAAGGAATAAGCCAGAAAACCACAACTATAGATAATATGAATACAGTCAGGCAGATCCTGATGTTTGTTTTATCCACGGTTGGTATTTCACTGTAAACCTTGGTTTATGTCTGTGTTCCTTCAGTGGAGTTTGTCAAATGAAGAGCAAAACAAAATAAACACTCTTATTTTTTAAATTTATCTACGACCAGGCAAGTATCTTTTTAGTGCGCAGATTTTTTCTGTGTTTCAATGAGAAATGAGAAAATTCATGAGCTTTGCTTTGTGATCCCCTTATAGTCTTCAGAAGAACATGTCAGTAAGGATTTTTGTTGATAAGAATCAAAAATCAAAAACTCATATCCATTGCTACAAAAATCCAAGTTTCTTCACAAGGATTCAGATCTGGCCCTGGCCTATTACTGGCGACTCTGCAGTGACTGGATTACACAGTCAGTACTGCTTGTCATAACATGCTTGAGAATCAAATGAGTGGGTTGTTGGTTGCACAAAATTCTCAACCTTCATTCCTTTGCCTAGAATGATAAGATCTCATTGTATATCTCCTAGCAGTAGATAAAAGATGAGTCAATGCGTATTATGCCATCAAACAGGGATTTTGCTGAATTGTGAGCAGTGCCTCCCACAATGTCATGCTAGAACATTTCCTTCTTCTCTCGCCAGGCTTTTACCTTGGCTACCAAATATCAGGTGGCTGCATGTTTGCACATGCATTTGTTGCTTACACATGCATATTTGCCTCTACTTTATAACAGTTCGTATATCTGTTTAAATAGTCCCAGATATAAATTAGTCATTACTCTCTGAGTGATTATTTGCTGATTTCTAAGATACCAATTCTACTGTGCAAAGAAAGGAGTGGATAGTCTAAATTCTAACCTCTTCTATAGCCTCCTCCTGCTATAGCCAGCAGAGACTGCTTGGCAAAACCAGGGATAGAACAGGAAAAAGGTACAAGATTTGTTGTATTATTTCCCCATCCCAACCAGACAACAGCTGTGGTGCACACAGAGAGGTTTTGCTGATGTATTCCTATATTACAAACACTGACAGGAACTGACTTGGGTGCTTGTGAGGTATCTGAAGACAGATGAGCTTGTCTGCATTCCAAGTCTGATCCTGAGTGACACACACATCCAATATTTTTGTTTGTTTGTTGTTGTTTTGGTGGGGTGGGAGGTTGAGGAGGCAAGATTTGGTTTATTTTTTTTACCTATATCTCCTCAGATATCACTGGGAATTTAGGATTAGGCCCTTAGCAAGTAAAGTTCTGTTTTCGTATATCTTTAACTCATCAAACTATCAGCAAAAGATTAAAAAAATAAAAAAAAAGAAAAAAAAGAAAAAACACACAAAAAAAAAAAACACACACAAAAAAAACACAACACCGAAATGCCCAAACTTCAAAAACGTATAATTTCACATAATTTTACAATTATGTTACTTGAGATTATCAAAAAGTAATCATTTTTATCTGAATTGAAACAAAACACAGATGCATGAGCTCACACAGTGAAACAGGCCATTTTTAGTAATGTAAAAAGAAAAATTTTGCAATCAGTACCTTCAATTTTTTTTGTGTAGTATGGGCCCAATAAACTTGAAACTACACAGCATATGTTGTTAATGGCAATTCTTTGTTATTGTAGTTTGAATGAGATAAATTGCAGGCAGAAAAGGGAGGGTTATCTTATCGGTAATCAAAATACAATTGGAACAGAGCCTGTCACAGCTGTTCAATCTATCTTAGCTTTCATCCTCTTCATCTACCTTATCATAACAGTTGCCAATCACCTGATTTCACTGAACTCTACTGAAAGGAGTAGAAGAAAAACAGAATCATTATTTTTGTTGTAATACTTTTGTTTCTGAACATGTAGTTGGAAACATAGTTCAGGGAACGGAGCATCGTTCTGGGAACTATGTTTTCATTACAATTTATCAATTGAAAGTAGCTAGGACAAGATATACAGTTTTTAGTGTGCTCATGATGCAATCCAAGAATTTTAAATGAAACACTCCTGCTTACCTTCCACTAAAGCAAAGAAAACCTGAGAGCCATGAGTACAGTTTGATTAAAACCAGATACTTGAAAAGAGGAATGTTGCACCAATGTTTTGTTTCAGTTGCACCGGCATAAGCATGGACTCCTTTGACTTCAAAATATGGATGCATATGTTTTTTATACTGTAAAACTGAGAGTAGATTTTAGTTCATTAATGTCATCACTATTTAGCTACATGACAGCCCTTAAAGTGTTCTTGATTTGAATAATTGAAGGAGTCACATGACATTTTTAAGACATGAAACATTTAGATTTCAAAAGCTAACCTGTTTGCCTTTTATTAGTTCCACATTTTTTTTGTCTCTGAAAATGAATCCAGATTATCTCCATTGCTGAGTTGTTTTCTTATAAAACACAAAAAATATTAACCTCTGAACTAAACAATGATATTTGTAAAGTTATTTGTAATATCTTATATTATGAACTTGATTTTATGCTCAAGGTTTTGGTATATATTTAACTGTGAACTTTATAAGCAGTTAAGCACTATATTATAAAATCGGAAATGAAAATATTATCTATACCTTTTCTTTTTTTCATGTAGAATCTGATTTAACTAGATTTCTGCCTAAGGGAAAACTTGTCTAGCTTAAGGTGTGGGTAGGTAACATCTTCAGTACCTCCCATTTGTGTCCTAATTGAGCCCCTAGGTATCAAGGGTGACTTCTGTAACCCTTAAGGTTTTCTAAAATATGGCAAAATAATACAGTAAAATAATGAGCTAATGAAAATTGCTTACAAACATTTCTTATCTTGTGGATAAGGAATTGTCTGGATGGCCACATTCAGGGAATTACAGTCTCTATGTCTCTATGTCCAGGTGGAGATCAAAGATGAGTAGTGTCTCTTGGGTCCATATTGAGTCTGGTACTGTTTAATACCTTCATTAATGACACAGACAGTGTACTCTCAGCAAGTTTGCAGATGACATCAAGCTGACAAAACAGAAGTTCCAGAGAGATCTCAGCAGGTTTGAGAGGTGAGCCTCCATGACTCTCATGCAGTTTGACAAGGCCAAGTGTAAGATGCTGCACCTAGGTTAGGGCAATCCCATACATTAGTACAGAATAGGAGATGAGTAGACTTGGAGCCCTTGGTAGCCCTTCAGAGAAGGAGTTGAGGATATCAGTGGATGAAAGATTGGACAAGAGCCAGCACAGTGCACTTGCAGCTCAGAAATCCAAATATATTCTGGGCTGCATCAAAAGAGGCATGACCAACAGGTTGAGGGAGGTGATTCTCCCATTCTGCTCAGCTCTTGTGAAGCCCCATCTGGACTACTGTGTCCAGGCTTGCAGCCCTGAAGCACAAGAAAGATATAGAGCTTCTGGAGTAGGTCCAGAGCAGGCCCATGAAGATGGTCAGAGGGCTGGAGCACCTCCCCTATGAAGAAAGGCTGAGAAATTGGGCTTGTTCAGACTGGAGAAGAGAAGGCTTGGGAAAGAACTTATTATACAGCCTTTCAGTACCTTGGAAGAATCTTATGAGGAAGACAAAGATAGACTTTTTATAAGAGCATGTGGTGAAACTATAAGGAATAATGGTTTTAAACTTTAGATATACATAAGGAAGAAAATCTTTACTATGAGGGTGGTGTGGTACTGGAATAGGTTCCCCAGAGAAAATGTAGATGTCTCATCCCTAGAAGTGCTCAAGACCAGGTCAAAAGTGACTTGGACAGTCCCCATGAGGGGAACTGAATTACATGATCTTTTAAGGTCCCTTTCAACCCAAATTTAGAGCAACATGGTCTAACGGGAGGTGACCCTGCCTATAATGGGGTGTTGGAACTAAATGATCTTAAAGTTCTCTTCCGACCCAAACCATTCCATGATTCTGTGGTTCTATGTTTCTATGATTCAACTCAAATAGTAGAAACACTTTAGGAACACTAGCCCAGCACTATATCTTGAGTAACGTATCTTGAATGTGCTTGGTTAAAGTGACACTGTATAACCTTAAATTGCATCATCAGCTGGTGCTGATAAGTGACCAGCTAAATCCCATTCATTAACTATCTCAAATCTAGTTATTAGTTCACCACTTCTCAGCCATTTGTATGATACTGCTGGTATCAACGAGATATGCTTCAACAAGCAGAACTGGTACTGGTTATCAAGAAAGTGAAATGGTTTAATTGTTTCTTTGATTACTTTATTATAAACAATTCATTATTGTCTCAATAAATATCATAAATATTACAGTTATGAACACCTTTTCAATAACTAACAGCATAGAGAGACTGTTGTTTTCCTGTGGCAAAGGCACATGGGAATGAGACTGGAAGACTGTCATATCTTCTACTCTCTATGGCCTGTATGTAAGTTGGGTCCAACCATTGTACAGACCACAGATTTTGCTCACTGACTGTTCCCTGTAAAAAAGAAAGATGGAGATAACCAGTTCATGGACTTGCTTTTTGTTTTCTGTTTTTCTTTTTTTTCCCCAGAGAAAAAAGCAAAGCAATAAAGGAACAGTTTCTATTTACTCAAAATATTGATTATAATGCAATGTAAATACACCTGAGTTAGCTTTAAACTCACTTGTGTGCCTGTATTGTCTAATAACATTAGACTGTGCAGACAATAACATTGTCTGTAAAAGATTAGTTGATTTTGCTCCTAATCTTAATTTGCCTCCATGAAGCTCCAAGGGTGCTGCTGCAGGCTAAGCAGGCAAGCTTTAAGCTTATATTCATATATATATTATTTCTCATTATAGTTCTTTATTTTACTTAGAATCATTGAATCATAGAATGGTTTGGGTTGGAAGGGACCTTTAAGATCACCCATGTCCAACCCCCTTCTATAGGCAGGGACATCTCTCATTAGACCAGGTTGCTCAAAGTCCTGTCCAGTCTGGCCTTGAATGCTGCCAGGGAGGGGACAACCACAACCTCTCCAGGCAACATTTTCCAGTGTCTCACTACCCTCACAGTAAAGAATTTCTTTCTAATATCTACTCTAAATCTGCCCTTTTCCAGTTTAAAAACCCCTCATCCTGTTGCCACATGCCCTTCTACAAAGTCCCTCCCCAGCTTTCCTGTAGACCCCTTCAGGTACTGGAAGGCCACTAGGATTTCCCCAGAGTGTTCTCTTTACGCCTTCTGTTCTGGAAAAATAATAATAATAATAATAATAATAATAATAATAATAATAATAATAA
>NW_024962265.1:8077909-8116982 GCF_019238085.1 Lagopus leucura | reverse complement strand
AATAATAATAATAATAATAATAATAATAATAATAATAATAATAATAATAATTTTTAAAAAAAAACTAACCAAACAAAAAGATTTAAAAAATTATCAAGTGAATATAAAACTAACTGTAATATCAAAACCAGACAAGTTCTTTGATGACAGTCAAGCAACAAACTATTTACAATTCCATGACGTTTGAGAAAAAATTCTGAGAAATTGGACCAAGAGAAGAACAGCTTGTTTTTCTCATTCATCCCTTAATAGGACTATGCTTTATTCTATATTCCTAACAATTTAGCGTGACAATTGAAAATTCAGACATAATTGTCTGTGATAAAGGAGACTGCACGAGACAGTGTCTTTCTACAGCTTAAAATATTGTGATGTAGGGGAAAATACAGCAGAGATTCAGTCCTTTTTCATTTTATTCTATTGCTTTTTTAATTATTGGGCTCACAATATATAACTGCATAAATTATTTAGTAAGGTGAATTAGCCAATATGTACAAAAACTCTTCACAGTTCTGTGATTAAAAAAAAAAAAAAAGCAAATAGATTTTGAGCCAGTTATACTTGTAGGTAAATAATTATATTTTATATAGCAGCTGACTTAGATGGACTATGTCCAACCTTTCTTATATGGGTACAAAGTTTCAATTTCAGACATAGCTATCAACACTCCTTCTGTTAAAATTTGTTTTTATAGAATGGAATCCACTCTTCACTTTGATCACATATCCAGCACTTTCAGGAATTGTCTTTTCATATTATTATAATGCATGAGTAAAATCCACATTTTACATCCTTCTCCCTACTGATAGTTCTTGTTTCTTCTAATGTTCAGGTGAGGATTTCGATGAATTTCAGCAAGAGTATGAAAGCACTGAGTGCAGTTAAACAGTCTGTGTAGCTCACATACAGACCAACACAGCTCTGCTAATGCAATTTAACCACAGCACACAGAAGGAGGGGCTTCTACTACTAACACTCTTTGAACATAATTCTGTGCCAAAACAGACTAAGAAATGATGCCTAATTTATTTCATGTTTAATGCCCTTCTATCAATCAATGTTTTAAATTTCTTTCTAAATGACTAAAACTCACTCTACTTTCATTATTTTTGCAGTGGTTACACAACCAAAGGAAGAACAAGGAATTTCAAAGAAACATCCAGAATCAAAATGCAAAAATAAATAAATAAATAAATAGATAAATAAAATTTCATATCAATTTTCTGGATTCTGAGTATAGTCCAAAAAGGCTGGGAGGGGTGTGTTTCCACCTAAAATTTCATGGCACACAAACAAACATGAACTGTGATACCACCAAGAAATTATAGTGTAAAGTGATTTAGATAATTCAGTGTTCCCTCAAAAATGTCTTAATCCACTTTGCACAAAACACAATTAAGCTGTGGAGTTTCTTGACATGGGCAGGTGTAAATGTTAGTATTTGTTCCTAATTTCAAAGGTCGGTGTTATATAACATATAGAGTAAGAAATCCTTAAAAGTTTATTTAATTTAGGTACAGATTCTAGCTCACGGAGTTCCTGAACTTCAAGCTGTCAGAGGTTTAAAGTTTATTCTGAGGAACTAACACCATGGATTAACTTAAGTCTACTTTCTCCCACTGTGAAGAACCTCTATTATGAACCTCTATTATTATGAGTTTGTTGTGGCTATGATTGGAGCCAGCATATTTACCACCTCACTGTGTATGCATACAAATACAGCCATGACTTAGGTCTTGAGAAGAGCCAAGCTGCAAGATGTGAAGTGTAAAATAACAGTTGACACTTCTTTCTCACCTGGGCTGTGTGGTGTGGCTGCCAATGGAGCCTCCCTGGCCTTGCCTTATCCCTCTGCCTCACCTCAAAACCTCCGGGGCCATCCCAGGTGAGAGGAAATATTTTGAAACAGCATCACTTCAGGGTGACTGAACCTATTTTCTGCAACTGTAAAAGAACCTCTAACTTCTTCAAAATACCTTCTGTTTTGAAATAATGGGTAGGTATTTGATCTTTCAAGCAAACAGCAAAAAGAATCATCAGCAATAAGAGGAAAAGGAGCGGATTATCAGCATTCACATTACACCTGCTGTCTGCATGGTCTTAATGCATGACCAGATTTGGATTTCTCAAAGACATATCAGTGTAAATACAACTGGATTTGTTCAAGCATCAAATCACCTGAAGCATCAGGCTCCCCTTTAGAGCACCATTCAAAAGAACTTCAAAGATAATTGAAAGTAGTTTAGGTTGTTTTTATTCCAACGTCAGCTGAACCACTTACGGTTGAACTACAAGGGTTTCTCTAAAAGTAATGCCTCCTATTTTATTATGTTGGTTCACAACATCGGACGCAGATATTGGTGGTGTGGCAGTAGAGCTTGAATCTTTTCCCCAACATTCGATTACATTTTTTGCTGTATGTCAGATGGCAGCAGAGGGGCAGTCTGAGAAAATGTCTGCCAGTAACAGTGACAAATAAGTCATGTTCTGGACAGCCATGCACAACTCTCACATCAAGAAATGAAAAGTCGTTCGATCAGCTCATCCACATGAATCGATGCAGTAGAAACAGAGAGCTGTATACAGAGCTGAATATCATCTTCAATGTGTTGGAAAAAATGGTGGCAATGTTGGAATATCATCCCAAGGTTTCTGCCAGGTGGGTCCCACAAATGCTCACAGAGGAACAGAAAGATCACTATATGCAAGCTTTTCAGGATCATTTGAACCAATACAAGGCTGAAGATGAGTTTCCTGGATCACATCATTACTGGTGATGAGATGTGGTGTCACCACTACAAGCCAGAGTCAAAACAGCAGTCCATGTGTGATGATATGTGAATTCCCCATCAAAGAAAAGGTTCAAGAAGCAGCCCTCAGCAGGTAAAGTGATATGTACTTTTGAGATAGGAAAGGGAGGATCCTTCACTTCTGACAGCTTATATTGCAACACTGAATAAGCTGAAGGCTCAAACATCCAGAATCAGGCCAGAGAAGAAGACAATCTTCCAGATCCCATGCCAGTTTCAAGACTCTGGAGCACACTACCAATCATGGCTGTATTGTCCTACCACATGCAGCATATAGTCTGGACTTGGTGTACTCTGACTAACACCCATTTGGGCTGATGGACTGTGTGGGCAACATTTTTCTAGCAACAACGTGATCACAGCAGCTGTGAAACAGTTGGTCATCTCCACTGGTACAGATTTTTATGAGCACGGCATACAGGTTCATGTTCATTGCTGCCAAAAAAGCAAAGCTAATGCTGGTGACTATGTTGAAAAAGATTGCTCCGTAGCTGAGAATTTGTTCTATCAAACACTGTTACTGTGCTCTTTGTATTCTTTGTAGTTTCCATTGAAATAAATAGGACACCTTGCTTTTGAAGTTATCTAAATACATACAAAACGTCCTGCCCTATCTGCCCTGATATTCTGCAGTAGGTGTCAGGAGGAGGAAGGTAACATGCACACAAACAACAATTGAAAAAGCAAAAATACTGTTACAAAACTATCAAAAACATGCAGTATTTTGTTAAATGAAATTAGCTGGGAAAGGAAAGCTGGCATGGTTCAAAGCTGCTAAATTTCAAATGTGTCTCTTCCCAGACAATTTTATTATTATTATTATTTTCCTCTCTGTTTACAGTAGCACATTAGAGGTCTAGCCCACATCTGTGATCCTAGGTGTCTTGACTATCTAAGTAAATTATAGTTATTGCATCACCACAATAGCATAATTATCCTCGGCATTAGCATGAGGAAGTAAGTTTAGTGAAATTTTGCATCAGGAAAAAGAATTAATGAAAGTTTTGTTTCTGATATTCTAGTGCAACTTTTGTGCATCATTTGTCTTTCCAATCATGAAACTACACTTTTCTTACATTGACAGAGATCTGAGATCAAATTCCTATTTTCTTCAGATGCTGATAGAATAGATACCATCAGAGTATTACCCGTACACTCCAAGTATTAATGAAATGGCCCAGACACATTGAGATGGAGAGCACAGCATGGTACCTTTTATTTATTACATAGAATGAGAATTACTAAAATCTAATAATTTCTGCAAAATCTACTAGGAATTTTAATTTAGTTCACTTATTCACATTCTAAATCTCTTTGTACTTTGAGTGAAACAAGGCAACTTTTCACCTGAACTCATGAAACATTTGCTATTGGCACTTAGTTACCATGCCTGCCCAATGAGTTTAATGAATTGCTTAGACAGCTTGTATAGCCTCCGTACAAGATTGTTTTAAGTAAAGGAGACTTTAAAAATAAGAATCTTTTGGGGGATAAAGCAGAGCATTTTCCATTTACCTTTCCAGACCCAATTTTATTACTCATTCCCAACAGCTCACTGGTTATTTTGCTAATTTCTCTCCAAAAGAAGGCTCTCTTGGGTATAATATTCAAGTGTATATTCAACTGCTGTACAGTCTTCCAAATGCTCATACTGACCCAATAAACCACAGGTCACTGTTGATAGATAAGGAGCATTTACACAAAAACCCCATTCAAAATTAGAGCAGACATTTCTCCTTGATGCTCATATAGTAGTAACACATTTCTGTAAATGAAAAAGTCTAGATATGTAGGGAATATATATATATATATATATATATATATATATATATATATATAAAAATAGCTATTCACCTAAAATTGAACAGGACAGTGTTTCCAAATTAAAGCACTACTGGGTGGTTCTAAATGAGTTCAAGAGAGACGCATTTCAGATTATATAAATTGGTACAACTCTGTGGCTTTATTACACTGTTACTTTTAATAAACTCAGATTAATTTAAAGCAGATGTTGCCATAATTTAAGTTAAGCTTACTAAGTATTTCTGTAGAATTCACTATCCAGTAGGATTTGGCTTAAATCTGGAATAAACACATAAATCACCACAACAGTAAATTTTCTACGTATTTATCAATTTTGAAGACTATCTAATACCAAAGAAGGACATTACAAAGGTATATTATGACATTCTATTGCAGAGCACACTCCTATTAATAAAATAGTTAGGGAAATTATTCTTTGTCTTTACAATCAAGTGGTTTCAATATATACTTGAAGATCTTCAAGAATATGTATTTTGCAGCTTTGAAATGAGTGAACTCTGAGTTTTCATGGAACATTACCGGTTTGTGTACAATGTTAATGTACTACAAAGTTATGTTCATTTATTGTAATCATTTCTGTTTCATGTACTGACAAGTGCATATTCAAGAGAAAGCATTTTGTTTTGTTTTCCTTAATCAAATATAATTTCAGCAGCAGAGGACATGTCCTGAAGTATGAAGGCAAACATTTAGTTTTATTCCTAGCTAGTCTAATTATGAAAGGCATCAGGGCAGAAGTGTTTTCTTTCTGTAGCCACTAGCACTAATTTGACCTACTGGGGAAACAATTTCTAAATGTCAACATTTGCATGCCTGAACCCTGCTATGAACTAAAAGGATTCATGTGCAAAGGTCCTGCCTCAAGCTGTGACATACTACTTACCTCCTCAGAGGGAGTTTTAACATGCTAATTTGAGCAAATGAAATTATAACAACCAACTCTCCATGGTGGTCAGAGAAAAAGCACTCTGATTGTAGTGGATGACTACAGTTCAAGTGGTACATTCATTAATTAAATAGTATTATGATTGTTGAATATGAATAGGTTCTAAAAAAGGTCTTCAAGTTTGGAGGTAAATAGGAACATAGTACCCAGTTACCTAAAGAGAAAGTTGCAGTTGCTGTTTTCAGAAGTATAAGCTTTGAGACTTAAGACAAAAAATTTACACATTTGCTATATATGCTGTTTTCTGCAGATGTAAATTCTAGAGTGCACTCTTGAGATTCAGATGCTAACAAGTCTGAATAGCAATCTGGTAGAAAGTTGAGGAAGTTTCCATCTGCTCCAATGCTTAGTTCGACTGGTTAATGACCCTTGAGGTCTAATCCAAAGACAAGCAAAGGCACTGGGATTTTACTGACTGTGTTGAAAACTGAATCAAGCCAATGGATTAAGAGTATGATTCCTACAGGACCTGTGTTTTCAGGAACTTCCTCCAAAACATTTACCCTTATAACCTCAGAAACATTTTTAAAAAAGAATGCACTGTAAGCTAAAACACAGGACCCTGATAACACAGGGTCAGTTGCTAACACTCTTATGCACACTGCTCCAAATGTTTTTCTTATCTTGTGATTAAATGTTCAATTTGATATGCTTTACAATGATCTCTGTGGAGAAAATATAAGCAGTGAGAGTTTTCTATTTTGCCTCAGTATAGATCTTATGAGTTGAGAGTGATCTTTAGTATTTGAGATTTGGTGTTGGCTCAAAGTCTCTATAAGATATGCATGTTCTGCTGCTCTCCATGACATATGAGAGCTCTGTTCCAGATTTAATGGACAGTACTACACCTAGCTTGGCTACCTGACTTGAGTCTGCGTTCTGTTATATCAAGAAGCAGTTTGCCTAAAAGAGGTGTTACGTAGGTCAGTGGTAGTCAGGAGGTATGCCTGATAATCTCCAAAAGAAATCAAATCTGCCTATATTTAACAACTTAAATAAAATCACATTTAGAAATTTAAATATTTAAATCTCTGCAAAAGAGATCTCAGCATTAAACTGCAGCATTTTAATTGTATGTATCAATTGACTTGGTGAAAGAGAAGCCATTATGATTTATGTAGACACAGGGACAATTAAAACAGAAGTTTCCTAAATAGCAGGTGTTTGACTTGAATCAACAGGCCATGATCACTGAGAAAACTTAGCATGATGAGATATGCTGCTTCTAAACCTAACCCCATACTATGCAAAGCCCAAACATACATCCACAGGGATGGTAGCTTGACAGAAAATAAACGAATTATCAGTTCACACATCATTTAAGTATGATAGAACAGCAAGGTTATACATTCAGGACAGAGATCAAGTACCTTAATTCACATATTACCTCTAATACAGATACCCGATGCAGCAATAATTGAAGCAGAGGTGTATATAGCACCTCTGACCTCATCCTACTTCTTTACCCAGTTTTATCCTATACAGCAAGGGAAACAAAAATCCCTTTGGAAATAATAGATAAAAAATGTGTAATCAAAGGTTGTATGGGACTGATTCAGTTCATGAATATGAAATGAGTTGCTGGATCCTCCAGTGAGGAGAGAAAGGCTTCCTCTCTGGAATTCAGACAGAGTGCAAGTGATTGTCCAGTTTTTATGTCATATATTCACATCCAGAATTGATTGTGTTGGCCAAAAAATTCCAAGCAGCAGGAAGCGGAACACTCATCATACAAACTTTCAGTCCAAATCATTATAGGTTATGAGAAACTAAAACCATTGATTTATCACAGGATGTACCAGGCATGTTTAGTTAGTATTCAGATAACATGACCTTTATGTATACATAAAAATATCAATTATGTTTTCAGTAATGCTCAATAGCCATAAAAGCATAAATAAATGCATGCTTTTTTTCATTATTCTTAAAATTCAGCACACACTCAGCTTCTACTGAAGTCCTGTTTCAGGTTACAAGCATTAAAATGTTTCTGTAAATCAGGAATATAGACTATTTTTTAGGTAGCTGAACTTATACTATGGTGTAAAAGCAAAGCAAAATGGACAACTTGAAGTTTTCTTACATCAGAAACCTCCATATCTGCATGTACATCCTAATTCCTGTATAATCCTGAGTGGTTTACCTCTTAAAATAAACAGACTCTACCTTATGTCCTTACTGGATTACCGTGAGTAGGATGTTTACATAAAGGATATAGCTAAGTATTCACTGAACATAACAAAAGTGCAATTCATTCCCATGCATTAGAGCACATCATAATTTGGTGGCTATATTTAAATAAACCAAAATTTAACTATGCCAGCAATTACGATCTAATGTTAAGACTGTAACTGTGTTCAGTCTTCGCCCTCCAGAGTTTGATTCATTTGTATGTTTAACTACACTGCCACTACCTATAGAGCGTAAATATGAAGAATTTGGTGAGAGAGAAACTAAGCATAATTTGTTGTCCAGGTGTATTAGATACTGATTCAGTAAATACAATTTTTACAGCTAATAAAATCAGTTACATTGCAATTTACCTTTCATGCAAAGACCTATTTCTATAAACAACAGAACTTGAGTTTTGGTCTTAAGCAGTGCAGAAGTAGTGCAACACAGAAATAAAGGCTTTAAAGCTCCTTTTACTATCCTAGCTGTAGAATATGTCCATAATATTGAAGCAAAATAATTTTGAAGTTGTACTCACCTGTACTCTGGGGAACCACAATGCTGAGTGCCATTTTAGGCTGATGCAGTATCAAAACACTTGAACTTACAATATCTGAGAAAATATTATGTTTAGAAAAATAAAGTAATTCTAAGAGGTGATCTAATTGTTTTCTTCAATTCTCTGTAGGGGGATTATAAAGAAAAGAGAACCAGATTCTTGCCACAAGTGCATAGTGTAAGGACAAGAGGTAACATGAACAAACTACAATGGGACGGAATTCCCATTGTAATGGGAAATGGAATTGAATAAAATTGGAATCCCATTGAATGGGAAAAAATGGAATGGGATATAAGAAAGAAGTCTTGACTCAAATGAGATGCTCAGAGAGACTGTGGAATTCAAACTTGGCTGGACCAGATACAAAATAACCTCACTTAAATCTGAAGACAGCCTTGATTTCAGCAAGAGGTTGATCTGGTGTCTTCCTGTACTTATTTCCCCTGTGATTTAAAATTACTAATTTAGCTTTGATAAATTAGGCCCCAACAAGAAATAACAGAGCATTACTGACAAGTTTGTCCTACTAAATTAAAAAAAGAAAGAAAGAAAGAAAGAAAGAAAGAAAGAAAGAAAGAAAGAAAGAAAGAAAGAAAGAAAGAAAGAAAGAAAGAAAGAAAGAAAGAAAGAAAGAAGGAAAGAAAGAAAGAAAAACATGGGAAAAATTAGTCTCATGAGTCTCTCTTAAAGCTGATTGTTCCTGAGGGTCTGTAACAATTTCTTTACTGTAAGAGAGAGCAGAAAGCAATTCAATGGACAACAGGAGACATGGCATGTGCCAATCCTTGTAAAGCAGTTGAAACATGCAGTGGAACATACATACGAATGCATTCTTGGACAGGTGAGGATACATAGCTTTCACTAAAAGAGAGAGGACAGAAATCTCCAAAGTTGTACTGTAATATATGTATGTCAAATTTGTCAGATACAGGAATTCTTACACAGTTTAGGTCAGATTCTAAAATAACAGGTATATTGCTATAAAGCTTTGTAGTTGTTCAGCTATTAATCATGTTTCATTAATTCTCCTCTCAGATATTTTCAACACAATCTCCTTTAAAATAAAATTATTTAACAATCATGCAAGCACAAAGAGCCAATAATTGCTGTGGATTACTGTCTTGAAAAACAGTCCATTATATCTGTCATGTGAATTTTGTCTTCAGATAGAGACTCTCTACACACATCACTGTTGTTGCTGCTCTTCACCTTTATTAAATTACCACATGAAGGGCCTTGTGAAAAATCTTCATGGAACAATGTGGTGAATATCAATTAAAAGGTGCATCTTAATGACAATTAATAATCTCAGTATAAATTTTGGTTCTTTTGACTTCAGCATTCTCCAAGTCTCACTCTAGCTGCTGGACAACACATGCACCACAGTCATAAAGAGCACAGTGAGCCTTAAGAAACAGAATTTGTTGTTTTATGGTCTATTTTGCAAAATAATAGCATGGGAAAAAAAAGAAAAGAAAAGAAAAGAAAAGAAAAGAAAAGAAAAGAAAAGAAAAGAAAAGAAAAGAAAAGAAAAGAAAAGAAAAGAAAAGAAAAGAAAAGAAAAGAAAAGAAAAAAAGCAGAGGTACTTAGTGAGCGGAATAAAAAAAAATAATACTATGCTAACATAGTAGTTTATGGCTATTTAAGATGGGGATGTTGATATAGAAAGACAAAAAAACCTGCAAGATTAAGAGTAACTCATTCTCCTTTTATGTCCTGTTACTGCATGGCTGAACATAGCTACTAACTTTGTATTTTCAGAACGTACTGAATTTAAGAAAACTCTTTTGTTCCATTTGCAGCCCACATGCTGACACAGCATCTCATCTTCTATTGTTCCAACTCTAACTATTATCTGATATATTTGATGTGCTGAAAGATAAAAAGCGCACAGATTCCAGTTACCTTAGAGACAGCAAAAGAAGAATTACATAGCAAAAAAAAAAAAAACAGCTGAGACTGGACAGTTTCTGGCAGTTTTACTCTGGTGTGTATGAGACCCACAAATGTGAGTTTAGACTCACAAGCCAGGAGTCTTTGTTGGGGCTCTGTTATGCAGTGAATGATCTCACCCTCTTCTTACTCCCACACACAGAGGTATAGAGGGAAGAGCAGGCTCAACCAGTCCTAAATTCCTTTGCCAGCTTAGACTCCAGATAGATTCTGTAGCAGTGGGGAAGAACCATGGCTCATCTCTATTATTAGACTATATTGAAGAAATAGATTTATTCAAGGTTAATAAATACTTGTCCCATCATTTTTTCCTGCATGCTGCTTTTCTTGATGAGGAAACACTGACCTCACAACTGGCAGAACTGGCTGCTGAGAGACATTGTAAATGCCTGTGGCCTCTGATTAGATACAGTGCAAGGCTAAAAAGATTAATTTTCATATAGTTGCCCTGAAAATTTTTGAGAGATAGATGCTTCTCAAAGTCTGAACCCTATCCCTAGCTATTTTACTCAACTGTTTTATGTAGGCTAGACATAACCAAGCTGTATTTCATCAGTATTGCATTCACATGACTTGAATAAAGAGTCTGGAGAAGCTCCCATAAAATCTGATCAGATCAAACTAATTTTTAAAGAATGTTTTCATGGGAAACAAGTTCCAAGGGTAGGCAAAAAGCATATGTGACCTGATCAAAATCTGTGATTTGTTTATTTATGTACACAGAAAACAGAATTGGTGGTTATGGTGTCACTTCATCATTAGGATTACAGTAGAAACCAGGAATATCCACAACTCTTCAAGTGACTGTCATACCTACTGAAAATGAAATTTCAGTGACTCCATGGTATAAAGAACAAGTTGCTAAGTTGCTAGAGAGTAAAAGTTTTTTCACCAGTACAAAGTTGTACTGTGGTTCCAGGAAAGAAGAGCATTGTTAGTTGGGTTCAAGAACAAAAAGGATATCAAATGAAGGTAGGAGGAAATAAAGCCTTACTCTATTTGATGTGTGCCAACTGTGGTCTCATAAAGCAAAGAAATCTTGGAATGCTTTAAGTACATAATATTTTTAGAGCTCTAGTAAAGCAAATCTGAGCTGCTATTTACCACATTTAAAGATATGTGCCACAGAAGCTAGATTTTGCCATATATTTTGCCTATTCCGGTAACCTCTAATTAATAAACGCTGATGTGGAGGCAAGCTGAACACTCAGCTGTCTGTTCAGATTCCTCTGAATTACTCCCACGTACTTTTCTAAAGTATACAACATATAGCAATAGACTTGAATTATTCTGAAACCATTTTGTTAAAAAGAAGCAACACTGCTATATCTGCCTTGCTGAATACAAATATTTTTCTTTCTCTTACAGGTGTTCAGTTTCTTGTCTTACTGGAGTATCTGTCTACACAAACTGTCTTCCTTCAGCATTTCCACAATTCTAGGGCAGAATAAGAAACAAACCTCTCTGGAACAGGTTTCCCAGAGAGGTTTTGAATGCCCCCTCTCTTGAAACATTCAAGGCCAGGCTGGATGGGGCTTCAAGCAACCTGGTCCAGAGGGAGATGCCCCTGCGTATAGCAGGGGGGGTTGGAACTAGATGATCTTAAAGGTTCCTTCCAGCCTAAACCAATCTATGATTCTATGATTCTATAATTTTCACTTTGCCAAACTAAGCAGTACAACTGAAAAAAAATAGTAATGCCAAAAAAGAAATCCATGAATATAATACTTGTTAGAATAACCTTTCCATTCACCCTGCTGTTCATGTACTGGTATTAAAAATCATGTTGTACATTGAGAAGTCAAAATGACATATGACAGCATGAAGGAACTGAGGGAATGTTGGTTTCGCTCCATCCAATTTGGGTGCAGGAAATGATGATATCACCCAGAAGCCAGATGCAGTCCCAGTAGCTGCTGAAAAAAAATTTGATATATACAGTGTATATGAACCAGAGGTGGAATACACATGGGCAATCAGCAATCATCTAGAACAGCCATGAGCCAAATAACTAGAACAGGAAAAAAAAAAAAAAAAAAAAAAAAGTATGGAATCAAAATACACTCTGGGTGGGATCAAACCATGGGTGGACTAGAAAAATGTTCAAGTTTTACGCGGAATCCAATTAGGATTTCCTGTAATGGCACACTGTTACTTAAAGCAGAACTACTGTGCTACCATGCAAGCTGAAATTCTCAAAATAATGGCGTTGTATATGTACCCTGTGTTATGTGGCTGAGAGTAGACAAAGACATATCAGGTCTGACTAAAAGTGAGATCTTGTAGCTCAGAGAAAATGATTGCAATCTGTTAGAATTAGAAACTTGGATGAAAGTGAAACAAAATCTTTCCTCGTTTTTTTAGCTACATAAATTCCAGTATTTTGTTGTTGGTAGTGTCACTGAAATAAAGAGATCTCAGGAGCACAAAAATTCTGTGGGAGTAGGTACAGAGAAAGTGGCAACCAGAGACACAAGCTTCAAGCAAGAAGGTTCAAAATTTAATGACCTGTGTAGGAAGATAAATGAGACTTCATGAGAAAACAGCAATGCTAGCATGAGGACATTTTTAGGTGTGGATGGTGAGCACCCTCAGCGCTGATGAATTGCCAGCTGACAAAAAGCTACATCCTGTAGTGATAACTGTGCAAAACCATGACATATTTTTTCTGCTTTTTTTTTTTTTTTTAATCACATCCATTTGAATGTATATTTTATGAATAGCATGCTGTACTTAAAGTTAAAAACAAAAGCAGCAGGCACAATATTCCACATATCAATCACAATATTTTACCTCTCAATTATATTTAATTTAATAATTGTATTATTTTTACCTGTTTTAACTTTAAGGGCTTCTATTGCAAATACTGTATTTTTGCAGGTGGTTTAGGTTACCAACAATTTTCAGTAAGAACTCTTTCTCTCTCTCTTTTTTTTTTTTTTTTTCCTGAAAGCTCTTCTCTATACCATTATTTTGTCTAATCATTAGCCTTCCTGGAAATATTAATCATTATGTCTACTAGGCTTTCAGAAAGACCTGCGTCAAGTTTCTTTAAATTGCTTCTCTGTTTATTTTAGCCACAGTCTGAATAAAATGATTTGAATAAACAGGTCTGAAGCATATCCTGAATCGTACAGTTGGGATATGAACCTGAAATCCAACATAATTCCTGGCATTATAGTAATAGAATTCAGTAGAAAGAAAGAATTGTATTAAGCTATAACTGCACACAAAAAGGAATTCACTACAGTTAGCTATGTTTTTCACAGCAAAATGCTTTTTATTGTCCTTTATTTCTTATGCAAAAGAGCATGGGTCTAATCTGCTAGAAATCATGAGAAATTTGCTGCCGCAGTTTTTGACTGATCATACACCCCACTACTTGAGAGTGATTTAGAAAGAGCCAGGTGAGAATATGGGCTCAGTGACACCACTAGTTGAAATGTATTGACCTCATATTACATAGAAAGAACAAGAGATTAAGATTATGGAATGTCCAGCCCTAAAACTGTAAGGTTAAACCCATATTAAATATTGCAGTGGTTTCTGGGACAAGGTACTTCAATAGCTAAATCACTCATGTCCAACTTATTCCTATTTAGGTCAGAAAAGTGGTCACAGTTGCAAAGTTCCAGTGTAACATTACTCTCATTTACTATCTTATCCTTGCAATATGTCTAATGAAACCCTATCACAGATGGATGAACATCTAATTCATGAACAAATATTTGTGGGCCATGCCATTTCTGTACTTTAGTCTTCCTAAAGAGTTTCTGTTTTAGTGATTATAGTTTTCATTTGCTCCAGTATTCAGTAAGGTGTTCTGATCTAAAACTCTGTAGTCTGAAGATTCAAATATACTTTTCATAGGGGCAGATCGTAAATGAGAGCACAGCTGCCAATCTAGGAACTCACAAAACTTGCCAATTATTTTGCTGGCTTAGGGAACACACAAGGGCATTTTTTTTATATCACTAGATTAACATGGTGTACAGTGAAAACTGTTTTGACTACTGGTCTGTGTTTGTGAAAATGGCTCAACCTGTTCTATATGAGGAATGAGCTAGATAGAGTTATCGCAAGGGTGCCCACACTTATTACTAGGCTCTACCTATTGACTATAATTAAAATCCAACCAGTTTGATATACGTCTCATAAAGTAGTGGCTACTAACGTGCTGGCACTGACAGCTCACACACAGTATTTATTGTCTATTGTTTTATGGGTTTAGAAAATGAAAGGACTGGTTAGCTAAATAAAACCAGTGTAAGAAATAGGCCAAAGTATTTTGAATGAAAACATCTTAAAACCAGTTTAGTTGGATAACAGAATAGCTCCATTTTGTTCATTGAGCACTATTGATTTTTTTGGCATAGAAGAGAAAAAAAATAACAGATGGTGAAAGAAATAAATTAAGCTGCTAGTGATGGAATACAATATCACAATGAATTATAAAAATGATGAACATAAATCCTTTTAAATACACATTCACAGTCAGTATAAAAGGATCCTGTTGTTGAAGTTTTGGTTTATCTTCTAGTTATCATAGGTTTTACATTCAATACAAGTCCAGTATGAATTCAAAATAGAAATCCCAGGCAATGCAGAAAAGATTCAAAGGTAATGTTTTCACTGGGATCAAACATGAGCCAAAATTAGCGCATATATCCTCAGATTTTAGGAACTATAAACTATTATGGCTGAAAATCAATACAGAAAACAGAAGAAAACAGAAACAAAACAAAACAAAAAAAAAGGTAAGATGTATTCATATAAATGATCAATCAAGAACTGCTGTGGGGGCTGCTAAATGTAACCCATATTCAGAAGCAAAATTGCAATGTCCAAACTTGTGTGATTGCTACTGTCTTTGTTTCAGTAGAAATACATAACTCTTTAGGAATTCTCAGCTTGACTCTTCAGTAATAACACTTTTTTTTTTTTTTTATGTGAACAAATCATCCTTATAGGGCCACAGGCTCCATATGAAATGTAGAGATATTTATTTTTCATGTAATGAAAATGATGCTTCTTCAAAATACTGTCATTTTTCTGTAAGTTAACATTCTGCAAAACCACACGACTTTTGATAAACAGAATATCAGTAATTGCTTCAGCAGAATTATAATCTTCTCCTAAATTAGTGAAGACAAATTCCTTTTATTGTCCACGGTTATCATTTATTATTTATAATATCAATACTTTTCACCCTCTAGCCCTCCAGGCATGGTTCAAAGACCATTTGGTAACCATTTAGCAGATGAAGCATGAAGAAGTTTAATTCGGTTTTGAAGGCTCTAATCATGATTGGGAACCAGGCTCCTCTTCCTGAAAACCCATAACAAACCTTGCACTGCATTTCAGTAAGCTTGCTGCTTTAAACTCTATGGAAAAATCACTTTATCAAACGTATAGATTAGTTTTGCATTTGCTTTTGAAAAACATGTGTAAATGACAAGGATATCAAAATGTTTGAACAGAGATAACTGAATGCTATTTACTCTATTGGGAATTTTTAGAGCGCAGGGCCATGGTTCCAAGGTTTGCACTATCCCGTTGTACTTAATTTGTTTATTCCAATATCCAGTTAGATAAGCTTCATTCATATTGATAAGAGTGGATTTATTATTATTATTATTGTTTTTATTTTAGACCTAGGTCTCCTGTTACAGATCACCAGGTCACACTTTCTGTTTCTTGCTGTATTTCTTCATGCCTCACAGGAGATGCAATGATCAATGTTATTTGACAGGTATTACTACCCCTGGCCATTAGACAACATTTACTGCATCAGAATTTACCAACAGACATTGTCTGCATGACTAGAATAATTTCAAGAGCTATGGGCTATCGTTTGTGTCTCAAGATAGAATATTTTCACTATTGCTGATCTCTACATCAAGTGAATTTCATTCCTGAACAGTTTTAGATAGCCAAAGCATACGATACTATACAGCAGCAAACTGTTCATAAACATGTTAATCGACTCAGCAAGATAAGAGCTGATCTTCGGACACATTTTGCGGATGCATCAAATGTGTCTGGCATGAAGACACATATTTCTTGGGAGTTTTGTGGGTCATAGAGAACTGTGAGCTATGGCATACATGATTTTGTAAGATTCCTATACTAAATGTTGTAACATACCTCTGTATGTTTCTTACCAAGCAAGACAAAATAACTTCTAAGCTCATTTTCTACCCCTGATGCTACTGGAAATCTGGTTCCTGATTGACGAAATAAAACCATGAAACAAACCTGTAAGAGAAATAGAAATAGCCATGCATACTCAAAAGAGTATGTATTGAATACATTCATCAGCAAAAGGAGAAAACAACACCTGTTCATATGCACATCACAACTTTAGAAGTAGGTGATCACTTCCATAAATAACTAAAACACAACTGTTCTGAATAATCTTTGTAAAATCTTGAGTCCTTAAATTATAAAGCTTCTCATATCTGAGATCTCAGTTAGATATCAAAGTTTATTTGCTGTCATTACTCATTAAGGTACTGCACACCATTCATGGAAGATGTTGGAGAGTATTGCTATCTTACGAGATATTTCTGATAAAGACAGAAAGATGATCTCATGTGCCTGAAAATCTCTCAGGTAAATGACCAAGATAACAAGGCAGAAAATTCTTACTTGAAATGTAAATAAAACATTTACATTACTTGAAATGTAAATAAAACAGGATGTGCTGAGAGTATGAACTATGGTTTTCATGGCAATAGAAATGAGTAGCCCTCTGATCCAGTGCAGTTAAAAATATCAGGAAACTAATATGGTCTAGTTCTTCAGGACATTAAATAACACTATGCTAAGAAAAATAAACTGCTACATAAGGAAAAAAATAGGCAATATGTTTCCAAGTCTAAACAGTTTGGATTTCAAGGTTCAATATTTTTCTTTTCTTCTTTACTTTCCATTTGTTTCTATTTACATATTCTTTCCATAATACAATGTATTATTAATATTTAGCTTAATTTGTACACATATATTAGAATATGAATGCGCATATATACATTAGAAAGTATAGAGACTATTTTGCCAACTGATTAAAAGTGATCCATGAACAATGATTGTCATTAAAAAATGCGTACTACAAGCCAGAGATGAGAACACATAACTTTTAAAGGATGAATGAGCAATATTGTTTTGATTCAGCTTGTCTCTTAAAAGACAGTATTTTCAAAGGCATTCAACTCTTTAGCTGACTAGCTATCTTTGAAAAAACAAAGTTCAGAGCTGCTTTAGAAATATCAAAGTGTATAGATAAAACTGCATATAATTTGAAATCAGCCCATCAAAGAATCTAAAAATTCATTATCACTCAGTCCTGGTTTTGCTTAGAAGAACTGCAAAAAGATCTGCAGAGTTAAGATGGCTGAAAACAAAACAACATTAATCAGAGCAATGTTCAGCCTTAAAAGGAACATTGTAACTCTCTCCATAATATGGGCAGCCTATGATGGTGGTAAGGAAACTTTATATAAAGGCCTTCCTGAGGAACCCTTGTAGTAAAATCTGGTACAGTTGTACACTGGAACAGATCTGTACAGAATTCTGCTCCTGTTTCTGTTACAAATGCCCTTGTAAATAGGTGTTAGGCTTGAAATAATTTAAAGTGAATGTTGTTTTAAATGCTTTCTTCTGTTTAGATCCACAGTTGTGTTTGGTCTGGAAAAGCCCAATATACTGGTACTCTCTTATGATTACAAAAAGTTTAACGATGGCATTCTCTGAACAGAAATAAATACAGAATTTCCCAGTACTTATTTTATTTCTTTAAATATCAATTTTATTTTTTTTTTCTCAGCTGTCAATCTCAGTGGCAGCTGCTAGAGCTACTTATTTTTATTCCTGAAAAATAAAATGTTTTTTCTTTTTTTTCCCCAACAAACACTTGGAACATTTTCTTCCATATAGTCTATACATTTTCTCCTTATACTAACCTACTTCTGCTTATGATGTCTGTTTTGTGCTGGAGAGGTCTCCAAACTATTGCCTTGGCAACCAATAAACATTAATCCATGTGAGATTTTCCTCTTGAAATACTTTCTATATTGGAAATGTTATGTAGGAGGTAAAATTCACTGGAACTGGAAAAGATGTTCAGATGATTTAATTCATATTCTTTTTTTTTTTTCTTTTTTCCATTTTTTCCCCCTGGATTTTGCAGCAAAACAGTCTTAGATATTTCTTTTATGAGAGCAAATTCACTGTCAGCCTCATGGAATTGGCTCCATTGGGCATGCTTGGACATGGATTTATCCATCCCAGAAGACTTTTCCAGAACCTGAGCAGTCTAACAGAACACAATGCAGCTCCCTTGAGGCCCAGAATAGCCTGCGTAACATCAGGTCCTATGTTACTTTCTGTTAGCATTCTTAATTTTCAGTAACACATATTTACAGTATGATTTCAAAGGACCAAATCAATGACTGTAAGAAATATTTTAAGCTGGTAGGTGCCTGTAAAAAAAATTGGTTCTTTAACCTTAACAGTTCTGCAGGTTAAAGCACTTTCTAATTTGCATAGCGAGATTCAGTGCCATTGACATACCACTTAAATTATTTTGTCAGAAATTTCAGGCAAATAACACTGTACTTTGCCCTGCCTCTCCAAGTAATGCCAGCTGGTGGGATTGAGCTTGAGAAGAGAAATAATGTTCTAACATCATCTATAACCAGAGACTATAACCTAATTTATATGCAACTTAAATAAATTGGAAGACATTTAATTTAATAGGCTTCAGATTACACCTTCATAAAGTGATACTAAGGATAAGAATTTATCCAGAATCTCACAATCAGGAACAGCTAGTTTAATGGACTAATCAAGTCCACTGGTGTCTTCCAGTTAGCTTTGAAGAAGTGCCAGAGTATGGAAAGTAGTAATACTAGCAGAAGGTGACAGAGGTTAAGGATTAATGTGGTGAAGCCCAACATCCAAATGCTGTTGCACAGTGTGCACTTCAAAGTCAATTTACATGCAGAAATCTTTATTCATAAGAGCAAACACTTTGGAGCATTTGTCTATATGAAATAACACATTACTTGAGTCTCTGAAGACATGATGTGAACCATAATGTGTGTTATTTCAAAATAACACAGAGCTTGTCACTTATTATTACTGTAATAACCAGTATTTGAGTAAATCAACAGTGATAATGAGTACTTACATCAAGGAAACAGCAATTCTAGCAAAGGAGAAATTCTTTTTTTTTTTATTGTATTCCTTATGGAAAACAAAGAAAACCTTTTGTAAATATGGACTTTTGTTCCAGACTTACCTTCTGAAGAAAGGTTAAACCCCTCAGAATGAGTACATGATTTCCTTAACATTCAAACACAACATGGGATTAACTTTTCAGAAATGTTTTCTGTGCTTAATAACGCTCATATATTCATCTATGCCAGAGCCTAGGGGACTGCACAGCTTGTTTTGGAAAACAGTCATTCTTCTTGCATGACACCTGGAAGTCCCCTGATAATCTAGAATATTCCAGCTGACTAGTATAATAAACTGCACCTGAAACCACAGATTATATACATGTATATGTAGAGAAAGAAAAAAAAAAAGAAAAGAAGAAAAGAAGAAAGAAACAAGAGAATGCACAGAGCGTTTCAGCATCAATCAGAATGAAAATGAAATTGCATCTCCTCAACAGCATTTTTGTGAAACAAAACTGTCTTTTCATACTGAAATGAATGAATGTAGCAAACTTGAAAATCTTTTCAGCCTTCACATACAGAGCATTGCTTGATGCAAAGGAGAAATTTGGAAAACAGAAATTCTCAACTTTTGAATGCATGATGGGAAATAATCATGAAAATAATCTTTTAGAACAAGGGTAAGCTATAAAAGTGACTTTTTAAACTAACAATGCCTTTTTTAACTGTCTAAAATGAACAGTCTTCCAAATTCCATTTCACTCCTCAGCTGCAAAAGCGAGGCAGTCAGGAAGGTACTTTTCGAATGACTAAACCTGAGTGTGTGAAATCAATCTGCATATACTGTTAAGGAATTGCTCATCATTTCTTTTCATATATATATAAATCTCTTTTCTACTGCTTTCTTACTAGAGTAAAAATAAAGAAGAGTAAGGCTTTTTGTTTCAGTACTTAGGCATTTGGTTGAGCCTTGAACTAAATACTTGTATTATTTATCAGTTATACCACTTCTTCTGAAAAGCCCAGGTAGAATCCCATTACACATAAATAATTCTTGCCTTTGAGAAATATTCACTATCTCTGGAAAATAAAACAAATGCGTAAGAATACACTGGAAGCCAAGGCACAGAAGTATTATCTGAGGTCTCACAGAAAGTTTGTGTTAGAACATGAAATTGAAGACTATCTGTTTTAGCCACAGTCTTCCTGACGTTATTAATGTCCTTGAAGCATGAAGGCAAATGCACATCTTAACCTATCAAAATCTTAAATGCTTTATTCTTAAAAAAATTGAGCAATAGCTCTCAACTGTGGTATAATCTTATTTTATCCAATATAGCAGGCACCTCATCTGCTTTCTATGAAGGAAGGATAATGAATAATGAAATATACAGACCAAATAATTTAGAACTTATTTACATAATAGTTCTGTTCAACATATTGTAACAAATAACAATATTTTTTCTCTAATTCATGTATTAAATGCTACTAAAAATTAAATACATTTTTAATGCTATTTTTGTTGCAGTGAATGCTGAGGACTATGTTTTGACATTAACACTTAGCTGTAATGGTCAGGATGGTTTGGAGCTTCTCAAGTCACACAGGAGCTTCATGAAGCACTGCTTTTCTGGGACTATATGGCTTCATAGCAGGAATAAGTACAGCTGAAGAACTTTTTTGCCTCAAGGGAAATTACAATATTCCAACAGCTGTTTTAAAATTAAGACAAACAGTCAAAAAGCTGAACTTTTCACAGAGTGACAATCTAGAAAAAAATGACATGCAGGAATGTACAGCTTTTTTTTTTTGATCATTTCACCTGTCTGTTCTGGTCTGGGTGATTAACTTTCTTAGGCTCTAGCAGGGAAAAAACAGCCCAGATATGGCCAAGTCATATCCTCAAACTGAGAAATCTTGAAATTTTTCCGAGTCTTGCATGGCATCTTCTGATTCTAATCTATATAAACAACTCATCATTGATTCTTACCAGTTGGTCAGGATACAAGGCTAGACTGTATGTCTTAAGCTGTGCTGATGTCTTAAGCTGTGCTGCCATCATATAATGCTTATGCTCTTTTCTGAGATACTGTCAAAGATTTTAACAGGAGTTTTGGTCTCGTGCAGAAAAAGATGGGAAAGCAAACACCTAAAACACATGAAGTTCTTATAAACTTTGCTGTAACCCTGTTCACACACAGTTTAGTGTCAGATGAGTGCAAAATCATGTGCCGTAGAGCAGTGCAATGATCCAAAGTATGTTTTCATTTGGATAGAACTGGTGGAAAATTTTGATTAAATGGAAACTTCCTTTTTCATTGACAATTCATTTTGATGGAAAACGCCTGCTTAATCTTTGTAATACACTACCAGACAGTCCCACAAGGCAAATTCTCTGTTTATGCATGACTTAGAGAGAGCAACCATCAGCCAGGTTGCTTCAGCACTTTGCTGTTGCAGCTCAGCTCTTACGTGCCATTTCAAACCTGGAGTGCCAGTTGTAGTGGTGAATGAAGCAGCATGAACTGGTCACTCACTCATTTCACACACACCACAAATCAATTCCTGTATGATAGTGCTTTTCATTTACTACATATGCTGAACTGCATTTGACCTGGTGGTGAAAGGTTTCATTTACCATTACAGTCGCTTCAGCTGTGCAGTCTCCAGTCTGTACACTGATTTATGGATGGATGGATTTGCATATGGCAAACATCCACATAGCTTTATAAGTTAGCCTTTATGCCAATAAATGTAAAGTTAAGGCTATGATACTAGCATGAGTAATGTTTTTGTTAGAAACAGCTCTGTTATTTTTTTTTTTTAATGCATGTAAGGATTGAATTCCACTCTGCTTCCAGTTTAAAACACAGGGAGACTGCAAGAAAAGAAATAATCTTTCTTTATGTTCATTTCATTTCTTACTGGCTGAGTTTTGCTGTTCCTTAGCAGGTATATCTGGGGATCATCTTATTCCTGGAGACAGAACTGTATGTAAATCTTGACACTGGTGGAGAAATTTCCAGGCTGGTCTTGGAGGTGGAACATTAGAACAGCAATATCCAGCCAGACCAAAAACCAGTACCATGCAGTGACTACTGATGACCAGCTATGGATGATTAAAGAAAGAAGATGAGAGAAGACACAGTTCCTAATAGCTCTCAAGTTACACCTGAAGAATGTTTTTTTTTAAGTGACAATTGATCTCCTTTATATCTGGCCTCACTGATGGCTGTAGAAGGCTCATGATCAGGTAGTTTCAATACCAGCACTGCTAACACCCTTTATAAATACTAAAGCCAATGTCCTGGTTTTCAGAGCACCTGATATTTTTACTGTAATCAAGCTGTCACTCTCCACAGTGTACACGTGTATCTTCCAGTAATGTTAACACTGTCTTGATGAAACTTCATGACAAATACTAATACTCTTTGTTTCCTGGTATGAGCAAAGGAGAAAAGATCCACCTCCCACCCACATTCTGTAGCAGCTTTAGGAATGCAAGACCTTTCACACTTAAATCATCTACTATGCAATGAAAATGTTTATACGCAGTGAAACATAAAACACATCATTCATTATTTTGAAACTTAATGTTGAATTAGACATTTACATTGAGGAAGTGCTAAAAATAACTTGCAGCAGGGTGTGGTGTAATTTTGCATTATTTATGAATCTGGCCCAAGCATGGTTATGTAAATATCTTTATGTTTGTGTATGTTATGTAGGTAAATGCATACATGCACCTGAAGACACACTCAGAATTCACATACTTTAGAAAGTTTGTTCCCTTAGTTCAGCAGAGGGATAGACTGAACTCAGATATGCCCCATACCCCATCAGAACAAACAGTTGGGTGGGAAAAAAATTCTGATTTCAGTACAGCAAGGCAAGTGAAGGAGTATTTCATGTTGCATGTATATTCCACATACCCTGCTGCTGGCTCGCAATGTTACACACGTCTGATGCCTGCACATCCTCTATTTATCAAGTGAACAGGATCATAGACTTTCTTACAGTAAGTGATCTCCTTGACAGATACAAATCTTTTGTGTATATATTACTATATAATGCATTTTCTACCTTCTAATATCAGCTAGCACTACTGAAGTGTTAGGATGCTGCTGTTCCACAGCAGCACATACCTGTTAACTAGGGAAATACTCTGTGGGTTGTACTGATTGTTGATGCAGTTTAAGTAACAACCCTAATGAAATTGATGTGCCATTCCAGCCTAGTGAAAGGCTTCATAGCCACCTTCACCAGAGATCAGTAAAGTAAATGTTTTTCTTATTGGATTTTATGCCACAAATTGTTTCCACTCCTATTTTTAATAGAAAGCATTCTTTTTATTTCCTTCTTTAAATGTATATCTATTACAAAACATGAAAAATGTTACTGCTCCACCACCTCTACTGCATTTGAGACTTTCTGCATTTTCTTAAGATGTGATCACATAGGCCACAATAATTTTTTGGGTAATAGAAATGTCTCCGTAAATGAATAGAATCATAGAATCACGGGATCCTTAGAGTTGGAAGGGGCCTTTAAAGGTCATTTAGTTCAATTCCCCTGCAATGAACAGGGACATGCACAGCTAGATCAGGTTGCCCAGGGCCCGATTCAGCCTCGCCTTGAAAATCTCCAGGACAAGGCATCCACCATGTCTCCAGGCAACCTGTTCCAGTGCCTCATCACCCTCACTGTAAAATACATCTGATAAATCTAAGAGTTGATATTGCTCTTGCTCTTTTGAAAAGTGTTCCAAGGGACCTCTGAAAATACGTCTGGAGTGAGGGAGCACATGGCCCGTGCTGGCAGGCCCACTTTGTCAGACTGATGTTTGAAAAGGAGCAGGGATTCCTCACCCATCTGCTAGTGTTAGCAGCTATTTAGAGTGGCAGGAAAGCAGCTCTGGAGTCTTCCACTGCGGAGAAGAGCTCTTGGGTCCTTTCATATGAGCTCATGTGAGAAGCAGGCAGAAGCAACTTTCACTCAAAGTGCCTCAAGCTATAGCTATAGTGAGTAAGCAATGCTCCAGTAACAGACAAAAGTTTCCACAAGACTGTGACCTCTTCAGAAAGATATGGAAATGGTTACTGAAACAGAATGATTTCATTATGGAAAATCTATTGCCAGACTTAAGTATTACTTATCTAAAGTTACTGTGCTAAAATCAGTGGAACAGCTTCAAGGTTGACTTGTGTCTAATTTGTGCTCTATGTTATGTACACAGAATTCTACATAGAATATTTGAAATGAAAGGCCTTTAGAAGGGAAAACTGAGATAAAGTAAGACACAATGTACTTCACTGCTCACAAACTCAGTTTAAACTTGCTTTGACATTAAAAAAAAAAAAATTTAATTGACATTTATACATATCCTAAAAATGACTCAAAGATCCACCAGGCTGAGCCAGAGTTGCTGTGGAGACTTCACTTGACATTTTTGTGTCCCGCTCGACATGAGGATGCTCCAAAACACAACAAGGCAAAGAATGCTCTTCTTGTGGTATTTTAGAGCAGTGTGGATCTTATGGCATAAGTAGAATCAAGAAAGACTGTTACTGGATAAAAACTATTTAATTTGGAAACAGAACAACATTTTGAATAGTGTTTGCCTCATTTCTTCCCATTAACTGGGCAAAGCTCAACAGTTTCAAGTGTTCCAAATAATTGCTTGTTTTTTTATGGATTATTATTCCACATGTGAAGAAGAACGTACAGAGCCTCCCAAAAGGGCACTTCACGCCAGAGTGCCATGTATATTAAAATCAGTTGCACTACTCTTGTGAGTAGGAGTTTGTAACATCAGTTCTTTTATTTTCATTTTTAATCTTCTCATAAATACTCAGACAAATCACATTTTGTTACAGGAATATTAGTGTGATTTAGCAAATCCCAGAGCCTTTGAACAATTGCCCTTTCTAAATTCAGTGAATGAAATTGCATTTAACTTTGTTTCTGTGAATCCTTTTCAGCATAATTTAACCAGATCAAATTAGTGCACAGAATCTTTTTGAGAAAGAAAATGTGTGCTATAAATGATTACAGGGGTGACACGAACTATTTACTGAATTATGGAGCTGGAATGAAACACATCGTGGTATTTTGAGGTAAGTAGATGGAAACTACAAAATAATATCAAGGAAAATGATTATTGCTCGGTAAACTACAGCAACAGTCCCACGTTATCTCATGATTAACAGGTAGGTACATAATTCACAGCACTTTCTGAGGTGAACTTTACTTTGGAACCCTTTGTGCCTGCCTAATCACACTTTTTGGAGCTGTTTCAGGCATGAAAGGCTTAGTAAATCTTTCTCTCTCCATATATACACATGCCAATTCTATGCAGACACAAAGTACAATAAAACATATAGAAAACTGTCTGGCACAGAGCCTATTAAGATTTTTACTTCATGTTCCTTGTTCTACTGTCTTATTTTCATTTATTTTGCTCCACTGCATGCATGAAGAACTGCACCTTTTGAAGGATATGCTTAGCATTAAACTAAACCATCTACCTATCCTACCCAGTTAAACACATATTGAAGTGCGACAGTGGAGAATAGTGAAACACTGAGTGGTTTGTAAACCAGATTCAAATAATGAATTATTTTGAATGTCTCTTGGAATAGGCACTAACAGACACGATTCAGAATAATACTCATATCCTTTACGTTCCTTCCATTCCTTCCTCTGGTTCTTCAGTGAAGGTCTATATCTGCTTACCTCTCAGGTCTTGTTCTTTCTTTATTATTTCTTTCTATTCTTCCCCCCCCCCCCTTGGGGAGGAAGAGGAGGTTTAAGGTTTAAGAGGTTTAAGAAAAGGTTGTTTTTTTTTTTTCAATATTAAAAGAAGCAGAAAATGTATAGTTGTGGAAGACTTGATCTTGCTTTGTAAGATTCACTTTTCCCCAAATGGTCATCATTACAATAAATCTATTTAAGGCATGGGAGTTTCCATACCTGTGAATAGGTTAAAGTTTTATGGTACTGCTTTTCACAGCACTTTGAAGTGCAACAATCTTTGTCAGGAGCTAGCTGCAGAATTATTTACATATCTCTCTTCATATCTCGGCTGACCATTCACATGCAAATAAGAGCTTTGACAGCTTCTCAGCACATTTATGAAAGCCAGTGATCTGTCCATTTTCAGTTCAGATTGAAGAATATGACAATACCTTAGAATAAAGGCCTGTCAGACTCTAGATTAGTTTCCTGCTCTGCAATACTGAATATGAAATAGAAAAAAAAAAAAAGGAAAAAAAAAAAAAAAAAAAAAAGAAAAAGAAAGGAGAACAAAAAAAAAAAAACTTGAGTACAAAGTGAATACATTTTCGTCACAAAATTAGAATCAGTTTCTCAAGGATGGGCTGAGAGAGAGCAATTTTGAAAAGTATTTGAAAGGCAGAACTGATTTAAGCTATGTGTTTTTTTTCTCCATCAGTCAGTATCCAACAAAACAACTCAAACTCTCAAGAAAACCTGATTTTTTAGAATAGGTTGAATTTCATGATGGATGCATGATGGATGCACGAACATGATGTATAGGGATGAAAGTGAACAGAATATACCTTTCTGTTAAATCATTATGTTTGGAAAAACTTGAGTTGTGCTGCTGAGCCCATGGTATGGACTCACTAAAAAGTGGACCCATAGCAGCTCATCTCTTCATCTCTGCACACCACAGGTTCATCTTTTGGCTGGCACATGCAAGCAATTCTCTGCTAAATCCTGATGTCCAAAGAGTCTAACTGAGTTGCTCTGCTCAGGACAGTATTGTTCCTTCATGGTGATTATCAAAAATTATTGCTACTCTTCCTGCTCACTAGCTTTTATTTTCAAAGAAAATTTGTTATAAGAATTAAAGTTCCAGTGTCTTATAACCAGAAACAAGTACATGCTTCCTAGCCTATAAAGTCATATTTCACTTCTCCTCATACAATTTACATACATTGATCACTACCATATGTCTGGCATAAGGTAAAATAGTTTGTATGCATAGTAATGGTGGTGAACCTCCAGTGAAACAAAATTCAGCATTTGTCATATTCCTACACACTGACAGAAAACAGTTTTAAGAGAATGGCAATTACGAGAAATGTCCTTTAAAAAGTTGCTTATAGACTCATCTATGCAAATCATGTTAAAATATGGAAGGTGTGTTGCTCAGTCTTGTCCTCATTCTCTTTGGAGCAATGTCAATGAGCAGTATCAGTGGTCTAATTCCCTTCTCTCTTGCACCACTGCAGACACAATCATTTAATGAAGTTATATTTGATTTACATTAGGATAATTGCTAATAGCTTAAAATTTCTAATATAGATTAATAGTACACATGAGATTTGATAATGAGAAGGCAAATGCAAAAGTTTCTTTACTTCAGTAAACTGAATCTTTTGTGTTGGTTTCTGATGATCTGAATGGCAGCCTCCAGAATTGAATTTAGCTTTTCTAGCATCACCAAACCAACACAAACAGTATGCTTTGATAAGGTATCCTAGTCTAACAAGTCAAACTACAGAATTTTGCCTCACCAAAACCATGTATGTGTCTCTTCTGTATTTCTTAATTAATAGCATGAAAATTGGTATTGTATTGTAGAAGAAGAACGTTATTCAAAGCAATCATGACATCATGTAAGTGGCATGAGAAAGCATAAAAGCAAAGCAAAGAAATTCCTCGTGTTAGTTCACTAATGATAAAATTTACATGTCCCATACAAGATACGTGGAATGTACAAACAACCAATTTTATCTTCACAGAGGCCAGGCTGACAGAGGGAACAGGCGATCTCTTATTTATTTTAGAAATCTTATGGAGATGCATAATTCCCTTTCTGAATTCATTATAACAGTTAATCCTCATTATGAGATTTGAACTAAGGCTGTTAGGCTATAGTTTTCCAATGAGCGAGTCACAAATGACAGGCAATTATATCTGACTGAGCTGATTAGCAAATATTTCCCCAGTGACAGAGAAGGGATGCACTTCTCCTGGAGATGGATGGAAAGCATGGGGCATGGAGAGTGAGAAAAAGGACTATGTATGGAAAGAAAAAGAAGTTTAGAGTTCAGAATCTCTTGGTAAGCACATATGCATGTAAGGGCAGAGGAGTATTAGACACCTCTGTTAAGGTATGTTCAGACTGAGTGGAAAGGGAAGTGTCTAAAGGTTTTTAGTTTTGTCTGATAAGCACACACACAAAAAAAAAGCATTATCTTACTCTCCCTTTGTTTTTCAAGTTGATTTTCTGCTATGGTTACAAAAGTAAAAAGGAGAGGTCTAGTTTAAACTTAAAGAACTGGGCCAGGTTCTTGCAAGCTCTCACATACTTCTGTAGACAGAATTGCAAAGACTAAACATAAAGGTTCCTTTTCTTCAGATGAAGCCATCTGTAATCACCTTCACAGTGTGCTTAGTGTGAAATAAAGGTAGAAAGTCCAAAAAATATTGTAAAGTTATCCTACATAGAACCATCTAGAATATCTAAATTGCATTAATTTGTATGGCCTTTCTGGATAAAAGGCACTTGTTTCATGTTACAAACAAACAGATTTGTGAATATAATATTGTAATGACTTTAATATACCCGTAAGGTCTTTGTATGTTGATCAAAACTAAGTTCTGGCTGAATTTTGAATATATACATTAATGAGATTATTCTGAGAGTGGATACAGCGCTGAATAAGCACAGCAAGTCTCTGACCTTGAGCAATTCCTCATGAGATTACTTAATATCACTTTGAGGTGAAGAAGCTGACAGAGAAGAGCCAAAGAATTAATAGGATTTCACATTTATGGTGTTTTCTTTCATTCCTGTTACAGTACAGATTTCCTGTGTACCTTCAGCCATGGTGTTGGGTTTCTGTTAACCTCCAACTTCCACTTGTGGGTGAGGCTAAAAAAACTTTCCTAATTTGCATGACTGTTGTCCACTAAAGAGTTGCAATGGGTGTTAGAAGAATGATGAAAGACGCAAAATTGAAAAGGGATGTCAGAAAAGGAAGTAAAATACTCAGTAGACTACTGTTCCCTGTACGGAGTAAAACATCACAGATGGAAAAAGGGTCTGGGAAAATCTGAAAAGTTTAGAATGATAAATTTATGTAAATTTTGCTTTCTATACTCCAGACTGCAAAGAAAACCAAAATGTCCAACAGTCATTCTTATTTTCACTTTCAAAACATTCCTTTAAGAAGAGTTATATGGAATATTCTTTCAAAATTTATAAATTTCTAAATCTTTTCTCATGAGATGAAATCTTGCTTGCCCAATTCTTTGAGGTCAGTTATTATGACTGCAGTATGTATGACTGGGGATTCATATTTTGAACAGCAATGTGGCGGAAGGGTTACCATCCTGATAACTGCACAACCGACATCCTTCAAATACTGTCTTGTGAATATTTAGAACATTTCAGATAAGTGACAACAAGGGTTCTTTTAAAATGTTAACATGCCTTCCTGTACATCTGAATTTACATTTACTCTCACTTGATGGTCTCTGACACATCTTGGAAGAGCAGCAAGTTAAAAATAAAGTGATTTCCGGACTATGCAATTCAGAAATCCATTTATATTGTTTTTCGTAAGCAGTTGAAACAAGAAGTCTTGATGTAGCTGTTCATTTGCTGTATTAGTGAAGAAGATGAGAAAGTAATCTGGAAGATAAAATTTTTTTACTGTTATCCACAAAAAGATATTTCTGCTGCCCTTCCCATTAACTGAAAGAATGTTATACCTATCATATAGGGCTAGCAGAACAGAGATGTATACACTGACTTGCATGATGGGGATGAGATCAGATTAACCTACAGGTATTACAGACCAACACTCATCATTGCTGATATGAATTTTGTTGTGTTTGGAGAAAAAGAGCTCTACCAGGAGTCAGAGCCATTTTAGACTACATGTTTATGTAAAAAGTAGTAAAGTTGCACTGGGAAATCCATAAAGGAAGTAAAACTAACATTAACACCTTCGAATCTTTCCTTCATCTTAAGAGACCTCAGTATGTTCCGTGCCAGGTGTCAGATCTGTGTATACCAAAGGATAGCTATTCCGGTGTCAGCTGCTGATGAAAGCTGTATCCTGCACTCTCTGCAGCTCTTTTGGATGCTTGTGAGCTGTATTTATCCTCTGTTGCTTCTAGAAAAGGCCACCAACCCCTCCCCTTTGAAAGGCAGCTCTAAATCCTTTAAATTATCTCACAGAGCTTTTTTGTGTCCTTTTCTCACACAAGGCTGGAATTTCAAAAGGAGCCAAGAGGGGCCATCAGAACCAACATGAGCTTTGCTTCATTAGAGTGGAGAGTAAAGGAGAATTTTCTTTTTCTTCCTTGCACAAGTTGAAAGCAAATAACTACTTCATTCCTCGAATTGTTCCCTGCAAGATCCAACTTTGCACGAAAATATTTATAAGAGATGAGAATTTTATTTGACTGCTCACTTCTAATGTTTCTGCAACATTCAGCTGGAGAGATAAGCAAGCAGCCCAACATGTGTCAAACAATTTTAAAACATTAGAAGAATGTTAAAAACTTTTGACTTTGCCATGTTTGGCTATCAAGCAGCAAAGGATTAAAATGAGATGTGACACAAAGTAATGCTCACACACTGCACGGATTTCTGTAGATGAGTCCAGCTCAAGGAGAATTTGCAATCACCAAGGTGAGAAAAGAATCCCCAAAAGTGTAAGTCAAACTTAGAATTTTTAGAAATGAACCTAAATTAGGTTTCATCCTGCACTCAGTAATGAAATAGGTCAACTGAAAAGGGAAGACTGAGTGTTCAGCACCTGCCCTTTAGATTGTACATGCACATTTGCATATTTACGTACAAACCACCTTATAAAAAATTGGGTTTTGAAAATTTTTTTATTTAAAGTTTAAAAACCTTCAGAAAGTAGTAGAACTGGTCAGGGGACAGCTTATTGAAAGCTCTGAATGATTAAGCTATTAAATTAGTAAAGCTCTGCAGCCCCAGACAGTCACTTGCAGCATGTGTCATTGGATTTGGAACAAGCTTATTAAGGAGGAGAGACATGGGAAATGTAAGTTAGGGAATTGTTTTAAGAACAATGAAGAATTTAGTAGTACTGTATATTTCTCTCTGTGACTGAAGGTTTGATGCAAATTTACATCGAATTGCAGGTGACCTCCAGATCAGAAACTGAGGGCATACGTAGGTGTAGGTAGTTAGATTTTTAACAGCTTTAAATGCTCATTTGGACAGAGACACATTCTCAAATTTGGCTGTTTTGAGATCAAGACACAGCCTAAATTCTTCCACAGCATTTAACTGGTACCTTCTTTTTATATCCTCCTCCTGAGTGAGAAAAAAACCTAAATGAATGAACAAGGAGCTTAATTTCCTTTCCAGTCGCTGAAGAGTGATGTGCGCCCTTAAAGTCTCATTCAGCGCGCCTAGCCTAAGATTAGCTCTCTGGAAGTTCCCCTCTCCACCCATTGACAGTAACAAGAGCTTAATGTGACTGACACAGTCAGTCAAAAAGAGAGAGAAAGATACCGCAGAGAACTCCTACTGTGCAGGAGAAAGGCTACAGCACTCTTAAGATTTTTGATGCTCTAAACAGCTGTGGCCATCCCTTTCTCTTGTGCACTGTCCCACTTGGAAAAAAATAGGAAAAGTCAAGTAAATGTACGATCCCCACAGTTATTCTCAACATCCACAGCTGTTACTGCAAGAGAGCAGCTAACCTATATGAAGGCTTTATGTGGGAGGACCGTGAACTTGCAGACATTCCTGAAGGGAGCTTTAATCCTGCAAGGGAAGGAATTTGCTGAATCGCCCACCAGCCCCAGTACAACACCAGCAGCAACTTTCACATGTAACCTTAATTAACAAGTGCACCAGGATGAGCTACAGAACTTCCATTTAAAATTTTGACATAGAACTGACGGGGTCTACCCCACATATTTCCTTAAAAAAAAAATGAACGTGTGGGAGCCTGAAGACAGCCTTATCCTTTTTAGCTTTCAAACAACTGGAAAATGTCACAACCATTGACACCACTCAGAAGGATTTGTTTTCCTCTCCATCACCCAGGCATTGCCCCAGGTAAAGATATGATTTTCCTTCAGGGTCAAGCCAGGCTTCAACTGATATAGAAAACGTTCAAAATATTGGAACAACTCTGTATTACCTGTGCTTCCATTGCTATCTTCTGGGTGTGTGTAAGACAAAATGCCTGTGGCCCAGGAGTAAATAAAATGACATCTCCTTAATACCAGTTGTGGGCATTAAAGGTTGTACACTGAACCAGTGATTAGTCAAACCTAAATCATATTAAAAGGATCAGATTACAGCCATGCATTAAATAAAGCTTGAAACACACTTCTAAGCAAAAAGAAGGAACTGAAAATACAAATCATTTAGTGGTTTCTTCTTGGATGGAGCTCCATGTAAGTTCTTTCTGTATATGTAGATGCATATTCAGAAGAGATTATCATAAATAATCCATTTACATTGTAGCAACCTGCAAAGACTGGGTTTCTTATTTTAAATATTGCTCTGCTAAGTTTTGTGGAATAAATACATACAAAAGAAAGAAAGAAAAAAAAAAAAAGCAAGCAAGCAAACAAACAGGTAGGTATTTCAGACCTGATCAGAAAGACTTCAAGCACAGAAGCAGATTTTTAGAAACACTTTATGTATCAGCAGATCCATTGAACTCAGTGAAAATACAGATGCTTAAATTGATTGCTAGAAGATTTTTAAAGCTGCTGTAATAAAAAGCAGGGGTAAGTGCTGCACACCTTGTACACAGCTAAAAAGCAGACTGTCCACTGCTGTCAGTACAGCACCTGCCATGAACAATTCAGTCATTTGCAATCCCTGCAGCACAAAGAATTATAAGAACTTCAGCTTCTCAGAAAAGGCGGGCTCTGTAATTCAGAAACCACTTTTTCCACTGGAATTAAATGGGAAAGTTGGAAATGCAAAGTGAAATGTTGGGCTAGGTTTTCACCCTCCTTGTTCCAATTACTTTGTGTGTTACAAGCCCTAATTAGTGAGCTGAAAATTTCCCTATATAGGCAAGATCTGAGCTCAGGCATTTTCTTTATCAGCTTTTCCCTACATTCAGCATGTGGGACATGACAGAGGCAGGCAAGATTCATTTGGGTTGTTCTATGGTCTCTCCTAACAGTTCCCATGTCTCATAAAGACCCCACTCAAGCAAGGCAAGGTAGAGCAACACACAGAGTTTATCTTAAGTACTCAGTATTTATGGGGAAAGAAGAAAAAAAAAATTCTGACAAAATCTATGGCTGCATCTGATGTCTTCATTGCTTCCAGCCTGCACTGAGATAATGGTAAGGACACAGAGTGCCAGGCAATGCAGAAACCCTGTGCAGGAGTGGTGGAAGCTGAGCAGTGTGATGAGCCTAACGGCATTACCCACTTGCCTTCCTTCCCAGTCTTCTTCCCAAATCCAGGCTGCCCTTCTTCTCCTTTTCAAGCATGTTAGAGGGACTTTTATCTCTGAGTTTAAGCATGAGGCTTTTTAAAGAGATACTTTGAAATCTGAGACAAACTTAAATAGTGGTCCCAGCTCAAGAAAGCCTGTGCTGGCTGAGGTTCCTCTCCCTTGTCCTTCTCCCACTCTGGCCTGCTTTCTCCATATTTATGGAGTTACTGAATTGAGTTTGATTGAAAGGAAAAACCACAATCAAAACTACCAGCAGGTCATCAGCTACAACCCAACTAGGTCAGTAACCTAAACTGAATATCACATTTACCCTAGCATATATACAGGTAATTCAGAGCAGTGTCATTCCTCCCTCGTCACAATGTGCTGCACTGATTGAATCGGACAGAAGCTTTGCCATTTCTCTCGCTGTGGCCAGGATTTCATCCATATAAAAATCCATCAAATAAAGATGTAAATCAACTGCATGTCAAAGACGGAGCAGTTCTTACTATCACTCCAATTTTAAACAAAACACTTATTTTTAACATGACTTGAAATTGAGCCAGGGACTAATAGAGCTAAATCTGTGTGCAATGCTTTTCCACTTATTTGTTCTCAAGTAATATGTATCCAATTGAGCAACAATAACAAAGAGGAACCACACATGTACTCTTACAAAACATACTTACAGCATTTAGTAATTTTCAGCAGAAAAATAGGATGCAACAGATGGATTTGAGAAAGTTGGGTTCACAAGTTTTACTCGTAGAGAAACTGGGGCTGCTTTAGGAAAAATCTGTAAGTCAGGGAACTGTTAATGGAAACTCTTTTTTGGGACTTATATTTTTATATTTAAGTGTTACTGTCAATGGTTCTGTCTCTGCTTGTGACATTACCTCCCCCCATGCAGAGGACAGCAAAAGAAAATAAGAAACAATGAACGATGCAAAAAAATCCATCTGGAGTTAAGGCTGTATTTATTGTTTTAAACTTTGCACACTCAGCTTGGTCACCATCTTTCTGATAACTCTCTGTTCAATAGAAGTTTCCCGAACACAATCTGTGACCTGGTGACACAGCATAGAGACTTACAGCCGTGTTGAGAGCGAAGCCCGTTCAATTAAAAAAACAACAACAAAAAGCCATCACATTTTTAAGGAAAGATTCCATTACATTTGGCCTGTCAACAATAGCGCTTCTTGTTAACTCTATAATAAAGACACAAAATCTTTGAAGGACACATACAGTGGAACTCTGAAGTTGAGGGGCTCAGCTGAGCTTTCAGTTTTGTAGCTGTTTGGCTATGATCTAGAACTTACCAACTTCAGTGAGCTTTGGATCAGGCCCTTAATCATATTAATTCTCTTTGAGTGAAATAAGGAGATAGATATCATCCTTGTAAAACCTTCCCAATCCATGCACTGAGAGGAAAATGTTTGGAGCTACTGAACAGGAGTTCAGTTTCTCCACAGACCTGAGCTGAACAAGGATTTCCCCAATGCTCTCCTCAAATTTCCTTCCTTTAATACATCTCAAAATCAAGGTGATGTAAGCCAAATAACCAGAGTTCTGTTTTACAATAAACAGAAAGAACCTTTTCAGGCTGCAGACATGGCCTTAATATATGCATTTACACACCTTCCCTTCCCCTTCCTATCTGCAGTGTGCCCTGTAGGATGCTTCTAAATCTGCTACAAGACTGAGTGACAAGAAGTTAAGAGGAAGCAAAAATGGGAGTTCACCAAAACTTCTGTCCAGCAACCCGGGAAATGGCAGAGCTAATGCTGGACCTTTGAAAACAAGTGACCATAGGAAATCAGGGTTGGCAGGGCTTTAACCCTTCATGACTCATTTCACTAACTTTTAAAGCAAATGCCTGAGCTTTTTAACCATGTTTGACATCCAGCAGTCGAGAAAAACAAGACGTTAAAATGCATCCTTGCTTTTCTTCTGAAGTAAAGCACCGACAATTAGCTCCAAGGTATTTGTTTAGATAATAAAAAAAAAAATAAAAAAAAAAAAAAAGCATGCATGTTAAAGAACAATGACAGCCACTGAAAAGAGAAGTCAGTTGGCTTGTACTTTACACCCCACCTATTCTTTTTAATATCATAAGTCTTATTTTACTCAACCACAGTTCTTTAAAGAGAGGCAGAACTGATCAGTGACTGGGGAGTTTCTTATCCTAATGGCAAGGAGTTTGGATAGAGATAAATCATGTAGCACCACCCAACAGTGAAGTATAACCTGAGATGCATATTAGCATGTAAGGTATTCAGCGAGTGCCTGAAAGACATATTTTCAATACCTACAGCTCTCCAAGCTGTTCCTAGCCAAAGTGTTAACATTTATCTGTGCACTAGGCTGGAAGGAAAATTTGTCTTGAAAAGCACCAGCTGATAAGGCTTAGTTTCCCCTGGCTAATAATGATATCCCTATTCTGAGGGATCAATGCAGCAGCACATGCAACACGCTCCTCTTGACCTGGCCAAGCATTTACACTGGTACTTAACGTTAAGCATGTGAGTGGTCTCATTTGATTTTTAGGGTTACACATGTTTAAAGTCAAATATGTGATTAAGTACACATATGAATCAAAGGCCAGAGTGAGAATTCCTGTAAGTCTTCAGACTTAACTTTAACTTGCTTTGAATTAAACATGTGTTTACTTTCTTTGCTAGGGAGGAAGCAGGGTTGCTTAGCATTTGAACTCATTATCTTTTTACAGCGACCCAGCAGTTACAAAAACAGTGTCAATGCTTCTTTCTGTTTCCTGTTGTGTGCATATAGGACTGGCTTTGTATCAAAATTTAGTATCTGATATACTCACAAAATGAGAATTAGACCTTTTTGCCCAGCAAGGCTCAAACTGGAAAGCAACCAATCAATGGAGTAGCAAAATGTTGCTAAAGTGCATATGGATACAGTAGCATCGGAATAAAAAACCACTGCCAACCAGATTAGGCCATCCTTTGGTTTCTAAGATCAGCCTGTGCAAGTGGGGGGAGCAGATCTGATCCATCAATAAACTTTAAAAGGGTGAAAAATAATAAACAATAATTAATTAGCCATTAAACCCCTTTACAGGATATTTTTATAGGATTAATGCTTCCATGGACTAATCTTCGTTTAGGCATGATTGTGAAAGTTTGGAATCAATTAAGAGGTTTTTAATGATTTTTGTTGGACATGTAGTTATGGTAGTAGCTTTCTTCAGTCTACATTATTCATAATATTCAATTTTGTGTAAAATAGAAATGGCTTCTCTCATGAAAACTAAACAAACACATTCTGAACCCCTTTAACTCTTCTTTTCACATAAATCCTTTCATGTTTAAACACACACAAATATGCATATGAGTATTCTTTAATAAAATTCTGCACATGTATTTACTGCATACAATGCATCCAAGTTTTGCAGGTGTTAATATCTTTTTTTCTTTTTTCTTTTTCTTTTTTTTTTTTCAACTGGAGCGTTAAAATGACATCTGCCTCTTATCAGAGAGGACTTTCCCCCTCTCATTTGCAGCATGCAAAAAAAAAAAAAAAAAAAAAAAAAAAAAAAAAAAATAGGAAATGTGTTTCTACTGGCAAGAGATGTATTGCCACTATACTGTAAACTGGGATTGACATTTCTGACCAGGCGTGCACACACATGTTCTCTTTTCCACTTTTCCACTGTAGTGTGATACTTTTCCTCCCTTCCCTCAGAATCAGAGCTGCTGCTCCTTCTCCCAACCTCCAATAATCTGAGAATTATGAGAAAGCAGCTTTACTGAGAAAAATGCACACACACACACACACACACACCCTTTTAATAACAATGCTCTACAGCCCCTACATCTCAGTCTTCTTTCCCAGTTACATATTCTTCGGATTTTGTGCATTCTCCTGAAAATGTACTTACAGAGGAACTACTCTGGTGAAGAAAAGAATCTGCCTACTTCAGAGCCCTCTCTTAATGCTAGCAATATGGTACAAAAGTTAATTACTGACAATTGCAGCGTGAGTGGTATTACACAATTTCCACATAAACGTAATCTCAGAGCTCTTTCTTCAGTTACACCTTCCCTGTGATCTTTAATGAAACGCATCAGACTACACCAAACACAACCTCAGATCAAATAAATCGCGCTGCACTCAACATCCACAGGCAGTGCTTTCCAGTGCATAACAGTCCTTTCCCCCTGTTCTGGACTGATCTGCTCCTTTCAGTTTATAGTTTCTTGGCAAACCCACCATCTACTGCTTATGTTAGGCATCTGATTGTCAGATTTTTACAGACTGAATATTCATGACTTGAAAATTAACCATTTCATGCCTAAAAAGGGGAAATATAAAGCTTCATCTATTCCACGCTGTCTGAAAGAGATCTGTACCGGGGCTGCACTCCGTGCCCAGAACGAGGGATGATCGGAGCGGCCAGGCTCATCGTTTTAAAGAGTAAAGTCCGATGGAATAGCAGAAGGCAGAAAACACTCTTCGTGGATCAGCACGATCCCCAGTCCCTGTCTGCAAACGCAACTAACTCTTTGTGCTCAAACTGCGGGGTACAGGAGCACGGAGTGTTTTTTTTTTAAGTGTTTTCTCAGAAATTTCTCCATACAACAGTTTCCCCTTCCAGAGATAAGGGAAAGACGGGAGGAAGGTGAGGAGCGGGCGGGGGGTTGGGGGGGGGGGAGGGTGACCGGGCAAGGAGGAGCGGGAATCTGAGAATAAGAGAGAACAACAGACTTACCTTTATAGGATAATTTGAGTCTTGGCACGTTATTCTTCACATGCTGGCAGTTCACTCTTCCTGCTAATAATACTCCCAAGGAAAGCAAGGCAATCCCCCTGAGCCAGCCCATGCTGCAGCAGCCACTGTAGGGTCCCTGCGAGCCGGAGCCGCGGCGCTCCCCGTCCTGCTGGGCGCCGCCGGGGAACTTCAGGCAACCTGGGGAGCGGAGGTAACAGGTGATGGGGGTGGGCTCCGCGCCCCGCCGCGCCCCGCCGCGCCCCGCCGCCGCCAACAGCCGCCCCGGACCCGCGCCTCTCCTCCGCCGCCTTCGGGGTAACTTCAAGCCCCTCTCACGCACACGCCGCGGGCCGGAAAAGGAGGCAGCCCCCGGGCGCGAGTGGCGTGCGGGCGGGGGGGCGGCATGATGCGGGCGGCGGCGGGCGGGCGGCGGCGCGGGCCGGGGGC